>NC_135663.1:4596368-5267097 GCF_964188315.1 Podarcis muralis
AAGAGCCTGCAATTCACACTTGTTCACATTTTGCACTACAGTTTTCAGTCCGAAAAGACGTGCCAAGGCATTAAATTATGCCATTTGCATCTCTCCTCACTGCCTGTGGAGGCAGAACGGAGCCATCATGTCTAGTCGCCATCAATAGCTCCGTGGGAGGGAGTTCCATAGTTTAACTCAGGCCTAGGCAACCTTTGGCCCGCCAGATGTTTTGACCTACAATTCCCATCATCCCTGACCACTGGTCCTGTTAGCTAGGGATCATGGGAGTTGTGGTCCCAAAACATCTGGAGGGCCAAAGGTTGCCTAGGCCTGGTTTAACTCATAGTTTAAGTCTTCTTTCCTGAATATTTCAACAATCAGCTTTACCAAGGGTGGATCTACATGCAGGAAAAACACACACACTGTAAATAAGTCAGAAATTAAACCGTTATAACAAAAGAAGAAAAAAACCAATATGGAAAAATTGCATAATTTTTTTGCTCTCCATCGCCATCTGCTGTTGCATGTTTACAACGCATTTAAAACACCTTTTTGACTAATGTAGCTGAGTCCCGAGGGTCCACAAGTTGTAACGTTAAGAGAGAAGGAGGAAACCCTTTCGCTCTCTGTTTTTCCATGCCGTGGAAAACTTTATAAACATTGACCTTGTGATCTCTTCCCCGCCTTTCCCTCTAAACTAAAAAGTCCTGAACGCCGTTTCCCTAGGCTCTCTGCAATTCACGTCTCTGAGCGCGAGAGCCCAGAGGATTCTGGGAAATCAGTGTCCGCGCACGAGTGAGACTGTGCGAGTGTGTGTGTGTGTGTGCAAACGACTTCATCCTTCCCTCTCCCTTGCAGTCTCAAGGTCAGCTTGGCTTGGACTTGAGCTCAGGGCTTAGATAAGTGACCGATAATTGCTTCCATTTTTGCTTTTCTTTGGCTTCACCCTGCGGAAAAGGGGCCGCCTTCTGCCAGGGACAGATTTAACTCTTGGAGGCGTGAAAAATCCCCAGCGTTGGTGGTGGAGATCTAGGGCGGTTGCAGGACTCGCACTGCCGTAAGGGACAGGAGTGGAACGTCGCCAGCAGGGCTAAATGCCAAGGGTGACATGGAGGGCTCTGTTATGCCAGGAATGGGGTGGCGAGAGTGAATTCAGTGTCGTTTTCTGAGGCGCATCTGATTCCGAAGGGCAGGGCTCAGTGGCTTTCTCCCTGTCTCTCTGTGTGTGTTTGTGCAATGTGTATTTGTGTGTATGCATTTTGAGTGGCTGGCATTTTGAGAGGCAGCACCGCGCAGTGGTTGGAGTGTCCGACTTGGACCTGGGAGCGACCAGATTTCCAGCAATTGGTAATGGAAGGATTGCTGCCTCCGGCTAGGGCCGTCATGACTGATAGCTGTCAATAACCATCAATTGATCTAATCCCCTTGTAAAACCATCTAGCTTGGTGGCCATCTTTGCCTCTGGAGGAAGTGAGTTCCGTAGTTTAACCGTGCTGCATGAAGAAGGGCTTTCTTCGCAAGGGATGCACAGTATAATAATAATAATAATAATAATAATAATAATAATAATAATAATAAATAATAATAATAATTTTATTTATACCCTGCCCTCCCCAGCCAAGACTGGGCACAGGGCGGCTAACACCCAATATAAAAACAATTGATTGAAATAGGAGTTCCATCACAGAAGGAGAAAGGAAAAAGGAAAAGAGGGGAAGGGGATCAAGTTGATTGCAAGCCAAAGGCCAGGCGGAACAACTCGGTCTTACAGGCCCTGCGGAAAGAAATCAGATCCTGCAGGGCCCTGATCTCATGAGACAGAGCGTTCCACCAGGCCGGGGCCAGTGTTGAAAAGGCCCTGCCTCTGGTTGAGGCTAATCTGACTTCCTTAGGGCCCGGGACCTCTAGGGTGTTGCTATTTGTGGACCTTAAGGTCTTCCGCGGGGCAGACCAGGAGAGGCGGTCCTGTAGGTACGAGGGTCCTAGGCCGTGATAAAACCACATTGGCTGTTTCTCCGCACTGGAAAAACCTTGCTCCTGGGCCTTCTCCCTCTCCCCCCCCCCTCTCTTTCCTGTGAAAACTCTTCCGCAGGCCAGCCTGGGCTGCCAGACGCTTGGCGTGCCTTGCGAGGCTGACTCAGTCCTTTCTCCTCTCGCAGTTATTTTTTATTTTTAAACACCTGTTTGTCATCTGGTGCCTGGAAGCCGAAGGGCCTGTTTTCAGTCTCGGCTGGGGTGATGCGTTCTGCAGTCACCCGGAGGTAGCGCAGGAAGCAGCGAAGGGTTGGGCACCCTTTTCATTAGAGAAGTGTGCGGGTGCACAAGAGAGAGAGAGAGAGAGAGAGAGAGAGAGAGAGAGAGAGAGAGAGAGACTCGCTTGTTTCTTTCCAACACACTGACCTTGCGCGACCTTCGACGAGTAGCTCCTGTTGGTCTTCAGTGAAAAACATAGGAAGGCATCATCTCTCCCCAAATTGCAGCATGCTGGATCTGCATGGCGACCCGTTAGGTGCACGGCAGCCCCTCTGACCCAAATCAGGGTCTTTTAAAGCAACATGCAATAAACATGCATGCCGCTGAGTTGTCATACCTCATGTTATGTTTGCTTCAGGTTGCGCATTTTCAGGTTGCGTCCCGCAGCGACCCGGAAGTACCGGAAAGGGTTACTTCCGGGTTTCGCCGCTTGCGCATGCGCAGAGGCGCAAAATGATGTCCCGCGCATGTGCAGAAGCTGCGAATTGCGACCCGTGCGTGCGGGTCTACAGTTCTTTGATTCATTGTACCTGGGTGCCAGTGGACTGATATTCTTTGCTGCAGGAATTATCCCTTTGGGTACTTACCTCCTGTGACATTTTGCCTCTTGTGTCATTGCTAGGGGAGGTCATCTAGAGATCTGGGGCACACTGTCTGTTCCGGGCAGCTGACACCCAAATCTCTTCCTCCTTTCCTTCTGTGTCAGGTGTGCTGGCATCAGGGGGCTACCTGGCTGGCAGAGGCTTCTCCTCCTTTGCCCGGAATTGGGGAACTTGCTGGAAGCTGGCATCAGAAAAGGTGTTCGGTGTGAGCTGATATCTCTCCTCCTCTCTCTCTTCTGCAGACTCCATTTCCTGCCCGTGGAGAGGTGGCGGTGACCGTGGAAGGCAAGGATCTCATTTTGGTGCTGGAAAGGAACCAGTAAGTATTACGTGCCTGTCAAAGAGCCCACTTACTAGGAACTCCCAGAGGGTCAAGATCCTGCACCCAGAAATGCCGGAGCTCTGAATACAGTGCGCCAACGGGAGAGGAGTTGTGTCCCTTGCGGAGTTTGTTCTGCTCCTTGCCGGGGATGAAAGGGGCAAAGGGCAGAGTGGTCCTGTGTTCGAATCCTGCTTGCAGACATCTGGGTGGCCACTGTGAGAACAGGATGCTGGACTAGATGGGCCATTGGCCTGATCCAGCAAAGGCCCTTCTTGCAGTCTTAAAAATGTGCTGCCAAGGGTGTGTTTCGGGGAATGCAAAGTTGGTATTTTTTTTTTAAAGTGTTCCGGCCCAGGACGTGACACCAGAGCTTCCAGAAATGGCTGGCTCGCCCGACATACCTTGCTGTAACACCCTGTTGCAAAAACACCGGCTCCTTTTGATTTGAGCCACGGCTCAGAGCTCTCAGCAGGAGCGCACATGTTCCTTGCGGAAAGTTGAGCCCTCGGCTGGAGCAGAGATGAATTCCTGCTGAGTCTGGGCTGGGACATTGGTGGGCTTTGCCAGGGCAGTTTCTCTGGCTTCCTGAAAGGATAAGATCAGACCAAGGGCCCACCTGGTCCCAATCCTGTTCTCACAGTGGCCAAAGGGAAACCAACATGCAGGATTTGAACACAAGACCCCTTTCTCCTCCTGTGACTTCTAGCAGCTGTTATTCAGAAGCATTCCTGCCTCCTCTCTTCCATAAATCTGTCAAATGCTTTTTCCAGCCCTCCAGCCTGGTGCCCATCACTGCATCCTGTGGCAGGCAGTTCCACAGTTTAACCCCTGACAAATTCACAGGTGGTAGGCTTGCCCATTTTTCATCAGCAATGTCTAGGCAACACGATGACCATGTACATACACAACAGACAATCTTTATAGAATTCCTTCAGACCATAGCAAGTACAAAATGAAATCTTTAGTCTCAAAGTCTCTGAAAATCTTTAAATGAAGTGAGGCACCAGACTTTGTACGATGATAGACAAGCTGTGAAGCTTTGTGTATTCAGCAAATATGATGTCCAACACTGAACAGTGATTCCGGATATTGACTACTGTTTTGTAGAATTCTTCGTCAGCGTGGTGGGAGGATATAGAATTGCTTCATAAACCCATCTTATTTTGAATGAATGTATGTAAATGAAAATATCAAATGCTGTGGAACAGTGCTCATGTAATATTGTAGTCAATGCCCATTTTCCAAACTGAGGATGGGAGTCCTTTTCGCCCCGACGGATCCAATTCCTCATGGACTAACTTCTCAGGGGCTTCCGCCATGGGTTTAATTTTTAAAAAAAACATCTTTATTGAAAGTTCAAAAAGTACATAACTATGTGTGCACTAAACATTTTGCAACGTAAACAAAAAGAGAGAAAAGGAATAGGAGAAACAGAACCTGTGTAGAAGGGAAAATAAAGGCGGAAGGGGAACCCCCCCCCCCAAAACTGTATATTTTACAAGATTGTTATTGTACTTCACCAGATCTTAACCCATTACAGTATTTGTAAGAATGGATTCCAAATATCATTGAATTTGTCCATGGCAAGCCTGTGGAAGGGAGCCGCATTTTTATTTTTCCAATTCATCAGTATCAGTCTCTTTGCTTTGGTAAGGGCACAGAAAGTCCACTCATATTGCCATATTGTCCTTTGCTCTGCCATGTTGATTTTGGGCGGGGCTAGAGAGAAACGAGGGCGGAGCCACGGGTTGCGTTGCTGCAGAGATGGAGCGAATCCCCTTTGAGGAAAGCACTGAAGCCTTGGGGCCCTTTTAAGTTTAGAGCAGGGGTCGGCAACCTAAGGCCCGTGGGCCACAAGTGGCCCATGGGGGGTCATTTAACCAGCCCACGGACCCCCTCCACCTGCTTGGTTGGCTCCTGCGCACCACGGAGCAGAGCGGGGACCACATTCCGCGACGCTGGCCGGCTTCCCATTGGCTGCAGGAAGCTCCTGCAGCCAATGGGAAGCTGCGCACGCCTCCTCCGCACCGGAAATAGCGTTTGCGCATGCGTGCGTCTGCGGGACCGTGAACCGGCCCAAGCCCTGGTTTAGAGAAACGGCAAGTTAAGAGGAAAATCCTAGAATTATCGTGGTAGAAGAGACCCTGAGGGTGATCTCAACTTGATCTCAACTGAAGTGTGATGGAAGCTTGCAAAATGATGGATAAGGAGAAGTTTTTCTCCCTTCTGTTGTAACACTCTTGAATTTTGGAGCTTCTGGGGCAGACGACACAAACTTTGCCCCCATAATGCAGCGGGTTTTTTGTTTAATTATTTTTTATTAAACATTTTCTTGATTTACAAAAGTGTTTGCAATCTCTCTCTCTCGTATTCCCCCCCCCCCGTAACATTTTTACAAATCAGTTTCATTTGTTGAGACATTAGGAAGAAAAGGGGGAAAGAGGTGGAGGGGTGGAAGATGGGTGGGGGTGGGGTCGGGTGGCGATGTTTCTATTTTCCTTAATATATGTAGGGTTTGGTGTCAGCGTTGCTTGGGCAGGTTCTCTGCTGTTCGCTTGTGTTCCTTTGGTGGTGAGAGAGGTTGGGGTTGGCCTAGGGTGTGGTTGTTCGTTTGTGGTTGGCTGTGGTGGCCTTTGTTTTCATGTGTGAGTGAGGTGGGTGGGTGTTTTGGATCAGGTTAGCCATATTGATTTGTATGCTGTTGGTGGATTATTGTCATTGTCTTGTTGGGCTGTGTGTGTGATAAAGGGGAGCCATACCGGGGTGAAGGCGTCTTCTTCTATTTGTCCCCGTGTGAGTTTCAATTTATTGGTTAATTTTTCTAGTAGGGCTGTTCCCCATACTATTCGGTACCATTGGTCAATGCTTACTCCTGACAGGTCTCTCCCGTGCCTGGCTATGATGCTTCTGGCTGCTGAAAGTAGGTGGGTTATGAGTTCTTTGTGGTGCAAGTGGCATTATTGTCTTCCCATAATGCAGTGTTAAACTGTGGGATCTTCTCTCAAAGGAAGCTGAAATATACTCCAAGTGGAGAGTGGATTTCATGCTCTTTATTCAGCTCATAGTGGTGAGAAGGAATGAAAGTTCCCCCAAAGTATCTGCTTTATATACATTATTTACACAATGGGCTGCACGTGATTGGCTAATTCTGGGATTCTCCTGTAGGCCAATCAGGTTGTGGATTCACTTCCATCTGGAGCTGGATTGGGTGGCTCCTGCAGACCAATCATACTGCTGCATTGTTCTAGGACCAATCAGACTGCTGCATTCTGAATCCTATTGTTCTAGGACCAATCAGACTGCTGCATTTTGGATCCTATTCAACTCAGTACATAACAGAAGCAGAGGTTGGATGGCTTTAGAAGATCAAACAAATTCATGGAGGATGAGTCTCTCGATGGCTACAAGCCATTGTGGCTCAGCTGTGGCTCCACAATCCGAGGCAGCAGTGTTTCTGAATGCCAGGGCCTGGAAATCACAGGAGCAGAGAGTTGCTTTGCGGCTTGGACCAGGTTTGCTGCTTTCCCATAATGGCCGTCTGATTGGCCACAGTGAGAACAGGACCCTGGACTAGATGGGCCATTTGGGCCTGATGCATATCGGTGTTTTCAAAAAGAAAAAGTTCCTCTTATAACTCTCGGGAGTGTCTTGCCAAGGCAGTTGCCAGGACATCAGAGCATCGCTGGGCACTTAAAAGACGTAACAGATTACAGTGGTACCTCGGGTTACATATGCTTCAGGTTACAGACTCAGGTAACCCAGAAATAGTGCATCGGGTTAAGAACTTTGCTTCAGGATGAGAACAGAAATCATGCTCCGGCGGCGCGGCGGCAGCAGGAGGCCCCATTAGCTAAAGTGGTGCTTCAGGTTAAGAACAGTTTCAGGTTAAGAATGGACCTCCGGAACGAATTAAGTACTTAACCCAAGGTACCACTGTAATCACTAGGGTGTGAAATGAAGAGAGACATTGCAGTTGCCTCCCCCAACCTGCAGCCCTGCAGATCTGAAGGGCGCCGGGTTGGCAAAGCCTTGATTTGCAAGATTAACCATCTGAACTGGAATCTGCCCGGAACCCGCCTTGCCACCGCCGCCCCGGATCACCTTCCCTTTTGGCCGCCAACTGCAGTCCCGTCGAAACGAACGGTTGTGAAAACATACAAAAACGGAGCTGGTTTTGATTTGGGGAGGAAGTTGAGCTCACAAGGAAAGAGAGAGTTTGACAGGCTCGCTTGAGTTTCTGCCGTCGGGGCACAGCCAGGTCCTGTAAACTGAGGGGAATTTGCAGCCAGGGAAAGGGGGGGTCTCTTGGGTGGGGAGGAGAGAACCAGGACCAGGTGGAACTTGAAGAAGTTGCAGTATGTGCCACTGGAAAAGAATGTGGTTTTCTCTTCTGAGGAAAGGAAGGAGCAATGAGTCAACTTGTTGCTTTGCTGTGGTCAGTCTGCATCTGTGCTTCGACGATATCCATGCTAGCGGGAGCTGACAGGAGCTGTATTGCAGAAATGTTGGACCGCATGTGACTTGGATACTTCTGGAGCACGGACTGGACACCGGGAGGCAAACACCAATTCAGGTTTAAAGGTAAAGGTAAAGGTACCCCTGCCCGTACGGGCCAGTCTTGCCAGACTCTGGGGTTGTGCGCCCATCTCACTCAAGAGGCCGGGGGCCAGCGCTGTCCGAGGACACTTCCGGGTCACGTGGCCAGCGTGACATCGCTGCTCTGGCAAGCCAGAGCCGCACACGGAAACGCCATTTACCTTCCCGCTAGAAAGCGGTCCCTATTTATCTACTTGCACCCGGGGGTGCTTTCGAACTGCTAGGTTGGCAGGTGCTGGGACCGAGCAACGGGAGCGCACCCCGCCGCGGGGATTCGAACCGCCGACCTTTCGATCGGCAAGCCCTAGGCGCTGAGGCTTTTACCCACAGCGCCACCCGCGTCCCCTAATTCAGGTTTAAAGCAGAGTTTATTTGATTCGCATATGCAAATCAAATGGTGCAGAGCAATACATTGCAATCTGCACACCCCAATCAGGGTGCGCCCACTTTTTATAGACTATGCAAATAACCAGAGAGTGAAACTCTACATTCTTATCCAATCAGGCTCTAAGATTCCATGTTTCTCCTTTTGAAGGTTTCTTTGTTTGTCGGTCTACTATGGCCTCACTGTCTTGTAACAGTTGCTTTGTTTGTTTGCTTACTATGGCCTTGCTCGTTTTGCAACAGTAGCATGATAACTGCATGCTGGAATTTCTATTTCTGAGGCCCTGCAAATCAAGGGGACCCCAAGTTAGGGCTTTAGGGTTTTTTTAAAGAATGCTCCCTTTCAACACATTTTCAGATGCCAGCTCCAAAGATGAAGAACAGTGGGGCTTGCTATGGAAATCGTAACCACTGCATGATCAAGCTCAGTTGGATAGATCAGTTGGTTCAAGCATGATGCTGATTAAGTCAAGGTTGCAGGTTCGAACCCCATAGGCAGTGCTGGATTTAAGGTAAAGGTAAAGGGACCCCTGACTGTTAGGTCCAGTTGCAGATGACTCTGGGGTTGCGGCGCTCATCTCGCTTTACTGGCCGAGGGAGCCGGTGTACAGCTTCCGGGTCATGTGGCCAGCATGACTAAGCCACTTCTGGCGAACCAGAGCAGCGCACGGAAACGCCGTTTACCTTCCCGCTGGAGTGGTACCTATTTATCTATTTGCACTTTGAGGTGCTTTCGAACTGCTAGGTTGGCAGGAGCAGGGACTGAGCAACGGGAGCTCACTCCGTCACGGGGATTCAAACCGCCGACCTTCTGATTGGCAAGCCCTAGGCGTTCCAGTGCTGGATTTAGGTATAAGCTAAACAAGCTGTAGCTTGGGGCCCCACTCTCTTGGCGCCCCCCAAAAAAATGAAAAGGAAAAAACCTGGATGTACATTTCCAAAATATAAGTTAAAAAAATAATACAATAAATCCTACATACAGCAACAGTGTTTTGTGTTGTATAGGCTCCTATGATGTATGTAATGGGCCCCGCCTGCTAGCCTGCTCCCTCAAATATCACTGGTTTGCTCCTTTCTTAGTATAGGGTGCCTACATTCTGCATGGACTGGTTGCAGGGCAATGTGTGCAAATGGCTTTAGATACCTATTACTGTAGGTCCATAAATTACTATATACAGTCATACCTCTTGTTATGTTCGGTTCACGTTGCATCCCGTGGCGACACAGAAGTACTAGAAAGGGTTACGCCGCTCGTGCATGCGCAGACGTGCAAAATGACGTCATGTGCATGCGCAGAAGTGGAGAATCGTGACCCGTGCATGCGCAGACGTGGGTTGCGTTCCTCTCAAGTTGTGAAGTGGCTTTGAAAGGATCCCATTCACAACCAGAGGTACCAACCACTGTAGCATATATTCAACACAGAAAACAGTGACAATTTCTTGTTGACAAAGGACAGCTGGACATATAAAGGGCCCCATTACCTTTAGTAGCTGAGGGCCTCATGAAACCCAAATCCGGCTCTGCTCGTAGGCAACAGCTGCATTTTCCTGCATTGCAGAGGGTTGGACTAGATGATCTATAGGGTCCCTTCCAACCCCACAATTCTATGATTTTAAGATATGCAAACGCCAGCAATCTTTGGAAATGTGCATAATCGATCTTCACAGTTGATAGCATGTTTTCCTCTGGGTCTGTTTGAGGAGCCAGAGGTCAGCAAACCTTTTCAGCAGGGGGCCGGTTCACTGTCACTCAGACCTTGTGGGGGGCCGGACTATATTTTTTGGGGGGGGAAATGAACAAATTCCTATGCCGCACAAATAACCCAGAGATGCATTTTAAATAAAAGCACACATTCTACTCATGTGAAAACACACTGATTCCCGGACCATCTGCGGGCCGGATTGAGAAGGCAATTGGGCCGGATCCGGTCCCTGGGCCTTAGTTTGCCTACCCATGGAGTAGCCCTTCTGTAAAATGGGGATAATTAAGACACAGGGCTCTGGGTGACAAGAGTTAAATAGATAGAAAGGGAGGAACCAAGTTATAAAAGAGTTTTTTAAAAAAGCATAGAGAGACAGAGAGAAGTGACTAATTACATTACAATGAGGTTTTGTTTCCATTCCTTGGCCCTCCCCAGACTTTTCTGCCTCCAGGGATGAAATTACACCCATTCCCAAATCCAAATCCAGCTGTTTGGCTTGGGCCAGCCCTGTATAGCTGCAGTCGTAGCTATTCCTATTGGCATTGATTAATTTCTATGCTGCAAACTCAAATATATATCTGTGCAGTATATGTAATTCCGATTAAAACCAAAAATAGCGTAACAAATAATATCAGACAGAAGACTTTTAACTAAACAGAAATGCAAACTCACAAAAGGGGTCATCTGACAAGGTTGTAAAAATGATAAAAATCGTAAGATCTAGGTCTCCCCCACTAAAAATACCCCTCCCTTCTATTTAGAAAACAACAGCAACAGAGCAATCCAATTCGTGTCTTCTAAGAAGTAAGCATTACTGAGTTCAGTGGGACCTACTCCCAGCCCCAGATGTGCCTAGGATTTCAGCCCAAAGCTGTTGCTGATGTCCCAGCCTGACCCCCCCAACCCCCCATTAAATGCACGGGTTCTCTCTGACTATGCGATCAGTTTTTTGGCTTTGAAATGCACCATAAAATTGCTTTTGTCTTCCAAGAACTGCAATATAAGGGTTGCTGCATAAATGAAAACCCGGGAGACTTGAAGGGTGGAACAAAACGAAGAACCTAAGAAGAGCCTTGCTGGATCAAGCCAACAGCCAATGTAGTCCAGGATCCGGTTCTCATGGGGGCCAATCGGATGCTCCAATGGGAAACCAGCAATCAGGATTCGAATACAAGAGCCCTCTCCCCCCTCTTGTGGTTTCCAGCAGCTATGTTGTCCCTCCAACAGCCAGAGGCAGTGATGCTTCTGAAGAGCAGTTTCTGGAAACCACAGGAGGGGTCTCGTGTTCGAATCCTGATTGCGGGTTTCTCATTGGGGCATCCGATTGGCCACTGCAAGAACAGGATCTTGGACCAGATGGGCCATGGGCCTGATCCGAAGTTTCTTCTTAGGCCTCCGTGGAAGCAGAGCACAGTCATCCTGGGTAGTAGCCATCGATAGCTCTCCTTTCCATGAATTACATAGATATGTGGACCACATGTCTGGAGCAGCACAGGAAAACAGCCCTGAAACCACTTTGACTCCCAAACTGACCAAATGTTTTCTCTGCAAGGTCAAGGAAAATGGAAAAGCCTCCCCATTGTCTTTTTCCTTCACAAATCCTGTCTTAAGGGTATGTCTGTGTATGAATAGGGTGAGTCTGTGACCTGGCTCAGGAACTAAGTATTTATCATTACAAAAGACTGGCTAGGCTCCCCAGGGTATCCAGTCAAGTAAGCATTAACAGGTAACCTGCCAGACAGGAGATAAACAATGCACTCAGATTTCTGTTGTAGACCGCCCCTTTCTGTGATGTAGGTATGATGTGTCTTGGGGTGGTGGTCTTGAGCTACACCCCTTTCTGTGACGTAGGTATGATGTATCTGGGGGTGGTCTTGGACTCCAGGGCGGGCAATTTAAAATGTCTATATAAGGGCAGGCACACCTTGGTTTGGGTCTTCCTCCGTCCTCCTGCGTGTGGGGGGAGCACCCTGTTGCAACCGTTCAATAAAGATCAAGCTTACGAGCTGCTTTGCTTCTCAATATTCTCTGGTTGGCCTCTGTTATTTTCTCCGACCGATGGAGAACCTGCAAAGGACTCTGTAAGGGCTCTTGTGTCCCCCATAAGGGAATAAGGGCAGCTTTTCGTTTATTACACTTGGCATGGGGCGTCTCTTATGAGAACTTTTTTCAAAATGGCTGCCGCTGACCGTGGGCACCAGTTCGCTCCCGGTGTTCCCTCGAATGGCTTCCCTCCGTGCACCGAGCATTTGGGTTCCTGCTTTTGTTACAGAGGGGCTGGCGGGAATTCTTTGCTCAAATCTAAGGGCGGCTTGTGCAACCTCTGCTGTTTGGGTCCACGGGGTTTAGATGGGACGAAACGTGCCAAGAGTTAAAGTAAACACATTTTCTTGAGCTGGAGTCATAATCAGACTAAACACCAGCAGTTGAGCTGGAAACACCAGCAATGCAGTTCTCGCTCGCAAACATTGTGGTCAGCCTGTCCGAGCTTTTCTTTGCAAACAGGACAACCACAGTAAACAGCTTTGGCGACACAAAGGGCAGGTCTTAAAATCTGCAGCTCGAATGACGCAACCCTGTAATCGCAGCACCATTGCAACAAAGACCAGATGAGCAAGAACAGATTCGCCATCCTTTTGCCAGCTTAAATATGCATTAATAATAATAATAATAATAATAATATCCTGCCCATCGGCTTCCAACAAAAGATTAAAAATAAAACAAAACATCAAACATTAAAAGCTTCCTTAAACAGGGCTGCCTTCAAATGCCTTCTAAAAGTCAGTTAGTTGTCTATTTCCTTGACATCTGATGGGAGGGTGTTCCACAGAGCGGGCGCCACCACTGAGAAGGCCCTCTGCCTGGTTCCCTGTAACTTCACTTCTCGCAGGGAGGGAACCACCAGAAGGCCCTCAGAGCTGGACCTCAGTGTCCGGGCAGAACGATGGGGGTGGAGACGCTCCTTCAGGTATTTGTTGTTGTTTAGTCGTTTAGTCGTGTCCGACGCTTCGTGACCCCCTGGACCAGAGCACGCCAGGCACTCCTGTCTTCCACTGCCTCCCGCAGTTTGGTCAAACTCATGTTGGTAGCTTCGAGAACACTGTCCCACCATCTCGTCCTCTATAGTCCCCTTCTCCTTGTGCCCTCCATCTTTCCCAACATCAGGGTCTTTTCCAGGGAGTCTTCTCTTCTCATGAGGTGGCCAAAGTCTTGGAGCCTCAGCTTCAGGATCTGTCCTTCCAGTGAGCACTCAGGGCTGATTTCCTTCAGAATGGATATGTTTGATCTTCTTGCAGTCCATGGGACTCTCAAGAGTCTCCTCCAGCACCAGAATTCAAAAGCATCCATTCTTCGGCGATCAGCCTTCTTTATGGTCCAGCTCTCACTTCCATCCTGGGCTATTATGCATAGCTTCGATCTCTCTTGTGCAAAGTGCTAACAGCCCAGGAATACTGTTCAGCTTCCCAATAGAACAATTGTGCATCTCCTTCCTTTCCTTTCTCCCTGTTGGATGACTCTGCCCTGCTTGGTGCACTTTGCAAGACCTTAGCTCTCAGCTATCTGAGAAGGAGCCGCCAAACTCACAGAGTGGTTCATCTCACTGTGTTTTAGTTTTAGGGCTTATCAACACTGATGTTTGTCCCGCCGGGGAACTTGCGGTGGAGTGCTGAATCGGAACAAACGGAAGGGTTTTTCCTTGGATTGCTGTTTGTTCCGATTTAGCGCTAAAGAGCAGGTTTTCTAGGGGAAAGCGGATGAGCAAAGGTGAAACTGCTTTGACCCCATGCTTGTCTAGGCACAGGGCAAGCAGGAATGTGGATGAAACCTTTGGTTTCTGGGTTCCATTCAAAGTGCTGGCTTTGACCTCCGAAGCCTTTGGCGGACCGGGACCCCAATATTTCAAGGACTGCCTTTCCCCCCAGGAAGTGACCCGGACCCTGCATTTTCCCCTGAGGCCCTTCTCTGTGTGCCCAGAGGCTGGCAACACGAAAACAGGGCCTTTTCAGTGGTAGCTCCCTGCTTATGGAATGCTTTCCCCATAGAGGATATCTTTCCCTCTCTTTTTGGTGCAAGGGAAAAGCTCTCCTTTTTTACACAGGATTTTGGCTTTTCACTTGAAGGGTTTCAGGTATTTGTGGCCTCTTTTAGAGATCTGTGTTTTGTTTGTATGGGTGTGGGGTTTTCCCCCCAACGGTTTTTATTGGATGGGTTTTTTGCAATTGCTTGTGGTGTTTCAGTGGTGTATGTTTTTGATCGCTTTTGTGAGGACTAATAATCATCATAATTTCTAGCTGAGCTTTCTAGGCCAGTTTCCAGTAACCATCAATACGAATGTTTAGGAAAAACATTACCAGGGAGGTGAAATTAATAGCAACAAAATTCTAAGCCTAAACTTCCGTTTCCAAACCTAGCACCTTCTGATCCGAGTGAGGTCTTTGCGCAGTTTTCACGTTTGTGATCACTTCTGTCCCTCTGAAACAATTTCTGGAGGTGTTTTGGGTCTTGCCCTGCAGCCAAAGATGCTGCTCTCTCCTGGACCGCAGTGTCCTCTGGTCCCCGACAACCTCCACTCGCTGCACATTCTGGAATGTTATTTCATTTCTTTTATACATAAATGGATTTGTCGACGGGCTGGGTGGGGGGGCGGTTTGTCACGGAGGGAGAGGCAAGGAGGAAAGCAGAGAAAAACAAACAGAGTCGAGACTCTGCTAATGCTCAAGGCGGCTGCCAGCACCCCTGCTGAAAAATCTCGCTTAGCTTGGAGCTCAGCCGAGGCAGGAAGTGTTTGGGAGATAGACTTGAGTTTGCAAAGCGCTGCCAAGGTTGGAGAGTTTGTTGCGGCTCTATCTCTCGCTCTCTCCGAAGTAGCCAGGAGAAGACAAGAGAGGAAGGAGATCACAGAACCATAGAATCGCAGGACCCCTAGATGACCTCTGTTTCTGAGCGTACCACTCTGCAAGCCGGATGGGGAAGAGTGGGGGGTGCAAGCTTGCCGAAGATGCCTCAGAGATTTGGTCCTCCCCAGAGCTCCCTCTTTCCACGCAAACACCCCAGAATAGGAGGCTGGTCCATGAGGGCAGTGCCGCATCGACCTTGACTTAAACCTCTCAGTGGGTGGCTCTACCTGTCGTTGGCTCTGGCGCCCCCTACTGCTGGTCTCCACTCCTCTTGCCCAACCGGTCCAAGGCCCCGCCTATGCGCCAGGATTGCATTGCCCCAGTTCAACTCTAGATGGTGATGTTTAAGCTGCTGGGAAGGTGGGCTTTGGAGAGCCCACAACCCTGCGAAGTTGTCCGTTCTGCAGTCAAGCCGTGTCGCAGAGGCAACAAGCTAACTCTCTCCCTTCCATCCCACAGACCCGATCTAAATTGCCACAAACACCCCTCTGGTTTTTGAGAAAGAAATATAGATGAGGAGCGCTGCATCCGAAGCTCTCCTCCCACCAACACGGCACATCTGATGCCTGCAAATTGAGACCAGGCACCCTTGAAAATCCTGCAAACCTAGCAGTTCGAAAGCATGTTAAAGTGCAAGTACCTTCTCTGGCGGGAAGGTAAACAGCGTTTCCGTACGCTGCTCTGGTTCGCCAGAAGTGACTTAGTTATGCTGGGCACAAGACCTGGAAGCTGTACACCGGCTCCCTCGGCCAATAAAGTGAGATGAGCGCTGCAACCCCAGAGTCGGCCATGACTGGACCTAATCCCTTACCGGGATTTCAAAGGCAGAATTGATCAGCTTTGGTGGGTGGCCCAGCTATGCCCCTATCAGGACAGGGATAGCCTAACTACTGTTGTCTATGCTCTGGTAACCTCAAGGTTAGTTTACTGCAATGCGTTATATGTAGAGCTGCCTCTGAAGATGGTTCGGAAACTTCAGCTAGTGCAGAATTCAGTGGCCATGTTGCTCAACGGACTGCAAGACAGTTTGAGCATCTTACACCGATCCTGGTCTGACTGCACTGGCTACCAATTGGTTTCCGGGCTCAATTCAAAGTGCTGGTTTTTACCTATAGAGCCTTAAATGGCTCAGTTCTGCAATACCTCAAGGACCACCTCTTTCCATATGAACCTACCCAGACCCTGAGATCATCTTCTGAGGTCCTCCTTCGTGTGCCTCCTCCTCAAGAGGTCCGGAGGGTGGCAACACGAGAACAGGGCCTTCTCTGCAGTGGCTCCCCATCTGTGGAATGCTCTCCCTAGGGAAATTCACCTGGTGCTTCGTTATATACCTCTAGGCGCCAGGCAAAAAGGTTCCTTTTTAACCAGACCTTTGGTTGATCTTATTGACACCCAACACCCTTTTAGAATGTGGCTTTTTGGGTGTGGGGTTATTGGGTTATTGCTTTTGGTTTGATTTTATATGTTGTGGTCTTCTTGTGAACTGCCCTGAGATCTCCGGGTATAGGGCGGTGTATAAGTTGAAAGGTCCATATAGTTAAAGCTATGGTTTTCCCAGTAGTGATGTATGGAAGTGAGAGCTGGACCACAAAGAAGGCTGATCGCCGAAGAATTGATGCTTTTGAATTATGGTGCTGGAGGAGACTCTTGAGAGTCCCATGGACTGCAAGAAGATCAAACCTCTCCATTCTGAAGGAAATCAGTCCTGAGTGCTCACTTGAAGGACAGATCCTGAAGCTGAGGCTCCAAGACTTTGGCCACCTCATGAGAAGAGAAGACTCCCTGGAAAAGACCCTGGTGTTGGGAAAGATGGAGGGCACAAGGAGAAGGGGATGACAGAGGACAAGATGGTTGGACAGTGTTCTCAAAGCTATGAACATGAGTTTGACCAAACTGCGGGAGGCAATGGAAGACAGAAGTGCCTGGCATGCTCTGGTCCAGGGGGTCACGAAGCGCCGGACACGACTAAATGACTAAACAACAAAATAAGTTGAATGAATGAATAATAATTATACAGTGGACGCTCGGGTTGCGAACGTGATCCATGCAGGTTGCACGTTTGCAACCCACAGCATCCGCAACCCACAGTGGCATGTCTGCGCACGCTCAGATTGCGATTCAGCGCTTCTGCACATGAGCAAAGCGCAATTTAGTGCTTCTGCGCATGCACGGCCGCCAAAACCCGGAAGTAACCCATTCTGGTAAATCCAGGTTTCGGCATGTCCGTAACCCGAAAAAATGCAACCTGAAGCATCTGTAACCCGAGGTATGACTGTAATAATAATAGGTGTCCGAGGGAATCCAGGCGATTTGTCCTGGATCTTAGGGAAGTCAATTGAAAAATCACAGGGGTTTTTTTTGGGGGGGGGTCTTCCTAAAAAAGAGCTCAGCAGCTTTTGGGGTGTCCTGGTTTTTTTACTTCTTGAAATTTGGCAGCCCTATAAGGTCCTGTATAAAGAAAGACTTCGTTTGGTTTGCCCTGCCGTTATCGGCCCTGGAAGAAAAGTAATTTTTCTCTGCTCAGATTTGTAAGTCTCCTTCATGTCTTTCCCCTTGGAAGTCTTTCCTCCGGCTAAGCTGAAAAGCCCCGAACGCTTTACCCTTTCCTTGCAGAAAAGGCAGCGCCAATCCCACCCCAGTTGTCTAGGGAGCCCTCGTCGGAGAGCAAAGCCATCTTGACTTTTGCGTCTCGAAAGAGCCTGGGAAAAAAGAGCAGGCCTTGCTGTTATCTGCTGGGTCTCCCCCACCCACTGCCCGCCCCATGGCAGCCCCCCACCCAAAAAAGAAAAAAGAAAAAAAAGCTTGCAGTGAATCCCATCGCTCCCTTTTTCCCACAGCTGTCCGCTGTCTCTCAACAGTCGTGCTGGGAGGCTCAGGGAATGACATCCAGCCCAGCTTTGCCGCTGACAAATCACTTCCCGATGTTGGAGAGGATGATAAAAAGCCAGGAATGGAGACAAGAGCATTAATCAAAAGCAGAGGCCAGGATGAATTCTGAGTCTCTCCCTCCCTTGCCTGGCTCCCCACTTTCCCTTCAGATCATCAATGGTGGGAGAAAACAGGCCCTTTGGAGAGGCGCTCGTGGGATCAACTTTGCTACTTGATCTGATAAAGGGAGGCGCCGAGCTGCTGGGAATTGTCAAAGTGGCCGGAGAAAGGTTTTTTTATCCCTCTCTCATCATGCTAGATCTCATGGACATTCAGTGAAGGACAGAATAAAGGAAGTCCTTCACGCAGCATGCAATTAACCTGTGGAACTCCCAGCCACAGGCCAAGAGGCCAAGAGTCAGGGAGGAACCCCCAAGTTCACCCAGCGAGCTTCACGGCAATTCGAACCCTGGTCTCTCCCAGGTCCTGTTTATTTTTTTCTTTTCTATTTATTTATTCCATTTTTATTGTTTGTTTAACATAATTGTTGCAAAATATTGCAAATACATACATATATATTTCAAATAAGCACGTATACATGAAAAAAGGAACAAAAGAGAAAGAAAAAAGAAGAAAAACAAAGAGAAGAAAAGAAGAAGAAAAGTTGGAAGAATTTCTCCCAAGTTTATTCTAGAAATATCTCAATAATAAAATTTCATTGATTGACTTCCATCGCTTACACTGCACTTCCTATATACTTTTTAAGCAAGATTGTATCTGTTATTCCGTGTTTTTCCCTATACAATCTCACACAATAAGTTTTCTAAACCTATTTATTTATTACATTTGTAACCCATCATTTAGATATTGGGATGGTTCGCCGCATATTCTGATGCTCTAAGCACTAAACCCCACTTCCTACACCCGATCCTTTGCAGACCGACTCGTGCAGTGAATCAGGCAAATGGTCCCATCCTGCCCACTCTGAGCAACTCCCTGTCTCCAAGTTCTGGGGCTGTGATGTCCAGAATTGCGCCACATCAGCCGACGTTACTCACATCTCCTTAATCTATGAAAACCACTTAAGTCAGCTTTCCTGGGTAAAGGAATAATGCCTTAGTTATTTGAAACAAAATTAGTACCCAGGATCTACATCAGTGACTGGAAGGGAAGGTTTTGCTTCATGAAATCATCCTCCCTCTCCATTCTTGTGTCTCCAGATGGATGGCCCTGAGTCAGGAACCCAGGGGGAAGGGCACGAGGAGTTAATCTCAGTGGTATTTTTTTGGGTGGGGGGAATTGTGATTCATCAGAGAGAGATCCTCTCCCGACTCCCCGGGTGCCTGGCTTAGCGAAAAAACTGCCACATCACTCCATTTAAGGCAGTTCTTCAACTGACCCCTTTGGCTGTGTTTTGTGTTCTGAGTTTTGGGGTGTGGGAAGAATTTCTGGTCTCTCGAAGGAAAACAGAGCGCCTTCTCTGTTAGTGGCGGCCTCTGTTCAGAAACCTGCAAAAATCCTTTACTTAAGGCAGAGCCAAGTGGGATTTTGGGTGGGAATAAATGCCGTTTCAATGCAACCGAGGGTTCCTGTGTGGACAGCCTGTTTGTTGAGCGGCACCTGAATTTGTTTTATACGTGTGAAATATACTCGGAGTCGAGAGTGGATTTCATGCTCTTTGTTCAGCTCATAGTGGTGAGGAGGAATGGAAGTTACCCCAGAATGTCTGCTTATATACATTATTTACACAATGGGCCCCAGGTGATTGGCTAATTCCGGGATTCTCCTGTAGGCCAATCAGGTTGCGGATTCACTTCCACCTGGAGCTGGATTGGGTTGCTCCTGTGGACCAATTAGACTGCTGCATTCTGAATCCTATTGTTCTAGGACCAATCAGACTGCTGCATTCTGAATCCTATTGTTCTAGGACCAATCAGACTGCTGCATTCTGAATCCTATTGTTCTAGGACCAATCAGACTGCTGCATTCTGGGTCCTATTGTTCTAGGACCAATCAGACTGCTGCATTCTGGGTCCTATTGTTCTAGGACCAATTAGACTGCTGCATTCTGAATCCTATTGTTTTAGGACCAATCAGACTGCTGCATTCTGGATCCTATTGTTCTAGGACCAATCAGACTGCTGCATTCTGGATCCTATTGTTCTAGGACCAATCAGACTGCTGCATTCTGAATCCTATTGTTCTAGGACCAATCAGACTGCTGCATTCTGGGTCCTATTGTTCTAGGACCGATCAGACTGCTGCATTCTGAATCCTGTTGTTCTAGGACCAATCAGACTGCAGCATTTTGGATCCTATTCAACTCAGTGCATAACAACGTGCTATTGTTTTTGCATTTGCCACGGTTTTCTTTTTATATGTCCAATGGTTTTGTACACGGTTTCTGTTGCATTCTGTTGAAAATGCTTCCTTATTCCTGCGGGGGGCACAGGGTTGGGCTAGATGTCTCTTGGGGTCCCAACTCTACAAATTTGAAACATGATTAATAATAAAAGGTTATGGACAGGAACTTCATCGCACATATTTCATCCCAGAACTCACTCTCCCTTTCTTTCCCAGCAGGCTGCTGTCACCAGATTATACGGAAACCCATTATGAAAAGGGAGGGCAGCCCATGACCATTTCACCGAACCTCACGGTAAGTAAGATGTGTCAGGCTGGGGAAATTGGCGATGTTGAGATGTGCAGCGCCAGGGCAGCACTTAATTTCTTTATCAAGTGCATTGATGTGCCACCCAATGGCAGCATTCTCTGGCTGGCTTACAAAGAATAACACATGAAACGCAGTAACATGAGCTTCGAGGAGGAGGAAACCGCCAAACTGAGAGAGAAGATAATAATAATAATAAGAAGAAGAAGAAGAATAAGAATAAGAATAAGAATAATAATTTATTTATATCCCACCCTCCCCAGCCAAAGCCGGGCTCAGAGCGGCTAACAACAGTAAAAATAGCACAGTTTACATAAAGTCACAGTCAATTAATTGAAATACATTCTAAAATCAATTCAGAATCAAATTAACAGTAACCATTGGCAACCAGATAGAGCTGGACAGGAAGTATCAATTTAAAATGTGGGTTTTTGGGGTGTGTGTGTGTTGGTTATTGGCTGGTTATTTTTATTTTGATTGTGTATTTTGTGGCTTTGTGTTTTGATTTTATTCTGTGAACCACCCTGAGGCCTCCGGGTATAGGGCGGAATGTAAATTTAACAACAACAACAACAATGAGTGATAAGTAAACGAATTCCAGCATAAATCAGAGAGGCAAAACAATCTCATGCAGTGGGCACTGAATCCCAAGAGCAGGCACCGGCAAAAATCACGATGCAGCGAGAACCGAGAAGCCAGCCAATGCCTGTCCATCACTCCATCCTCAGAAATCAGGATGGTCCCTCCATCTCAGTGCTTGGTGAAAAGGGTTTATTTGTGAAGATACAGAAACCCCAGGCTGGAGCAAATTAAGAGATTGCTTTGGAATGACTAATCCTGCAAACCAATCATAATTTTTTCACGACCACTTAACATGGCTTAGTTGGCCTTTAATTGGCTCATTGCGATCATTTATTGATTTTCAAAGCTCTGTAAGAATACACAATGTCCTGAAGCACGGCCTAATGGCATGATTTCGGGAACTGGGGTTGGTAACGGGCTGGACAAGGGCCAATAGAGCCTGATAAAGACAGCTGTTGGTAAGTCCTGGGAAATATGGATGGGAAAGAGTGTGTGTCCTGTTTTGCATGCCCGCTGGATGACAAGTTCACAGTCTAGAGCCGATATTTTCAACCTTGGGTCCTCAGATGTTGTTGGATTACAGCTCCTGTTGTTCCTCGCTGGTAGGACCAATGCTCAGAGATGATGGGAGTTGTAGTCCAACAACACCTGGGGACTGGTTGGGGCTGATGGGAGTTGTAGTCCAAAACATCCGGTGGGCACCAGGTTGGCAAAGGATGCCCTGCAGAAACTAGTATTCATCATCATCATCAAATCTTAATTGGCATCATTTACAAACATTCAGAATATATAGGTCAGTGCAATCTTATCGCCGTTTCAATAATACAGTCATTTGCTAAAAGGGAAGAAAAGGAGGCAAGCAATTTCACCTCTGTGGGTCTCCAGCAAGGGCAGGATCCTGTAGCGTATTTCGGCAGCAAAAAAAAGGAACTTAGCTACTGTCTTGGTGAGTTCCTGAGCTCTCCCCTGTAATAGGAAGGATATAACCTCTGTCTCTGGTTTCCATATTGGGATACAGAGATGGTCTAGAAATTGTTGGCGGAGATCATCATACATTTTACATTTAAAGGCCATGTGAGCTAGAGTTTCCACCAGGTGGGCATCACATGGGCAAATCCTGTCTCCTTCTGCCATACCCGCAAACCTACCCCAAAGGAGGTTAGAAGGATTAGAATTGAACCTAGCCAGCGAAGAAGCCCTTCTTTCTTGCGGGTTAAACAAAAATTGTAGATAATTTGGGTTAAATCCCTGCGCCCAAGAGAGTTGAAAATAAAGAAGGGAACATATTTTTTTCCACTACTGAGATTAGTTTGGAAAAGCCACAGCACCCAGGAGATCCTCTGAAAGCCCAAGTTGCTCTGTTGTTGTTGTTTAGTCGTTTAGTCGTGTCCGACTCTTCGTGACCCCATGGACCAGAGCACGCCAGGCACCTCTGTCCTCCACTACCTCCCGCAGTTTGGTCAAACTCATGCTGGTAACCTCGAAAACACTATCCAACCATCTCGTCCTCTGTCGCCCCCTTCTCCTTGTGCCCTCCATCTTTCCCAGCATCAGTGTCTTCTCCAGGGAGTCTTCTCTTCTCATGAGGTGGCCAAAGTACTGGAACCTCAGCTTCACGATCTGTCCTTCCAGTGAGCACTCAGGGCTGATTTCCTTAAGAATGGATGCGTTTGATCTTCTTGCAGTCCATGGGACTCTCAAGAGTCTTCTCCAGCACCATAATTCAAAAGCATCAATTCTTCAGCGATCAGCCTTCTTTATGGTCCAGCTCTCACTTCCATACATCACTACTGGGAAAACCATGGCTTTAACTATACGGACCTTTGTTGGCAAGGTGACGTCTCTACTTCTCAAGATGCTGTCTAGGCCTGTCATTGCCCTTCTCCCAAGAAGCAGGCGTCTTTTAATTTCGTGGCTGCTGTCACCATCTGCAGTGATCAAGTTGCCGTAACTTTGTGCAAAACAGTTGTAGCCCTGGGGAAGGGAAGGAGTCGGACGGAACTTTGCTAAGTAAAGTATATTTGTCAGCTGAAAAACAAATGTTTAGCCAACATAAAAGAAAACTCGTTCAGGCAACTGTCTCTGGCTTATGTTGGCCCCTCTCTAGACACAGGGCTGCGTAGGATACGCAGTGTGGGACAGCAAAAATCTTAAATAGAAAGTCTGCCTGCACTTTCTTGATTGAAATTCCGTAGTGCAGTTGAGCTCTAACTTTAGCATTAAAAACCTTGAGGGCAGGAGGGATGTGTTGGTTACCTTTTGTTGCAAAGAAGCACAAGATGGCCTGCACAGACAGCTTGCTGGCATTTACCGCCGTTGCGCAGCGAACTAGTATTCAAAGGTATACTTTTCCTGAACCTGGAAGCTCTATACAGCAAAATCCACATAGCACATGCGGAATGGGGCTGCTGATATTCAGCCTGCAATTAAAAGTGAGAAAGTGGAAACAATAACAACAATAAATTTCTTTTAACAATCACAATTTGCACTTTCCTAAACGATGCACAAAGCAAACCCCAGCCACCCTTCAACGTTCTCTCAATTTTGCAAGGGGTACTCAAATGTATATTCTAGAGTTAGGTTTGCACTAGAGCAGGGGTCTGCAACCCGCGGCTCCGGAGCCACATGTGGCTCTTTTACACCTTTGCCGCGGCTCCGGGGCGGATACTAGCGAGGGGAGGAGGCGCATTGTGCGCCCCGACACTCCCCACTGTGGCGGGCGCTGTACTGGCTGTGACGTCGCATGGGGGCGGTGCGTGCGTTAGTCACGCACCGTCCCGACGTCACCTTCCCGCCCGCCCGCCCGCTACATTGTAAGGGGCATGTACGCTGGTCACTGCATTGAAAGGGGGCATGTACGCTGGTCACTGTTTTGAAGGGGAGTGAAGAACACACACACAAAAAAAGGTAACTTGTTAATTTAACATTTATTTCTATGAGGAGGAGTAATTCTGAGGGGTCAAACAAAGAAATAATAAAAAAGTGACAAAAAAGTTATTCTTATAATGATGAGTTTTGCGGCTCCCATTTTTTTTTCCTTCGGAAACGGGTCCAAGTGGCTCTTTTTGTCTTAAAGGTTGCAGACCCCTGCACTAGAGTAAAGGGGGGTTGGGATAAAATTTAGACTGATAATAATGATTTTTTAAAAAAAATCCATGATGGAATTTTGCTGCTTTTCAAAATCCGGAATCTCGACACCCTGGCCGGTTTCAGTTCATCTGACCGCCTCTCTGATTTGCGTATAAAATCCGCACAATTTTCCCTGCAGAAAACAACCAGCCTAACCCACAGTTCCTATCTGTTCCCTCTGATTCCAGGAACACTGCTACTACCATGGCCACGTCCGAGGGTACGAGGGTTCCTGGGTGGTCCTCAGTACCTGCTCTGGAATCAGGTAAGAAAAGTGATGCAGGGAGACTGGGTTCTAATAGCCACTGGTCCTCCATGTGATATACCTAAATCCTTCTGGGCGACTTGGACAGAGCTTCCTTGCTCTTCCATCATATCAGTCTTGGAATTGACCAGCGATTGTGTCTAGTGTTTATCCGGAATCTTTGGCCTGGTTGAATTTTGTTTGTCTCTTGGCATGAAAATGGCCCCTGAAGATTGTATTCATTTTTTGGGGGGTGAGCGATTTAAAGACTTCTTAGTCGTGGTGGTTTTGCCTTAAAATATCATAGAATTGTGGAGTTGGGACCCTGGGGTCATCCAGTCCAGCCCCCCTGCAGGAGGAATATGCAGCTGTTCCATGCGGGAATCGAACCTGCAACCTGGGCACTCTAATTAACAATATCGCCATATATTTATTAATTACATTTATAGCTCACTTTTTTCTCCGAGGAGCCCAAGGTGGCATGCATGGTTCTCCCTCTCCTCGCTTTAATCTCCACACAACAACCCTGTGAGGTAGGTTAGGCTGAGAGGCAGTGACCAGCCCTTGAGGTCACACACGGTGAGCTTCATGGCTCTGCAGGGATTCAATCCCTGGTCTCTTCCAGGTCTTCGTCTGACACATAGAATTCTAGAACTATAAGAGCTGGAAGAGACACCAAGGGTCATCTAGTCCAACCCCCTGCAGTGGACTCTAACCACTACACCAAGCTGCCCATTCCCCACCTCGCTGCTATGTATACTTGAAGGAGCGTCTCCACCCACATCATTCTGCCTGGACACTAAGGTCCAGCTCCGAGGGCTTTCTGGCTGTTCCCTCATTGTGAGAAGCCAAGTTACAGGGAACCAGGCAGAGGGCCTTCTAGGTGGTGGCACCCGCCCTGTGGAACGCCCTCCCATCAGATGTCAAGGAAATAAACAACTATCTGACATTTAGTAGACATCTGAAGGCAGTCCTGTTTAGGGAAGTTTTTAATGTGTGACATTTTAATGTATTTTTAATCTTTGTTGGAAGACCCCCGAGTGGCTGGGGAAACCCAGCCAGATGGGTGGGATACAAACAATGAATTACTATTACTTACTACTATGTAAAAAAAATCACCCCTCAAGTCCCAGCACCAAATTACATAGGGTTTGAGAATCAGATCTTTTGTTTGGTCATCCGTTTACCTTTGAATTCCCTTCTGCGACATATCAGGCAGACGCCATCTCTTATCTTTCTAATGCTTATTTCAGACCTTCCTTCTTTTCCCAGCAAGCAGACACTTTGAATCTGGTCTGTATCGGCACTGGACAAAACCGTGTTTCTGTATGTTTTCATCGTATCATTAAATCACTTTGGGGTTTTTTATGGGAAGTGATTTGCGAAATAAGGGCGTAAACCATTTCCCTTCCAAACTGGCCCCACAGAGTGGGGGTATGTGTTTGGATCCTGGCTGGTTTGGGGGAAATCCCACTGCGACTTTTCCCCTTGCCCGAACCCCAATCCTTGGAATGGAGGAATGAAATGACCTCGAGTGGCTTTTGATAAGGGTCTTTGGGATGTTATCTCAAGAAGAATAGGATTAGGCCCAAGGCCATCAGGCAATTCAACTTTATCTCATGAAAGCCAGTTGAACAATCGAACGGAGTCATTCTGTCCCAGAAATGGAGATGGGTTTTTTGTTTTTGTTTTTGTCCTCTTGCTATTTCCTCTACCCTCGGAAGCTCAAAGGGAGCCCCATGGGAGAGGGCCTTCTCTGTGGTGGCCCCTGACCTGTGGAACTCCTTTC
Organism: Podarcis muralis; assembly: GCF_964188315.1. Taxonomy (NCBI): domain Eukaryota; kingdom Metazoa; phylum Chordata; class Lepidosauria; order Squamata; family Lacertidae; genus Podarcis; species Podarcis muralis. The sequence continues at coordinate 4,622,391 of NC_135663.1, forward strand.
CACAGGAGAAAGGAGGAAATACCTGACATCTTCATTGCACAGCTTACGGAGGATGCTGAAGACTCACTCCTTTGCCCTGGCTCTCCTTGTTTTTAGGACTGCAAGTTGTTTTAAATTGCTTCCAATATTGTGCGATAAATAAACAAGCAACCTTTTTCCACACACACCCCGTGGGACACATTCCCATTCCAGGGTGGTGGAAATCCGGTGGTGGGTGTGACCAGACACAAAAGTGGGCGGAGCAACCAGTGTATCTCCTGATCCATCCGGCAGGCTGTGAGTCCAGCCATGCAAAATGTAAGGGGTCGCATAGAATCGCAGAGCTGGAAGGGACCCCCTGGGATATCTAGTCTGACCCCCTGCCTTTATTTATTTATTTATTTATTTATTTATTTATTTATTTATTTATTTATTTATTTATTGAATTCGTAAACCGCCCTTCCTCTGAAGATGCTGGGGCAGTTTGCAGCAGAAAATTACAAAAAGGGGAGTACAAAATGCGCACTAAAACACAAAACCACAAATACCTCTCAAGCCTCCATCCAGGAAAATGTTGTCCGAGGTCTCTGTGGCGCAGTGGGTCAGGGTGTCTGGCTATTAACCAGAAGGTTGGTGGTTCGAGTCCACCGAGGGATGGCTGTGGGCAGGTCCCCTGCATTGCAGGGGTTGGCTAGATGGCCTTTGGGGGTCCCTTCCGGCGCTCCAGTTCTGTGATTCTGCGTTCCAGCCGGGCCAAAGTGCTTGGGAAGGATGCAATGCAAAGCTGGCGAGGGGTGTATCCCTGAGCACAGTGTTTCTTGTTGGGGAGCGCCCTGAGGGCCTGAGAGAGGGGCTGCATTTGGCTCCCAGGCCTGAGGCGTCCCACCCCTGCATATCTTTTTTAATGGCAGCCGAAACCTCCCCACTGGGAGAGTTGCCATGCGCTAGGACCTCAAGGGGCTGTGTCTTCCTTCCCCACCCGGTTGGACTTACTCCCCGGATGCTGTCAAAATCTGGCTGTGGAAAATTTGCCAGAGCTGAAGGCCCAACGGGGAGGGGGAGGAAGTGAAGGGGGGTCCTCAGCAACCCAAATATGATCCTTTCTCTACCCCCACCCCACTGCTTGTCTAGGTGCGCAGCCTGGGAGTCATTCTGGACTCACAGCTGTCCATGGAGGCACAGGTCAATTCTGTGTCCAGGGCAGCTGTCTACCAGCTCCATCTATTCTGCAGGCTGAGACCCTCCCTGCCCGCAGACTGTCTGGCCAGAGTGGTGCATGCTCTGGTTATTTCCCGCTTGGACTACTGCAATGCGCTCTAAGTGGGGCTACCTTTGAAGGTGACCCGGAAACTACAACTATTCCAGAATGTGGCAGCTAGACTGGTGACTGGGAGTGGCCGCCGGGACCACATAACACTGGTCCTGAGAAATCTGCATTGACTCCCAGTATGTTTCCGAGCACAATTCAAAGTGTTGGTGCTGACCTTTAATGTCCCAAAACGGCCTTGGTCCAGTATACCTGAAGGAGCATCTCCACCCCCATCATGCAGCCTGGACATTGAGGTCCAGCTCCGAGGGCCTTCTGGCGATTCCCTCCCTGTGAGAAGGGAGGTTACAGGGAACCAGGCAGAGGGCCTTCTCGGTGGTGGCGCCCTCCCTGCGGAACGCCCTCCCATCAGATGTCAAGGAAATAAACAACTACCAGACTTTTAGAAGACATCTGAAGGCAGCCCTGCTCTAATGTGTGACATTTTAATGTACAGTGGTACCTCGGCTTAAGTACTTAATGCGTTCCGGAGGTCCGTTCTTAACCTGAAACTGTTCTTAACCTGAGGTACCACTTTAGCTAATGGGGCCTCCTGCTGCCGCCACGCCGCCGGAGCCCGATTTCTGTTATCATCCTGTTCTCATCTATTTCTGGGTTAGTGGAATCTGTAACCTGAAGCGTTTGTAACCTGAAGCGTATGTAACCCGAGGTACCACTGTATTTTTAATCTTTGTTGGAAGCTGCCCAGAGTGGCTGGGGAAACCCAGCCAGTTGGGTGGGGTACAAATAATAAATTATTATTACAGTGCTACCTTGGGATGTGAACGGGATCTGTTCCGGAGCCCCGTTCGCATCCTGAACAGAACGTAAGATGCTACAGCACGTCTGCGCATGCGCTGGTCGCGTTTTGCCACTTCTGCGCATGCGTGTGACGTCATTTTGAGCATATGCGTGAGCGGCGAAACCCGGAAGTAATGATGCGCTCTGCTACTTCTGGGTTGCCGCACAGTGCAACTCGAACAAGCTCAACCTGAAGCACATTCAGCCTGAGGTATGACAGTATTATTATTATTATTATTATTATTATTATTATTATTATTATTATTATTATTATTATCACTCCCAACCCCGCAGTTCCTTTCACAAGAAAGGAGATCCCGACTGAATATCAGGAAGAACAGTGAGAGCTGTTTGACAGGGTCCCTCTCGGGAGACTGTGGGCTCTCCTTCCTTAGAGGTTTCGAAGCAGAGTTTGGATGGCCACCCGTCATGGGTGCTCGAGCCGAGATCCCTGCATTTCAAGGGGGTTGGGCTGGATAATCCCTGAGGGTCCCTCGCAGCTCCACAACTCCAGGATTCTGTGACTCAAAATAACTTCTGGGCCTGAGCGGCATCTTGAGGAATGCCGGCGGGTGAGGTCATCTCTCAGCTATGCGCACACGCTCTCTCACACATACACAAAACTCGTTCTGGAGTCAGGATGTCAGCGGACACTCAGATGACTCGCGCTAGCTGGAGGGTTGCCCTGTGTCCTTCTCGCTGGAGGCTGCGGCTGAACTGGGAGGGTGGTCTAATCTCTTGCAGATCCCATTTCTTGCATCCTGCAAGGGACCCTCTTTTCCCCCTGGCGGAAGGGCTGCAGCTCAGCAGCAGAGACCCTGTTTTTCCCGCAGAAGGTCTCGGGTTCGATTTCTGCTGCTAGCATCGCCAAACAGGGCTGGGAGAGCAGCTGCAAGTCAGTGTAGATGATACTGAGCCAAATGGACCCAATGGTCTGACTCACTGTAAGGCACCTTCTTGTGTCCTCTCTGTCTGTTTGTCTGTCTATCTGTCCTTTCTTCAATCATAGAATTGTAGACCTGGAAAGGGATCCTGAGAATCAGCAAGGTCCCACCCCCTGCAGGAATATTCCACTGTCTCATTCCAGGATCGAACCTGCAACCAGTTCCTGCGCTTGTTCTCTAGCTGCATTGCAAATCGTTGCAAAGCTCCCTGATTTCCACAAACCCCTTCTTGTTTCTAAATGTTTAGAAAACACCTGAGATTCTTTAGATGAGTGTTGGCCAAACTTGGCCCTCCAGCTGTTTTGGGACTACAACTCCCATCATCCCTAGCGAACAGGACCAGTGGTCAGGGATGATGGGAATTGTGATCCACAAACAGCAGGAGACCCAAGTTTGACCAACAATGCTTTAGATTTATCTCCTAGCAAAAACACAAGCTGGGTTATTTTTGTCTGTTTCCCCACCCCAACGGGGGTCTGTCTGTCTGTCTGTCTGTCTGTCTGTCTGTCTGCCGTGTTGTAGGATTGGGGTTTTCAAAGGGTGCCTGCTCTCAGTTGTGCCGTGTTGGTGGGAGGAGAGCTTCGGGTGCGGCGCTCCCCATCTATTTTTCTTTCTCAAAAACCAGAAGGGTGTTTGTGGCAATTTAGATCGGGTCCGTGGGATGGAAGGGAGAGAGTTAGCTTGTTGCCTCTGCGACACGGCTTGACTGCAGAACGGACAACCTCGCAGGGTTGTGGGCTCTCCAAAGCCCACCTTCCCAGCAGCTTAAACATCACCATCTAGAGTTGAACTGGGGCAATGCGATCCTGGTGCATAGGCGGGGCCTGGGGCCCATTGAGACTGGTTGGGCAAGAGGCGTGGAGACCAGCAGTAGGGGGCGCCAGAGCCAACGACAGGTAGAGCCACCCACTGAGAGGTTTAAGTCAAGGTCGATGCGGCACTGCCCTCATGGACCAGCCTCCTATTCTGGGGCGTTTGCATGGGAAGAGGGAGCTCTGGGGAGGACCAAATCTCTGAGGCATCTGCGGCAAGCCTGCACCCCCCACCCGTCCCCGTCCGGCTTACAGAGTGGTAAGTTCAGGCCAGCCACAACAGAAGCACAGACATTCCTTTCCCCTGGAGTAATTGTGGAAAGCCAGAACAACGTAGTTCGGGGAAAAACAAAGTTTTTAGGCCTGGAATGTGCAGGCTAAGTGAATTTATTCATTGTTTGCTTTGTCTTGACCTATCTCCCTGCTGCCTGCCTTGCAGAAACACCAGCCCTGGCTCTGTGTGTCTCACAACAGCCCTGTAAGGCACACTTGGCTGAGATGTGGCGATTGGGCAGCAAATAATAATAATAATAATAATAATAATAATAATAATAATAATAATAATAATAATAATTTATACCCCGCCCATCTGGCTGGGCTTCCCCAGCCACTTTGGGCGGCTTCCAAAAAAATATTAAAATACTGTAATACATCAAACATTAAAAAGCTTCCCTAATCAGGGCTGCCTTCAGATATCTTCTAAAAGTGTGGTAGTTGTTGTTCTCTTTGACATCTGGTGGAAGGGCGTTCCACAGGGCGGGTGCCACCACCGAGAAGGCCCTCTGCCTGGTTCCCTGTAAATTGGCTTCTCGCAGTGAGGGAACCGCCAGAAGGCCCTCGGAGCTGGATCTCAGTGTCCGGGTAGAACAATGGGGGTGGAGACACTCCTTCAGGTCTACTGGGTCAAAGCCGTTTAGGGCTTTAAAGGTCAGCACCAACACTTTGAATTGTGCTCGAAAACGTACTGGGAGCCAATGTAGGTCTTTCAAGACCGGTGTTATATGGTCTCGGCGGCCGCTCCCAGTCACCAGTCTGGCTGCCGCGTTCTAGATTAGTTGTAGTTTCCGGGTCACCTTCAAAGGTAGCCTCACATAGAGCGCATTGCAGTAGTCCAAGCGGGAGATAACCAGAGCATTCAGCTTCATGGCTGAGTTGAGCGTTTGGTCCTGAGTTTCCCTGTGTTTGAGTCCCGTTCTTTAGTCTTGTCTCCTGCCACCTCACTCACCAAAATTTCGAGCCACGCAGGGTTTGCTTTGCAATGGTGAAATCTCCAGGTTCATGGGCATCTCTGGTTTAAAAACACAGGTGAGCTGGCAGGAGCGGGAAAAACGATTGCTTGAGAAGGCGGCTACTGGCGAAGTTGTTTTCCCACTATTATCAGCATCATTATCACCTATCCGCTTATTACTGCCTTCCACACAACCATTTCATCCCCTCCCCAATTTTTATTCATTTTATAACAATAATAAACAACACAAACAGAAAAACAAACAAATCCTTGAACAACAACAATAGCTACAGCTGCTGCTGCTGATTTTGAATTGAAATAATTTTTATTTCGTTTTACAAGTCTAGACATCCATCTTTATAGATTCCTCCAAATCTCTGGACTTCCCACCTTCCCCTCCATGGGTCCTACTGTCAACTTTTTCAACTGCATATTATTCAGTAGTCCATCTTTTGTATTACTCCATCATCCCCATAGTATTTGCTACGTTACAAGTGCTATTGCAACCCTTCTCATGTTTTCATCTGCTTACAGTGATCTCCAAGATGAATTATAAATCCCCCTGACTCTTTGTTAAAGATCACGGCTGTGTTCCAATCGTGCTCTTTTGTTCTTCCTCCAGTGGCCTGATCACACTCAACCACAACGACAGCTACTACCTGAAACCCCCAGCCAGCCCGGACTCTGAGCCTCACATCGTCTATAGGGCAGAACATCTGCCAATCAAAGGCGGGACCTGTGGTCACGGTGACCAGATGCAAAGCAGCGTAGCCGATATCGCCCAGTCCTTCAAACCGCCTGCACATCAGCGGGTAAGCCTTTGGGCACAATAAGTGGACAGGGCAGAATCCCAGATTTGGAATCTAACAGGTTTTTGTTCATCTCACCTTTCTGGCAAGGATAGAATTGAATTTACCGTAATTCTAAATAATATTCCGGAAAAGTGGGAGATTACAAGTGGTTTTTTTAAAAAATGGATGTACCGTGCTATATTAGAAGCAAAGAAAAAAAAACTTGTTTTGATGAATTGGAAGAGCCGCAAAAAGATTCCATTGAGCACATGGATTGATAATATGGACAGATTAGCTACATACGAACGAATTGCATGTCGACGTAAATTAAGAATGGATAAATATGAAGAAATCTGGAAGGAATATTTAAGTGATAAGAGGCGGATAGTGGTGGGAAGTAGGGGGAGGAGAGGTGGGGAAATATTGTTAAAAAGGTGTAGTCATAGGTATATCAGTGTATTCAAATCTGAATTGTCAAATTGTGTTATTAGTGTTGTTATGGTTTTTGTTGTATGTGTCTTCTGCGGCTGTTGTTTGTATTGAAAAAATGATTAAATAAATTTTTAAAAAACAAAACCTTCCCAGAGCTCAAGGTGGTGTTCCCTGGCTCTCTCCCACCCGACAACAACCCTTTGAGGTGGGTCAGACTGAGAGGCAGTGGCTGGCCAAGGTCGCCCACCGAGTTTCGTGGCTGAGTGGGGATTTGAACCCTGGTCTGGCTCCCACGTCACGAGTCGCGTCCAGGCTGTGCCAGTAATTCATGGAAACGATTCAACCATATGCCAGAAATTTAGGTTAGCACCACCAAAATCCACCTGTACCAAAATGAATATTATTTTTTATCGTACTGTAGGTTTTGAAAAATAAAATTTTATTTTACGGTATATTGTTTGTATTTTGAATGAGACATATCTGAGGACACCAAAATCTTTTCAGTGCTTAGGGCCTCTAAAGGTCTTAATCCGGCCCTGGTGAGGATCACCACAATAGTTGCTTTTCCTTCCTTAATTCCTTCCGTCCTAGTGACACTGAGCAAATTTGTCTTTCAGAAAAAGAGAGATGCATGGAGAACCCTGAAATACATGGAGCTCTTCATTGTTGCAGACTACACCCTGGTGAGAATTTTTGCTGTCAGGTTGATGTTGTTTAGTCGTTTAGTCGTGTCCGACTCTTTGTGACCCCATGGACCAGAGCATACCAGCCACTCCTGTCTTCCACTGACTCCCGCAGTTTGGTCAAACTCATGCTGGTAGCTTCGAGAACACTGTCCAACCATCTCATCCTCTGTCGTCCCCTTCTCCTTGTTCCCTCAGTCTTTCCCAAGATCAGGGTCTTTTCCAGGGAGTCTTCTCTTCTCATGAGGTGGCCAAAGTCTTGGAGCCTCAGCTTCAGGATCTGTCCTTCCAGTGAGCACTCAGGGCTGATTTCCTTAATAATGGATCGGTTTGATCTTCTTGCAGTCCATGGGACTCTCAAGAGTCTCCTCCAGCACCAGAATTCAAAAGCATCAATTCTTCGGCAATCAGCTTTCTTTATGGTCCAGTCCTCACTTCCATACATCACATTACTGTCAGGTAGCATGGGTAGAAAGAGGGTTTTGTACAATTCCTCTGTGAACTGAGTGGTCCAGTCATGCAGAGACTCCAAAGCCCACCTTCCCAGCAGCCCAGATCTTGCCAGCCTGTGTGCCCTTAGCCTGTCCTTGTAGCACACAATGCTTAATGAGAAGTGGCAAGATATGAGGGTCCACAAATGCATTTTCCAGCTTTCTGCTGGGGAGTGTGTCTTTCCCCCAAGAGATGGCCAAGGATTGAGCAGGAGCCCAGCTCTCCTTCTGTGCTTGGAGAAACATCAGGACTTCCGGTGGTCCTAGGTAGGAGAGAATGAGGAGAAGTGGTCCTCAACGCTGCACTGAATCTTGGAGATCATTGGAGAGCCAGGGGCTTCATGAAGCTTCCTGAATGTCCAAAGCTCAGGTCAGGTCCAGTGTCCTCTTTTCCCAACCCCTGGCAAGACCACAAGCAGGACAAGTCTTCTGCTGTTGTTGACGTCCACCTTTGCTAACCTGGTCCGTGCCAGATGTTTTGGGCTACTAGCTCCCATCAGCAATGGCTGGGGATGATGGGAGTTGTAGTCCAGAACTACACCAGGAAAGCACCAGGCAGATGAAGGATCGCCAACGTGGGCAGTACTTCCTCCCCAATGGGGCAGTGAGATTGGATCAAATTTGTTGAATGAGTTAAAGTGATTGGTGTCAATTAGATTCTGAATAAGTGTGAATCAGCTGTGACTGCTTTGAATTTCAAAAGTGTGTTTTGAATTTTAAAAGTGTATTTTGAATTTTATTGTATCCAGGATTCTTGGGGGAATGCTTTGAATGTGGTGTTGTTGTTGTTGTTGTTACTTTTATTATCTATATACTGCCCTTCATTCAAGGAATGGGGGGGGGGTTATTGTATTGTATTGTTCTTATTTTTATTATGTATTTTGTGTTTTTAACTTGTATTTTTATGTTGTGAACCACCTTGAGGTCTGCAGATGAAAGGTGGTATACAAATATAATAATATTTCTTACCAGGTCATGCAAACTGCTATTCTGAATAACGCTTCTTCTAGGGTAGGGGAACTGGGGGTGAGTTTAAGGAACCAAAGGCTTGATAAAGTTTGGGACCCGCTGGTTTGGATGAAGACAGATCCTTCTGAATTTAAGCGCAGTCGTTCTCACATATTCCGTGCATCGTGGGGGAAGTAATTCTTCAAAGAGCATCCAGCAGTGTGTGTTAGTTTCGGCTGAAGAAATGTCCCTAAATTTGTTCCTTTGCCTCTCTTGTTCTCCCTTTCCCCCTTCTCTTCCACCGTCTCCTTCCCAGTTTGCATCTCAAAAGCAAAATCTGGGGCAAACCAAGCAACGGATCTTGGAGATCGCGAATTACGTGGACAAGGTAATCACTCAGAGACTATCAGCAAAACTTGGGTTATCCACAGCGACCTATTCTGAACATCAAGGACATAAGCCCATAAAAAGAGCCCTGGAGCTGGATAGCTCGGCGGGTTAAAGCATGATGCTGACAACGCCAAGGTTGCAGGTTCGATCCCCGGAACGGACAGCTGCATATTCCTTCATTGCAGCTTTCCTATGATTTGAGCAGGATCAGGCCATAACCTTGGCGTTATCAGCACCACACTCTTAGCAGCTGAGCTAATTGAGGAAGACTCCATTCTGAAACCCGAAGAGGTGCTATAAGTCAGCACAGACCAAGCTGCCCCCAACCTGGTGCCCTCCGGGTGCTTTGCACTATGACTCCCATCAGCCCCAGTAATGATCAGGAAACGGTGGTCAGGTCTGCTGGGAGTGGTAGTCCACAGCAGTGGTGGCTGGTGCAAATCAGACCTGGTAGGACAGGAGGCAGGGAGTCTGACACTAGGTGGCGCCAGAGGCAACGAGAGCCTGAGCCAAGTAATTCTGGTTTAGTCCTCTTCCTCCAGGCTGAGTTCTACAAGGCCAGTGCAGAGACTAAGGAAGGGGAAGCTGGCCGTCTGGGCTGGATGTAAAGGAAAAGTTAAGCAGGTGGGGCTGGCGCACTGAGATTAGTGGGGCAGAGCCCCACTTGCCCCAGTGGACCAACCACCAGTCCCAGGGAGTTGTGGAGGACCATAGGCTTAGGGCCCTCGTATTTACGGGACCACTTATCCTGCCCTGCCCTGCAGAGGACCTGAAGGTCCATGAATAACCATCGTTTAGAGGTCCCGGGCCCTAAGGAAGTCAGACTATCCTCCACCAGGGCCCAGGGCCTTCTCAGTGGTGGCTCCAATCTGGTGGAATGCTCTGTCCCATGAGACTAGGGCCCTGCAGGATTTAACCTCCTTCCGCCGGGTCTGTAAGACAGAGCTATTCCGCCTGGCCTTTAATCTGAATTCAGCCTGATCTTTTATTCCCCTTCTCTTCCCTCCCTCTCCCCTTTTATGAAGATCACCCACTCTGAGACCCCACAGATAATTCTCCCCTGGCCTCCTCGCTGGCCCAAGTAGGACCAATGCAGCCAACTAGCCCTGGTGACTATCTAATGATTATTAGATGGATTTCCCCCAAATTGATTTCTGAACTTTGAATTTTATTGTTATTCACGTTTTTATACCGTATTTTCTGCTACTTCTATAATTAAGTAGAAGTAGTAAGTTTAAATTTGTTGTTAGCCACCCTGAGCCCGGTTTTCTGAACTGGGAAGGGCGGGGTATAAATAAAAAATTATTATTATTAATTCTTATTATTATGCCTGACTTAACAGTGTTTGGGGGCTAACAGCACACTGATTTATTTCATATAATAAAGTTATACACCACTTGATTTCAAAAAGCAAAACCCTCCGAGCAGCTTACAAAGGGAACAAGCCAATAAAACTATAAGTAAAAACAACTTGAACCCAGGATATCTGTCAGTTAGAGCATGAGACTCTTAACCTCAAGGTTATGGGTTCGAGTTCCACACTGGACAAAAGACTCCTGCATTGCAGGGGGTTGGACTAGATGACCCCAGTGGTCTCTTCAAACTCTATGAACTCTTTAAAACATGCAAAAGACAAACTCCACAATAAACTAAAAGCAGATTAAAACATACACCAACATTCCAAATGTGTTTGTGGGATGGGGTTTTATTGGTTTGTTCTTGGTTTTAAAATACATACTGTATTTTTACGTGGTGAACCGCCCTGTGATCTTCGAACGAAGGGTGGCCTACAAATTTAATACCTAGCAATGCTAATAATGTACAGGGAGGCTTGCCTGAGAAACAAAGATGCCTTTAGCAGATGCCAAAAAGTGTTTAGTGAAATTGCCTCAATAGGCGGGGAGTTCCAGAGGTGCTGCCACACTGAAAGATTGATTTCTTACAGATGCAGAGCAGGATATTATCTGGCACCCGTAACAGAGCCAGATCGAAGTACTTTGGACGCTCAGGTTGTGAACGTGATCTGTGCAGAATGCATGCGCTGTGATTCTGCAATTCTGCGCATGCGCAAAGCGTGATTTAACGTTTCTGCGCATGCGCGACCGCTGAAACCTGGAAGTAACCCGTTCCGGTACTTCCAGGTTTCGGCGGGTCCGTAACCAAAAAAACCGCAACCTTAAAAGTCTGTAACCCGAGGTATGACTGTAGTCAAGTGGGCAAGGTGATCTTGCAGGTGAACTATGGGTCCATTACAGTGGTACCTCTAGATACGAACAAGATCCGTTCCGGAGCCCTGTTCGCATCTAGAAGCAAACGTAAGTAGTGACAGCACGTCTGTGCATGCGCGCGCCACTTTTCGCCGCTTCTGCACACGGGTGTGACGTCATTTTGAGCGTCTGCGCATGCGCAAGCGGCAAAACCCAGAAGTAACGCGCTCCGTTACTTCCGGGTTGCCGCAGAGTGCAACTTGAACACACTCAACCCGATGCACATTCAACCCGAGGTATGACTGTATTATTATTATTATTGTTATTATTATTATTATTATTATTATTATTAACCCTCCTCCTCTCTTCCTGCTCCTCTTCCCCAGTTTTACAGGTCCCTGAATATCAAAGTGGCCCTGATCGGCCTTGAGGTCTGGACCGAGAGGGACCAGTGCAGCCTGAGCAGCGATGCTCATGCCTCGCTCATGTCCTTCCTGCAGTGGAAAAAGTCTCTGAAGGCTCGGAAGAAGCACGACAATGCCCAGCTGCTGACGTGAGTCGTTGTTTCAGAAGCAGTTATAGATAAGGTGGCTCATGCTAGGGGGTGGGTTGTGTGTGTGTGTGTGTGTGTGTGTGTGTGTGTGTGTAGGGTATTTCCCCTGCATTTTAATGAAATGATCCACCCATTATTATTATTTTTTCCAAACCGGTACGTGAACCGAAATGCAGCTGTCCTCCAGAATTCGCGCTTCTCTGAATTTGCAATGCAATTTTCCTTCCACAGTGTGTGTTGTTATTGATTGCATTTTCCCGTTTATCCTGGGAACCGTAGCTTAACCCTCGTGGATCTACAAATCCCTGGCACCCTTAGCAAACTACAGCTCCCAGTATTAATTGAGGTGGGAAATGGGCTCAGAGACACACCCACACCACAGATTCAAACCACCCCTTCTTCCCAGGGAACTCTGGGAATTGTAGTTTTGTCAGGGTGATCGGAGAGGTCTCCTAACAATTCTCAGCACCGTTAACAGATAACAGATAACATTTCCCAGTGGTTTTTTTTTTGGGGGGGGGGGAACTCTGACATTTAAAGTGGAATAGGTAAGGTAAGGTAAAGTAAAGGTAAAGGACCCCTGGATGGTTAAGTCCAGTCAAAGGCAACTATGGGGTTGTGGCGCTCATCTTGCTTTCAGGTCGAGGGAGCCGGCGTTTGTCCACAGACAGCTTTCCGGGTCATGTGGCCGGCATGACTAAACCGTTTCTGGCACAACGGGACACCGTAACAGAAACCAGAGTGCACGGAAATGCTGTTTACCTTCCCGCCGGAGCGGTACCTATTTATCTACTTGCACTGGCGTGCTTTTGAACTGCTAGGTTGGCAGGAGCTGGGACCGAGCAACGGGAGCTCACCCCATCGCAGGGATTCAAATCGCCAACCTTCCGATTGGGAAGCCCAAGAGGCTCAGTGGTTTAGATGACAGCGCCACCCGCATCCCTCCTAAATTGGAATAAAAGTATTTTAAACGCCTAGTGCAGATGAGCCGTAAGAGTGTGTAAATCCTAAACGAATCAGAACAAATGTTCAGTAAAGACTGGACAATGATCTAGCCACTGCGTAAGCTTTGTGGAAGTGAATCAGGATTTTATTTTATTTTTTATCGATTGCATTTTTCATCCTTGAGGTGGCGTACATGGTACTCCTTCCTCCTAGTGCAATACCACAACAACCCTGCTAGGTAGGTTAAGGTGAGGAGCAAATTACTGGCCCAAGTGAGCCACGTGGCTGGGTGCAGACTCGAACCCTGGTCTCCCAAGTCCGGCGCTCTAACCACTGCACCACTCTGCATAAGTAGATTGTCAGTAATATCCAAGGCAACACGATGACCAAGCACAACAATGCAATATCGATATAAACTCTTTATATAATCCATACGGAACATTGAACAATATGAAATATATGAAATATGCACCCTCTGAAAAACCAAATAGACAGAAATTTTATAAATCTCTGAAAGTCACAAAATGTGCACTCTTGATGGAGTCTCTTGAAAACATAGAACTAAATAAACATAAGTCTTAAAAGTCTCTGAAAGTCTTTGTAGACTATGCAAGTCTCTGAAAGAAGCAATAGGTCAGATTCTTATCTGGTGAAAACAAGCCGTAAAGCTTTGTTTTATGATGTCCAATGCTGCCGAAGTGGTCTGCAAACAGACGTAGTGAACAGTGATTCCGGATATATTCACTATTTCGTGGAATTCTTCTTCAGCACAGCAGAAGGCTACAGAAATGCTTCATAAACTGCAAATGAATTATTGAAACGATGACCTGCATATACATGGTAACTTACAATAACTCAAATTATTACAAACTGTACGCATGAACATGAAGGGACTCGGGTGGCGCTGTGGGTTAAACCACAGAGCCTAGGACTTGCCAATCAGAAGGTTGGCGGTTCGAATCCCCGCGAAGGGGTGAGCTCCCGTTGCTCGCTCCCTGCTCCTGCCCACCTAGCAGTTCGAAAGCACATCAAAGTGCAAGTAGATAAATAGGTACCGCTCTGGCGGGAAGGTCAACGCCGCTTCTGTGCACTGCTCTGGTTCGCCAGAAGTGGTTTAGTCATGCTGGCCACATGACCCGGAAGCTGTACGCCAGCTTCCTCGGCCAGTAAAGCGAGATGAGCGCCGCAACCCCAGAGTCGGACACCACTGGACCTAATGGTCAGGGGTCCCTTTACCTTTATACGCATGAACTATAATGCCAATTCAATATAAACTCAAAAGTACATACCCCATCTATATGGTGAATGGAATTGTATAACAACAATAGCTATGGAGCAGTGGTCAGAAAGTTATGTAACCACTGCTACTGACTGCATGTTGCAAGAAACCTAAAAAACCGACCCCCAGGAGGTGCTTATAACCAGGAGATTAAAGATACAGTACAGTTTAACAGCCAGAATGTAAAAATCAAATAAAACAATTGAGATCCATTTCAGAATTGAGTCCTTTTTATGTTTTGAACATAAAGATAAACCTAGATTCTTGCTGTCGTAACCGTCTTTCATAATCTCGTCATAAGCAGATTTTCAGCAGGAGAGCTGCTTGCAATGAACTCCACAAGCTCTGGTCATTTTAAGTGTCTGGTTGGATCTGGCCAGAACGCTGCTCCAACTATCAGGGGCCCCTATCCATAGTCTCTTCCCTCTGTTTTCCCCCTTCCTTTGGCTGTCTCCACAGCGGGATGACCTTTGTCGGGACGACCATTGGGATGGCGCCGCTGGAGGGAATGTGCAGTGCGGAAAACTCCGGTGGGGTGAGCATGGTAAGGACAAGATGGCGGCTCCTCCTCTTGCTATCTAGAGCCGTCTTCCACAACCTGGTTGCTCTTTTGGAATACAACTCCCATCAGCTGGCTGGGGCTGATGGGAGTTGTTATGTACTGAGTTGAATAGGATCCAAAATGCAGCAGTCTGATTGGTCCTAGAACAATAGGATCCAGAATGCAGCAGTCTGATTGGTCCACCAGAGCCACCCAATCCAGCTCCAGGTGGAAGTGAATCCGCAACCTGATTGGTCTACAGAAGAATCCCGGAATTAGCCAATCACGTGGGGCCCATTATGTAAATAATGTATATAAGCAGACGTTCTGGGGGAACTTCCATTCCTCCTCACCACTATGAGCTGGATAAAGAGCATGAAATCCACTCTCCACTCTGAGTATATTTCAGGAGTTGTAGTTTCAAGTGACAGGATGGCAATCTGGTTGGTGAAAGCTGCTCAACAGCATCTCCTTTGACTGTGCAAAATTATCCTCTTTGTTCGTGGGAGGAAGAGGCACTTTACCTGGGGGGGGGGGGAGAGGAAGAATTGGGTTCTGCCGGGTGCAACCTCAGTTAGCCGCCGGTCTCGGTGTCTTGGGGGTTCCCATCCCAAATCTGCAGGGAAAAGGCCCCAGATATTGGAGAATCTTTGAATTGTAGGGTTGGAAGGGGCCCACAAGGGTAATCTAGTCCAATCCCCTTCGATGCGAGAATCAAAGCTAAAGAACCCATCCAGTGTCTGCTTAAAAACTGCCAATGGAGGAGAGTCTGCTGAACATATCAACAAGCATTGTTGGGTTTTAGGGGCAGGAACAGGGTAGATTTGGTTTGGTTTGTCTAAAAGGGGTTCTGCGGCCAAACCTGAGCCTCTGAAATGTGGCCCTGGTTTTGCTTGCATTTAAGGGGGTTGGACTGGATGACCTTTGGGGGACCCAATCTATGATTCTCTGATGTTCTCCTCTCCTTTAGCCTGAAGAGGTTCCCCCTGCATGTGTGTCCTGTCCCCCCTGCTCCTTTGCTGTACAGCTTCCGGCGAACGCTGAAGACCAGTGCCAGATTTACGTATAAGCTAAACAAGCTATAGCTTAGGGCCCCAGCCTCTTGGCCCCCCCATTTTTTTAAAAAAATATAAGATAAAAAATTTATAAGATAAAAATATATAAGATAAAAAAATAAAATATAAGATAAAGAATATAAGATAAAAAACAAATAAAATAAAACCTACATACAGCAACAGTGTTTTGTGTTGTGTAGGCTCCTATGATGTAAGTCATGGGCCCCGCCTGCTCCCTAAAATATCACTGGTTTGCTCATTTCTATATACAGTGGTACCTCTGGTTGCGAACGGGATCCGTTCCAGAGGCCTGTTCGTAACATGAAAAGAGCGCAACCCACAGCGGTGCGTCTGCGCACACGCGGGTTGCAATTCGCCGCTTCTGCGCATGTGCATGACGTCATTTTGCGCTTCTGCACATGCGCAAGTGGCGAAACCTGGAAGTAACCTTTTCCGGTACTTCCGGGTTGCCGTGGGACATAACCTGAAAGAACGTAACCTGAAACAAACGTAACATGAAGTATGACTGTATAGGGTGCCTACTTTCTGCATGGACTGGTTTCATGGCAAAGGACAGCTGGACATATAAAGGGCCCCATTACCTTCAGTATCTTAGGGCCACATCAAACCTAAATCCGGCCCTGCTGAAGGACCTACCTCTTTCCCCTCGCTGTGTGTTTTCAGGGACCCCACCCAAAAAATTCCTGGGATTGTAACCTGTTCTAGTTTTGATTGAATTATCGCAGCCCTGGCACCTCCTGGCGAACGGCAGGGGATGAATTAGGTGATGATGCTAATGAAATTGATGACCACAATCCTCTCTCCCAGGACCATTCAGAGCTGCCCATTGGAGCGGCCGCCACCATGGCCCACGAAATCGGCCACAACTTCGGCATGAGCCACGACCCCGAGGGATGCTGCGTTGAGGCCACGGCGTCCCAGGGCGGCTGTGTCATGGCTGCTGCTACAGGGTAAGAAGTTTTGGGGCAGGGAAACCAAAGACGGGCTTGTCAAAGCCTCAATGACACACTGGGCAATGTTATTGTTGTTTAGTTGTTTATTCGTGTCCGACTCTTCATGGCCCCCTGGACCAGAGCACGCCAGGCACTCCTGTCTTCCACTGCCTCCCGCAGTTTGGTCAAACTCATGCTGGTAGCTTCGAGAACACTGTCCCACCATCTCGTCCTCTGTCGTCCCCTTCTCCTTGCGCCCTCCATCTTTCCCAACATCAGGGTCTTTCCCAGGGAGTCTTCTCTTCTCATGAGGCAGCCGAAGTATTGGAGCCTCAGCTTCAGGATCTGTCCTTCCAGTGAGCACTCAGGGCTGATTTCCTTCAGAATGGAGAGGTTTGATCTTCTTGCAGTCCATGGGACTCTCAAGAGTCTCCTCCAGCACCAGAATTCAGAAGAATCGATTCTTTGGCGATCAGCCTTCTTTATGGTCCAGCTCTCACTTCCATACATCACTACAGTGATACCTTGGGTTAAGTACTTAATTCATTCCAGAGGTCCGTTCTTAACCTGAAACTGTTCTTAACCTGAAGCACCAATTTTGCTAATGGGGCCTCCTGCTGCCGCCACGCTGCCAGAGCACGATTTCTGTTCTTATCCTGAAGCAAAGTTCTTAACCTGAAGCACTATTTCTGGGTTAGCAGAGTCTGTAACCTGAAGCACATGTAACCTGAAGCGTATGTAACCCGAGGTACCACTGTATTGGGAAAACCATACCTTTAACTATACAGACCTTTGTCGGCAAGGTGATGTCTCTGCTTTTTAAGATGCTGTCTAGGTTTGTCATTGCTTTTCTCCCAAGAAGCAGGCGTCTTTTAATTAGATACCCACTTTAAACAGCCTTTGCTTGAGCCCCACTGGGAACTATAATTTGTTAAGAGTGCTGAGAGATTTTAGGAGACCCCCCTATTCCCCTGTCAGAGCTACAATTCCCAGAGTTCCCTATGGAGAGGGATTGATTGTTAACCCACCCTGCGAACTGTATTTCCCTTCCTTTATTTTCCCCGCTGCCATCCAGAACCCCTGCTTTCCCCAGGAGCCAGGGGCACAGCCCCACCAGCCCCAGAAATTAAAGCCGGTTTTCTTGCAGCCAGCAAGGATGCAAAAATGGAGACAGATGTACAATGGCGAGAGAAGGGGGGGGGGAGAGCGAATCGAGTGCAGTTGTCTTTCGGAAGCAAGCCACATGTTGGGAAACAAGGGTCTTGT
Source organism: Podarcis muralis (assembly GCF_964188315.1). Lineage (NCBI taxonomy): Eukaryota > Metazoa > Chordata > Lepidosauria > Squamata > Lacertidae > Podarcis > Podarcis muralis. The sequence goes on from NC_135663.1 coordinate 4,639,995, forward strand.
TCCGTGTCTGTCGGACGTGTTGAGAGCAGCCGGCACAAAACACTGAAGCCTTTCTCCTCTCCGGAAAGCACCCGGCACGAGGCTGTTTATAGACTTAAAGACACGAAGGGTTTGGGGCCCCCAGTGCTTGTGTCTGTGCTGCCGACGTTGGCGGCGGGATCGGCTGTCGCACAAAAGAGTCGTTGTCGAGGGGGAAGGAGAAATGTCAAGGAGACCACGGGGCTCGGATTTCAAGGCAAAACAGTGCACCGAAATAAATCACACGGAGGAAGTCGGTTTTGGAGAGAGGGTTCTGGGCTGGATGGGGGCAGTGGGACAAGGCTTCTTCATGCACAAGCCACACATTTGGGCAGAAGCTCTGGCTCCGTGGTGGAGCGCCATCCCAGGAGGCTGAGGGCGAGGCAGTGGGGTGTAGTGGTTAGAGCAGTGGGTCCCAAACTTTCCGGTTCCACGGACTCATCCCCTGTGCCCTCCCTACCTTATGGAAAGCATTATTCATTTTTTAAAATAAATTTTATTAAGGTTTGTAGAGACAAAAACTTAACATCGCCACCCTGTTTTTAAGAAAACTAAACCAAGACTTTTATCTAGATACAATGAAAACACAAAAAAGGGGTGAGGGAGATAAATAGAGTAGAAAGAGGTTAAAAGAGAAAGATCGCAAAATAAGATTCGGAAAATGAAGAACTTCTGATTCTTCACCTGTCTACTTTAAAAAAACTATTCACTTTGCCCCATCCAATCTAACCCCCAATGAAGCCACTTTCCTTAAACAAACATTATCTTCCATCCTCAAATCCAGATATCATTATTCCTTTTTCTTTCTCACGCAAAAAAATCTACGAGGAATTTCCAATCTTTAACCCATTTAAAATAAAATAAACAATATATATAGTTTCCACGTCCCACCACAGAAATTAATAACACAATAAAACAGTAACAATTTATGGCACAGTTAAAACAGAATTAACTACCGGTAATTCAACAAATTAATGAACTTGATCCAATGATGCGAGCTTTTTGCAATCTGAAAGTCCATTACGCCTCAAACGCCCCTCTGATGATGATGATGATGATTACTATTATTTGTTTTCATCTTGTGTTTTTAAGTTGTGAACCTTCCTGAGATCTGTAGAAGAAAGGCGGTACAGTGGTGCCTCGCAAGACGAAAAACTCGCTAGACGAAAGGGTTTTCCATTTTTTGAGTCGTTCCGCAAGACGAAATTCCCTATGGGCTTGCTTCACAAGACGAAATGTCTTGCGAGTTCTTGCGAGTTTGTTTCCTTTTTCTTAAAGCCGCTAAGCCGTTAATAGCCGCTAAGCCGCTAATAGCCGTGCTTCGCAAGACGGAAAAAACCGCAAGACGAAGAGACTGGCGGAACGGATTAATTTCGTCTTGCAAGGCACCACTGTATGCAAATTCAATTCATCAATATTGACAGTCGCTCCTCTTTGCCTGTGTCTCTGCAGCCACCCCTTTCCGAAAGTCTTCAGTTCCTGCAGTCGGAAGCAACTGGAGAGCTACTTCCACCGAGGGGGGGGCATGTGTCTTTTCAACATGCCTGACACCAAGGACCTGGTGGTGGGCAAGAAATGCGGCAACGGATTCCTGGAGGACGGCGAGGAATGCGACTGCGGGGAGGTGGAGGTACGTCTTCGCGGCATCAGAATTTCTGTACTGAGAGGTGCTGGGGCCAAATAATAATAATATTATTAATAATAATTTATTTAGAATTTATTATTTATACCCAGCCACTCTGGGCAGCTTCCAACAGAATATTAAAATACAATAGTCTATTAAACATTAAAAGCTTCCCTGAACAGGGCTGCCTTCAGATGTCTTCTAAAAGTCTGGTAGTTGTTTTTCTCTTTGACATCTGGTGGGAGGGTGTTCCACAGGGTGGGTGCCACTACTGAGAAGGCCCTCTGCCTGGTTCCCTGTAACTTGGCTTCTCACAATGAGGGAACCGCCAGAAGGCCCTCGGCACTGGACCTCAGTGTCCGGGCAGAACGATGGGGGTGGAGACGCTCCTTCAGATATACTGGACCGAGGCCATTTAGGGCTTTAAATGTTCCTTTGATTGTCCTTGAATCTTCCCTTCAAGCTTGCCACCCTCTGCTGCCACAACTGTGTGGCATGTCACACTCTCGGAGAGCCTTGGCTTTAAGAGGGCTATTCCAGGCGATCATCACAGTGATCATTCTTTTCCCTCTCTCTTTCCAGGAATGCACAAACCCTTGCTGCAACCCACAAAACTGCACCCTGAAAGCTGGGAGCGAGTGTGCCCACGGCGACTGTTGCGAAGGCTGCAAGGTATTCCAAACCATCTCGCTGTGATTCCCGCATTTCTAGGACCAGATGGGGTCCCTTCCAACTCCACAATTCTGTGATTCTTTATTAGGCTAACGGGGAGAGAGGGAGAAGAAAGAAAGAAAGACACTTGTAGAAAAACAACAACACAACCCATTGCTTTTCAACTGGGTGGCGCTGTGGTCTAAACCACTGAGCCTCTTGGGCTTGCCGATCAGAAGGTTGGCGGTTTGAATCCCCACGATGGGGTGAGCTCCCATTGCTCTGCCCCAGCTCCTGCCAACCTAGCAGTTCGAAAGCACACCAGTGCAAGTAGATAAGTAGGTACCACTGCAGCGGGAAGGTAAACGGCATTTTCATGCGCTCTGGTTTCCATCACGGTGTCCCGTTGCACCAGAAGCGGCTTAGTCCTGCTGGCCACATGACACAGAGAGCTGTCTGTGGACAAATGTCAGCTCCCTCGGCCTGAAAGCGAGATGAGCGCAGCAACTCCATAGTCGCCTTTGACTGGACTTAACCGTCCAGGGGTCCTTAAAAAAAATAATAAATTAGCACTGGTCTTGGATGCTAAATACGTCAACTTAAAAGCCATCCAGCTTAACTGCTCAATAACTCTCTCTCTTGTCTTCATTTGTTCTGTAGCTCAAGACAGCTGGGACCATGTGCCGAGAGCCGGCCGGATCCTGCGACCTGCCCGAATACTGCACAGGGGCTTCCCCCTATTGCCCCAGCAACGTCTACCTCCTGGATGGCTCAATGTGCTCCTACGGAGAGGCTTACTGCAACAACGGCATGTGCTTGACCCACGAACAGCAATGCATCCAGCTGTGGGGTCCAGGTGAGCGCCTCCCCTGCCCCACACATATCCTTCCCTCTCTACACCTTTCCTACAGAGGGGTGGAATCTTGTGAGAATCGTGATTCCTTTTCTATCACCCTCCTTGATCTTGAGAAGGAAGATTATTATTATTTATAAAATAAACCCCAGTTCTGCTACAAATACAATGATCTCTTTTTTATATGTATAGGTAATAATAATAATAATAATAATAATAATTTATACCCCACCCATCTGGCGGGGTTACCCCATCCATTCTGGGAGGCTGCCAACAAAATATAAAAAACACTAAAGGTAAAGGGTAAAGGGACCACTGACCATTAGGTCCAGTCGTGGCCGACTCTGGGGTTGCGGCGCTCATCTCACTTTATTGGCTGAGGGAGCTGGCACACAGTTTCCAGGTCATGTGGCCAGCATGACAAAGCTGCTTCTGGTGAACCAGAGCAGCGCACAGAAACGCCGTTTACTTTCCCGCCGGATCGGTACTTATTTATCTACTTGCACTGGTGTGCTTTCGAACTGCTAGGTTGGCAGGAGCAGGGACCAAGCAACGGGAGCTCACCCCGTCACAGGGATTCAAACCGCCGACCTTCTGATCGGCAAGTCCTAGGCTCTGTGGTTTAACCCACAGTGCCACCTGCGTCCCAAACACTATAAAACATCAAACATTAGAAACTTCCCTGAACAGGGCTGCCTTTAGATGTCTTCTAAAAGTCAGATAGTTGTTTATTTCCTTGACATCTGTTGGGAGGGCATTCCACAGGGCGGGTGCCACCACCGAGAAGGCCCTCTGCCTGGTTCCCTGTAACTTGGCTTCTCGCAGGGAGAGAACCAACAGAAGGCCCTCGGTGCTGGACCTCAGCATCCGGGCAGAACTATGGGGGTGGAGACGCTCCTTCAGGGATGTTAAGGGAGGGGTAGTACCTCTGGTCGGGGGCATATCACGCTACCTCTGGGGTCTTTTGTTCACCTTTGGTCCCTACCCTGCACTCAGCTGTCACCTGTGGCTCTTAGAAGCTGTCAGCATGCAATAGGGGCCACACCCTGGGAATGGCTTCGACTGGCCGGCTAAACCAGGTGAGGGGAACCAGTGGGTTGCCAACCCTTGATGAGTTAGGGACCCTGCATGCAAAGACAGGCTCTGGCGTGTTCAGCAGATGAGACCAAGAGTGGAGCCAATGGTCAAGAAGGCGGTTTCTGCACATGATGTAGGGCGAAGTGAGGGGCAGGTGGGGCTCGCCCACCTGGGAAGGAAGCCAATCTAGGAGAAGGAAAGCTCTGAACCTAAATTTCTATTGCTTTGTGGGATATCTTCAGAAGAAGAAAAGGTAAGGAACAAATCCAGAGTGGAGTGCCTAAGGCAGTTGGATGGCGCCTTGTATATCTCTTTCCGGCAACTCCTGCAGCCAGTTGCCTTCTCTGCTTTCCTTTGGGCCATACTTCCCAGGCTTGCTCTTGGGACGCGGGTGGCGCTGTGGTCTAAACCACTGAGCCTAGGACTTGCCGATCAGAAGGTCAGCGGTTCAAATCCCTGCGAAGGAGTGAGCTACCGTTGCTCTGTCCTTGCTCCTGCCAACCTAGCAGTTCGAAAGCATGCGAGTGCAAGTAGATAAATAGGTACCACTGCGGCGGGAAGGTAAAGGGCGTTTCCATGCGCTCTGGTTTCCATCATGGTGTCCCGTTGCACCAGAGGTAGTTTAGTCATGCTGGCCACGTGACTTGGAAAGCTGTCTGTGGACAAATGCCAGCCCCCTCAGCCTGAAAGCGAGATGAGCGCCACAACCCCATAGTCGCCTTTGACTGGACTTAACTGTCCAGGGGTCCTTTACCTTTACCTTTTTACTTCCCAGAGAGGTCACTTTGGGTACAGCTAACACAGCAGTTTGACTTCACCCTCAGAGGCGCACTCCATTGCTTCTTGAAACACACGGGTGCCAACAACGAATGTTATTATGCATACAGTCATACCTCATGTTACGTTTGCTTCATGTTACGTTTTTTCAGGTTGCGCCCTGGAAGTACCGGAAAGGGTTATTTCCGGTTTTCGCCGCTTGCACATGTGCAGAAGCGCTAAATCGCACTTCGCACATGCACACAAGCGCCAAATCATGCTGTGCACCTGTGCAGATACGGCGCTTCAGATTGTGCGCTTTTCATGTTGCGAACAGGCCTCCGGAACAGATCCCGTTCGCAACCAGAGGTACCACTGTATAACATATGCACGTTATACAGATAGACACCTATTCCACAGCTTGAGGTACCAGGAGCAGAATCTCCCCCGATAGTAATCTTAAGTGATTTTGCAGATTATACTGCGGCGGTTAGTCTTTCAGCTAAGCACCTTCCAAGTAGTTCAGCACTTCAACAACATCTTGAACACACCACAGTATTTATGGGCACCAGACTGTGCATTTTGGTTGGAACTGACCGTCCACATATTTTATTTTAGCTAAGGAACAAGCACCATCTTCTGGAGAGTTTGGGAGTTGCAGTTTGGGTGTTGTGCTGGCTTTGTGAGAAAAAATAATGTATGTGATTACAGGGTTTGATAATTTGTTATGTGGAAACTGAGCAATAAACATATTTTTTAAAAAAACAAAACGAGTAAGTTAAGCGAATCTGGATATGCAGAAGATATTCAATAAATTTAAGGAACTGCAGAAAGGGGGAAGGAAGTCAAGATTTGAAATGTCAAAATGATTGCAGAATCAGTGAAATGCATATATTTGAAAAGTATAATAAATATTTGAAAAGTATAATAAATAAATAAATTAGAAAGCATTCCAGACACATACACCCTCTCCCAGAACCTGGTGGGCCTTTAAAGTAGGAGAGCAAAGAGCTCAAAGACAGAGGGCATGTAGTGGCACCCATAGAGGAGATGATGTTGATGATGAATGAGGAAATGGGAGAGTCACTTGGGACAACGCCATTATCCAAGAGGCTGGGTTCCAAAGCCTCTCTCTAAATACTGAACAAAAAGCGGATGGTAATAAACTTTCCTTGTCTTTGTACGTTCCTGGACACCCGGCTGTGGCAGTTGCTTGCAAATGGAGAGATGTGCCTTTTGGTGGCCCCATCTCCTTGAGCTCACTTCAACTCTGCTTCCACCTACAGGTGCCTGGCCGGCTCCTGACGCTTGCTTCCGGGACGTCAACCGGGCGGGCGACATGTATGGCAACTGCGGCAAGGACCGCCATGGCAACTACGTCAAGTGTGCGTGGAGGTGAGTGCTGGTCTGGAATGCACCACGATATGCAGACTCTGGGCTTGTCTGGTTGACCAAAGCTGAACTCTGGCGACCTCCAGATCTTGTTGGTCTCCCTTTAAAGCACCCAACATGGCCCGCAATCAGGGATGATGGGATTGTGGTCCGGCAACGTCAAGATTGGCCACCCCAAGTGTTGAGATGCTACCCTAAATCCCCGTGGAAAGGGCAGTTCTCAGCATCCCACGCCTGTCCGTCTAATCCCCGAAGAAGCCGTCGTTGTTGAACAGCAACTTCTATCATCATCCCTGAGCATTGGCCATTTTGGATGGAGCTGATGGGAACTGGAGTCCAAGTTCGTCTGGAAGGAGCTAACTTGGCTATCCCTGATCTACTGTATTTTTCGCTATAAGACACACTTTTCCCCCTTCAAAAATTAAGGGGAAATGTATGTGCATCTTATGGAGCGAATGCAGGCTCCTTAGCTTCAGTGATAGCAACGCGAAGCCTCCAAAGCGCAGAGGGAGAGCTCCCCCCGCGCCCCAGAGGCTTCGCATTGCTTTCGCTGAAGCTGCCTGAAGCCACTGGAGTGCAGCGGGAACTCCCGCTGCGCTCCAGGGGCTTCAGGCAGCTATCCGCAAGCCTTCAGAGCGCAGCAGGAGTTCTCGCTGTGCTCTGAAGGCTTGCGGATAGCCGCCTGAAGCCTGGAGAGCGAGAGCGGTCGGTGCACACCGATCCCTCTTGGTGTTCTGGCTTTGCTTCGCTGGAGAGGCGCTGCACAGTTTTCCCTCTCTGTGCAGTGCCCCTTCAGCGAAGCGGGAGGAGAAATGGAAAGGGCTCCGTTTCTCCTGCCGCTTCGCTGAAGGGGCGCTGAGCAGAGAGGGGGAGAATTCCCCCCCCCCCGTTCTCCCCCTCCTATGGTCTGGTGCATCCTATGGTCCGCTGCGTCCTATAGAGTGAAAAATACGGTAATCTAAGCCAAAATAGCTGTACCCCACACTTCAGAGGAAGTTACCAGGGCAGTTTATACAATCAAGGGGATGGTGTGACCAGGATTTATGTTATGTGGGCTACAGGACCCCAACCTGTCCTCCTCATCTGTCTGGCACTGTCTATCGCTCAGCCGGCTTGTCATTTGTGTCACGAGAATGTGCCCCAACATCATCCTAGTGACTTCAGCAAGCATTTCCGTTTCAAATATTCTGATGATTTCTACTTTTAGTTAAGTATTTTTATTTATTTGCTTGATTTTTTTGGGGGGGGACAGCTGTCCCCCTCACCCCTGGCTGCACCCATGGGAGTGATTCCCCACATGAAGAAAGGTTGTAGCGTTTGGGACTTCTGAGTTTAGAGAAAAGGCTAGGAAGAGGTGAGGAAGTTCATAAAATTTTACGCGGGGTGAAGAAAGTGGACAGGGAAACGGTTTCTCTCTTTCTCTCTCATAGCACCAGAAGTCAAGGGCATTCAGTGAAGCTGAATGGTGGATATTTCAGAACAGATAAAAGAATGCAGCACAATAGTTAAACTATGGAACTCCTTGCCACAGGAAAAAGGGATGGCCACCAATTAGGCAAATTCATGGAGGGGAGGGCTGTGGGTGGCTACTAGCCAGGGTAGTTCTTCTCTGCCTCCAAAGTTGGAGGCAGCAATGCTTCTGAATATCTGTTGCTGGTAACCACAAGATGGGAGAGGTGGTCTTGTGTTCGAATCCTGATGGCGGGTTTCCCATAGGCATCTGGTTGGGCACTGTGAGAGGAGGATGCTGAACCTAATGGTCCCTTGGCCTGTTCCAGCAACTCTGCTCTTACCTTCTTACTTCCAGAATGGGGCAACTGTGCCCCTGAAGGACCAGGTGCGCAGCCTGGGGGTCATTTTGGACTCACAGCTGTCCATGGAGTCGCAGGTCCATTCTGTGTCCAGGGCAGCTGTCTACTAGCTCCATCTGGTATGCAGGCTGAGACCCTCCCTGCCCACAGACTGTCTTGCCAGGGTGGTGCATGCTCTGGTTGTCTCCCGCTTGGACTACTGCAATGCACTCTACATGGGGCTACCTTTGAAGGTGACCCGGAAACTGCAATTAATCCAGAAGTCACGGCAGCTAGACGGCGAGACCATATAACACCGGTCTTGAAAGACCTACACTGGCTCCCAGTACTTTTCTGAGCACAATTCAAAGTGTTGGTGCTGAGCTTTAAAGCCCTAAACGGCCTCGGTCCAGTATATCTGAAGGAGCACTCCCATTGATCTGCCTGGACACTGAGGTCCAGCTCCGAGGGTCTTCTGGCAGTTCCCTCCCTGCCAAAAGCCAAGTTACAGGGAACTGGGCAGAGGGCCTTCTCGGTGGTGGCGCCCACCCTGTGAAATGCCCTCCCGTCAGATGTCAAAGAAATTAACAACTATCCGACTTTTAGAAGACATCTGAAGGCAGCCCAGTTTAGGGAAGCTTTTACTATCTGATGAATTATTGTACAGTGGTACCTCGGGTTACATACCCTTCAGGTTACAGATGCTTCAGGTTACAGACGCTTCAGGTTACAGATGCTTCAGGTTACATACGCTTCAGGTTACAGACTCCGCAAACCCGGAAATAGTATCTCGTGTAAAGAACTTTGCTTCAGGATGAAAACAGAAATCGCGCGGCGGCGGCAGCAGCAGCAGGAGGCCCCATTAGCTAAAGTGGTGCTTCAGGTTAAGAACAGTTTCAGGTTAAGAACGGGCCTCCAGAACGAATTAAGTTCTTAACCCAAGGTACCACTGTATTTTAATGTTTTGTTGGAAGCCGCCCAGAGTGGCTGGGGAAGCCCAGCCAGATTAGCTGGGTATAAATAATAAATTATTATTATTATTATTATTTGGAGCAGCTAGCCTTCAGGTCCTCTCCCAGCTCCAATGTTCTCGTTCCTTCTAGAGATGCCAAGTGCGGGAAGATCCAGTGCCAGAGCTCGGCTGCCAAGCCCAAAGGGACCAACACCGTTTCCATGGACACCACCATCCGCTTTAACGGGCAGGAGATCAAGTGTCGGGGGGCGCTGGTTTACGCCACCAAGGATGACGAGGGGGACATGTCCGACCCGGGGCTGGTGATGACGGGGACCAAGTGCGGAGATGGAATGGTGAGGGTTTCCTGGGAGAAACGGCAGAGGCACCCAAACCCAGAGGGTGCGCTTTATAACGCAATATCAAAAGGCCGCTGCATGAAGTCTGATGTTTTATTATGGTTTTTTTAATGTGTTAGAAGCCACCCAGAGTGGCCGGGGCAACCCAGCCAGATGGGCGGGGTCTAAATAATTAAATTAAATTAAATTGGTCAGGAAGACCAATACTTTAATAAGGAATGGGGATTTAAAAAAAATATAATTTATCTTAAAAACCATTGTAAACAGTTAAAATCGTTAGTGGGATTGGAATAACACTTGTAATGTAACGAAGAACTGTGGACATAATGGAGATTTGGATTCACATAAAAGATGCAGAAGGAAAGGATTAACAAAAGGACCCACAACCAGGAGGAAGGAAGTCCAAGGGATTCTTTCGAATCTTGTTTTTACATATTACGTTATTATGTGAATGTAAATATTAATTTGGAAAATGAAATGAAATGAAATGGCGGTGTTGAACTATTGGGGCATTGCAAGCCTGTCTGACTCGGAGGCCGTTCTGTTTGCAGGTTTGCAAGGACCAGCGCTGCCTCAACGCCTCTTTTTATGACCTGGACAAGTGCACCTCGAAATGCCACGGCCACGGGGTGAGTCACCAGCTGCCGTCTTAGCTTCTGTTCTGGGAAAGGGCTCTAGCTAAGGGGTGTTGAAGAAAAACAACAATACACCAGTGGGAACTAGGCATCCCCTCCAAGGCATCATTTATTCATTTTTGGCTGGCTCAGGAAATCATTCTGTCTGAACATTAAGGGCTTACAATTGCATCTTGAGCAGAATTCTAATACTGTACCAGTTTCTGGAAAACACACGTGCGCGGAGGGGAGATTTCCCAGAGGAATCTGCTTCACTGCTATGAGGACATGATGCTAGTCCAGTGATGGCCAAACTTGCCCCTCCAGCTGTTTTGGGACTACAACTCCCATCATGCCTAGCTAACAGGACCAGTGGTCAGGGATGATGGGAATTGTAGTCCCAAAACAGCTGGAAGGCCAAGTTTGACCCAGCATAGACTTGTCCTGACTGATAGGCTCTCTTCATTTTAAGTTGAGCACATCTTGGTGGGTTTTTTTTTGAGGGGGGGTGTGCCTGCAAACGGTACTTTGGCAAGCTTGAGCCTCACTCCGCAAATCTCTTCCAGGTCTGCAACAGCAACCGGAACTGCCACTGTGACGCAGGGTGGGCTCCTCCGTTCTGCGAGAAGGCGGGTCTGGGAGGCAGCGTTGACAGTGGCCCCGTGCAACACGATAGTGAGTCCCGGGAGGCTGTGTGTGTGTGTGTGTGTGTGTGTGTGTGTGTGTGTGTGTGTGTGTCGTCCCTCCCACTCCCCGCTATTGCAAATCCAAAGGGTGCAATGCTCTGGAAGCCAGAGAGACTGAGAGCGCCAGGAGTGGAGAACCACAGGCAACGAGGACTGCATGTGGACCTCCAGTCCTCTTTACGTGGCCCTCAGGTCTCTTCCAGGCCACACACACCCTCCCCAGTCGCACCCTTCTGGAGTGTGTTTTCCTGGCTGGGATGTGTCCTTGATATCTGTCAATGCCTCTCCTAAGACGAGAACAAGTGGATTCAAATGGCAAGGAAGGAGAATCTGACTAAACATCAGGAAAAACTCTCTTCTTTGGCGATCCCTCGTAGCCGAGTAAGATTGTCTTCCATAAACACAATGAGTCTGTAAATGACCGTGAAGGCCAATTCTGGATCCACACGTCCTTCCACAGTGGGGACATAGGTTTCTGGGTGGGAGTTGATCACGGTGAGGGTTTGCCAAGTGCGCCTTCCTCTTAGCACGTTTCTCCCTTGCATCCTGAGTTTGAGCGTCTTCAAAGCCCATGACAGTTTTGGTAAAGGCTGTTCTCCAACTGAAGCGCTCGCAGGCCACTGTTTCCCAATTGTTGGTGTTTATACATGTGCAGATGCGCCTCTGCGGGTTGCGAACGCTGCGGTTTGTGAACGTGCTTCCTGCACGGATCACATTCGCAGCCCACTGTATTATTATTATTATTATTATTATTATTATTATTATTATTATTAGGTTTATATACCGTCCTATACCCGGAGGTCTCAGGACGGTTCACAGAAAAGATCACAACATATATAATCAGAATAAAAACAACAACCCAAATAACACCCCCCCAAAAGAGCCACATTTTAAAAGGGTCTAGGATGTCAATTAGGTCAACCAAAGGCCTGGTTAGAAAAGGGTGTTTTTGCCTGGCGCCTAAAGGTGTGTAATAAAGCCGCCCGGCGAACTTCCCTGCGGAGAGCATTCCACAGACAGGGGGCCACTGCAGAGAAGGCCCATTTAGGTCTGATTAAACATCAGGAAAAACTTTGACAGTGCAGGAGGTTGTGGACTCTCCTTCCTTAAGGTTTTTAAGCAGAGGTGGGATGGCCATCTGTCTCGGATGCTTTAGTTGAGATTCCTGCATGATGACTCTCAGGGTTCCTTCCAACTCTGCAATTCTACGATTTGCTTACCTGAAAGGAGAATAGGGAGGGCTCTGTTTGTGAGAGTGAAAACCAGCCTACTTGGCAAAGCCCAAATGTAAATGAGTTGCTCCTTCTACCTTTGCTTCTGGCCCCTGGAAGGCTCCCCAGAAGGCAATCTGGCCCTCTGGCTGCAAAAGTCTCCTCCTCTTCATGCCACAGTCATTGGGAAGAATCGCCCTGTGTTCCTGTTTCATGGAGATCTTCCTTGACAAAGAAATAGTGAAATATTGACATATAGTACAACGATAGCTTGTGATGCCTGTTTATAGAGAAGGAAGGAATTGGTAAATTAATTTTGGCCAGTGCAATGTGGCTATAAATTGTAATTTGCCTGTTAGAGTGATGGAGCACAGATTTTTTTTTTTAATACTTCTGCTGTGTTTTATGGCCTATTTATAAAAATGAACATCAGCCGCTTCAATATATCCCATGCTGTTGCAAAATGATGGGCTTCTGTATTTCCAACCCCCTTGTTTTCTGTAAGGGCAACAAGCCCCAAGGTGGAGGTTTTCCTCCAATGCCTCTCCCTTAAGCGTGAACCTGAGAATCCAGGGCGTCCTTGTTTAATTTTATCAGGCTGTGCTGGTTCTGAAGTTTTTATGGGAAAAGGAAAACCCTTCTAACTACGAGAGGTTATTAAATGGTAATTTTGCATTCTTTCCAGTAATGAAACACCCCCCCCCCACACCCCTGGATTAATGTTTTGATAAGAAAAAAGCCAGATTATTAAAATTCGGTCCAAATGAGCTATATCAGTTCGTGAATCAGTTGAAAAGTGAAACCAACAAGTTTAATTTTGAGCTGGTGGGCGCCACTAGTTTTAGAAGTTGTGTTGTGCTGCTAAACCAGCCTTTACCAACTGGGGGCTCTCCAGATGTTTTGAACTACAACTCCCACCAGCTCAGTCCAAAACACCTGGAGGGCACCAAGTTGCCAAAGGGTGAAATAATAATAATAATAATAATAATAATAATAATAATAATAATAATTATTATTATTATTATTAATATACCGCCCTCTACCCGGGGGTCTCAGGGTGGTTCACAGAATAAAATCAAGATATAAAACCATGAAATACCTAACAATTAATATTTAAGCAATATTTCTAACAAACAAGTTTACAGGGAGGATTTGGAACCGGCGAGACCAAAGATTCACTGAGGACTGGAACAAATTTACAGAATATATTAAAAACATTTGTGATAAACATAACGTTTGTAAGTTTTCAGGAAGCTCTGTGAGAAGGTTTGTTAGAAATATTGCTTAAATAGTATGATAAGAAAATACTTGTATAGTGCAATATTAAATTGAGAAATGTGAAGAAAAGTGATAAATTACGGAGAATTATCAGACATGTTGATGGAAGTCAAAAGGAAGAAAGATGTTGAGGAGAATTTGATGTTTAATCTTGTATAAATTTATATTGGAAAATTAATAAAAATTATTTAAAAAGAAATACCTAACAAAAATAAAAACAACAGCCCAATAAATGAAGTTCCTCTGACGATAGCAGAATAGAGCCTCCATAAATAGGAGCAGTGGTTTACTGAGTACCCAGTGATATACTGTGTGGGCAGCCGCAACCAGATTCCCCTGCTCCTGAGCTTGCAGTTGTTTCACATAAAGGTAAAGGGACCCCTGGCCGTTAGGTCCAGTCATGAACGACTCTGGGGTTGCGGCGCTCATCTCGCTTTACTGGCCGAGGGAGCCGGTGTTTGTCTGCAGACAGTTTTTCTAGGTCATGTGGCCAGCATGACTAAGCCGCTTCTGGCCAACCAGAGCAGAGCACGGAAACGCCGTTTACCTTCCTGTCGGAGCAGTACCTATTTATCTACTTGCACTTTGATGTGCTTTCAAACTGCTAGGTTGGCAGGAGCAGGGACCAAGCAACGGGAGCTCACCCCATCACGGGGATTCGAACAGCCGACCTTCTGATCAGCAAGCCCAAGAGGCTCAGTGGTTCAGACCACAGCGCCACATAGAATCCTATAATTGTAGCCTTGGAAGGGACCCGAGCATCTTTAGCCCAGCCCCCTGCAATGCATGGCTTAGATTGACAACCTGTGTCATAAACCAAGCCCATCCCTCTATGCGCCTTGGTTTCATGACCGTTTGCTATCCCTGTGCCTCTTCCTACAGATCACGAAGCCGTCCTGATCGTCCTCCTGCTCTTTTTCTTCCTGTTCCTGCCGGCTTTGTCCCTCGGACTCTATTGGTACTACCGGAGGGAAAGCTCACTGCTCAACAAGTGGTTCAAAGGCTTAAGAAAGAGCCATGAGACCTACAGGTGAGCAGAGACCCAGGAGGCTGCCTCCCCTCTTTCTCAGGATTTCCCAGGCCTTGCGCTAGATCAGAGTTCCCCAAACTTACGTCTCCAGCTGTTTTTCTGGACTACAACTCCCATCGCCACTAGCTAGCAGGAGCAGTGGTCAGGGATGATGGGAACGGTAGCCCCCAAACAGTTTGGGAAACCCTGCTTTAGAGGGGACGTCCACTTTCGTCCTCTCGGTTGCCCCTTCCTTTGAAGGAAAACCATTCTGTAATAGAAATAAGCCTCTCATTGCACAGAGACCAAGACATCTGGGAAAGGGGCATACAGTCATACCTTGGGTTACAGATGCTTCAGGTTGTGTTCTTTTGGTTTATGGATGTGCCGAAACGGGTTACTTCCAGGTTTTGGCAGCCGCACATGTGCAGAAGCGCTAAATCGCACTTTGCGCATGTGCAGAAGTCCCAAATTGCAACCCGCCCATGTGCAGAAGCGGCGCTGCAGGTTGTGAACGCTGCGGGTTGCGAACGTGCCTCCTGCACGGACCACGTTCGCAACCCGAGCGTCCACTGTACTCTGCTTTACCTTCAGAAGGTCTTGGGTTCGATTTCTGCATCTCCAGGCAGGGCTGGGCATGTCCCCTGCTTGAAAACATGGAGGGCTGCTGGGAGTCAGTGTATAGATGGGGGGTCGTCAACCCAGAGCCCACGAAAGCTTTCACTGGTGCCTCTGGGGAGGTCCTGCACAGCTCCCGGGTGCAAATTCCTCCAGTGCGAATCAGCCCATAGGTGGGCGCTCTAGAGCTCAGAGTTTGCATTTGGCCCAGTTTCAGGTGGGCCTTGTTAGAAGGTTCCATTGTCCTTCTCCCACCTCTCTCTTTTCTCCCTTCCTCCTCCGTACAGATCTGGAGGGAGCCCCCTCATTTGCCAGAAGTTAACTTCCATTCCCTTTGGTATTTCCCGGCAGGAATGGAGCTGTCAATCGGAAGGCGAATCAGGGGCACTCGAACTCAGCCTTCACTTTGCAGGACATTTCCTCCTCTTCTTCCTTCTCCAATAAAACTGCGGCCAGCAGTTCCAGCCAAGTGAGTATGCTCCTGAAATACACAGTCATACCTCTTGTTACGTTTGCTTCAGGTTGAGCGTTTTCAGGTTGCGTCCTGCAGCGACCTGGAAGTACTGGAAAGGGTTACTTCTGGGTTTCGCCACTCGCGCATGTGCAGAAGCGCAAAATGACGTAATGTGCATGCGCAGAAGCGGCAAATCACAACCCCCGTGTGCGCAGATGCGTTGCTGCAGGTTTCGTTCTTTTCATGTTGCGAACGGGCTTCCGGAATGGATCCCGTTTGCAACCAGAGGTACCACTCTGTGTGTGTGTGTGTGTGTGTGTCTGTCTGTCTCTCTCTCTCTCTCTATATATATATACTTTTCAGATTAATACATTTCATCAAATTACAATCATCTTAACATTTCAAAACTTGACTTCCTTCCCCCTCTTTCCACGGTTCCTTAAATTTATTTTTAATATCTTCTGCATATTGCGGACCGTCTTGAGGGGCTGGGAGCTGGGGGCACTGTCATACAGTGGTTCCGCTCCTTCCTCCTGGGCCGTGTTCAGAAAGTGGTGGTAGGGGATGAGTGTTCAGACCCCTGGGCTCTCACTTGTGGGGTGCCTCAGGGTTCTGTCCTCTCCCCCATGCTTTTCAACATTTACATGCAGCCACTGGGAGAGATCATCAGGAGGTTTGGGCTGGGTGTTCATCAGTATGCGGATGATACACAGCTCTACCTCTCTTTTAAATCAGAACCAGTGAAGGCGGTGAAGGTCCTGTGTGAGTGTCTGGAAGCGGTTGGAGGATGGATGGCGGCTAACAAATTGAGGTTGAATCCTGACAAGACAGAAGTACTGTTTTTGGGGGACAGGAGGCGGGCAGGTGTGGAGGATTCCCTGGTCCTGAATGGGGTAACTGTGCCCCTGAAGGACCAGGTGCGCAGCCTGGGAGTCATTTTGGACTCACAGCTGTCCATGGAGGCACAGGTCAAATCTGTATCCAGGGCAGCTGTTTACCAGCTCCGTCTGGTACATAGGCTGAGACCCTATCTGCCTGCAGACTGTCTCGCCAGAGTGGTACATGCTCTGGTTATCTCCCGCTTGGACTACTGCAATGCGCTCTACGTGGGGCTACCTTTGAAGGTGACCCGGAAACTACAACTAATCCAGAATGCGGCAGCTAGACTGGTGACTGGGAGTGGCCGCCGAGACCATATAACACCGGTCTTGAAAGACCTACATTGGCTCCCAGTACGTTTCCGAGCACAATTCAAAGTGTTGGTGCTGACCTTTAAAGCCCTAAACGGCCTTGGTCCAGTATATCTGAAGGAGCGTCTCCACCCCCATCGTTCTGCTCGAACACTGAGGTCCAGCTCCGAGGGCCTTCTGGCGGTTCCCTCACTGCGAGAGGCCAAGTTACAGGGAACAAGGCAGAGGGCCTTCTCGGTAGTGGCGCCCGCCATGTGGAACCCCCTCCCATCAGATGTCAAAGCTATAAACATCTACCTGACATTCAGAAGACATCTGAAGGCAGCCCTGTTCAGGGAAGTTTTTAATATGTGAAATTTTAGTGTATCTTTCATCTTTGTTGGAAGCCGCCCAGAGTGGCTGGGGAAACCCAGCCAGATGGGCGGGGTACAAATAATAAATTATTATTATTATTATTATTATTATTATTATTATTATTATTATTATATCCAAATGAACTCGATTTGCTCATTTATTCATCCACTTTAAATATATACTCTTATGAGACTGAAGGTTATTACAATAATCCTGCCAATGTTCTTATCTGTTTACAATTTATCTGCATATGTTCAATAAACCATTTCCATTCTTTTATTTTGTTACCTTGATTTCTTATTCTTCCGGTGAGTTTTGCCATTTCCGCATGTTCCATAAGTTTTTGTATTCCATTCTTCCTTTACTGGGACTTCTGCTTCTTTCCATTTTGGGGCGAGTAACATTCTTGCTGCTGTAGTAGCGTACGTAAATAGAATTCTATACAGTTTAGGTAGTTCCGTCCCTATAAAGTCATATCTCGGGTTACAGATGCTTCAGGTTGCACGTTTTCGGGTTACGGACGCGGCGAAACCTGGAAGTAACTGGAACGGGTTACTTCCGGGTTTCTGCGTTTGCGCAGAAGCGCTAAATCGTGCTTTGCGCATGCGCAGACGCACTGAATCGCAACCCACATGTGCGCAGACGCGGCGCTGCGGGTTGCGGACGCTGCAGGTTGCGAACGTGCCTCCCGCACAGATCATGTTCACAACCTGAGTGTCCACTGTAATTCCCAAAAGAAAAGCTTCTGGGTTGTTTTTTAACAAACGTTTGTATGCTCCTGAAATCTTGATGCAAGCAACCTCGAAACCGTGCCGCAAATTGGGGATTGGTTATTAGACTCTCGACTCAGGTGGTCTTCTTCTACTGTGCCCAACCCTAATTTAGAAACCGCTAGAAATGTGCAGATTTTAAAATAAATGCTCGTAAGGGGAGGGGACAGGATCGTGTCCACTCATTTGCACCTTCGCTCTGTGGAATTGCGGAAACGAGGGTGAAATTCACCTTTGCCTTCTCTCTCTCTCTCCTCTACAGGCAACAAGGGGTGTTTTCCCACCCAAACCAAACCCTCCCCAAGGCGCTTCCCACCCTGTCAACGTGGTCCGCCCTCTCCGCCCTGCCCCTGCCCCGGTTGCTGCTCTCCCGAAAGACCTCAAGCCTTCCAGGCCGCCTCCGCTGCCTTTCAACAAATCCCCCGCTGCGGCCGCTGGTGCGAAATTCGGCGCGCAAAACAAACTCCCTCCGCCGAAGAAGCCTCTTCCCACCAGCCCCGTCAGGACCGCGTTGGTGAGTCCGGAACAGGCCTCAGGGGAGTCCACCCTTTCGAGATCCAGCTGTTTTTGAACTACAGTTCCCTTCGTCCCTGACCACTGGTCTTGCTAGCTAGGGGTGGGAATGTTGTGGATACTAGGAGAGAATATATTGATTAAATATTATCCTTCCTCACTCACGCTAGTGGATCAGTAGCAGAGTACATTCACCTGTATATAGCAGGAAGCTAGTTGGTAAAATCGTTTGAATCTCTTTACTTAAGCAATCCAGTCTGGCTTGTCCAGATTGGATTTGTTCCTGGTAAATCCCTTTTGTCCCCTCTTAAAAAGAATAAAGACACAACAGTCTTTTCTTAAAAGTACAGTCATACCTCAGGTTACAGATGCTTCAGGTTGCGTGTTTTTGGGTTGCGCACCGTGCTGAACCTGGAAGTACCGGAACGGGTTACTTCCAAGTTTCGGCGCTCATGCGTGCACAAAACACTAAATTGTGCTTTGCGCATGCGCAGAAGTGCAGAAGCACTGAATCGCAACCCGCATGTGCGCAGATGCGGCGCTGCAGGTTGCAAATGCTGCGGGTTGCGAATGCTGTGGGTTGCGAACGTGCCTCCCGCACGGATCACGTTCGCAACCCGAGCGTCCACTGTAATAAGAGGTTTACTTACATTCAGTTCACAGTTGGTTCCCTGAAGGCAGGCTTAATTGGTAGCTGCAGAAGAGAGTTTGAGTTCATCCCATATGGGGATGAGCCCATGTGCTGCTGGCTGAGAGCCAGCAGACAGCAAAATACATCAAATACACACCCATCTACCTGGTCACATGCAGGGGGAGGATGCTCCAGACAGGTGTGACATGAAGTCCTCCTGGCTGGAATAACATTCCCCTGTATGTCCACTCTGGGCAAACAGGAAGTGTCGTACTTGACTGATACAGTGATGTTACATCCCACACTAGTGATGATGGGCATTGTAACAGCTGGGGACCCAATTTTGGGAAACTGTGACCTAAAGGAAAAGTGGTTTTTTCTCACCAGGAGCTGGGGCGGTTTCCTGCTCAGACTGAGGAGCAACCTCTCAGTTCAGTGCTTTTATAGGACCTGGTAGGCAGGGATTGGTCCTCAAAGTCAGCTGATGGGATGTTTGGTTCACTGCTTGGATTACTTTTCATGACAATATGGAAGTTTATAAATTTTGCACCGCCCGGAGAAGGCGGATAGAGATTCTCCGTATTGTACTACACGAGGCAGCTAATGAAGCTGACAGTTGGAAGACTCAGGACAGATAAAACGCACAGCGTCATAGTAATAGAAGGGCAGTGTAGGAAGGGACTACAAGGCTCATCTAGTCCAACCCCTTGAAATGCAGAAATCTTTTTGTCCAACGTGGGATTCGAACCCATGAACCTGAGGTTAAGAGTCTCATGCTCTACCGACTGAGCTATTCCAGCAGTGCAAGGTCACTGCAGGAGGCAGTGATGGTCACTAACTTGGATGGCTTTAAAAAAGGGTTAGATATATTTATGGAGGAGAAGAGGGCTACTGATGGCTATTGGCCAGGCTGGCTATTCCTTGACTTCAACGCTTTTGAATGCTCGTTTCTGGGAACCACAGGAAGGGAGAGTTGCTCTTGTGGTCGAACCCTGCTTGCTGGTTTCCCACAGGCCTCTGGTTGGCCACTGTGAGAACAGGATTCTGAACTAGGTGGGGCATTGGCCTGATCCTGTCCTCTTCATTTGGCAGTCTCTGACCATGTTTCCTTCCCTGCTAGGTCGATCCAAAGCAGAGGCCGCCACGCCGGCCGCTCCCGGGGAACCCCCTCCTGGCTAAAGAACTGCCGCCCGCTCAGGGTCAGGCCTTGCTGGTCATGATGCCTCCAGCCAATACCAAGCCGGCAGGACTCAATGCCACGAGCCCCCTCTCCAGACCGCTGAAGTAAGTTTGTTTATCTATTAATTTGCTTAACACATTTGATCATTAGCACCTCTAAGTTACCAAAGAAGCCAGACAACAAGGATTGGAGTTACCACAGAAGTGGGGTGACGGGAGCAAGGAGGGGGCTTCTGTTGGAAGAATATAAGGTCAAGGTATATTGGCCAAACCTATTGGTGTTTCACAACTTTCTGACTAGTTGCAGGACCTTAGCCAGATCTAGCAGAGTAAACGCAGAATCCACAGAAGCAATTGGTGACTTGGCTGCAGACAGGATAGACAAAGCAGGAACCAGGAACTTGTAGTTAGGTGTTTATTATATACAGTGGACTATTTACAGGAACAGAACATAGATCTTTAGCTAGCTCTCTCTGACACGACTCACAACTCCTACACTGACACACAGAACTCTGAAATACTGAACTCTGAACTAACGCATTCCAGTTAGTAGGCCATTAATTATCACTCTCTTCAAAGAGCTTGACCAATCAGGGAGCTGTCTCCATGTCTCTGTTATCACCAGACAGACTTACTCCTTCAGATTGCCTTCTTGCTGTCTGCCAAACCTTAATTGACTCTGTGTGAGTAGCTGCACGTACACAGTTTCCCAACAAGGTAAAGGGACCCCTGACCATTATGTCCAGTCGTGGACGACTCTGCAGTTGCGGCACTCATCTCGCTTTATTGGCCGAGGGAGCCGGTGTACAGCTTCTGGATCATGTGGCCAGCATGACTAAGCTGCTTCTGGGGAACCAGAGCAGTGCACGGAAATGCCGTTTACCTTCCCGCCGGAGCGGTACCTATTTATCTACTTGCACTTTGACGTGCTTTCGAACTGCTAGGTTGGCAGGAGCAGGGACCGAGCAACGGGAGCTCACCCTGTCGCGGGGATTCGAACCGCCGACCTTCTGATCGGCAAGTCCTAGGCTCTGTGATTTACCCCACAGCACCACCCGTGTCCCGTTGGAAGAATATAGATGGGCAGAAACTGCAGTATCAAGCAATCATCTTGGGGTTCTGGCCAACTGTTTTCCCTGGAACCATGTCTGGGCTTAACAGTTCTCGTATCATTTTTAGGAATTCTGAAAGAAAGCATCTTGTGGGCTTTTCGCCTTGGCAGTTTGTGGTTTTGTGGTCTGTTGGAGACTCTGTTGGGGTTAAGCTCTGCACAGAAAACAGCTGTTTAGCAGAGTTGCCTTTACTAGGCAAATACCAACATTGACCACTTTCCATGCACACACTATTTGCAGGTGTTACAAGTCATCTCTCTCTGAGCCCAGAGAGGGTCTTTTGCTTCCAAGTCCTTGGTTCACTTGCTTGCAAAGTCCTATAACTGAGAGAGTGTTCTTGAGTTATGAAGTCTGGCAATTTTCCAACTCGAGACCAGGAAAGTTGGTAGAGTGCCTACCCCTGATATGGGTATAGCAGCAACAGAATCTGTTTCCAAACCATTAACGAAGACTCTTTGTTTTTTTCCCTCCACACAGGCCGGTGACACCTCAGAGGTGAGTAGGACCTTGCCCCTGCTGCTGTTGGAGGGAAACCCCATTTCCTGCCCTCCTGATGTTTGCTTCTGCTGCTTTTATTGTGCATTACGGAAGTCTTTTTCGTACGAGGGTCGAATTCCCTCATGTGAAACCTTCCAGGGGTCGCTTGCCCTGTGGTGGGTGGGGACCCTGGGAAAAGCGGGTGAGGCCTTCAGCGCCGTTGGACTACAACCCTGATAATTTATTTTATTCATTTTTTCATTAAGTTTCAATACCACCCTTCCTTTGAGGATCCTAGGGCAGTTTGGAGGATAAACGCACAAAAAGACATAATAATATAATAACAATACCTTTATTGACATAATAACAAATAAAACAATACAGCGAAACACTACAGAAAAGCCTTTGTTCTTGTGTTGCCATCCTCTGGACCTCATGGAGGAGGCACACGAAAAAGGGCCTCAAAAAATAAATAAATAAATAAATAAATAAATAAATAAATAAATAAATAAATAAATTTATACCCCGCGCTCCCCAGCCAAGACCGGGCTCAGGGCAGCTAACACCCAATATAAAAACAAATTGATTGAAATACAACTTAAATACAAGATTAAAATACAACGTTAACACATTAAAATACAGCCTCATTTCAATGAGGATTGCAGAGTCCAAGAGGTTCATATGGGGAGAGGTGGTCCTTGAGGCATTGTGGTCCTGAGCCATTTGAGGATTTATAGGTCAAAACCAGCACTTGGGGCCCAGAAACTAACTGGCAGCCGCTTAAGTCAGGTGTGGTATATTCAAACCCTGGTGAGTAACCTGGCTGCTGAATTCTGCATGGGCTGAAGCTTCTGAACCACCTTCAGAGGCAGCCCCACTGCAGTAATCTAACCTAGAGGTTACCAGGGCAATAGATGACAGAAGTTAGGCTACCCCTGTCCAGATGAGGGTGCAGCTAAAGACACAAGATTTACCCACACTGGAAGAGTGGCAGATGAAGGTGATGGACTATATGGAATTGGCGGAAATGACTGGCAGAATCCGAGACCGGGGAGAAGAGTCGGTGGAAGAAGATTGGAAGAAATTTAAAGACTACTTACAGAAATATTGCAAAATTAATGAATGTTAGAATGATGTTGGATTGAAATTAAGTGGTTTCTAGCTGTAATGGTATAAAAGAATATGAAAAAATGGTTTTTTAATAGGTAAAAATTTAATGCTATAATAATTTAAGATTAAAGATCAGGATAAAATAAAGAAGGAAAGGAATTGCTGAACTAATAAATTGAACTGGAATACAAAAAAGGGAGGTATGAGGAGGTCCGGGAAACAAGTAAATGAAAAATAAGCGATGAAAAGATTGAATTGTTTTTAACTATTTTTATTTTGTATTTTGTATTTTTTCTTTTTCATTTTGTAATATTGTAAAAACCTGAATAAAAAATTATATATAAAAAAAAGGGTGGAGCTGAGTCACCAGCTGAAGTTGATGGAAGGCACTCCGGGCCACTGCGGCTACCCTAGCCTCGAGCAACAGCAATGGACCCAAAAGTACCCTCAGTGGTGTGCAGTGAAATTTTTCGTAGGGGAACAGTTAGGGTTTTGGGAAGGAGGTGCCGGGCCTCTGACAGGTTGTAGTAGTAATGATGATGATAATAATAATAATAATAATAATAATAATAATAATAATGTTTATTATTTATACCCCGCCCATCTGGCTGGGTTTCCCCAGCCACTCTGGGCAGCTCCCAGTCGAGTGTTAAAAACAACACAGCATTCAATATTAAAAACTTCCCTAAACAGGGCTGCCTTCTAAAGATAAGATAGCTGCTTACTTCCTTCACATCTGCTGGGAGGGCATTCCACAGGACGGGCGCCACTACCGAGAAGGCCCTCTGCCTGGTTCCCTGTAACCTTGCTTCTCGCAGGGAGGGAACCGCCAGAAGGCCCTCAGCACTGGATCTCAGTGTCCGGTCTGAATGATGGGGGTGGAGACGCTCCTTCAGGTATACTGGACCGAGGCCATTTGGTAGTAAGTGAATAACAATGTAGGACAGTGATCCCGGATAATCTGACTGTTTCGCTGGAATCTTCAGCACAACCCATACATTAGAAAAATGCACAAGGAGCAATGGTCATGAGGATATGTAATATGTAGTATGTTATTCACTTACTACTTCGGCACCATGAACGCCTAAAAAGTTCTACCGCTTAGCCCACAGGATAGTATCTATTACTTTGTTTCAACTATACAGTGGTGCCTCGCAAGACGAAATTAATTCGTTCCGCGAGTTTTTTCGTCTTGCGATTTTTTCGTCTTGCGAAGCACGGTTTCGGAAAAGTTTTGGAAAAGCTTCAAAAATCACCAAAGTCTTCAAAAACCTCAAAAAAGGCTACCACACCGCGTGCTATGAGTTGCTCCTCAAAGTCAAGTCGCAACTGTATTAACAGTTTTAACAAAAAGGAAACAAACTTGCAAGACGTTTTCGTTTTGCGAAGCAAGCCCATAGGGAAAATCGTCTTGCGAAGCAACTCCAAAAACCAAAAACCCTTTCATCTTGTGAGTTTTCCGTCTTGCGAGGCATTCGTCTTGTGACGTACCACTGTAGACTTATTATACATCTATGGACTTTCAAAGATTGACAGACGTGTGTTCATTTGATTTCAAATATATTAGAGAATTTACAAGCGTACACATTTTGTTTTTGTTGCACTAAATCATGTATATTATGCAATAAGAATTGCAGCGCTTCTAGTATACTGCTCTTCATGTTGCTTGTGTTGTTTGCTGTGTTAAGTTTGCAACACAGGGGTTTGTTGTTCTCTGTTAGCCTAGATGCTGGGCTGCTTTCCCTCCCCCTGTAGCCTATCAGCTAACATGGCTTACTTGGGACTCTGCAGTTCATCTTTGTTCTCCTGGTATCTTCCTGACTTGTTGTTGACCATCTTCTTCTGCTTCTTTAGACCCGTTCCAGGCCTGAAAGTCCAGACAGCGTCCTTCCCTTTCAAGAAATGACAACTGTGGAAACGAGAGTCCCGGCTGACCCTCGTCAGGCTCCTCCTTCCTCATTTGCACTACTCCGGCCAACGCGGGGAATTTTTGCTACCAAAGACTGTTTGTTTTTGTTGTTTTTTTTAAAAGAGAGAAAATAGGAACTGTTTTCATCGATAACGAAGAAGGGAGGGGGTAGAGGCTGGGCCCAGGAAAAAAACACGGTACTTTTGTGTGATGGCTGGCTTTGGGGATTTGGGACAAAATAAGTGATTGGGGGAGAAGTTTCATGTTGACGTGCTCGCAGACCGCTGCCCATCAAGGACTTAACGTCTGCCTACCTCCGGAAGCAGGTTTTTGCACTGAGCCTAGTTCTGATCCACACCAACTGCCCGCAAGCTGTGGACTGCTGTTAGCTACCTCTGTGTTTTGCACAACCTCACGGGATGCACAACCTGTCTCTCTCTCACCGCTGGGATCTGAGTGCTGGACATCGTCCTCCTTACAGCTGGCGTTACAAAACTTTGGTGGGACTGTTTTCTAAAAAATGTATGGTGCCCTTGGGGCAAAGCAGCTGGGGCTGATGGGAGGTGTAGCTGGGGCTGATGGGAGGCACCAGGTTGGGAAAAGCTTATTAAAAATAATAATAATCCAGCTTCATGAGCTGGGTTTGAGTTTCGGCTGGCGCATGGTGCCGACGCCTGCCATTTTGTTCCACAGCTGGCTGCCAGGGCGTCCGCTTTCCAAGCAGAAAGTCCCAAGTTCAGTCCTGGACATCTCTGGGTTTTAAAAGGGAACAGGGCACAATGTGACTCTCCTCTACCTGAGCCGCTGGAGAATTGCTGCTGGCAGTCAGAACTGGTAATACTAAGCCAGACAGATTTATAACCTGACCTGGTATAGAGCAATTCTCAATGTTCCAGGCAGTGGTGAGACTTGTGGCGCTTATGGCAACGGTGAGTTGTGTGTCTCCCGTCGCAGAAGAGATAACACATGCAATCTCACAACCCACTAAGTGCAAATGCTAAGACCCAGAGCAAACCATGTGTTTGCCGCATGCTTGCCCACCTTGAAATAGCTACTAAAGGGCTGTCAAGCGTCACCTGGGGTAGTGGCATTTAAGGATGCTCTTGGCTTGCATCCCAGCTCCAAGCTCAGGAGAAGGGCAGGCGGTCTTCCATCTGGTTGTCCTGCACCTCCAAAGCCTGCCCACGCAGTCAAGGGTGACCCCCAGTTTGGAGGGAGTTGTGTGTGCACCATGCTCAGAGAGATGGCCCTCTGCCCTCTTGCCTTCTCAGGAAGTGTTGGGGGGGGGTCATTGTGCTCCCCAGAAAGGAGAGATTCATTTCCCCCACCCCTGGTCGTTTCTCACATTGGTTTCCTGAGCTGGAGACAACCTCTGTTTAGGTGCCTTTCAGTTAACAAGACAGAAAAAAAGGGAAAAGATGGAAAAGAAAAGCGCAAGATGGGTGATACGTTTTTTTGGTGCTCAAGTAGTTGATCCCAGGTCATCTTCCTCCACGAAGCATCCTTTGTCTCTCTGGGGTCTCCTCCGTCCATGGAAGGGATGAACTTATCCCTGAGTCTCAGGGCTTCACTGAGCCTGTCTCCAGCCCTAGGACTCCTCTCATAACAAAAATAGGAAAGACGACTCACTGAGACCGTGACGAGTGCCTTTCTCCTTCCAACCCACAACCGCAGTCAGTGTCCAACATCCTAGGGTCGGGGCCTGAGAATGTGACTTTTGGACAAATATGAAACCCCTCTCTGTGTTCAGAAGCATCAATGAGTTCTTGGTGGGAGCTGCAATGCCTTCTCCAGGGACTGACATTTTTTTCCCTGTGAAACCGTAGTGGGCGGGTGGTTTTTCTTTTCTTTTTGGGAATGACTCCGCCACATTGCTAAGAGGTCATTCCCCCTTGGGGTTTGCGGCTGGACCACTCATCTGGTCGAAGCTTGACATTGCCCTCTTCTTTGCTAAGCCAAGGCCTGCATTTCTGCTTTCGGTGCACGAGGGCGGAACTCAGAAAACTTAACCCTCTAAGAGCTTCGGGTTTTCTTAATTAAATAAAATGAAAGTTGATGGAACTCAGGATGCCGTAAGGAGGAGATTGCAATTCAAGGCCGATTCCACTCTTGACTCGTGTATTTTCTTTTGTTGTTGTTGTTTAGTCATTTAGTCGTGTCAGACTCTTCGTGACCCCCTGGACCAGAGCAGGCCAGGCCCTCCTGTCTTCCACTGCCTCCTGCAGTTTGGTCAAACTCATGCTGGTAGCTTCGAGAACACTGTCCAATCATCTCGTCCTCTGTCGTCCCCTTCTCCTTGTGCCCTCCATCTTTCCCAACATCAGGGTCTTTTCCAGGGAGTCTTCTCTTCTCACAAGGTGGCCAAAGTCTTGGAGCCTCAGCTTCACGATCTGTCCTTCCAGTGAGCACTCAGGGCTGATTTCCTTCAGAATGGAGAGGTTTGATCTTCTTGCAGTCCATGGGACTCTCAAGAGTCTCCTCCAGCACCAAAATTCAAAAGCATCAACTCTTCGGCGATCAGCCTTCTTTATGGTCCAGCTCTCACTTCCATACATCACTACTGGGAAAACCAGAGCTTTAACTATACGGACCTTTGTCGGCAAGGTGATGTCTCTGCTTTTTAAGATGCTGTCTAGGTTTGCCATTGCCTTTTTCCCAAGAAGCATCAATAATCAAGGTCTGCATGTGTACTGGTGAAACTCTGCAGTCTGCACATCCCAGTCCAAAGGCTTCACTACAGCACCTTCTGCAGTATTTTTAGGGAAACCCAAGGCAAACATCTCAGATTGTGCAGTGAACTTGCTTCAAGTGCAGAAGACAATGAATGGGGTTAGGGAACATAGCTGTCAACTTTCCCCTTTTCTTGTGAGGAATCCTATTCGGAATAAGGGAATTTCCCTTAAAAAAAAGGGAAAACGTTGACAGCTATGTCAGGGAGGGTGTTGCAAATGGTGAGATGTCAGTGCCTCGCACAGTTCCTGATTCCTCTCCCTGACCTTACAATCCTTCCCTCGCCCCTCCCACTGCCTTTCATATTGCTGGAAATCTCCAAAGGTTTTCTTCTTCTTTAATTACGGCTTTGCAGGTGTGCATCGTCGGCTTCAATGCAGTCCTCCCAGGGTGTGGGTTTCCCTCGTGTTCCTTCTGCAGTGCCTTCGCCAAAAGAGGTTCTCCTCCGTGGGCACCAAGGGGGCTGCAGGAGGCCCTGCCAAGATTGCACCCAGCTGGTGCACAATGGGAGTGGGAGGGCAGAGAGCAAGAAACTAACAGCTCTGGAAGGATAAGAGAAGCTGGACACAAATGCCACCAAAACTCCTTTTGACGTTCAGTGAGCTAGCCAAAGAATGAAGACATTGGGACAGTTCTGAGACTTGAAAGACTGGAATGCTCACAAGCACTGTGGTTGGAGAAGGTTGGGTGAGATTCTACTCCTGGATTCGAGGTGTCAGAGCAAATAACAGGCAGAACAAGTGTTGGTTTGCATGAAGGCAGGAAGGTAGGTGGGGGCTGGCCGAGGGTGGACTGAGCTTCGTGGGGCAGGGCCCCATTCACCCCCAATGCACACCAGCCTTCTGTTGCAACTTCTGGTGGTCTCTAGCCACAGTTGGCGTTTCAGATGAGCAAGCAGGATCTTGCCTTTGACGTGTGGTTCAAAGATGGCGAGTGGTCCTTCTCCTCTCTGTGTTCGGCGCTCCTGTAGGTCTGAAGCCGCGGTGTTTCTGCTATGCACCTTCCTGCAAAATGTTTGTGCCTTCAACATGAGGACTTTGGAACCCCCGTTTCCCTTCTGAAGGGTAACAAGGAAATAAAGGGCTTTTTCTTATTTAAATCTAGATGGGTGCGTGTGTGCCTCATTTTTTATGTAAAGTTTTAAAATCACAGTTATTACACCACCATCAAATGTTAAGTGCCATAAGTCATAACGACAGGTTCCAATACATTAAATCCTACCGCTATATATTAGAAAGATTAATTTAAAGCAAAATGCATTTTCTGGTGCTTGGTTTTTTTGGATATGGAGCAATAAGCCAAGCTTTCTGTAATCTTCTGCGAAGATATTTAGTGTGCTGGGCCCGGGGGTAACCCATGAGACGTGGTCCAGGACCGGTCCAGAATCCAAAGGTTGCACTGGGAGAGAGTCTGACAGGGCCAAGGCAGGACACGAGGCAGGAAACAAGGACAGCTACAGGATCTAGTAAACAGCAATGTTGCTCACGCAACCTGGGGCGGGGTCTGACAGCCTTTTATCTGTGATGGAGTAACGGCTGGTCCTGATCTCCCGGCGACTCACCTCCCTGTCTCACCCGAAGGTGAGCACTCCTCCTGCGAGTACTCGGGTCTCTCCTCCTCTGCAGCTCGGGAGAGGTCGGTGGGTTACTAGACCCAGAGGCCGCCTCAGCCTCCCCTGACCCAACTGGTAGTGGAGCAGCTGTAAGTGATGGCCCAGCTGGAGGCAACGAGGTCATCCCCGCATCTGGAGCCAGGGCAGGCTCAGGCCACTGACTTGGCCCAGCTGGTGCTTGTTGCAGGGGAACCTGTGCAGACTGGGGCTCTTCAGAATCAGGCCCCAGACCTGGTTCCAATGCCGCCTGAGGCAAAGGAAGCAGTGCAGACTGAGACTCCTCTGGTTCCAAGGCCGAGTCCCAGGCAATCACATTTGGAGGTCATCCTCTACAACAGGGGTCAGCAAACTACGGATCGTGGGCCAGATCCAGCCCAATTGCCCTCAGGATCTGGCCAGCGGACAGTCCGTGGATCGTGTGGATTCCTTCATTAATTTTTTTTGTTAATTTTTTCTTTGCACCACCATTTGGGGGGGGCTCCATTTCCCCCCTCCCTCTTACACGCCACAGCGTTTCCTCCCTCCCTCCTCCTAGCTTCTCCCTGCCCTGCCTAGAAGAGGAAGGGGGCTGGGCTGAGCTGGCTGAGTGCCATTTTGAGCAGCGCCTCTCTGGAGCCAGCCAGCCCTTTTGGGCTGCTCGTCCCTCCACTGCCGCCACCGCTAGTCTCTGCCACTTGCAAGGGCAAGCACAGGAGCCACGGTTGGGAGAGCGCACCACCTCTCCGGAGCCAGCCAGCCCTTGTGCCAGAAGCACTATAGGTAGGCAGGGGGAGGCAAGGGGCTGGGGGGGGGGGAAAAGGGGACAGAATGAAACCCCCTCCACTGTGTGTGTGTGCATGCACACATGCACGCGGTCCGACCCACCACAAAATCTGGGGGATGGTAAACCGGCCCCCTCCCAAAAAAGTTTGCTGACCCCTGATCTAAAAGGTAAAGGGACCCCTGACCATTAGGTCCAATCACGGACGACTCTGGGGTTGTGGCACTCATCTCGCTTTATTGGCCGAGGGAGCCGGCGTACAGCTTCCGGGTCATGCGGCCAGCATGACTAAGCCGCTTCTGGCGGACGAGAGCAGCGCACGGAAACGCCGTTTACCTTCCCGCCAGAGCGGTACCTATTTATCTACTTGCACTTTGACGTGCTTTCAAACTGCTAGGTTGGCAGGAGCAGGGACCGAGCAATGGGAGCTCACCCCGTAGTGGGGATTCGAACCGCCGACCTTCTGATCGGCAAGGCCTAGGCTCTGTGGTTTAACCCACAGCAATACCCACTTCCCATACCCCTGATGTACAAGTCTACAATTCTAAGATTCTATCCTGGCCGGCCAGATCACTGTCCAGTTCACTGTCCACTTGCTTATCTTAATGTGCAGCTGGCACCAGATGGCAGCAGAGTGCCATTGTCCCAGCCGAGCGCTTAAACCTGTGGCTGGGTCTCAAAGCGTTTGCCAGCCTTCCTCGGGGACTCAGTTCCCTTTGTGTGCAGTTTTCCACCCGTCTCATCTCCAAATCCTATTTAGATGGTCTTTGTCGTGAAACAAATCGAACATCTCTGGCGAGTTCTGGAGACCGTCTCCGTCTCCGGAGTCAATTTTCTTCAAAGCCTGCAGGGAGACAAAGAGGCCGTGGTTGGAGCTACAGCTGAAAGACTTCCTGTGGGGCGTCCGCTTCCCTGTCTGCCCCAAAGCGGACAAAGGAGGAGACCAGATCCCAACCAGCGCCAACCTATAGAGGGGGCAAAGGGCCCTAATGCCACTGCATGAAATGTAGGTGCTGATCTTGAGCTGTCTACCACTAGGGGACAGCACAATGCCCCAGATCAGAGGTTTACAACCGTTTTGGGTCCACGGCTCCCTTGCCCAGCTACATTCTTTCTGTGGCACCCCTGTGGGGCTCAGGAGCCCAGTTAGGTCACTCCTTGCCTGTGGAGCTGGCAGCCCCTCACCTTCACCCTTTTTTGAATACCCTCCCTTGTGAATAGAATAGAATAGAATAGAATAGAATAGAATAGAATAGAATAGAATAGAATAGAATAGAATAGAATTTATTATTTATACCCAGCCACTCTGGGCGGCTTCCAACAGAGTACTAAAATACAGTGGGCTGTTAAACATTAAAAGCTTCCCTGAACAGGGCTGCCTTCAGATGTCTTCTAAAAGTCTGGTAGTTGTTCTTCTCTTTGACATCTGGTGGGAGGACGTTCCACAAGGCGGGCGCCACCACCAAGAAGACCCTCTGTCTGGTTCTCTGTAACCTCACTTCTCGCAGCGAAGGAATCACCAGAAGGCCCTCGGCGCTGGACCTCAGTGTCTGGGCTGAAGGATGGAGGTGGTGACGCTCCTTCAGGTAACCTGGGCTGGGGCCTGGGAAGCACCCCCTGGCCAGCACCAGAGATGTCATTCACCTGGGGAGCTTATGGCCAGGGCTGCTGCAACAATCAGCTGTGCAAGCCTTGGGGTGGCAGAGATGCGAGAGAAAATCAGAGGAGAGAGAGAAGGAAAGAGTGTTGCCTGTGGCACCCCTGACCGGCATTCAAGGCACCCCAGGGTGCTACAGCACACTGGTTGAAAACCAATGCACTATTCTTTCCACAATATTATTTCCACAATATGAGATGGCATTTTGATGAGGGCAATGCCCTCAGGATGCTGCATTATTTGTTTGCTTGTTTAATTTGTATTCCGCCCTATATCTGCAGCTCACAGGGAGGTCCACAACATAAAATCGCAATATAAAAACACACAATAAAAACAAAAACAAGAAGAGCCCGATAATCCCCCCCCCCCAACACAGTTGAAAAGGGTATTAATCCCAAGGCCTGCTTTCTCTTGCTCCGGAGGGTAAGACTCGAACCCAAGGCTTCAAGTTACAAGAAAGGAGATTCCAACTAACAGCAGGAAGACGTTCCCTGTAACTTCGCTTCTTGCAATGAGGGAACCGCCAGAAGGATCTTGGAGTTGGTCCTCAGTGTCCGAGCTGAACGATGGGAGTGGAGACGCGCCTTCAGGTATACTGGGCCGAAACTGTTTAGGGCTTTAAAGGTCAGCACCAGCACTTTGAATTGTGCTCGGAAACGTACTGGGAGCCAATGCAGATCTCTCAGGACCGGTGTTATATGGGTTTCGTTGGCCACTTCCAGTCACCAGTCTACCTGCCGCATTCTGGAGTTTCCGAGTCACCAAAGGTAGCCCCACATAGAGTGCATTTCAGTAGTCCAAGTGGGAGATAACCAGAGCACGAACCACTCTGGAGAGACAGTCTGCGGGCAGGGAGGGTCTCATCCTGCGTACCAGATGGGGCTGGTAAACAGCTGCCCTTGACACAGAATTAACCTGCGCCTCCATGGACAGCTGTGAGTCCAAAATGACTCCCAGGCTGTGCACCTGGTCCTTCAGGGACACAGTGACCCCATTCAGAATCAGGGAGTCCCCCACACCAGCCCACCCCCTGTCCCCCCAAAACAGTACTTCTGTCTTATCAGGATTCAACCTCAATCTACCCCTAATAATAATAATAATAATAATAATAATAATTTATTTAAATCCCTTCCATTTGGCTAGGTTTTCCCCACCACTCTGGGCAGCTCCCAACAGAATTAACAACAACAACAACAACAACAACAACTCCTCATGTGTAGAGTAGACTGGAATGGATCAGGATGAGACAGTGTAGCCCCATTCCTCTTGTCTCCTGTGACTTGTCTCCCAATGTCCTGCAGTGGGTTGGACTAAATGACTCTTGGATATCCCTTCCCACTGTACAATTCTATGCCTTTCGCTCTTTTGTTTCCTCCTCCTCTGTCTGTCCTGTCTGGCTCCTTGATAAACCATTCCCCCCTTTTTTTAAAAAAAGAAAGGGGAGCCCTCCTGCTGAGTCTTTTCCTAGATTTCCCATTAGAGGCGATTTGCATGTTGCTGGAAAGACAAGTTTTGCTTATTAATCAGTGCTTAAGCAATTAAGTAATTACCACCAGCGCTGTTGCCAACCCCCCCCCCAAACCCTTCAATTGTTCGCTTTCTGGCCTCCACCCAGCGGTCGGCTGTAGCTGCAGCAGCACGAAACCCCAAGCAGCTGGCAGGCGGATGTCACAGCAATATAGGGGCAGTTGCATTTGTGTCTTGTGTGGCAAATGCCCGGCCCTCTTCCCTCAAGCCATTGACAGGGCTGGATCAGGCCCCAAGCACTGAAAAGAAGATGGTGCAGATTCTTCTTCTTTCTTCTTTGGCCATCACTCGTAGCCGAGTAGGATTGTCTTCCATGAACACGGTTTTAATAGTGAGTCCGTAAGTGACTGTGGTGGGATGCGGGTGGCACCGTGGGTTAAATCACAGAACCTAGGACTTGCCGATCAGAAGGTCGGCGGTTCAAATCCCTGCGACGGGGTGAGCTCCCGTTGCTCGGTCCCTGCTCCTGCCCACTTAGCAGTTCAAAAGC
Source organism: Podarcis muralis (assembly GCF_964188315.1). Taxonomy (NCBI): domain Eukaryota; kingdom Metazoa; phylum Chordata; class Lepidosauria; order Squamata; family Lacertidae; genus Podarcis; species Podarcis muralis. The sequence goes on from NC_135663.1 coordinate 4,673,358, forward strand.
ACGTCAAAGTGCAAGTAGATAAATAGGTACTGCTCTGGCGGGAAGGTAAACGGCGTTTCCGTGCGCTGCTCTGGTTCGCCAGAAGCAGCTTAGTCATGCTGGCCACATGACCCAGAAGCTGTACGCCGGCTCCCTCGGCCAGTAAAGCGAGATGAGCGCCGCAACCCCAGAGTCGGCCATGACTGGACCTAATGGTCAGGGGTCCTTTTACCTTTACCTTTAAGTGACTGTGGAGACCAATTCTGGATCCACATGTCCTTCCACAGTGGGTTTGTGAGCGGGAGCTGATCATGGTGAGGGTTTGCCAAACCCTCTTCCTGTTAGCACATTTCTCCCTTGCATCCTGAGTGTCTTCAAAGTCCATGACACCTTTGGTAAAGGCTGTTCTCCAACTGGAGCAGGCCAGTCTTTCCCAGTTGTTGGTGTTTATACTACATTTTGTAAGGTTTGTCTTGAGACAGTCTTTAAACCTCTTTTGTTGACCACCAGCATTTCTCTTTCCATTTTTAAGTTCGGAATAGATTAGTTGCTTTGGAAGACAATAATCAGGCATCCGCACAACATGATGGAGCAAAGATTACCAGTGTCAAAGCTATCTGCACATTCCTTATCTAGTAGCGCAACTGCATCTCACCCCAGAAGAGAACTTTGCTTTCCCCCAATTTCTAGAAAGGTAGCTCTGCTGGTCTACAGCTGCCAAACCAGTCAAGAGTCTTGAGGCATCTTAAATGGCACAAGAAATCTGCTGACAGGAGTCCACTTTCGGAGGTTGCGGTGCTCATCTCGCTTTACTGGCCGAGGGAGCCAGCGTACAGCTTCCGGGTCATGTGGCCAGCATGACTAAGCCGCTTCTGGCGAACCAGAGCAGCACACGGAAACACTGTTTACCTTCCCGCCAGAGCGGTACCTATTTATCTACTTGCACTTTGACGTGCTTTCGAACTGCTAGGTTGGCAGGAGCAGGGACCGAGCAACGGGAGCTCACCCCGTCGCAGGGATTCGAACCGCCGACCTTCTGATCGGCAAGGCCTAGGCTCTGTGGTTTAACCCACAGCACCACCCACATCCTGCTAAGGTTGTAGATATGTGTAAATAACACATCTCCATTTACCTGAAGGCTACAATTATACCTCGGGTTACAGACGCTTCAGGTTGCGTGTTTACGGGTTATGGATGCGCCGAAACCTAGAAGCACTGGAATGGGTTACTTCCGGGTTTCGGCGGTCATGCATGCACAGAAGCACTAAATCACACTTTACGCATGCGCAGAAGCGCTGTATCGCAACCCGCGTGTGCACAAATGCACCGCTGCGGGTTGATAATGCTGCGGGTTGCGAACGTGCATCCCGCATGGATCACGTTCACAACCCGAGCGCCCACTGCATCTGGTTCAATTAAGATAATAAGACTATTATCCCCATGGGATAGCTCAGTCTGGAGAGCATGGTATTCTTAACCTCAGGTTTGTGGGTTAAAAAGGTAAAGGTAAAGGTACCCCTGCCCATACGGGCCAGTCGTGTCTGACTCTAGGGTTGTGCGCTCATCTCACTCTAGAGGCCGGGGGCCAGCGCTGTCCGGAGACACTTCCGGGTCACGTGGCCAGTGTGACGAAGCTGCTCTGGCGAACCGGCACCAGCGCAGCACACGGAAACACCGTTTCCCTTCCCGCTATAAAGCGGTACCTATTTATCTACTTGTACTTAGGGGTGCTTTCGAACTGCTAGGTGGGCAGGAGCTGGGACCGAAAGACGGGAGCTCACCCCGCCCCGGGGATTCGAACCGCCGACCATGCGATCGGCAAGTCCTAGGCACTGAGGTTTTACCCACAGCGCCACCCGCGTCCCCTATGTGGGTTTGTGGGTTAGTTAATCATAATTAAGTGTAATGGGAAATTAAGAAATGCAGAATAAGTGATAAAGAACGGAAAATCATCAGAGGTGTTGACGGAAGTCAAAAATGTTGTATAAGATAAGAAGTTATGTTATATGACTGTTGGAAATTATATGTTATGGTAGAGCCATCTAGTCCAACCCCTTGCAATGCAGGAATATCTGTCCTGAATCTTCCAACGGCCCTGCATACTGCAAAATTCGGTTGCAGACCCCGATTGTTGTTGTTTTTTTGCCACCAAGGGAAGGGAAGAAAAAAAGAGTCACTTATAAAAGAGTCCAGAGAGCAGAGCTTGGAAGTGGTAATGGAGAAAAGATTTGCTGCAGGAAACTGCGTCTCATCCATTCATCACTTTTTATCTTTTTTTTTAAAAAAAAAACACCCACCCCAAAATTCCCACACAGTGCAATTGCTTTCCAGGCTTCTTTCAAAGGCTTTGGCAGCAGCAAAATCCCTGCTCCTGCACCCCCAGTGCTTGCCATTAACCGAAGAAGAGGAGGAGGGTGGAATTGAAAGCGCAGCTTGCGTTAATTCATGCCTTCAAAGTAATATACGGGAAACAGGGACACATAATATATATACGTGTGTACATAAATATACAACGTCCCTCCAAACATATGGCTCTGGAGCGCCGCTGTCGCTCCCCGTGTCGCCTCGAGCTTCTTCCTTGTCTCCTTAACTTGGGGGGAGCAGGAGGCAGGAGGGGAGAATTGCAAAGATATAAATGCCTTTCAACTCGCAGCACTGCGAGGTGCCAGAATGAGGTATCTGTGCGTGCATGTGCGAGAGACGTGGGAAATGGAAACCCCTTGGCTCGATTTAGTTTGGAGCGCATGGCAGGGTTGCTGGGTGAAACAGTTTTACCTCCTCCTTTTCTTCGGGATTGTAAAATCGCAGACTTGGAGGGGACCCCAAGGTATGGTTACAAGAATTTTTTCAATGAATCCAGGGACACTTCGTGACTCCCAAGCCTTCTCTGATCTTCTGCCCACTTCTCTCTTTGTTTTGACAGATCGGGAGAGGCTTGGGAATTGCGGCCGGCCATTGCCCAGTTTTTTTAAAAAATGTGTAATAATAATAATAATAATAATAATAATAATAATAATAATAATAATAATAATGTATTATTTATACCCCGCCCATCTGGCTGAGTTTCCCCAGCCACTCTGGGCGGCTCCCAATCGAGTGTTAAAAACAATACAGCATTAAATATTTAAAACTTCCCTAAACAGGGCTGCTTTCAGATGTCTTTTAAAGATAAGATAGCTGCTTATTTCCTTCACATCTGAAGGGAGGGTGTTCCACAGGGCGGGCGCCACTACTGAGAAGGCCTTCTGCCTGGTTCCCTGTAATTTTGCTTCTTGCAGGGAGGGAACCGCCAGAAGGCCCTCGGCACTGGATCTCAGTGTCTGGGCTGAATGATGGGGGTGGAGACGCTCCTTCAGGTATACAGGACTGAGGCCGTTTATGTTTCACAGGGTGCAAAAGAAGGGCTTTGCACCTTGCCTGGCGGAGAAACCGTGTGCCTTGCGCCCCTCCTGGGCAACGGCCAGCCGGCCGCAACTCCTGAGCCTCCCCTGATCTGTCAAAACAAAGGGTGAAGGGGGCAGGAAATCTGTACTGCCGGACGTCCCCGGTTCACCTTTGGCAGTGGCGGTGGCAGTGAGCAGCTCCTGAAGCCAGCCAGAGCCAACTGCGCTACCAGGCTGGCTGTGGGCTGCTGAGGCTGCCGCTTCCATGTTTCCTGGGGACAGATTTGCAAATCTGGGGACATTCCGGGGACGGAATTTGTCCGGGGACAGATTTGCAAATCCGGGGACTGTCCCTGGGAACCGGGGACGTCTGGTAACCCTACCCCAAAGGTCCTCTAGACCCCCCCTGAGATGCAGGAATCACAACTAAAGCATCCATGGCAGGTGGCCGTCCAACCTCTCTGAGGAAGGAGAATCTTCCACCTTCCAAGGGAGTCCGTTGCTCAGACAGAAATGCAGATCTCAGGCTGAACAAGGCCCCAAATTTTGTTTTGGGAACTAGCGCATAGCTTCCTTTTGAGAGCATTAGTGCAGGAAATGCCTTTTCCCACCCTTCCTCCCCCGTTGCTCAGGTTGTAGGGGTTACGCTTCTCAAGGATAACATGTGTGCTAAGGAATGAGTTAATTCTCTGTAAGTTGGTACGGAAGGTTATTTTCCCAGAATGCAGCTTCCGAGTATCTTATCTCAGCTGCCATGCAGAGTAGCGCTGGCCTGTATCAGAATCTCCAATGACAGCATTCTGTTGTGGAGAATGGTGGAGATAAATGCATTTATTTATTTGTCACTATTTTTATTTGTTAAATTTGTATCCCGCCCTTCGTCCGAATGTCACAGGGTGGTTCACAACATTGAAATGCGAAATGAGAACATGTAACAAACACTTACATGGTGCTGTGGGACGTGGGTGGCGTTGTGGTCTAAACCACTGAGCCTCTTGGGCTTGCTGATCGGAAGGTCGGCGGTTCAAATCCCCGCGACGGGGTGAGCTCCCGTTGCTCGGTCCCTGCCTCTGCCAACCTAGCAGTTCAAAAGCACAAAGTGCAAGTAGATAAATAGGTACCGCTCCGGCGGGAAGGTGAACGACGTTTCTGTGCACTGCTCTGGTTTGCCAGAAGCGGCTTAGTCCTGCTGGCCACATCACCCGAAAGCTGTACACCAGCTCCCTCAGCCAGTAAAGCGAGATGAGCGCCACAACCTGAGTTGTTCATGACTGGACCTAACAGTCAGGGGTCCCTTAACCTTTACTAACCAACAAAAGCCAACAAAACAAAACAAAACAAAACCAATAACCTGTTGGCATTTCTATTCCACCTTAAGGAACAGACATGGGATTGTTACGTGTCACATATCTGTTTATATTCCAGCATAGTATGCTGGGAACTTCCGTTGTGTGTATAGCTTTTGTTTTTAGCTGTTCTCTCTGAGACAACATGAGAGAGAGTTGACATGTGCTGATTTATGATTAATAAATCTGTAGTTATAATACGCTTCCACAAGCCTCACACCTATTCTGTTATTCTGTGTGTGCAGTTCGATCTGCTGATAGTGTGCCCTAGCTGAGTAAGCCCGGGTCGCTGATTTAGGTTGGAGCAGAGGCGATGGTTCTCGCAGCGGAATGGTTAGAAGGGAACGGCCCAGCTAGGGCTAGCCAGATGGCCTCCCGGTCCTCTGCATGCAGACGTAACCTCCCTCCCACAGATACATTTAAAAGACCATGGATTGTTTAACAGCAAATGGCCTGGTTTTGCCTGGCCCCTAAAGATGTGCAATGAAGGTACCAGGCAAGCCTCTCTGGGGAGAGTATTTTACAAGTGGGACTTTCGATACCACTGACCAAGAGAGTCTTCTGGAGCAGCAGTCTGGGTGGACTTGGGTACTTGGTTGGACGTTTTCAGAGAGTGTTGCTTGAGGTGTGCTCTTCAACCCCATGGAGCCTTCCATGTGGGGTTCCTCGGGGTTCAATTTGATCCCCTATGCTGTTTAACATCTACATGGAACTGCTAATAGGACAGCCACAATTCCCCAGGTTGGAGGAATGGTTGAAAAATGATTGTTGCAGACAGAACTAGGAAGCCTTGTGAAGAAGAAACAGAAGACTGAAGTTGCAGGACTTCAACAACTTTGAACTTACTGAGAACTTTAAGTCAGGTCTCTGAAAGCTGAAAACCCTCTCTGGGCTCAGAGAAAGGAGCTTTTAAATTTTTTTTTAAAGCAACTATGTATAGTGTGTGCATATGGTATTTTGTGTTTACTAAGTAAAACAACCTCTGGTACACTTTGTCTGCTGTGGGAAGTTTCATCGCTTTGCTGAACTTCTGACTGTGTGCAGTCACCCAACAGGTAATTGGGCACAAATATCTGATAAGGGGTTACCTTCAGGGTAAGTTGGACGTCCCATCAGGGACTGAATTGGGTGAGACAGATCTGAGCTATTGGGAGCCAACCATTTAGGTATTTTCTTGTGCCCACTCTGTTAAAAGGAACCTTTGCATTTAAAAGAGATCTTGAGCAGCTGAACGACACGTTCCCAAGATGGAGGGTGAGGGAACAGCTGCAGTCGCCTGTGGTTCCTGCGCAATGTTTGCCATCTTGCCAAAGGTTGCAGGCAGCTTTACCTGCAGCAATTGCATGTTGATTGCCCTCTTAAAAGACAAAGTCCAGCAACTGGAGGAACGTGTAGCTATGCTCCAAAGAATTAGAGAGCTGGAACTCTTCTTGGAAGCAACAGAGCACACCGTCTCCACCAAGGAAGAGACAGGGGACTCCCCTGAGAAGGTGGCTAGTTCACCAACACAGGAGCCAGATATATGGAGAAACGTGACTCAAAGAAGTAGGAGGCCCAGGTTCGCTTTGAGGTCCTTTCCCCTAGCATGGAAGACGAAGAGCAGACTCCATTTGAGGATCTCTCCCTCATTACAGTCGATCAGGTATATGAAGACGAGCAGCAAAGGCAGTCCTCAGGGAATGTCCAGGCGACCTTGGAACGGACAGCTCACAGAAGAACCCCGACCAGACCTAAGAGGAGGCGTGTAGTGGTGATAGGGGATTCCCTACTGAGGGGAACAGAAGCAGTGATCTGTGGGCCTGACAAGATGTCTCGGGAAGTGTGCTGTCTCCCCGGGGCTAAGATCCAAGATGTAACTGAACGACTGCAAGGAATCATAAAACCCACTGACAAATACCCCTTCCTCTTGGTTCATGTGGGAACCAATGACACTGCAAGCAATAGCCTCCAGAAGATCAAAAGAGATTACGAGGCTCTGGGCAGGAAATTGAAGCAATTAAATGCACAAATTGTCATCTCATCTGTCCTCCCAGTTGAACGACGTGGCCCAGGGAGAGGGAAAAATAGTGGAAGTGAACAGCTGGCTTCACAAATGGTGTAAACAGGAACGGTTTGGATTCTTAGATCACGGAATGCAGTTTCTTGAAGATGGACTTCTGGCAAGCGATGGGCTGCACCTCACAACGGTTGGGAGGAATGTTTTTGCAAAAAATCTCAGAAACCTCATCAGGAGGGCTTTAAACTGACTAATGTGGGGGAGGGAGACAGTGCTCCTGAAGGTAGGAGTCTATCAATTGATGAAGATGATCATCCAAATGTCATAGACCGAATGGAGCAAAGAGCATGCAGACCTAGTGGTGGGAGGAAAAAATCCTTAAATAAGAGACACGGGGGAATGATTAATGGACTTCAATGTCTGTACACTAATGCGCAAAGCATGGGAAATAAACAAGATGAGCTTGAGCTCCTGGTACAGCAAACTAAATATGACATAATAGGAATCACTGAAACCTGGTGGGATAAATCCCACGATTGGAATGTAATATTGGAGGGATACAATCTATTTCAAAGAAACAGACCAGACAAGAAAGGAGGAGGAGTGGCGTTATATGTCAGGGATGTGTATACCTGTGAAGAGATCCAAGATTTAGAACCTCAAAGCCAAAGTGAGAGCATTTGGGTCAAAATTAAGGGAGAGAAGAATAACAGTGACCTCATTGTGGGAGTTTACTATAGATCCCCAAGCCAAACGGAGGACATAGATGATGCCTTCCTGGAACAGATGGCCAAGCATGCAAAAGGATAGGAGATAGTAGTAATGGGGGACTTCAATTACCCGGATATTTGTTGGATGTCAAACTCAGCCAAGAGCATAAGGTCAAACAGATTCCTCACTGCCCTTGCAGACAACTTCATTGTCCAGAAAGTGGGAGAAGCAACAAGAGGAACAGCCATTTTAGATCTGGTCCTAACCAATGTTGATGACCTGGTTAGTGGGGTAGAAGTGGAAGGATCATTAGGCGCGAGTGATCATGCTCTTCTGAAGTTTACTATACAGCGGAAAGGAGCAGCCAAGCATACTAGGACTCAATTTCTCGACTTTAAGAAAGCCGACTTCATAAAGCTTAGGGAAGTGCTGGGTGAGATCCCATGGACAGTAATACTAAAAGGAAAGGGAGTTCAAGATGGCTGGGAGTTTGTTAAGAGGGAGATAGTAAAAGCACAACTTCAGGCAATACCAATGAGACGGAAACATGGAAGGTGCCTAAAGAAGCCAGGGTGGCTATCTAAAGAACTTTTAACTGAGTTAAGATTAAAAAAGGATGTGTACAAAAAATGGAAAAGGGGGGAAACCACCAAAGAGGAATTCAAACAAATAGCCAGCACGTGTAGACACAAAGTCAGAAAAGCTAAAGCACAAAATGAACTCAGGCTTGCTAGAGAGGTTAAAAGCAACAAAAAAGGCTTTTATGGGTATGTTCGTAGCAAAAGGAAGAACAAAGAAACCGTGGGGTCACTCAGAGGAGAAGATGGTGAAATGCAAACAGGGGACACAGAAAGGGCTGAACTCCTCAATGCTTTCTTTGCCTCAGTCTTCTCCGATAAAGAAAACAATGCCCGACCTGAAGAATTTGGAGCAAATGATTCAGCAGAGGAAACACAGCCCAGAATAACTAAGGAGATAGTACAAGAACACTTGGCTAGTCTAGATGTATTCAAGTCTCCAGGGCCAGATGAACTGCATCCAAGAGTATTAAAAGAACTGGCAGATGTGATTTCAGAACCACTGGCAGTCATCTTTGAGAATTCCTGGAGAACAGGCGAAGTCCCGGCAGACTGGAGGAGGGCAAATGTTTTCCCTATTTTCAAAAAGGGGAAAAGAGAGGACCCAAATAATTACCGCCCAGTCAGTCTGACATCAATACCAGGGAAGATTCTGGAGCAGATCATTAAGCAAACAGTCTGTGAGCACCTAGAAAGGAATGCCGTGATCACCAATAGTCAGCATGGATTTCTGAAAAATAAGTCATGTCAGACTAACCTGATCTCGTTTTTTGACAGAATTACAAGCCTGGTAGATGAAGGGAACGCAGTGGATGTAGTCTACCTTGATTTCAGCAAGGCATTTGACAAGGTGCCCCATGATATTCTTGTAAAGAAGCTGGTAAAATGCGGTCTTGACTATGCTACCACTCAGTGGATTTGTAACTGGCTGACTGACCGAACCCAAAGGGTGCTCATCAATGGTTCCTCTTCATCCTGGAGAAGAGTGACTAGTGGGGTGCCACAGGGTTCTGTCTTGGGCCCGGTCTTATTCAACATCTTTATCAACGACTTGGATGATGGACTCAAGGGCATCCTGATCAAATTTGCAGATGACACCAAACTGGGAGGGGTGGCTAACACCCCAGAGGACAGGATCACACTTCAAAACGACCTTGACAGATTAGAGAACTGGGCCAAAACAAACAAGATGAATTTTAACAGGGAGAAATGTAAAGTATTGCACTTGGGCAAAAAAAATGAGAGGCACAAATACAAGATGGGGGACACCTGGCTTGAGAGCAGTACATGTGAAAAGGATCTAGGAGTCTTGGTTGACCACAAACTTGACATGAGCCAACAGTGTGACGCGGCAGCTAAAAAAGCCAATGCAATTCTGGGCCTCATCAATAGGAGTATAGCATCTAGATCAAGGGAAGTAATAGTGCCACTGTATTCTGCTCTGGTCAGACCTCACCTGGAGTACTGTGTCCAGTTCTGGGCACCACAGTTCAAGAAGGACACTGACAAACTCGAACGTGTCCAGAGGAGGGCAACCAAAATGGTCAAAGGCCTGGAAACGATGCCTTATGAGGAACGGCTAAGGGAGCTGGGCATGTTTAGCCTGGAGAAGAGGAGGTTAAGGGGTGATATGATAGCCATGTTCAAATATATAAAAGGATGTCACATAGAGGAGGGAGAAAGGCTGTTTTCTGCTGCTCCAGAGAAGCGGACACGGAGCAATGGATCCAAACTACAAGAAAGAAGATTCCACCTAAACATTAGGAAGAACTTCCTGACAGTAAGAGCTGTTCGACAGTGGAATTTGCTGCCAAGGAGTGTGGTGGAGTCTCCTTCTTTGGAGGTCTTTAAGCAGAGGCTTGACAGCCATATGTCAGGAGTGCTCTGATGGTGTTTCCTGCTTGGCAGGGGGTTGGACTCCATGGCCCTGGTGGTCTCTTCCAACTCTATGATTCTATGATTCTATGAACATCCCAGTGAATTGTGGCCTATGTCAATTAGTGCAAAGGGAGCATGTGTGATTCTGGATTTTCTATCAAGGGGAATTGCTATTCGTAGTAAGAGAAGCTACAGAAGACTTTGCCAACCTGGTGTCCTCCTGATGTTTCGAATTACAAATATCACCAACCCCAGCTTTACTCCTCTTGCTTTAATCCCCTTCTGACATCAGTGTGGGACTACTACCCCAATCCACATCTGTAGCAGCAGCCTGTACACACAAGGCTATTTGAATGTCTCTCCGTGTTAAAAGGGGGGGGGGGGCGAGGCAGGTTAGCATTGTGTTCTTATATAGACTGAAAAGGGTCTCCGTTCTTCCACGTATGTTTCCTCTTTCTGATTCCTTATTTTGGCTGTTAGATCCACCATTTCTGAGTACTCCAGTAGCTTGAGTACCTTTTCCTCCTTTGTTGGGATTTCTGGTGTTTCCCACTTTTGTGAATAGAGTACTCTGGCTGCCGTGGTGGCACGCAAAAACAATTTTACCAACTTTTGTGGGACCTCCACTCCACATACTCCCGAAAGAAATGCTGCTGGCTTTGGCGGCATATCTGTTTTGAACATCTTTTTCAGTTCTTTGTATATCATCTCCCAATGCCCTGTTATTATTATTATTATTATTTGCGAGTCCACCAGGTATGGAAATAGGCACCTTCCACCTGCATACACTTCCAACACTTATTTGAAACTGATCTATACGTGCATCTTAGCTAACTTGCACAGTGTCAACTCGCGTTCGCATTTCCCCCTGCAATATATATAAAATGTCATGATCTTCAGGGAGGTTCCTTATGTTCTGATGGACTGTGTAGTTCTGAGTGTTCCTCTTCAGGTCTTAGGGCTTATCAACACTTCCCCTTGTCCTTCTGTTTTCCCCCATGGAAAATCGCTCTTTAGCACTCAGTTGGAGCAATTTGGGTTTCCCCCAGATTGCCATTTGTTCTATCACTAAAGAGAGCATTTTCCCTTGGAAAGAAGAGGCGCAAGGCCCCGTGCTTTCTAGACATGGCCCCAGCTGAAGTGTGGACAAACCCTCAGCTGTATATGCAACCCTCTTCTCAACAAGACCTGCCCCTAAGAGACAAAACCCTCTCTGTTCCTTACTCTTCAAATTATACTGCTGTTTTTGTTCAGTAACATACAGTCATACCTCCGAAGTCGAACGGAATCCATTCTGGAAGTCTGTTCGACTTCCAAAACATTCAGAAACCAAATTGCAGCTTCTGATTGACTGCAGGAAGCTCCTGCAGCCAATCACAAGCCACAGAAGCCCCGTTGGATGTTCGGGTTTGCAAACTGGAACAGTAACTTCCAGGTTTGCAGTGTTTGGGAAGCAAAACGTCTGAGTTCCAGGGCATTCGACAACCAAGGTACGACTGTATTATCAGGACTTACTTTTCTCTCTGGACTCCATCTGCATCACTAAATGACTTTGCCAACACCCACTTCCCCCAGAGTTGTTTTAAAAAAGTTTGAGAAACTTTTCTCTGTGCTCCAACTTGCTGCAAACTCTCTCTCTTGGCCCTCCCAGCAGCGCTGAACATGCCACATTCAGGAGACAAGGGAGAGAGATTTCCAGGCCATTAAGGAAAGCATTCCTCATCATTAAGGACCATTAATATTCCTTTGTCAAGTCCCCGGCTGCCCATTAGTCTGTCAGGCAAAACTACCGAGATAGACCTATCCATGCTGATCGAGATCTCAAAGCTTTTTGCAAATATATTCCTGCACCCCCAAAGTCGCAAAGCCAGCTGTTGCTGTATTTTGAGGTCCCCATCTGCAATCAGCTAGCCAAACATGGCCAGCTGGTCTTGGAAAAGTAGCTCTTGACTACATTGCATGGTAAAATTGGGTTTGCAGTCACCTGCTGTGTCAGCATCGCTTGGGTTAGGAAAGTCAGGTAGCCTGGGAGACCCTAATCAAATAAGTCCTCAGCCAATATAATTCCCTGGATCATCTCAGCTTTATTACAATTATGATCATTGCTCTTTTTCACATGAAAGTGTCTCAAAGCAGCTTACAATGCAAGACTAGAAATAACAAGAAAATTGGAGAAGAATTGCTTTGTGCTAGAGTCCTGGGTTCCATGTGCTCCATCTGGTTCGTAGAATCATAGAAGTGTAGAGTCGGAAGGGCCCCCTAGGGACATCTAGTCCTACCCCCTGCAATCCAGGAATCTCAACTGAAGCTTGAATCCTGACAAGACAAAAGTACTGTTTTTCAGGGACAGGAAGTGGACAGGTGTGGAGGACTCCCTGGTCCTGAATGGGGTAACTGTGTCCCTGAAGGACCAGGTGCGCAGCCTGGGAGTCATTTTGGACTCACAGCTGTCCATGGAGGTGCAGGTCAGTTCTGTGTCCAGGGCAGCTATCCCCCAGCTCCATCTGGTACGCAGGATGAGACCCTCCCTGCCCGCGGACTGTCTCACCAGAGTGGTGCATGCTCTGGTTATCTCCCGCTTGGACTACTGCAACACGCTCTATGTGGGGCTACCTTTGAAGGTGACCCAGAAACTAAAACTAATCCAGAATGCGGCAGCTAGACTGGTGACAGGGAGTGGCCACCGGGACCACATAACACCGGTCCTGAGAGATTTGCGTTGGCTCCCAGTACGTTTCTGAGCACAATTCAAACGTTGGTGTTGACCTTTAAAGCCCTAAACAGCCTCAGCCCAGTAGACCTGAAGGAGCGTCTCTACTCCCATCATTCTGCCTGGACACTGAGGTCCAGCTCCGAGGGCCTTCTGGTGGTTCCCTCCCTGCGAGAAGCGAAGTTACAGGGGACCAGGCAGAGGGCCTTCTCAGTAGTGGCACCCATCCTGTGGAACGCCCTCCCACCAGATGTCAAAGAGAACAACAACTACCAGACTTTTAGAAGACATCTGAAGGCAGCCCTGTTTAGGGAAGTTTTTAATGACTGATGTGTTAATGTATTTTTAATCTTTTGTTGGAAGCCGCCCAGAGTGGCTGGGGAAACCCACCCAGATGGGCAGGGTATAAATAATAAAAATTATTATTATTATTATTATTATTATTATTATTATCCATGTGAGAACCGAATGCTGGATTAGACATGTCCTGGGCTTTGACCCAGCAGGCTCTTCCTGTCTTCTTATGGCATGCTAACTTTCTGTGCAGATGGCTTTTTGTTTATTTGGAAGAAAATCTGGTCCTGTGTGTGACTGCTGGCCCTGAAGCAGCACGTTGTCCCAGAGGCGAGTCGGCTCCCTCCGTGGGAAGAGCGTGGCTGCAGCTCTTGGCATGAAAACAGAGATCTTAATTTGGCTCCCACCAAGGTGAGTGCATGTGGGGCTTTTCTACACGAGGTTGGGCTTAATGGATATAAAATGAACAATAATTTGGTAAATGGGCTCATTTTCCACTGGGCCTGAACGTTGCAATAGCAGCTTCTATTTTTGGTTCCCCCCCGGAAGAAAATAAAGGAAAGCCAACGCCGGAAGATGAGAGTTGAGTTATTGTTCGGGATTCAGGTAGGGCTGGGGCAATTTCCTCCTCTCGCCCCACAAGCTCTAAGGATTGGCCTGCAAACGGGTCTTTACCTCCCTGTATGATTTCTCAGCTGGGAACTCTACTATTACAGATATACAGGTAAAGCTCAGCCTGGTCTCTACAGACCCATTTAGCCTGCTGTTTTATTGGCACTCTATTTCCCTCTCGCACTCACACGCACAGCTACTTTTTCATTTTAATGACGACCGTGGGGGAAGGGAAAAAAGGGGGGAAGGCGAAGTCTTGGCCATCTTTGGCGCTCGCTTGGAAAGAGTTGTATTTTTCTTCTGCCTCCCTCGGAACGAAGCGGAAAGAAATCAAGTTAAACAAGAGGAAGGAAAAGGCCGCCCAGCGGTCTTTAATCAGAAGAGGCGCTGATGAACGGCACAGTTTGCAAGCCCTTTCGGTTCCTTTCTTCCTCGACCTTCACCTCACCCGCCATCACTTCTGCGGGCCTTGACGTCGCACCGCAAAATCACGGCCGCCGCAAAGAACCGCTCAGCCATCTGGAAAACCACTTATTGGTTCAGACATGCTGTCGGCCCCGCTGCCCGGAGTCCCAAACAATCAATTGGGAAGCTGTTGCTTCATTAATTTTCAAAATGTGCTCTTCATTACCGGGGACAGTTTGCCGTTCTCTCAATGAGCCACCGCCAGTTTGGATGGCTTTAAAAAAGGCTTAGACCATGGGTAGGCAAACTAAGGCCCAGGGGTCAGATCTGGCCCAATCGCCTTCTAAATTTGGCCTGTGGATGGTCCAGTGTTGGAAGCCACCCAAGTGGCTGGGGCAACCCAGTCAGATGGGCAGTGTATAATAATAATAATAATAATAATAATAATAATAATAATAATAATAATAATAATAATGGAATAGGACATCCCTGTTTCCATTGGAGAAATGTTGGAGGGTATGTAACCATAGGTAAAGGTAAAGGTACCCCTGCCAGTCTTGACAGACTCTAGGGTTGTGCGCCCATCTCACTTAAGAGGCCGGGGGCCAGCGCTGTCCGGAGACACTTCCGGGTCACGTGGCCAGCGTGACAAAGCCGCATCCGGCGAGCCAGAGCCGCACACGGAAACGCCGTTTACCTTCCCGCCAGCAAGCGGTACCTATTTATCTACTTGCACCCGGGGGTGCTTTCGAACTGCTAGGTTGGCAGGCGCTGGGACCGAGCAACGGGAGCGCACCCCGCCGCGGGGATTCGAACCGCCGACCTATGTAGCCATAGATTTGCCCAATCACCTCTTAAAGTCATCCAAGGTGATAGGACTTTGAGCTGCAACTTGCACAATCCATATGCAACTCCCCTCTATTTTATGTATCCTTGTAAATTCTGTTGGATCTGATTGTGGTTTTATTGTCTATTTAACGTCTGTTGATGCAGGTGGCGCTGTGGTCTAAACCACTGAGTCGCTTGGGCTTGTGCCAAGGATAGGCAAACTAAGGCCCAGGGGCCGGATCCGGCCCAATCGCCTTCTAAATCTGGCCCACGGACGGTCCAGGAATCAGCGTGTTTTTACATGAGTAGAATGTGTCCTTTTATTTAAAATGCATCTCTGGGTTATTTGTGGGGCATAGGAGTTCATTCATTTCCCCCCCTTCAAAATATAGTCTGGCCCCCCACAAGGTCTGAGGGACTAAGGCCCCCTGCTGAAAAAGTTTGCTAACCCCTGGATTAGACAAATTCGTGGAAGACAGACTATCAACAGTTACCAGCCAGGATGCCTATGCCATGACCATCAACTGCACCAGAGAAAACGGACATCCCATTTTTTCATGCGAGAGGACAGCGGCCAAAATCTCATGCAATTTCGGGCTGCACTTTTTAAAGGGGGCAAGTCAGCCCACACCTGGAATACTGGGTCCCAGTTCTGGTCACCGCAGTTTAAAAAAAGATATTGACAAGCTGGAATGTGTGCAGAGGAGGGCAGCCAAGATGATCAAGGGTCTGGAGATGAAGCCTTATGAGGAATGGTTGAAGGAGTGTTGGGTATGTTTAGCCTGAGAAAGAGAAGACTGAGATCAAATATGAGAGCCATCTTCAAATATGTTAAGGGCTGTCACAAGGAGGAGCGATCATGCTTGTTTTCTCCTGCTCTGGAGGGTAGGACTCAAACCAATGGCTTCAAGTTACAAGGAAGGAGATTTCAACTAAACACCAGGAAGAACGTTCTGGTGGTAAGAGCTGTTTGACAGTGAAATAGACCTTTAAGACCCTTGAAATCTCATTCCTTACTGAAAGAAAATTACATGAAAATGAGGTATAGATGGTATATAACACCAGTACAGATAGCAAGAATGTATAAAACTGGTTCAAATATATGTTGGAAATGTAAGGAAAAAGAAGGGACTTTTTATCATATGTGGTGGGATTGTAGAGAAATGAAAAAAAAAAGGGAAATGATATACAATGAGTTGAAGAAAATGTTCCAATTAACTTTTGTAAAAAAGCCTGAAGCATTTCTGTTGTAGGAAAAGACCTGCCAAGGAAAATGAAGAATATATTTATGTATGCAGCAATGGCGGCAATAGTCTTAATAGCACAAGGATGGAAGAGTGAAGAAACCCCAACGAAAGAACAGTGGCAAGGAAAATTGATGGACTATGCGGTACTGGCTAAATTGACGCATAAACTATGGGACAAGGACAACTGTGACTTTAAAGAAGAATGGGAACCCTTTACAAAACACTTAAAGAAACAACAAAACGAATTGGACTGCTTGGCAGGCTTTGAATAAACATACACAAATTTATTTGTTAACATAATAGATGGATATTTTAGAGATCTTTACATTTTGACAATATGCAGAGAACAATATGTATTGATAAATCAGAGAGAGGAGCTGAGGGAAGTCGTAGGGGAGGGGGGGTTGTGGGGTGGGAGAGAGAAAATGGGGGGGGGAATATAATTGTTGAAATAATTTGTTATGTGAAAATAATCAATAAAAATTCTTTTTTTAAAAAACGACCCTTGAAATCCCTTCCAACTCGATGATTCTGTGAGTCTATGAATTATATCAATTCCTTCAATGAGACGAATAGCGAAGCCAAACTGCGGAGGAACAGAAACAGCGAAGAGGCCTGGAATGGAAATTGATCCCGTCTTCTCTCCCTTCTGTCAACCAAGCTTGTCAACCAAGGAGAATTTTGCTCCTACTCATGACTCCCAGGTATTAGATTGTTCCCACTTTTCATCTGCAGAGAAGGCACATTTTGTGATTAGACCGCAAACCAAAATGCCTGGCTTCTGTGGGAATGTTCAGGGATGCAGGAGAGGATATTTGATTATAGCCTTTCCAACTTGTGTTAACAAGTTTCACAATTTAGCAGAGTAATATTCCCCTTTTAAACTCACAGCGGATGCATTTGCTCAGGCTCACTGAAGCCTCTATAATAACTGTTCTGGTATTTCCCCCTTATTCCCTCATAAAAGATAAGACACGACACAGTCTTCTATAAAAGTATAAAAAGAGTTTACTCACATTTTGTTCACAATCGGATCCCAGAAGGCAGACTTAGCTCAGAAAAGTAACATACACCTGGAAACTATCTCATAAGGAGACAGTCCCTTTGTCCTCTCTTGGCTGGAGGCCAAGAGAGCATCTTTGGCTAAGCAGATGTTGCTTCTTCGATGCATGTAGTCAAAGAGAGAGAGATGGCTGCCCTGCCCTGTGCTTTTGTCATTACCTGCACAGGTGAGGCCACACCCACCTCTAGTCACATGCAGAGGAAGTCTGTCCCAGCCCAGAAGGAAACAGGAAGTTGACCTGCTGGCTGGACAAATATTCCTCCCCATGTGTAAACATGTTCACTCTAGGAATGTTGTACTTGACTGCTCTTGTGCTTCACACCCCACAGCTTCTTGGTGCAGAAATGCAAACCCACAGAAGGAATTTAGAGGAAATGACACACATGGGAACTTTTTGAGGCTCTTCCCCCACCCTAGAATGCCTCGGCTTTGATGGCACCTCATCTCCAGCGGCAAAGCATCTCTGCAGAAGGACAAAAGAGGTCACCTTTCTTTTCGGGAGGACTCAGAAAAACATGTCTGAGGCATGCACAGGTTCCACTCTCCTCCTGTCTAATTCCTTCCTCGTCTTAACCAGAGAGGTGTCATTTAGATTCTATTAAAACAAAGCCTTCCATTAAGCGCCGCAGCACATCCTTGGGGTCACGCGACGCAGCCAATCGCAGGAGAGCCATTAGCGCGGCAGAAATGACAGGAGGGAAATGTAGCAGAATGTTAAGTGACAGGCGATACCCAAAGAACCATCAGCTGCCCCCATTATCTTGAAGTCATGTTGGCAGAGCGTATAATAATCACAATTGGTATTCTCGGAAAGGAAATCGGACGCTCGCTTTGGCGTCTGGGATGCACCGGACCTCGCTGGATCATCAGCTGCTTTTGTGCAGAGCTGGGCCGGGAGAACGCATGCCGCAGTCTGAAAGAGGACTTTCACTGAAGGATTCCATGGCCTGAGAACTTCTGTTTGGAAACAAGCTCCTAGCCCTCATGACGGGCAAGATGCGCTTTCACGTGGGCAAACAGTGCTTGATTCTGGACACCTCAAATGAAGAAGGATGTTGACAGCCTGGAAGGTGTGCAGAAGAAGGCAAACGAGATGATCAAGGGTCTGAAAACTGAGACTTATGAGGAATGGTTGTGGGAGTTGGGGATGTTTAGCCTGGATGAGAGAAGACTGAGAAGAGATTTGTTGTTGTTGTTGTTGTTGTTGTTGTTGTTGTTGTTGTTGTTGTTGTATAGTTGTTTAGTCGTGTCCGACTCTTCGTGACTCCATGGACCAGAGCACCCCAGGCATTCCTGTCTTCCACTGCCTCCCACAGTTTGGTCAAACTCATGCTGGTAGTTTCGAGAACACTGTCCAACCATCTCGTCCTCTGCCGTCCCCTTCTCCTTGCGCCCTCCATCTTTCCCAACATCAGGGTCTTTTCCAGGGAGTCTTCTCTTCTCATGAGGTGGCCAAAGTATTGGAGCCTCAGCTTCACTATCTGTCCTTCCTATGAGCACCCAGGGCTGATTTCCTTAAGAATGGAGAGGTTTGATCTTCTTGCAGTCCATGGGACTCTCAAGAGTCTCCTCCAGCACCATAAAGACATATGATAGCTGTCTTCAAATATCTGAAGGGCTGTCATGTGGAAGAGTGGACGCAGGTGGCACTGTGGGTAAAAGCCTCAGCGCCTAGGGCTTGCCGATTGTCAGGTCGGCGGTTCGAATCCCCGCGGCGGGGTGCGCTCCCGTTGCTCGGTCCCAGCGCCTGCCAACCTAGCAGTTCGAAAGCACCCCCAGGTGCAAGTAGATAAATAGGGACCGCTTACCAGTGGGAAGGTAAACGGCGTTTCCGTGTGCTGCGCTGGCTCGCCAGATGCAGCTTTGTCACGCTGGCCACGTGACCCGGAAGTGTCTGCGGACAGCGCTGGCCCCCGGCCTCTTGAGTGAGATGGGCGCACAACCCTAGAGTCTGTCAAGACTGGCCTGTACGGGTAGGGGTACCTTTACCTTTACATGTGGAAGAGGGAGCAAGCTTGTTTTCTCCTGCTCTCGAGTGGTAGGACTCGAACCCATGGCTTGAAGTGACAAGAAGGGAGATTCCGACTAAGCATCAGGATGAACTTTCTGACAGTAAGAGCTGTCCCACAGTGGAACGGTCTCCCTTGGGAGGTGATGAACTCTCCTTCCATGGAGGTTTTTAAGCAGAGGTTGGATGGCCATCTGTCATGGATGCTTCAGTTGAGATTCCTACATAGCAGGGGGTTGGACTAGATTACCCTTGCGGGGGTCGCTTTCTACTCTACAACTCTGTTTTTAAAGCTAAGGAGCATTGAATGAAGGTTTGCAGTGGTAAGGGGGTACTTTGGAAACCAGCACAATCCTTCTCAAGCTGCCCCCCCATCCTTGAAGAGCTTGGTTTTTTTTCCTGCAACATAGCAGAAAAATTGTGCAATGAAAGGAAAACCATGTGATCCATCACCTGAAGTTTAGTCGGAATCTCCTTCCTTGTAACTTGAAGCCATTGGTTTAGGTCCCATCCTCTGGAGCAGGAGAAAATAAGCTTGTTCCCTCTTCCATGTGACAGACATGGAGATATTTAAAGATGGTTCTCATATCTCCTCTCAGTCTCCTCTCTCCCAGGCTAAACATACCCACCTCCTTCAACCACTCCTCATCAGGCTTGGTTTCCAAACCCTTGTTCATCTCGGTCGCCCTCCTCTGCCCAATGTCCCAGCTTGTCAACATCCTTCTTAAACTGTGGTGCCCAGAATGATGTTGTTATACTATTCCACACAATTTATTTTTATGTAAAGGAAACCCAATGCAACCGGCGGGAAAGTCTTTGATGATGTCTCATTTGTGGACTGGAAACAACATCAGCAAATCCTGTTTCTGGGAGCAGCCCATCAGGGGCAAAATATGCGCAAGTAAATCTAGATTGTGCGTAGAGAGACTATGAAGGAAAAAACTGCCAGGCACACATTCACCATAGATTCTAGAATAAAATGTTGTGTGTTTGCAGGCACCGAGCGCAGAAGTTCCTCCTTCACCTTCTGCCACAAATACAAACTCTTGGATTAAACCTTCCTCTCTCCATTCCAGCGTCACCTTTTGCCTCTGCAATGTAGGAATAATAAGAAGGAAGGCCAGAACATTCTTAGAGCATCACTTGTAAGGTTTATGAATACCTGAGAAGTACTTTACACCCTCTTAAACTTGAAACAGCTATATAAACAAGCATGAAGATAAATGTTTGCCTCCCGCAGAGAATTCCCCAAGTTCTACTCCTCACTGCTTTCTCCTTGGTGGGGGCAGGAGAGTCTGGCTCAAGGCATGATGGGATATTCCTATGAGCATCTTTGCAGCTTTACCCAGGGTGCTGAGGGGATAAAGTGTGAGCAAAGCAAGGAACGATGTACCACATGTGGTAGGGTTGGGGGGGGGATTTGGAATACTGTCTATGACAAGTTTCAAAAAAATGTTCAGAGAAACATTTGAGAAGAAACTTGAAGCCTTTCTTCTGGGCATTATGAGAATTGATATTTCAAATGATAAAAAAGTGTGTTCCTATATGCTACAACAGCAGCAAGAATGTTAATGGCTGGAAAATGGAAGGAGGACAGGACAGGACAAAGGAAGAATGGCAAATCAAATTGTGTGAGTATTTGGAATTAGCAAAAATGACAGAGGCAATTAGGAACCAACCAAACCAAAAAAATTAAAAAGGGGTGGGTGGGAATGTGTAAAAGATTATATGGGGAAACAATGTTCTCAAATAAAATCCTCGATATGTTTCGACTAAATTTTGCAAAGTAAAGAACAGATAGCTAAGTGTGTAAGAGAAGAGTAATAAGGAGAAACAACACAGTTGAAAAGAGAAGGAAGAAATATGTTGCATTGAGGTGGTGAGAAGTCACTTGTGAAGAAATATTGTTATTGTTTGGTTTATATATGTCAGGCATAGACAAACTCAGCCCTCCAGATGTTTTGGGACTACAACTCCCATGATCCCTAGCTAACAGGACCAGTGATCGGGGATGATGGGACTTGTAGTCCCAAAACATCTGGAGGGCCGAGTTTGCCTATGCCTGATATATGTGTACAATATATGTTGAAGAATGAATAGAATATTTATAGGAATAATAATTTTAACACTCAATAAAAAGCATTTTTTAATTAAAAAAAAGTGTGACCAAAGCAAGGGCAGGGCAAGCGCGGATGACGAGGAAGGAGGACGAGGGGGGAGGAAAGTCCACTTGGCTTCGCTTCAGAGACGTTTGGCGCCTTGTTTGAGTTAAATAAGACTGCGTGCACCAGAACAAATGGAGATAAATTGGAGGCTAATAAGTGTAACCCGTCTGGGGACGAGGAGGCCGGGAAAGTGGTGTTGGTTGGGCTTTTGGAAACAATAGCCAATGCAAGCATTTGTGGAGAAAGGTCCAGGTGGCAGCTTGTAGGAATGATTGCTGGGTGTGGAGCACACTTCCGCAGCCTCAACTGTCTGTACGTGTGACTTTCGGGTTTGGAGCACACTCCCCACCACAGACAAAGCCACAGCTGTCTGAACATCTTTTTTCCAGTGATATTTATTGAGTTTCATACAAAGAAATAACTTTAACATAATAAAGAAAGAAAAAAACAATAATAAAAAAAGAAAAAAGAAAATGAAGATAATAAAATACTACAAACCCTACATATATCAGCACATACATAAATAAGACTTAGTTAATTGGTTAAACTCCAACTTCATAAACATATTACTTGACTTCCTCTAATCTCTTCCAACTGAATTTCCTTGTAATTGAATGTAGCAGTTTCCAATATCATTATTCCATATAACAATATTCGAGTTATAATCAAATTTCCTAACTTTTCTTATCCTACTATTTCTTATTTATTTATTTAATCCTGATTTAATCCTAGGCCTAATTAGTTCTTTCAAGTAATTACAAATCTTTAATATTACAATATTTATTCAAATAGTCTTTAAATTTCTTCCAGTCTTCTTGATATTCCTCTTCTTTCTGGTGGTGGATTCTCCCGGTGAGATCAGCCAGCTCCATAAAGTCCATCATCTTCATCTGCCATTCTTCTACCGTTGGTAATTCTTGTGTTTTCAGCTGTCTGAACATCTTGCCCTCGATCTAACCTTTTGCTCTCTTAGTGGTCTGTCTGTGACCTTTGTCTCCTTCGTCATACATGGCTCAAGGGGAAAATGACACGGTAGAAAGAGGTGCCAAAATAACTTCGTACCACCCCGCGATCTCGGGATTGGAAGATGTGTAAAGGTCACAGTCCAAAATGTATCTCTCTGGTTTTGCATATTGTGCCAATAAAAGGAGCTTCAGCAGAGCTAGCTGGCAGCTTGCCTGTGCACACCTGCATTACCAACTCCTGCCTCATGTCCTTTACTTCAGCACCTGAGACACGTTCAGAAAAGGGCAACCGGAACAATTACGGGGATATGATAGTTGAGAGGAGGGGACCAATGGTGAGCTGACTCCACACGGCAGCTGCCAGGCTCTGATGGAAGATGGGGAGCGGATTCGGTTTCGCCACTCCGGGGAGGGCAAATGGGGCCCAGGACTGTGTTGTGTCTTAGATTAGGTGCTTGGTGGAAGGGCCGTGTCTGCCCATCGCACGCTGTGACCCTATGGCACGATGAAGCCCTCTGGTGGCACAATGGATCAGCGTTAACCAGAAGGTTGGTAATTCGAGCCCACCCAGGGGTGGCAGTGAGCAGGATTCCTGCATTGCAGGGGGTTGGACTAGATGACCCTAAGGGTCCCAGTTCTCCAATTCTGTGACTACAAGGGTGCTGAGGAGCAGCTAAGTGGAGGCTATGTAGAACCTTCAGTGTTGGAGGCAGTGAAACGTTGAGAGCATCTACTGGAGCATGGTACCCCCAACACAATATGCAACCTAAAACCAATACTGGAAATAATTCAATGTACAGAAAAATAAAAATCTAAAACCAGCACTACTTGATCAGGTTCGAAATATACTTGGAGTTGGGAGTGGATTTCATGCTCTTTATTCAGCTCATAGTGGTGAGGAGGAATGGAAGTTCCCCCAGAATGTCTGCTTTATATACGGTACATTATTTACACAATGGGACCCACGTGATTGGCTAATTCCGGGATTCACCTGTAGGCCAATCAGGTTGCGGGTTCACTTCCACCTGGAGCTGGATTGGGTGGCTCCTGTGGACCAGTCAGACTGCTGCATTCTGAATCCTATTGTTCTAGAACCAATCAGAAGGCTGCATTCTGAATCCTATTGTTCTAGGACCAATCAGACTGCTGCATTTTGGATCCAATTCAGCTCAGTACATAACAAGGTTCTTGGGATTCTGGAAGGCCGAGGTGAGGAGGTGAAGCCGGCCTTCCCTTCATCTTATTCCTTCCTTCCTCCTTCCTCCTTCATTTTGGCTTTCATCAGAATCCCTCAGACCTTCTCCTGAGGAGGAACCTCAGAAATGCATCAGTTTTATCTAGACAGTTCTGATTCCCCTTGAAATTCTGAGAAGGAGCCCTCTCTCACGTTCCTTTCAGTTCCAGGGGAACTTTTATCCCAAACTTTGACCTTGAGGGAGAGGGGATACCACTCGTGAAGGGTTTGGTTTTTGTCCCATAGCCGAGCAGAGCAAAAACCAAGGGAGCAGGAGCTGGGAAACAGAGAGAGAGAGACGGAGAACTAGGGAAACTCAAATAAATGTGGGAGACGGGAAAGTCTTGAGGAAATTATATGCTCTGCCAAGATGAGAGAGAGGCTGAGGAGATGGGAGGCGAAGGGATGCAAAACAAAGACAGCACTTAAAAGGAGAGGAGAGGGGAGGGTCAGCTCTTCGGATTCGGCAAAAACACTTTAAAAATGGATTTCTGCTTGCGGACGCCTCTGGAAGAGAGACGGATAAACTAATATTTGCAGACACTTCCTGGGTCATGCCCCCAACTGCAGCAGAAGCTGAGCTTTTACCAAGCATCCCAATCTCGTTGCATTAGGGCGGATGTTGTGTGTGTGTGTGTGTTTTAAGGAATACTGTCAATAAAACAGAATATCAGTTCTAATTCCTGTTCAGTAATAGCCACAAGGCTCATCCACAGTTTTACTTGATTGTATTATGTACCGATTCATTTCCCCAGGTTCTGAGACCATTTCTCGTTGGCCCACAGCTGTGTCTTCCAAGAATCTGTTTGTAACCTGCTGCATCGAAGCTAAGCAAAACCTCTCACTGGATTTCCTGAACATCGGGTGAGATCTGATTCAGCAGGCAAGATAGAATTTTCTCAAGGCACAGCCACGGAACAACAAGGAAACTTCTTGGACCAGGGGGAATTAATAGGTGGATTCTACAATTGAAATATGGATCAAGCAAACATGTGAATGGAATTCAGGTGTTCTGCAGACTCTATGGAAAACCATCATGCAAAATTTAGTTATGGTTTCTTAACTGCGCTTCCTGTCTTGCAAAGGGTTGGACCTCATGAACTTTTGGGCAATGGAGCCATAGACTCATAGAACCGTAGAGTTGGAAGGGACCCCAAGGATCATCTAGTCCAAACACCTCCCATGAAGCTGTTAGAATTCCTGATCTATGATTGCAGTCATGGAATTTTTGTCTATCACATGACGGTGCATGTTTTGACTTCAAAGTGTGGGAAGTGACGGAGACAGGATGTTTGTGTTACTGTGTTCCGTGAAGTGGGACTATTGTCCTGATGCTAGAGAGAGAGAGGGAGCCATGTTGCAGTGCTCCATGTGTGTTTATATGTAAATAAAGTAGATTAGCCAAAATGCTGGGTTGCTGAGGTCTGTTACACAAGCTGCGCAGACTCTGCAGATCCCTAAGTGTGCCGGTGTCTGTTGGCATTGGTCGCTTTGACATCCGGGCAGAAGAAAGACCAGGAGGGAGAAAACATGCCAGTCAGGCATGTGTCTCTGCCAGGGTCCTACTCGAGTGTAGGATGAGCTCTGGCAACCTCTTTTAAAACAATAATACGAAGCCTAAGGTATTGCTATTCACTTGTTAGGCATTTCTCATTTCGGATATTTCCCATGTTGATCTTGTGGGTAAATTCCTGCTTTTTACATAGCATAAGGATTTCTCCTGGGGCACCTCAGAATCATATGTGGGTTATTTTGTGTTTTTATTTTGCATTCTTATTGTGGGATCTGCCCTGAGATCTGCGGATGGAGGGCTGTGTACAAATTTAACAAATAAATAAATGCAGGAATCCCAGCTAAAGCATCCCTTCCAATTCTGCCATTCTATGACAGCAGTCACAAAATTAAAAGACGCCTGCTTCTTGGGAGAAAAGCGAGGACAAACCTAAACAGTATCTTAAAAAGCAGAGACATCACCTTGCCAACAAAGGTCTGTATAGTTAAAGCTATGGTTTTCCCAGTAGTGATGTATGGAAGTGAGAGCTGATCGCCGAAGAATTGATGCTTTTGAATTATGGTGCTGGAGGAGACTCTTGAGAGTCCCATGGACTGCAAGAAGATCAGACCTCTCCATTCTGAAGGAAATCAGCCCTGAGTGCTCACTGGGAGGATGGATCGTGAAGCTGAGGCTCCAAGACTTTGTCCACCTCATGAGAAGAGAAGACTCCCTGGAAAAGACCCTGATGTTGGGAAAGATGGAGGGCACAAGGAGAAGGGGACGACAGAGGACAAGATGGTGGGACTGTGTTCTCGAAGCTACCAGCATGAGTTTGACCAAGAGGTAGTGGAAGACAGAAGTGCCTGGCGTGCTCTGGTCCCTGGGGTCACGAAGAGTGGGACACGACAAAATTACTAAAAAACAAATGTTTCTTAGGAGGTGTCTAAATTAGCAGCAAAGTCACACTTTTCCAAAATATAGAGCAGATCATGCAATCTGACAAGCTCTGTAGATGCCTGCATTTCTTTTCATCTCCAAACTAGCCAATCTTTTTTTCCATAGGTGATACCTTGTTCTTCCGTTTCCAAGCTTCTTTGCAGATGGGCAGAGTCTGACAAGATTCCTCACCAATTCTTTGGGTTTTATTTGAACATCTAGACCAGGGGTGGGAAACTGCTTACAGCCCAGGGGGCCGGAATCCCTTCCAGGCAGTCTCCGGAGGGCCATGTGCCAGCTGGAGATGGGTGGGGCCAAAAACAGAAGAGGGCGGAGCAACAAATGTGAATTTTACCCATGTGCAGCAGTCTAGTTTCCACAAATCTATCCTCCATCTAGGCAAGCCAGTAAGAGGCATTATCAGCCTTCAAGGCAATGTTATTGCCAGGCAACAACACTCGAGGAAGGTGCAAAGCAGGGCTGGTGGGTGGCCAAGGCGTCAAGGACCAGATCCGAGGTTACAAGGGCATCACTATGCCTTTGGTTCCCCATCCCTGATCTAGATAACCCAGAAAAATGGTTTATGGATGGTAGAATGGATCCCAAGGTCATGAGTGTGATCTATCTGATCACTTCTTCCCAATAGGTCTTTATCAAAAGGCAGCAGGATAGCTCAGCCAGTAGAGCATCAGGCTCTTAATCTCAGTCCGGGTCCTGGGTTCGAAACCCACTTTGGGCAAAAGATACCTGGGGGTTGGGCTAGATTACTCTTGTGGCACCTTCAAGCTCTACAATTCTTTGGTTCTATGACTACCAAATGTGACTCTTACCTGCATCTGAGGATCCACACCACCGGCGTTTGCCTTGACACCCGGTGCACATTTTGCTCCATCTGTGTAGTGCCGGATACCACCGACAAAGCAATTTGTAATCATTTCCTCTTAACATTTGCACAGAGATTTTTTTTGCAGCTCTTTGGTGGTCAAATTTATGCCATTCCTGCTTGGAGATTTCCCTATCCAGCACTTCGCCGCCTCCTTCTTAAAACGACCACCATGCCATAAATCTGAAGTATACTAGTTTGGATAGTCCTTTTATAGCTCTTGAGAGCTGCTCAGGGAACTTGTGGATCGCTGATATAAATTCAGGTAATAAAGAAATAAAAATAAATTGACGTCCAATGAGCTGTGACTTTGTGGTGGACCCACCTTTTTCTGTGTTGTTTTAAGCTGTTTTTAATGTTGTGTTTTAAATGTTGGATCCCACCCTGGACCTTAGGGTGAAGGGCAGGTAAAGAAAAAGAAGAGGAGGAGGAGGAGGAGAAGGAGAAGGAGAGGAGGAGGAGAAGGAGAAGGAGGAGAAGGAGAGGAGGAGGAGGAAGGAGGAGGAGGAGGAGGAAAGAGGAAGGAGGAGGAGGAAGGAGGAGGAGGAGGAGGAAGGAGAAGGAGAACAGGAGGAGGAAGGAGAAGGAAAGGAGGAGGAGGAAGGAGAAGGAGAAGATTGTTGTTGAAACAGACTCCCTTGGAAAGTGGTAGCCTCTCCTTCATTGGAGACTTTCCATTGGACTCTCCTTCATTTTTTAAACATAGGTTGGATGGCCACCTGTCAGGGATGCTTTAGCTGTGATTCCTGCATTGCTGGGGGTGGGACGAGATGCCTCTCAAGAGTCTCTTTCAACTCTACAATTCTACAGTTCTAAGGTGTCCTGTCATTTGCAGGGTTCAATCCCAGGTTGACATCTGGTTCAGATGAGCGCAGGTAGCACCAGTTGATGGGGGAAAGCCCTCCCTGCAGAAACCCTGGAGAGGTCGGAATAGCCAGGACTGGGAAAAAGTGAGCCAGCCACCTGATTCTGCCTCATTTAGCCCCTTGAGATGTTCCTAGATGCCACCAGACATCCCAAATGAGCACACCTCCTGTGCCAAAGTCACGCCGCCACACAGGCAGCATCAAACCTCTTTTACTTCCCCCACATCTTTCCGGATGGATTTATCTCGCTCACCTGCTGAAATGCCCATCACCCAGCTTTCCTGCCTGTGGTGCCGATATGTGTATATATATTTGCAGCAGTTATAACTTTATAATCCTGCAGAAGGTCTTTGAAGCTTACAACTTAATCAACAACAACATGGTCGGCGCAGCATTCTCAGCGGGCTCATGCATTATTCACTCCCTTCACGTGAGCGGAGGGATGTGGCGGTGGCGGGGTTTGCGCGTCTGCACATGGTTTCCATCCCCCCCTCTCTTTTCCTTTTGTCTTCAGCTTACAGATCGCTCTTAAGCTTCAAAGTTGAAGGATCCCAGTTTTGTGTCCTTATCTACAAGGTGAAAGACGAGAGAAATTCTCCTCTGCCTTTGGTGAGATAAGTCATGTTGGCTTCCCTTTCTTCAGAAGGCTGTGCAGCCAGCGTTTATCAATTAATTACTGGATTGCCTTCATGCTCATTAATTCCCCCTGCTGTCTTCCCTTTCGGAAAGGTCTGCCTTGCCTCCATTTTATAATTGCCGGCGTCTTAGATTCCTTCGGTTTCCTGGAAAAAGTTAAGAGCATGACGTGAGACTAACAAGGAGGAGACGCTGAGTGAGTCCTCAGTAGGGTGGTCTTGGCTGAGTGGCCTCTGGCTGCAGAACAAGCCCCCTTCCCAGCTAGTGGTGTAGCGTGGGTTGCCAGTGACCAGGGCAAGGAAAGTATTGAACGCCCTAAGGCAAGAATTGTGCCCTGTAACCAGCGCCTCCATGCAGCGCTGCCACCAGATGGAGCTGTGGATCATGCATGCACACCTCCTTGTGCTGGGGCACTGCCACCACCACTGTCATGAGTCTTACCATCTCCCTGCCTCCGTTGAGGGGTGATTCCATGCAACAGAGGGATGCAAGGGCCCATCCTTTTCCAGCTTCTGCCCAAGTGAAGTGGGTGGGCAGGATGGGGAGTGACCGGAGAATCAGGGCAGCAGCTGCAAAGGTGCGCCCCTAAAATTTTTGTGTGTCCGGGGCAATTGCCCTGGTAGCCCCCCCCCCCCCTACCATGCTATGCCTGTGCCCCCTGGCTGCTCAGGATGGTTCCAGTTTTGGGCGGTGCCCAGCTGGGATGGTGTCACTTTGTAGAATGCAGCTGGTTGGTTGGTTGGCTGGCTGGGTGCCATCCATCAGTCTCAAGAGACAATGGAGGAGTGCACCTTTGGGGGTGTTGGAGAGTTAGAGCGCCTGCTGTGGCTGTAGAGACCAATGCAGGAGAGACATTGTTGTTGTTTAGACGTTTAGTCATGTCCGACTCTTCGTGACCCCATGGACCAGAGCACGCCAGGCACTCCTGTCTTCCACTGCCTCCCACAGTTTGGTCAAACTCATGTTCATAGCTTCGAGAACACTGTCCCACCATCTTGTCCTCCGTTGTCCCCTTCTCCTTGTGCCCTCCATCTTTCCCAATATCAGGGTCTTTTCCAGGCAGTCTTCTCTTCTCATGAGGTGGACAAAGTCTTGGAGCCTCAGCTTCAGGATCTGTCCTTCCGGCGAGCACTCAGGGCTGATTTCCTTCAGAATGGATAGGTTTGATCTTCTTGCAGTCCATGGGACTCTCAGGAGTCTCCTCCAGCACCATAATTCAAAAGCATCAATTCTTTGGCGATCAGCCTTCTTTATGGTCCAGCTCTCACTTCCATACCTCACTACTGGGAAAACCATAGCTTTAACTATACAGACCTTTGTTGGCAAGGTGATGTCTCTGCTTTTTAAGATGCTGTCTAGGTTCATCCTCGCTTTTCTCCCAAGAAGCAGGCGTCTTTTAATTTTGTGACTGCTGTCGCCATCTGCAGTGATCTGAGGTATTTGAAGATGGCTATAATATCTCCACTTGTCTCCTCTTTTCCAGGCTAAACATTCCCAACTTTCTTGACCATTCCTCATTAGGCTTGGTTTCTGTGCCGACATTCACTTCAAGGAAAGCAAACCCTGGGTGAAGTACAGGCGTCATGGATTCTTGCACGAGTCAGAGATTGGGGTGATGTGTAATATTATTTTCCTTTTAGTAAGTCCTACAGATTTTGATGGAGTTAACTTTTAAGGAAGCATGTTTATTATTGCAGGGATATTTTAATTTCTGGTTTATGATGCACTAATAATTGGTATGTAAAAAGTGGACCACAGAGCTCTAGCTCTGTGCAGGGAGGGGAATGATACCTTTGTCTAGGAAAGGGGGGGGCACACACATTTGCTCCCTAAGACCACACCCCCATGACACACACCACACTATGTTAGACTGCCAGGTGGTTACGTCAGACGAACCCCAAGCCCGTTTGTAAGCTTTGCAGGAAAGTGCAATGCAGTTTTGCACCAAAGCAACCCAAATTCTGTGCGAAGAAAAGCTGAATTGCCAATCTTCTCTAAATTATGCAGCATAAGCAAATTTGCATTATTGCTCTCACTTTGCATAATTTATTCTTTTTTTGCTACTCATCGGGAAGGACAAAAAGCAATGCGGGATGTTGAAGTCTCCACTGTTAAGTACAGGAAATCTTCTTCAACTGCCCTTTTGCCTGCTGACATTTCTGGAGGCTTTGAAGCACATCAGTTTAGCCATTAATGCTTTTCCCTTTTTTGCTGGGGGGGGGGGGATCTTAAGAGGCCAACTGAGCCAGGCCAAGCATCCATCTCAACCACCACCCAGTTTTACTCAGCGGGTAGTCAGAGGTTTTTAGGTGCCCAGAAGTGAGTCCTGACCACAAGAGTGGTTCCCTATTGCCTCTACCACCATCCCCGCAAAATACACACGAGTAGTTGGGAGCGGGTGGTGCTGTGGTCTAAACCACTGAGCCTCTTGGGCTTGCTGATCAGAAGGTTGGCGGTTTGAATCCCCGTGACGGGGTGAGCTCCCATTGCTCGGTCTCTGCTCCTGCCAACCTAGCGGTTTGAAAGCACACCAGTGCAAGTAGATAAGTAACGCATTTTTCGCTCCATAAAACGCACCCAACCATAAGACGCACCTAGCTTTAGAGGAGGAGAACAAGAAAAAAAAATTCTCTCCCTCTCTGCTCAGTGCCTCTCCAGCAAAGCGGAAGGAGAAATGGAAGGGTTAGGGTTAGGGTTAGGGTTCCTAACCCTCCTCCCGCTTCGCCGAAGGGGTGCTGCGCAGAGAGGGAAAGCTGCGCAGTGCCTCTCCAGTGAAGCGAAGCCAGGAGAGCAAGAGGGATTGGTGCGCACTGATCCCTCTTGCTCTCCTGGCTTCAGCGAAAGCTGCGCAGTCTGCATTCGCTCCATAAGACGCACACACATTTCCCCTTACTTTTTAGGAAGGGGGAAGTGCGTCTTATAGAGCGAAAAATACGGTAGATACCGCTGTGGCGGGAAGGTAAACGGCGTTTCCATGCACTCTGACTTCCATCACGGTGTCCCGTTGCACCAGAAGTGGTTTAGTCCTGCTGGCCACATGACCCAGAAGCTGTCTGTGAACAAATGCTGGCTCCCTCGGCCTGAAAAATGAGATGAGCACCACAACACCAGAGTCCTTTACCTTTTTTACCTTACACACAACTAGTGTTCAGAGTCACACTGTCTTAAAACATTCAGGACTTTTTAGTTTAGAAAAAAGGCAGGTTAGTGTGCTTGCATGCATGTGTGTCATGACAGAGACGTATCACACACCATCCATCATTTCTCTGATGAAAATTTGTTGTTGTTGTTTAGTCATGTCCGACTCTGTGACCCCCTGGACCAGAGCACGCCAGGCACTCCTGTCTTCCACTGCCTCCTGCAGTTTGGTCAAACTCATGCTAGTAGCTTCGAGAACACTGTCCCACCATCTCGTCCTCTGTCGCCCCCTTCTCCTTGTGCCCTCAATCTTTCCCAGCATCAAGGTCTTTTCCAGGGAGTCTTCTCTTCGCATGAGGTGGCCAAAGTCTTGGAGCCTCAGCTTCAGGAACTGTCCTTCCAGTGAGCACTCAGGGCTGATGAAAATAGGGAAATCCTATGCCACACACAGGAATATGCAGCTGTCTCATAAGGGGATCGAACCTGCAACCTTGGCGTTATCAGCACCACGCTGTCCCCAACAGGGTATGATCTAGTTGAGATTCCCGCATTGCAGGCGGTTGGACTAGGTGAACCTCGGGGTCTCACCCAGCTTAATAATAATAATAATAATAATAATAATAATAATAATAATAAATTATTTCTATCCCACCCTCCCCAGCCAAAACCAGGCTCAGAGCGGCTAACAACAGTAAAATAATACAGCATTCTAAAATCAATTCATTATAAAATCAGTTCAAATCAAATTACAGTACCTCAGGTACCTCAGGTTAAGTACTTAATTCGTTCCGGAGGTCCGTACTTAACCTGAAACTGTTCTTAACCTGAAGCACCACTTTAGCTAATGAGGCCTCCTGCTACTGCTGCGCCGCCGGAGCACAATTTCTGTTCTCATCCTGAAGCAAAGTTCTTAACCTGAAGCACTATTTCTGGGTTAGTGGAGTCTGTAACCTGAAGCGTATGCAACCCGAGGTACCACTGTATTGGCAACCATTGGCTAGAGTTCTGTGATGATTACCAAAGGACTGTGGCCTTGGCCCAAGGCCTGGTGGAACAGCTCTCTCTTTCAGGTCCCGCGGAACAGGATGCTGAACTCAAGGCACCATTATCCTGATCCAGCTGGCCTCTTCTCATAATCTTCTCTTCTTGCTAGAAATCTATACCTACCCATCTCCTGCTTTGCCGCCGGAAACCTTCCTTGCTGCTGGGCCCTGATCCTGCCAGGAAGCGCGGCTGAGTCTCTGTTTGACAGATTGCGGCCCCCTCCTCGGTGACCAAACCTGCGCTCTGGAGGGGTTTGCGTGCAGTTCAAAAGGAGGGCCATTGGGGTGGGTTTATTCAGGCATGGTGGGGCCACCACAAAGCTTACAGCTGTCTTCAATTCTCAAATTGGGGATTATATTCTGCCAAAACCCTGCATTAGCTCTGCAGCAGGGGGTGTGGAGGGGCCAGGAGAGACTTATGGAAAGAGAGGGGGAAAAGGCCTGGGAGCGAATTGCATTTCTCATTAGAAAGTGTTATTCATAGTTTTCCGCGGGGGCCGGCTCTGGTCTTTAAGGAGCAATCGCTTGACTTATGCATTGTGTCTGCCGGTTCAGCATTCAGCCTTGATGTAATGGCAGCCTGGGGAGAGGAACAGCTAACCTTTATTTTCAAATGGTTAATGGAAAAGAGGAAGGAAAAGGTGTGTGTGGGGGGGGGGGGGAGAGATAGGCACCATTTTACAAGAGCTTTCAAAGAAACTCCCCGATTGGTGGAAATGCAAGAGCTCAGTTTGGATTGGGACTCATCTGCCAGCCCTCTCTAAAAGATGGGCTTGGCACGGGAGAAATTTCATTTGTGGAAGGGCTACAAAAATACATAGGAAGCATACCCTCCAACATTTCTCTGATGAAAATAGGGTGTCCTGTGTGATAAGAATTTTAAGGTCTTAGATATATAATAAATGTTCATAAATGTACCAAGCAAACACGTACATAAATATATAAACCACATGTCTGAAGCAGCACAGGAAAGCAGCCCTGAAACCATTTTGACTCCCAAACTGACCAAATGTTTTCTCGGCAAAGTCAAAGGAAAATGGAAAAGCCTCCCCATTGTCTTTTCCTTCACAAATCCTGTCTTAAGGGTATGTCTGTGTGTGAATAGGGTGAGCCTGTGACCTGGCTCAGGAACTAAGTATTTATCATTACAAAAGACTGGCCAGGCTCCCCAGGGTATCCAATCAAGTGACCATTAACAGGTAACCTGCCAGACAGGAGATAAACAACGCACTCAGATTTCTGTTGTAGACCACCCCTTTCTGTGATGTATGTATGATGTTTCTGGGGGTGGTCTTGGACTCCAGGGCAGACAATTTAAAATGTCTATATAAGGGCGGGCACACTTGGGTTCTGGGTCCTCCTCCTTTCCTGTGTGTGAGGGGAGCACCCTGTTGCAACAGTTCCATAAAGATCAATCTTACTAGCTACTTTGCTTCTCAATATTCTCTGGTTGGCCTCTGTTATTTTCTCCTACCAATAGGGAACCCACGTAAGGACTCTATATGGGCTCTTGGAAACCCTATAAGGGAAAAAGGGCAGATTTTTTGTTTACAACACCTGTTCCATCACCAGCATTGTCGTCGTCATCATCATCATCATCATCATCATCATCATCATCATCATCATATTTATACCCTGTTCATCAGACTAGGTCGCCCCGGCCACTCTGGGTGGCTTCCAACATATATTAAAACATAACAAAACACTGAACAATAAAAAACTTCCAAAGGTTGTACAGTTACTTATTTCCTTGGCTCGGGGATCCCATAACTCTACCCTCCAACATTTCTCTGATGAAAATAGGGACGTCCCAAGGAAAAGCGGGACATTGTGGGATCAAATCAAAATCTGGGGCGGTTTCTTTTCTTTTCATTTTTGTTTATTAATTTGTTAACAACAAAATGCAAACAAAACAAAAAAGGAAAGAAACAAAGAATCACAGAAGGACAAAAATACAAAGTTGCAGCACAGCTGCAGAGGGATAATAAAGCATTAACTCATGCAAAGATTCCCTTTCCAAATAATGACAGTGCCAAAAACAAAAGTATTCTCCTCCGGTGAGTTCCATTATGCCCAAGATTTCCCCCCAAACATGCAAAGGCAAGTATTTCACCTGGGCTTTGCAGCCTGTATTGTTTCCTGCAAAGGATTCTATTCAATGATTGTTGTTTTAACAGTTTAAAAGGTAAAGGGTAAAGGGACCCCTGACCATTAGGTCCACTCATGACTGACTCTGGGGTTGTGGCGCTCATATCGCTTTATTGGTGGAGGGAGCCGGTGTACAGCTTCCGGGTCATGTGGCCAGCATGACTAAGCCGCTTCTGGTGAACCAGAGTAGCACACGGAAATGCCGTTTACCTTCCCGCCGGAGTGGTACCTATTTATCTGCTTGCACTTTGACGTGCTTTCGAACTGCTAGGTTGGCAGGAGCAGGGACCGAGGAACGGGAGCTCACCCCGTTGTGGGGATTTGAGCTGCCGACCTTCTGATTGGCAAATCTGAGGCTCTGTGGTTTAACCCACAGCGCCACCCACGTCCCTCCATATATTGCATTATATTGTACTATTGCGATGAACCCCACCCTGGGACCTTTCCCTATATGATTCTCAGCCAGTGGCGTAGCAGGGGGGGGGGGGCTGTGACCCCAGGCTCCCTCATCAAGGCAGGAGCTACAGGGTGGTTAGCCTTCGGGGCTGGGGCGAAGTTTGCTCCTCCTTCTCCTCATGGCTAGCAAAGGGTCGCCCATGGGTGCCCTGCTCCTGGGCTTCCCGAGAGGGTTGGAGGGGGAGGGCACCACCACCTCCAGGCAAGGAGGGAGGAAGAGGAAGGCAGGAACCACTGCCGGAGCCACGTGTGTTGCCCTGAGCGCCTCGCTGCAGCGACAGGAAGGCGAGGCAACACAGTGGCGCTCCTGGCTTCATGTTTCTCTACCTTATCTCTGCTCCCAGGTTGGGGCTCATTTGCAAGGAGAGACGCCCATGATTAGATGCTGGTTGGTGAAGCGACGGACCGCTGCCCAGTCCACCAGGGGAGCACAACACTTGCCCCGCCCCGGGCACCAGCAACCCACGCTATGCTCCTTTTCTCAGCTTTTGGTTTGATATTTTCTGTGGGCAGTGGAGTACAGGGTCAGGTTTAAGGTGCTGGTTTTGACCTTTAATGCCCTATGCAGTCTAGGACCCTCGTACCTACGGGACCGCCTCTCCTGGTATGCCCCACGGAGGACCTTAAGGTCCATAAATAACAACACTTTGGAGGTCCTGAGCCTCAAGGAGGTTAGATTGGTCTCAACTAGGGCCAGGGCCTTTTCAGCACTGGCCCCGACATGGTGGAACACTCTGTCACAAGAGACTAGGGACCTGCGTGATTTGACATCTTTCCACAGGGCCTGCAAGACGGAGCTCTTCCGTCTGGCCTTCGGCTTAGACTCACTCTGACCTCTTATATGGGATTTGGTATATAAATTTCCCTTGCCTTTTTTGCTGGCCCATGTAGGACTGGCATGGATAGCTGGCTTGGGTGAATATCTGATGTTTCCTCCCTTTATGGTCTTGATTTATGGGCTACTATGGCATTTTAAGCCGTATTTTAAGTTGTATTTTAATTGACTGTTTGTTGTTGTTGTTTTCTATTACGTTTTATTGTAATTTATATTTGATGTTAGCCGCCCTGAGCCCAGCCCAGGCTGGAGAGGGCGGGGTATTATTATTATTATTATTATTATTATTATTATTATTATTACTATTTATTATTCTATTTGGGGATCTGGGGGTTGGGGCTGCTCTGCAATCCAGAGCCCAACTGCTTCCTCTAGAGAAATCCCATAGGCATCAGTTGGGAAGCTCTACAACATGTGGTTGGAGGCCTTGCCACTCTGGAGCAACCGTGAGACGATGGAAGCTTTCCTTTGTGTCTCCCCGCTTCCTCCCTGCTTAAAAGTCACTGGATTACTTTGATTTTACTGATGTATTATTAAGTGTCCAATGGCTGCAGGCGTAGAACAATCTATAAATAATAACCCAGCATTATTTTTATTATGATGATTATTGAGTGGCAGTTGCAGGAAGATAAATAGGCTTATCTCGAAGTCGCTGTGTCTTATTGCTGGATGATAGACCATGTTTGGTTTCCGTTTTGACAATGTGCTTATTGAATCCCTCAGCAAATCAAGGAGTGCGGATGAGTTCTGCATGTTGTGCAGTTTTTTTTCCTTTTTGCAAATTTGCAAAGTGACAACACCGGAAGAAGAACTAACACAACACAGGCATAAATCAGGTTGCAGGAGAGTTTCTCTGTCTCTGCAGCTGAAGGCTGGACCAGGATGCCTGGCTACATGTACAGATAATAAGAATAAGAATTTTATTATTTATATCCTGCCCATCTGACTGTGTTGCCCCAGCCGCTCTGGGTGGCTTCCAACATAAAGTGGTACCTTGGTTCTCAAACTTAATCCATTCTGGTAGTCCGTTCCAAAACCAAAGCGTTCCAAAACCAAGGCACACTTTCCCATAGAAGGCAATGCAAAACGGGTTAATCCGTTCCAGACTTTTAAAAACAAGCCCTAAAACAGCAATTTAACATGAATTTTACAATCTAACGAGACAACTGATACATAAAAAGAAAGCAATAATCAATTCACTGTATTATAAAATAAATAAAACAGTATTGTAGATGATAAAAATTAAAATTATTTTTTCCCCCTTACCTGCACTGATGATAGTCATTGTTTGGATGGGGGGCTTTTATCCCTTTCCGCAGTCACACAGTCAATCAGTCAGTAGCTGAACTGGGTTCCACACAGTCACAAAAACAAATTACCCGAAAAAGCCAAAAAGCAAAATAAATAGCAAGAATAAAAGCGCCAAACTTAATCCATTGACTTCCAAAATGTTCGAAAACCAAGGCACAGCTTCTGATTGTTGCAGGTGCCCTGGAAACAATAGCCAACAGCTGCATCGGATGTTCAGCTTCTAAAAAATGTTCTAAAACACTTACTTCTGGGTTTTTGGAGTTTGAGAACCAAGGCATTTGAGAACCAAGGTACCACTGTATATAAAAACATAACAGAACATTAAACGTTTAAAAACTTCCCTATACAAGACTGCCTTGGGGTGTCTTCTGAAGGTTGTAGAGTTACTTATCTCCTTGGCTTGAGGGTCACATGACTCTATACTTCCCAAATTTCTCCAATGAAATAAGGACATTCTTAGGGGCGCGGGTGGCACTGTGGGTTAAACCACAGAGCCTAGGACTTGCCGATCAGAAGGTCAGCTGTTCAAATCCCTGCAACGGGGTGAGCTCCCGTTGCTCGGTCCCTGCTCCTGCCAACCTAGCAGTTCGAAAGCACGTCAAAGTGCAAGTAGATAAATAGGTACCGCTCTGGCGGGAAGGTAAATGGCATTTCCATGCGCTGCTCTGGTTCACCAGAAGCAGCTTAGTCATGCTGGCCACATGACCCGGAAGCTGTACGCCGGCTCCCTTGGACAATAAAGCGAGATGAGCGCCGCAACCCCAGAGTCGTCCGCGACTGGACCTAATGGTCAGGGGTCCCTTTACCTTTACCTTTTAAGGACATTCTGGGATCAAATGAGAAACCAGGATGGCTTCTGTAAATCTGGGACTGTCCCTGGAAAAAAAAGGGTACTTGGAGGGTCTGGAATTGTGCTTCAGCTCTGGCGATGGGAGCCTACATACCAAAAAAAAGCCACATTCCACACTACAGATTGTTGAATATAAAACAGCTGATATTATAATGCGATTATACAACTCTATGGTGCAACTGCTTTTGGAACAGTGCTCACGGTTGTCTTGCCTCAAAAAGGATACTGCAAAGTTGGAAAGGGATCAGAAAACGTCAGCCCAATGATCAAGGGGTCGGAGGAAAGGTTGCAGCATTTGGGACTTCTTAGTTTACCATAAAGAAGGCTGATCGCCAAAGAATTGATGCTTTTGAATTCTGGTGCTGGAGGAGACTCTTGAGAGTCCCATGGACTGCAAGAAGATTAAACCTCTCCATTCTGAAGGAAATCAGCCCTGAGTGCTCACTGGAAGGACAGATCCTGAAGCTGAGACTCCAAGACTTTGGCCACCTCATGAGAAGAGAAGACTCCCTGGAAAAGACCCTGATGTTGGGAAAGATGGAGGGCGCAAGGAGAAGTGGATGACAGAGGACGAGGTGGTTGGACAGTGTTCACAAAGCTACCAGCATGAGTTTGACCAAACTGCGGGAGGCAGTGGAAGACAGGAGTGCCTGGCGTGCTCTGGTCCAGGGGGTCACGAAGAGTCAAACACGACTAAACGACTAAAAAACAACAAACTTTAGCACAAAGGCGAGAAAGAGGCTGCAAGGAAGAAGTTTGAACAACTATGTATGGCATGGAGAAAGCTGGTGGAGAAATGTTTTTCTCCCCACTAAGCAATGGGCCTTAGCTGCTGTGCAGCCATTACTGCTTCGTCGAACTGACAGCCCATTAAAGAGTCAGTTTATTTGTCAAAATAGACTTCCAGGCTCCCGGAAACTGACTGGGCCTTGGATTGTGCCTTAGGGAGCGCAGGCAGTAGAAGTCCTGCTGTTTCGCTTCCAGTCTGACAGCAGACTGTGGAGGCTGGTTGGAGCCCTGGTGAGACACAGAGTGAGGCCACCTCTGACTCAGTGACTTATACGTTACGTGTCAAGCTGATAAACTTTCTGGTCAAGTAGAGATGGACAAGACTGACATTCTGTGACTTCTCTTGGTTCGTCACCCCACCCCACCCCCAACTTAATATATTCAGCTTTCACAACTTCTGCATTAGTTGGGATACTTTTATTTAATAAAAGTCCTTGTGACAGTGCATTTAGCCGACTCCACAATTTTGCATAATGCATGCAAGCATTTTTTTTAGGCAAGCATTTCCCCCTAGAATAATGAATTTCTGTATGATGTTCTTGTTGGTACATGCAATTCTAGGCTCGTTTTCAGAAGCCTGGTTTGGTGTTAAGCAGTATATTAACAACAATGGACACTTCTGTATGTATTCCTTGGCTCTAGAACTGCGGTGCAAAACTTGAAGAGGTGCAGATTTCAAAGGATCTGTGCATTTTCCTTTTACGTGTTGATTCAAGAGGCAAAAATGCAGCAAGTTCACGTCAAAATGAGGACTGAACCAGTTTCCCCTGCCTTAGGCTCAGGAGGAAACACTTGTTCACAAAAGGAATAGCTCACTTCTGGAGGGTGGCAGCACAAGAACAGGGCCTTCTCTGCAGTGGCTCCCCATTTGTGGGATGCTCTCCCCACGGAGGTCCGGCCGGTGCAGTCATTAGACACCTTTAGGCACCAGGCATTCCTCTTTAACCAGGCCTTGGGCTGATTGACGTCCAATGCCCTTTTAAAATGAGTCTGGAGGGGATTATTGAGTTGTTCTTGTTTATATTTTTATTATGTATTTTGTGTTTACATAGAATTGTAGAGTTGGAAGGGACCCCAAGGATCATCTAGTCCAACCCCCTGCATTGCGGGAATCTCAGCTAAAGCATCCAGGACAGATAAAAACCCACAAAGAAGGAGAGTTTTCATATTGTGGTTTTTTTTTAACCAAACAGTGAAACCCCCCAGGCGGCTGATACATTGGGTATACATAATCAATAATAACATATTCAAATCAACCATATGTACAATTCTATATACGTTAACACTCCTCCATCCACAAGGTTTATTTAACTTTTAACATGTTAATTGCCCCAAATTGTTCAAACCTACCCAAATAATTCAATATCTTCTCAAACCAATCCTCCTCTTTCTCACTGACCTTCATATTGTGGTTTTATTTTGTGAACCCCTCCGAGACCTGCGGGTATAGGGCATTATTATTATTATTATTATTATTATTATTATTATTATGCAAAAACAGCCCCCAGCTTAGATGCTTTTAAAAGGGGATTTCAGTCAGATTCTAATGGAGGCCAAATCTGCCAAGGGCTATTAGGACCATGATACCATAAGAATTCAAGAGTTGCCTGGATCAGGCCAGTGGCCCATTTGCCCAACATCCTGTTCTCACAGTGGCCAACACAGCCAAGGACCTGTTGCAGGAAACACACTCAAGGCGCACGAGAAGCAAACCTGGAGCTCCCTTTGAGGCGATGGGGATTTGATCTTCCCACTTGGGACCACATGGTCAGCTAGCTAGGCTGGCAGCTACGTGACAGTTCAGGATCCCAAGCACTGGAGCACACAGAGAAATGTGCAGATGGCCCTGGAGTGCTGCCGCACCAGCTGGCTAGTGGGGAAGGTCTCCCTCTCCAACTGTTTGCGCTGTGGCTCCTTCCTATCCTTTCGCAAGATTGATGCTCCCCCAAGGACCCTTATCCGGCCTTTTGAGGGAGCCTCCTTGATGGCAGGTGACAGGCAGCCCCGTCTGGATGAAGAGCTACTTCAAGCCGTTGTGTAAGCAGCAAACGACAGGTGCCCGGCCTACCAGTACCTGCTGCAGAGCGAGGAGACACACCTGCCTTGTTTCCTGCCATCAACACTGAAATGTCGGACCACAAAGCCACAGTAGGGAGATAACCCGCTCATCAATTATAATCTGGAGGCAAACACGGAGTATGAATGAATAGGGGGTGTAGATTTATGTGCTTAAAGCCGATCTTCTTCCCACTTGTTGGCTTCTTACTCCCAGCATTTGTGTTAGAATCACAGAATTGTAGAATTGTGGACTTGGAAGGGGACCTGAAGGGACGCTGGTGGCGCTGTGGGTTAAACCACAAAGGCTAGGGCTTGCCGATAAAGAAGGTCGGCGGTTCAAATCCCCGCGACAGGGTGAGCTCCCGTTGCTTGGTCCCAGCTCCTGCCTACCTAGCAGTTCGAAAGCACATCAAAGTGCAAGTAGATAAAGAGGTACCACTCCGGCGGGAAGGTAAACGGCGTTTCCGTGCACTGCTCTGGTTCGCCAGAAGCTAGTCGTGCTGGCCACATGACCCAGAAAAGCTCGACAATTGTCTGATTTCAGTTGGTAGCTCATTCCAGGGGGCTGGAGCTGCAACACTAAAAGTCCAATTTCTGGTACCATATTTTTCCATGTATAAGACTAGGTTTTCCCCTAAAAAAAAACATGTCCAAAATTGGGGGGCATCTTATACACGGATAGATCTCTCCCCCCATTTTCTGAAATCTGAGTCCCCCCAAATAAGGGGTGTCTTATACATAGGGGCGTCTTATAGACGGAAAAATATGGTATATACTAGTCGCATCTCTGGGGCACATCAGACCGTGCCGTCTGCAGAATGCAGGGATATGCAAAGTGAGCCCCCCCTTCCATCACTGCATCCATCTCAGCTCTCTCCCCACTGTGTCCCCCCCTCCACTGTGAGCTCCCCCTAACCCACTTGAAATTAAGCCAAGGGTTGCATGAAATTAGGCCGAGTGCAAGCCACCCATTCCTGGTGTAAGGGATTTTGGTTTCTGGGCAAAGGGTGTCTTCCTTGTTTTCAAGTGGGATTTGAAAAATGAGAGAGTGACAGAATGCAAAAGCATTCAAGTTCCCTCAATTCTCCTCCTCCCCTGCAGTTAACCCTAAAACCAAACCCTTAGAGACTTAGCTGCTTGACCACAGTTTCTGCAAAGCCGAAGTTCTTCCTGCCTCAAATCCCCAGGATGCCTTGGTCATTTCCCCCCTGCAAGAACAGAAGGAA
Source organism: Podarcis muralis (assembly GCF_964188315.1). Taxonomy (NCBI): domain Eukaryota; kingdom Metazoa; phylum Chordata; class Lepidosauria; order Squamata; family Lacertidae; genus Podarcis; species Podarcis muralis. The sequence goes on from NC_135663.1 coordinate 4,715,430, forward strand.
AATCTGCCTTGGTCTCACACCGGTTCATTTACTCCAGCATCTTCTTTCCAACAGCAGTTCACCAGATACTTGCAAGCAGGGCATGAAGGCAACAGCACTTTCATAAGAAGAGCCTGCTGGATGAGGCCTTTGGTCCATCAATTCCAGCATCCTATTCTCACAGGGACCAACCAGATGCCTGTAAGAAACCCACAAGCAGGTTTTGAACACGAGAGCCCTCTCCCCTCCTGTGGTTTCCAGGAAAGGAAATTCAGGAGCATTGATGCCTCCAGCTGTGGAGACACAGCAGAGCGATCATCGCTAGTAACCATCAATTAGCCTTCTCCTCCTTGAACCTGTCTAATCCTCTTTTAAAGCCAGCCAGGTTAGCGACCATAGTTAGTTCCATAGTTGAACTATGCGCCGTGTGTGCAAAAGGCATTCCTTTAATCTCTCCTGTGTCCTCCAGCATTCAGCCCATGAGCGTCTTAGGAGAGGCGGAGAAAGACTTTTCCCTATCGACTTTCTCCATGCCACGTGTAATTTTACAAACTTCTACCTTGTCTTCCTCTTTCTTGCCTTTTCTTTAAACTAAAAAGTCCCCAAAATGGCAAAGTTTTCTTCACTGGGGAGTAGCTCTCCTGCTGTTGCCTCTTCGTTAAAGACATTCTCCCTTGAATGCACAACAAATATGAGAATCTGCCTTATATCAAGTATTTCTCCATCTAACTTGGCATTGCCATTATTCTGACTGGCAGCATATCTCCAGAAGTCTTTTCCATCACCTGTCTCTCAATCTGTCCTCCGGTTCCATAATCCATGAGAGGCATCCACAGACTTCTTTTTCAGCACCGATGATCTCGCTCTGCTTAGCATATGCTCAATCCGAACGGAATCCACCCACTAGGTCATGCTCTCAAAGTGGTCGCCAGTACAAAAACCTTTTCCCCTGTGCAAAAAATATATATTAACAATTGCTAACCTAAACTGAGCTCCTTCTCCTGAGCAGGCAAGGCTGATTGGAGCACAAGTGAGAATTCCTTTAAGCTCTTCCCTTCACAACCTGTCTAGACAAAATAATAATAATCATCTGACTTGACTTGCAATGTTCTCCTCCATTTCGCGCAAATGATATTCATTTGCGTTTTAATGTCTCTTTTGAATAACTTGCAGGGCGGCTCTATAATTTGGGAGAAAGGCGAGATGCCAGATGTATATATATGTGTGTGGGGAAGGGGGGCTGGGAAGGCACCGAACATGTAATTGGACATAATCTTTCTTCGCTCAAGGAAAACTACACAACATCTTTCTTGGCCTATTTAGTCAAAATAGAGCAACAGCATCACCCTAGCGCTTGAGAGCAATAAAGATGCAAATAAATCTGCAGACTCGCGAGCTGCTGCCAGTGCCGTTAACCACCAAAAGATATTATAGCGTGCTGATGACTCCGTACGAGATCCACTCTCTGTGCAGTAGTGCAGTTTGGAAAACAGTGTCTACTTGGCTTGGTGGACCAATTGTGGTTGGTGTGGAAGGTCTTCTTGAGTTTCCCTGTATCACAGGGGGTTGCAATAGATGACTCACTCGTTAGGGTTATCTCAAGGGTCATCCCATGGAAGATGGAGCAAGCTTGTTTTCTCCTGCTCTGGAGGCTAAGACCGAAACCAGTGGATTCAAATTACAAGGAAGGTGATTGTGAATAAACATCAGGAAGAACTTTCTGACATTAAGAGCTGTTCAACAGTGGGATGGAAGGTGGTGGACTCTCCTGAGAGCCAGTGTGGTGTAGTGGTTAAGAGCGGTAGTCTCGTAATCTGGGGAACCGGGTTCGCTTCCCCACTCCTCCACATGCAGCTGCTGGGTGACCTTGGGTCAGTCACACTTCTCTGAAGTCTCTCAGCCCCACTCACCTCACAGAGTGTTTGTTGTGGGGGAGGAAGGGAAAGGAGAATGTTAGCTGCTTTGAGACTAGTGAAAGGCGGGATATCAAATCCAAACTCCTCTTCTTTCCTTGGAGGTTTTTAAGCAGAGGTTGGATGGTCATCTGCCATGGATGCTTGAGCTGAGATTCCTGCATTGCAGGGGGTTGGACTAGATGACCCCCAGGTTCACTTCCAACTCTACAATTCTATGAACCTTGGGGTCCCTTTAAACTCCACAATTCTACGATTCCTGTTGCTGGCTTTCAGGAAAATGCTTGACTTGCCTTATCTGATGCTGAGGTGCTGATACACCTCAATTCAGTCATGGCTGTTTGTAAACACAATTGAGATATTTTTGGCAATGACTCCAGCATGACATGGTATTGGGGTCTATTTCTTAGAATACGAGATGACAACTAATTCAGGGATAAGGATCTGCAATGACCACCAGCGTTAAACCTGATGGGATCCTCTTGATACTCTACTAATGCATTTTCCCTTCAACTCAAGATGAAAGTAAATGCTGAATGCTTACTGCCTCCTTATCTTAAGGCCATTGGAAGCTGCTTTGTATACAGGCACGTCATCAATTCATGTGGCTCAATATTGTCAAAAGTGACTAGAATTGACTCTCCAGGGTTCATACAAAAGTTTTTTCAATCTCTACATGGAGATGATAGGCATTATTTGTTGTTGTTGTTTAGTCGTGTCTGACTCTTCGTGACCCCCTTGACCAGAGCACGCCAGGCACTCCTGTCTTCCACTACCTCCCGCAGTTTGGTCAAACTCATGCTGGTAGCTTTGAGAACACTGTCCCACCATCTCGTCTTCTGTCGTCCCCTTCCCAACATCAGGGTCTTTTCCACGGAGTTTTCTCTTCTCATGAGGTGGACAAAGTCTGGGAGCCTCAGCTTCAGGATCTGTCCTTCCAGTGAGCACTCAGGGCTGATTTCCTTCAGAATGATCTTCTTGCAGTCCATGGGTCTCTCAAGAGTCTCCTGATAGGCATTATACCTGAGTCCAAAGGATGACTATCATTAGGTGTGGCCTTCCTCATTCCACCAACACTGTGTTGAGTGACAATTTTCACTAGTTAGACCTTCAGTACCTTGGATGTGCCTCTCTCAGTTTCACTTTAATTGGGGTCTAAGTGACTCCAAACCCACCACGTGTATCAGCCCTCCAAGTGTCCCTATTTTCCAGGGACAGTCACGGATTTACAGAACCGTCCCAGTTTCTGATTTGATCCCAGAATCTCTCACTTTCCCCTAGGACGTCCCTGTTTTCATTGGAGAATTGTTGGAGGGTGTGAAGTTATGTGACCCACGAGCCAAGGAGATAAATAACTATACAACCTTCTGAAGGCACCCCGGTTCAGGAAGTTTTGTTTAATGTTTTATTGTGTTTTATATATGTTGGAAGCCCCCTGAGAGGCTGGGGCAACCATGTCAGATGGGCGGGGAATAAATAATAAAATTATGATCATTAGTATGGAATAGGATGTCCCCATTTTGGTCGGAGAAATGTTGGAGGGTATGGAGCAATGCTTCAACATCTTCCACATGCATCTTGTCTAGAATATTTTGGGCATCACATGGCAGGACGAGCTCTCCCAAGCCCACCTTCCCAGCTTGTTCTTACTCCTGCCTTAGCGACATTTACACCGGCTTGGCCATGTCCACAGAATGGAAGATGGGAGATTCCCAAGGATGTGCTCTGCAGGGAGCTGGCTTCCAGCACGAGGCTCTTGAGCAGACCAACTCTGTGTTACAAAGATGTCTGCAAGTGAGACATGGAAGCTGGCAACACGAAGCCCGCCATGTGGGAATCCCTTGCCAAGGACCGCAGTGCCTGGGGACAGTCAGGTCCTGTACCCATAGAAGTGACCAGAGGAGGAATGACCGTTAAGAGGAATGCAGAGAGAAGAAACACTACAGTGCATCTGCAGCAATGAAACTGGACGCCTTCATCTGCCCCAGCTGCAACAATGACGGCTCCCCACATTAAATGGGGGGGCGCCCTTTGTGTGGCCGTGCACAGCCGCCAGACCCTATGCGGCACCATTAGCACAGGCTTGGCTTTGCCTTCCCCAGGTGGGATACCTGGAGGTCTCCGCCTACCTCAGCCGGTTGCCCAATCCCGCCTGGGGAGGCATTGCCAAGGTGATCAGGCCAGGTAGGGGGAAGGACTACCTGCCCACAGGGGGAGGATCTTACCTGGGAATCGTCAGTTGGCTCCCCCCCTACCCACCCTCACTTAAGACTTCTTTTGCAGGCTAACCTTTTCTCCACAGGTACGCGGGCGCTGCTAAATCGCTGTTGAAGGGCCGGAAAGGAATTCTCCTTCATTGGCAGGTTTGCCTTTCCCATAGCAAAACGTCACAACTTTGACGGTATCAGGCCTTGGGCGGAATCATTTAGTCTATCTTCCCTGAATTGGGGGGTGGGGTGCAGCGGTGACCCACTCCCCCCTCCTCTTTGCGGCGGTGATACCAGGGTTCCCCGTTAAAGGGGTTGTTTTGAGGGGAGGCTTTGGCCGTACGCCGAGAGGTTGTCATTGCTCTCCCCTGCGAGGGCGGCGTAACAGGGCCGGGCGCTCTCTGCTTCAACATATGTTCTCCAGAGCCAGCCCATTCACCACACACACTCTGGATAACCCTGATGTTGCCCCGATCCCTGGTGGGGGACTGGGAGCGATAAACGCCCAATGCCTGAGCCAAGGTCTACCCACATCTGAAACATAATAAAGTTGTGGCCAATTTTAAACCCATAGCACATTGTCTTGAGTCGTTATTCCACACGGGGGCCGCCCAGGGTTCGGGGGACTCCGCCTGTCCACGCAAAACATGCCTCTCTCTTATCGGTCTCTACAGCCACAGGAGGCACTTTAACCTTCCAACTGTTTGACTTCCTCTGTGTGAAGATACGAGAATTCTGGGACATAATATATAACAAACTCAAAAAGATCTTTAAATTCTCCTTCCAAAAGAACCCAGAAGCCTTTCTGTTAGGCATTATGTCCACTGAAATACAAAAAACAAAACAAAAACAAAACACTTTAGAACCTTTTTTATGTATGCAACCACAGCAGCTAGAATTTTAATAGCAAAAAACTGGAAAGGAGACTCAGTCCCCACAAAAACTGACTGGCAAGCGAAGATGATAGAATATTCAGAATTTGCGAAAATGACTGGGAGAATAAGAGGAAACTCAAACCAGAAAGTGAGTAAAGACTGGACAATATTTAAAGAATATCTTTAAAAGTACAATGCCAATGTAAATCTCCTGACAGATTTAGATTGAATCTTGAATCACAAGGAAATTATAAAAGCAAATATTTCTCTTGATATGTAACGGGTGGGGGTGCGGGGGAAAAGGAAGTGCGTATAGACCAATAATGTGTAAAAAGCACAATGAGGCAAATCGGAAGTCAAAAGTGTGTGCGATGTTAAATGATACGTTGTTAGTTAGTGTCTAGTTGTTATGTGGGTATGATATGGTTTGTTTGTGTTGTTTTTATGTTTCATGTAAATTGTTTTGCAATAAAGAAAAAAGGGGAAAAAAGACTTCATCCCAATCTTCCATCGCCTCCCAAGACAGATGGATTACCGGTATATTTTCTGAGATTCCTCTGGAAAAACAATCTCTCAAAGGACCTGTTGATGGCATTCTACCATTGTACTGTGGAGAGTGTATTAACTTATGGTCTGTGTGTGTGGTTTGGGAGCTGCACGGCCAGGGAAAAAACAATGCTGTCCAGGGTTGTAAAGACTGCGGAGAGAATAATTGGGTGCACTCTTCCCACCTTGGATCAAATCTATGCTTCCAGGTGCCATAAGAAAGCTGCAGAGATAGCGCAGGATAGTGTGTACCCCGGAAATGATCTCTTTCAGCTTCTGCCTTCTGGAAGAAGGTCCAGGGTTATAAAGACTAGGACTAGCCGCCTGAGAAACAGTTTCTATCCAAATGTGATTTTGGTTTTAAACGCAGTGTAAGGTAGTCTCTGTGGGAGTATATTGTATTTAAAAATGGGGTATCAGAGTTTTTAGGGGGCTAACCAGGTTGGGATAGCTGGGATAGCAGGCTTGTTGGTTTTTGAATGTCTGGTGTAGATTTTTCAATTTCGTTGTTCTGTATGACAATGACAATAAAGATTATCGTATCTGGAAGACACAAGATTTACCCACTCTGGAAGAATGGCAGATGAAGATGATCGACTGTATGGGATTAGCAGAAATGACTGGCAGTATCCGAGACCAGGGAGAAGAGTCGGTGGAAGAAGATTGGAATAAATTTAAGGACTATTTACGGAAATATTGCAAAATTAATGAATGTTGAATGATGTTGGATAGAAATTAAGGGGTTCATAGCTGTAATGTGACAAGGGGGGGGGGAAATAGGGTATGGAAATAGGTTAAATTTAAGGATTTGTTGAATTAACAATTTGAATTGGAATACAAGAAGGGGAGGTATGAGGAAGTCAGTGAAATATGTTATTAAAAATGGGTATTGTGAACTTTATGTGTTTTTAAACTTTTTTTGTCTTTTTTCTTTTTGTATTAAATTTGAAAACTTTAATAAATATCTTTTAAAAAAAGATTATTGTATTGTATTGTATTGTATTGTATTGTATCGTATGGATGCAAACTGGTGGCCCCAATGACTCGTTTATTTCTTCATTTGAGAACATGAGAGCATTAGCTGAGATTCCTGCATTGTAGGGGGTTGGACTAAATGACCCCTGAGGTCTCTCCCAACTCTACAATTCTATCATTCTAAGAGCCTGCTGGGTCAGGCCACTGCCTCCCCAGTTGGAGGCAGCAATGCCTCTGAATACCAGTTGCTAATGTTAGGGAGGGACGCGGGTGGCGCTGTGGGTAAAACCTCAGCGACTAGGACTTGCCGATCGCATGGTCGGCGGTTCGAATCCCCGCGGCGGGGTGCGCTCCCGTTGCTCGGTCCCAGCTCCTGCCCACCTAGCAGTTCGAAAGCACCCTTAAGTGCAAGTAGATAAATAGGGACCGCTTACTAGCGGGAAGGTAAACGGTGTTTCCGTGTGCGGTTCTGGCTTGCCAGAGCAGCTTTGTCACGCTGGCCACGTGACCCGGAAGTGTCTCCGGACAGCGCTGGCCCCTGGCCTCTTAAGTGAGATGGGCGCACAACCCCAGAGTCTGTCAAGACTGGCCCGTACGGGCAGGGGTACCTTTACCTTTACCTTTAATGTTAGGGAAAAATCTAGGTGTGAGGCTGCTCAGTCCCCCAGCTGGTCGGGCAGAGCCCGCGGGTCCCTGCGGAATAAAGGAAGGAGTCCAGCCACCAACTGGAGCAAATAGCTGTAGGCCTAAGTTTATTGCGCAACAGGTTCAAAAAGGAATTTTGAACCCCGAGGATGGGCTGACAAGGACTTTTAAAACTTTCCCACCACATCCCAGAATACAGTTCGTACAGCATCATTGATACATCACCTACATGTCACAAAGGGGAGGGGTAGTCAGGGGTTACACTAGTTCAACTTTGGCAAACACGTCCAGAAGAGTCCTTGGTACAAGATTAGCATAAGCAGACATGGCAGGGCAAGACCCAGGTATAAGATCAGCATAGGCAAACACCTCTGAAGTCCCACCACCCAAAGTACAATAGACCTTCCTTTGCATGTCTGGACCCCTTGGCAAGTCTGGTGATGGAATTAGGCTTTCCTTGGCCAACAATCAGCTCAGCAATTGTCACCTCTGGAAACTTCCTGGAGTCCCTTTTCAAGGGGAAAATAGCTTTGGAATGGAGGAAACTGGCAAAGGAGTCGATTTTATATTACAACCATACCTCGGGTTAAAGTAGCTTCGGGATGAGTATTTTTGGGTTGCACACTGCGGCGACCGGGAAGTAAACGAGCGCGTTACTTCTGGGTTTTGCCGCTCACGCATGTGCAGACGGTCAAAATTATGTCACACGTATGCGCGGAAGTGGCGAATCGCAACCCGCGTACATGGGTTGCGTTTGCTTCAGGATGCGAACAAGGCTCTGGAACGGATCCCGTTCGCATCCAGAGGTACCACTGGATCCAGAGGTACCACTGGTATTTTTAAAGCTAGGTAACTCCCTGAGCTGTCAAGTTGAAAGGATACATTCAGGCATAATATTTGTAACATTTAGCAACTTTAAAGATTGACCTCGACCCCATTGCTCCTGACCTCTTTGGTATCATCTTCTCTTCCAGAGCAGCTCACTTCAGCATCCTCATCGTGCATCCTCATTTTAATATCTGCTTTAATTAAAATGCATTGATTGCATTATATTAGGGTTGTTTTTTCATATTTGCATCTTTGGGCCTTGGGTCCCTCTTAGATTGCGCCACCTCCCTCTGCGGTTTCCTCATTGTCAGTAATCGGTGGCATATGTCGCCCCCTCCAGCAGCTGCCATGATGGATGGTCCATGCCTGCTTTCGGCCGGCAGCAAATTCATTCAGGGGGGAAACTGTTGACAGCAACCTCACCGACACAACGGCAGAGGTGCATCAGGTTTGAACTGTACAGGGCAGGAATGTCAAAATGCTGGCACTGCGGGCAGTTGCAGATATCGCATTTTGAACATTGTTTTTGGGATGGTTTGTTTATATAACGTTGCTTGGCCCAGATGCCCTCCTGAAGCAACAAACGACAATGTATCGGTACAAAAAGAATATACAGCAAAAGCACAGCAAATCCAATCAATCCATCACAAATGATATAAAACAGCAAAAAGGGGAAAAAAATGTCTGCTGATCATACTAGATTAAAGGTAAAGGTACCCCTGCCCGTTCGGGCCAGTCTTGCCAGACTCTAGGGTTGTGCGCCCATCTCACTCTATAGGCCGGGAGCCAGTGCTGTCCGCAGACACTTCTGGGTCACGTGGCCAGTGTGAGAAGCTGCATCTGGCGAGCCAGCGCAGCACACGGAACACCGTTTACCTTCCCGCTGGTAAGCGGTCCCTATTTATCTACTTGCACCCGGAGGTGCTTTCAAACTGCTAGGTTGGCAGGCGCTGGGACCGAATGACGGGAGCGCACCCCGCCGCGGGGATTCGAACCGCCGACCATGCGATCGGCAAGTCCTAGGCACTGAGGTTTTACCCACAGCGCCACCCGCGTCCCCTTCACCACCCGCGTCCCCTTCATACTAGATTAGTGCTCCCTAGATCCTCAAATAGGGACGTGGGTGGCGCTGTGGGTTAAACCACAGAGCCTCTTGGGCTTGCTGATCAGAAGGTCGGCGGTTCGAATCCCGCGACGGGGTGAGCTCCCATTGCTCAGTCCCTGCTTCTGCCAACCTAGCAGTTCGAAAGCACGTCAAAGTGCAAGTAGATAAATAGGTACCGCTCCAGCGGGAAGGTAAACAGCGTTTCCATGTGCTGCTCTGGTTCACCAGAAGCGGCTTAGTCATGCTGGCCACATGACCCGAAAGCTGTACGCCGGCTCCCTCGGCCAATAAAGCGAGATGAGCGCCGCAACCCCAGAGTCGTCCGTGACTGGACCTAATGGTCAGGGGTCCCTTTACCTTTTAGATCCTCAAATTTCTCAAGGGCTCTCTCCTAGAAAAGGGAGCAAGCTTCTTTTCTCCTGCTCTGGAGGGTAGGACTCAAACCAATGCCTTCGAGTTACAAGGAAGGAGATTCCGACCCTTGACTTCGTGACTCCCTGCTTCCTGACCCTCGGACCCCTGGCTTCTGGACTCTCGCTCCTGCTCCCACCATCTTGCCCCTGGTCCCAACGTCCTCAGCCGGGACTTTGATCGCCCGTAGACCAGACCTCCTCAATGGTTGCTGCTTCCCAACTGCTAGGCTTGAGAAACATCTGGATCTATCAAGTAGGAGATGAGCCACTTCACTTAACATGACCTCAGAAACCAAGCCTTATGAGGAACAGTTGAGGGAGTTGGGTATGCCTAGCCTACAGAAGAGATGACAGAGATGTGATATGATAGCTGTCTTCAAATATCTGAAGGGCTGTCATGTGAAAGATGGAGCAAGCTTGCTTTCTGCTGCTCCAGAGCGAAGGACCTGAACCAACAGATTCAAATGACAAGGAAGGAGTTTCTGACCAAACATCAGGAAGATGTTTGACCAGGGGTAGGCAACCTAAGGCCCGTGGGCCAGATGCGGCCCAATCGCCTTCTAAATCTGGCCTGCGGACGGTCCGGGAATCAGCTTGTTTTTACATGCGTAGAATGTGTGCTTTTATTTAAAATGCATCTCTGAGTTATTTGTGGGGCATAGGAATTCATTCATGTTATTTTATTTTCCAAAATATAGTCCGGCCCACCACATGGTCTGAGGAACGGTGGACTGGCCCATGGCTGATAAAGGTTGCTGACCCCTGTGTTTGATGGTGGAATGGATTATTTCAGATGTTGGTGGACTCTGTCATTGGAGGTTTTTAAACAGAGGCTGTAAGGCATCTCTCAGAGATTCCTCGGTCATGATTGCTGCATTGCATGGGGTTAGGCCAGATGACCTTTGGGGTCATTTCCAGCCCTACAATTCCTTGATTCCATTATTTGATGCAGACCAACCGCATCTGGGAACCAAAATTTGCAGACCACTACCTGAAACTCCAGCACAACCTTTGCAGAAGCTGCTCCATTCCTTTTATGAGCATTGGAAAACGAAGCCTCAAAGCATTTTTCTTTTAAGCAAAGCTAGGCTTTAATGAGAGAGGGGAAATGTTTGCTGATGCTGCTGATTTTCCAGATCAGATGAGCTTAAGAAAGACGGCTGAGAGGGACCTTTATTGTCACCCAAAGGGTCAGTGCTCAGAAGCATTTGATTTAATTTTGTTTAAAAATCTCACTAGGAACTCAGCAGCTCTTTAAAACCTCCCTGTTAAGTGTTCTCCTGAATAACAGCTTGCAAATATCACCATTTTCCACGTTTCCCCCCTTGCAACCAATTCTTTAATTATTCTCTCTCTGTGTGTCTCTCTCTGTTCTTTTCGCTCCAAGCTCATTCTCCGCCTCTGAAAGGTGTCTTTAACCCAGCAGATGTTGGTATTATCTCAGCTTAAACCCCAGGCGCCTTCGCTGCTCTCCACCTGGTCCCCAGCCTCTTCACTCCGAGGCATTTATCTCCGAGAGTCAAACCTTGTCAAATGCTCTTTCGGAAGAGACGGAGCGTTTCATGGACACTGAATTCCTATTGCCACGCTGACCCCAGAAACAATATCTTCAAAGAGCAGGAGCAAAAAAACCACAACCCACTATGCTTGACCTCCCGGGTTTGTATTTGTGCTAGCTTGTTCCGTTAAAAGGGATGTCTTCCTCACCCCTGAAAAGGCTCAGACAGCTTTCCCCGTCCGTAAGATGGTTACATTAAAGTTCTTCCCTCTCGACAGGTACAATATAGGAAGAATAACAGCCTTCAGATCATAAATATGAAGAGTCTTCTGTATCAGGCCAATGGCCCATCTAGTCCAGCTTCCTGTTCTCATAGTGGACAACCTATTATTATTATTATTATTATTATTATTATTATTATTATTATTTATACCCCATCCAGCTGAGTTTCCCCATCCACTCTGGGTGGCTTCCAACAGATTAAAAACAGAATAAAACATCAAACATTAAAACTTCCCTAAACAGGGTTGCTTTCAGATGTCTTCTAAAAGTCAGATAGTTGTATATTTCCTTGACATCTGATGGGAGGGCATTCCACAGGGCGGGTGCCACCACCGAGAAGGCCCTCTGCCTGGTTCCCTGTAACCTCACATCTCGCAGGGAGGGAACCGCCAGAAGGCCCTCGGAGCTGGACCTCAGTGTCTGGGCTGAACGATGGGAATGTTGTGATGTACCCAGGGAATGGGGGCAATTGGCAGACCCCCAGCTGGCTCCAGCCCACTGGCCAGTAGCCGGTCGAACTCCAGTCCTCAGTTCTGCATCAAAACTACGACTCAGAGCTTCAGAAGCCTTTCAGAAGCTGAGCACGCAAGCCAGCAGAGATAACAAACTCTTCGCATAGGAAGGGCGGACAGAGGCATATGTAAAACATATTTACAAGCAGTTTATTCGGCATAGATCAGGACAAAGAAAACATGTCTGCTCTCCTTCATGTCCAAGAGCAAAAAAACAACAGCATAAGGAAAAAGCTATACACAAACGGAAGTTCCCAGCAAGCTGTGCTGGAATGTAAACAGACATGTGACATACAACAACCCACACATCTGTTTAGGTGGAACAGAACATCAATATCCATGCGACGGTCACCTCTAGGCTTGACTACTGTAATTCGCTCTCCGCGGGGCTGCCCTTGAAGCTGTCCCAGAAACTCCAGCGGGTGCAGAATGCTGCAGCAAGGCTCTTCACGGGATATCTGCCATGGGAGCATATTCACCCAGTGCTTTTCAAGCTGCACTGGCTCCCAGTGGAGTATAGGGTCAGGTTCAAGGTGCTGGTTTTGACCTTTAAAGCCCTTCACGGTCTAGGACCCTTGTACCTATGGGACCGCTTCTCCCGGTATGCCCCACAGAGGACCTTAAGGTTCATAAATAGCAACACCCTAGAGGTCCCGGGCCCTAAGGAAGTCAGATTAGCCTCAACCAGAGCCAGGGCCTTTTCAACTCTGGCCCCGGCCTGGTGGAACGCTCTGCCTCATGAGACCAGGGCCCTGCAGGATCTGATTTCTTTCCACAGGGCCTGTAAGACAGAGTTGTTCCGCCTGGCCTTTGGCTTGGAGCCAATTTGATTCCCTCCCTCTCTTTCTTTTTTCTTTTCCTTCTCCTCCTGCGATGAGGCATTTTAATATTTTAATATTTTAATGTTGTATTTTAATTTTGTTTTTAAGTTGTAATCATTCAACTTGTTTTTATTATTGCTTGTAAGCCGCCCTGAGCCCAGCCTTGGCCGGGGAGGGCGGGGTATAAATAAGAATTATTATTATTATTATTAATATCCTAATGGGGGTGCAGATGCTTCTTCAGGTGTACTGGGCCCGTGCCCGTGGGAAACCTGCTAGCAGGACCCGAGCGCAAGCGCACTGTTCCATCCTGTGGTTTCCAGCAACTGGCATTTAGGAGCATCACTGCCTCCAGTTGTGATAGCAGGACATAGCCATCCTGGTTAGCAGCTACTGGTAGCAGTTATGCGACCTCCAAACCAAGGAGCTAAGTAACTACACAACTTTTAGAAGACAACCAAAAGCAGTCCTGTATAGCGAAATGTTTTAATGTTTGATTTTTTGTTATGTTTTTATATGTGTTGGAAGCCACCCAGACAGATGGGCGGTGTATAATAATAATAATAATAATAATAATAATAATAATAATAATAATAATGGAATAGGACATCCCTGTTTTCATTGGAGAAATGTTGGAGGGTATGTAGCCATAGATTTGCCCAATCCTCTCTTAAAGTCATCCAAGGTGATAGGACTTTGAGCTACAACTTGCACAATCCATATGCAACTCCCCTCTGTTTTATGTATCCTTGTAAATCCTGTTGGATCTGATTGTGGTTTTATTGTCTATTTAGTGTCTGTCGATGTGGGTGGAGCTGTGGTCTAAACCACTGAGCCGCTTGGGCTTGCCAGTCAGAAGGTCGGCAGTTCGAATCCCATGACAGGGTGAATGCCCATTGCTCTGTCCCAGCTCCTGCCAACCTAGCAGTTCAAAAGCACGCCAGTGCGAGTAGATAAATAGGTACCGCTATGCCGGGAAGGTAAACGGCATTTCCTTGCACTCTGGTTTCCATTACGGTATCCCGTTGCGCCAGAAGCAGTTTAGTCATGCTGGCCACATGACCTGGAGAGCTGTCTGTGGACAAACGCCGGCTCCCTCGGCCTGAAAAGCGAGATGTGCGCCGCAGCCCCATAGTTGCCTTTGACTGGACTTAACTGTCCAGAGGTCCTTTACCTTTACCTTTACTTGTTGAAGTTATGGATGTGGTCATAGCCATTGGCTAGCACGATAAAAGTTTGATTGACTGAGTTCTGTCATTGAACGGTGCTGAGTCAAGAAGTCCTATTTTGGACAACAACTCCCAGCAGCCTTGACCAGCAGTGAGGCTGATGGGAGATGTAGTCCAAAACATCTGGAAGCTCCCCCCCCCCCCCCCGTTGTTGAAAGTTGCTCTCTAAGTGAAATATACTCGGAGTGGAGAGTGGATTTCATGCTCTTTATTCAGCTCATAGTAGTGAGGAGGAATGGAAGTTCCCCCAGAATGACTGCTTTATATACATCATTTACACAATGGGCCCCACATGATTGGCTAATTCCGGGATTCACCTGTAGGCCAATCAGGTTGCGGATTCATTTCCACCTGGAGCTGGATTGGGTGGCTCCTGTGGACCAATCAGACTGCTGCATTCTTGATCCTATTGTTCTAGGACCAATCAGACTGCTGCATTCTGAATCCTATTGTTCTAGGACCAATCAGACTGCTGCCTTTTGGATCCTATTCAACTCAGTACATAACACTAAGCAAACAGACTTTTAAGTTTGCCCCAAACTTTAAACTGGATAGCTCAGCTGGTGCTGATAATGGCAAGGTTGCAGGTTTGGTCCCCATATTTTTGGTCCCTGCATATTCTTGCATTGCAGGGGGGGGGCTGGACTAGATGACTCCCAGGTTCCCCACCAACTCTATGACTCTATGCTTCTTTGTCAGAAAGCTCTTTTCTGGGTTATATATAGTGGCAGTAGCAACACACTTCCTCCTTTCTAGAAATCGATGGTGCAGCTACATTTAGAACTCCACAAACAGTTCTGGGTTGATATCCCAGAGCTGGGAAAGGGACGGAAAAGAGCAGCTAAAATTATTCGGGGAACGGGACCAGAAGATTGGGGAACCCTGAGAATACCTCTGGCTCTCTTTAACCCTGCTAGGAATGTTATGTACTGAGTTGAATAGGATTCAGAATGCAGCAGTCTGATTGGTCCTAGAACAATAGGATTCAGAATGCAGCAGTCTGATTGGTCCTAGAAAAATAGGATTCAGAATGCAGCAGTCTGATTGGTCCTAGAACAATAGGATTCAGAATGCAGAAGTCTGATTGGTCCTAGAACAATAGGATCCAGAATGCAGCAGTCTGATTAGTCCACAGGAGCCACCCAATCCAGCTCCAGATGGAAGTGAATCCGCAACCTGATTGGCCTACAAGAGAATCCCGGAATTAGCCAATCACCTGGGGCCCATTGTGTAAATAATGTATATAAAGCAGACATTCTGGGGTAACTTCCATTCCTCCTCACCACTATGAGCTGAATAAAGAGCATGAAATCCACTCTCGACTCCGAGTATATTTCAAGGAAGCTGACAATTTGCCCACAAACCTGCTCCCACCGGCTGCTGCTTTTGGTCTTTCTTGGCTAGAAAGGCCAGGGATCGAACCTGCGTCCTTCTGGATGCAAAACAGGGCTTCCCCAACCAAGCAATGGCTCCTTCCTTCCCCAACATGCTCAGTTCCCCTTGCCACAACCCCAAGCCGCCATTTCTCTTCACACAATGGTAAATACACAAATATGGGCAGCACAAATTGTTTTAGTTTAAAGGTAAAGGTAAAGGGACCCCTGACCATTAGGGCCAGTCGAGGCCGACTCTGGGGTTGCGGCACTCATCTCGCTTTATTGGCCGAGGGAGCAGATCTAAACCACTGAGCCTCTTGGGCTTGCCAATCAGAAGGTCGGTGGTTTGAATGCCTACGACGGGGTGAGCTCCCGTTGCTCGGTCCCTGCTCCTGCCAACCTAGCAGTTCGAAAGCACGTCAAAGTGCAAGTAGATAAAAAGGTACCACTCCAGCAGGAAGGTAAACGGCATTTCCGTGTGCTGCTCTGGTTCACCAGAAGCGGCTTAGTCATGCTGGCCACATGACCTGGAAAAAACTGCGGACAAACGTCGGCTCCCTCGGCCAGTAAAGCGAGATGAGCGCTGCAACTCCAGAGTCATTCGCGACCGGACTTAACTGTCAGGGGTCCTTTACCTTTACCTTTAAGGTGCTACTGGACAATTTTTTAATTTATTTTGACTGCCTTGACTTTTGTCTTCCAACCCCCAGGTGAAGAAGGCAAGGTCCACCCCTTTGCCCTCTGGCACAGAACAACTTCTTTTGTTATACTAATGATGGTGCTTAGATGGCAATTACCGCTGTTATTTCACAAAGAAAGGTGCTGGACTATTTCAATAATGGACTCCTCTATTAGATTTTAAGCCTTGCTAGATACAGAAGTGCCTGGCGTGATTCCGCATTTTCTGTCTTCCACCTTGAGATCCACAGCTGACGGGGAGCAGCCAGACGTTTTTGCTGCAGGCAGCGTCAGGGATTTTACTTTTTGAAACATGGCAAGCCTAACTCCGTATAGTTAAAGCTCTGGTTTTCCCAGTAGTGATGTATGGAAGTGAGAGCTGGACCATAAAGAAGGCTGATCACCGAAGAATTGATGCTTTTGAATTCTGGTGCTGGAGGAGACTCTTGAGAGTCCCATGGACTGCAAGAAGATCCAACCTCTCAGATTCTGAAGGAAATCAGCCCTGAGTGCTCACTGGAAGGACAGATCCTGAAGCTGAGGCTCCAAGACTTTGGCCACCTCATAAGAAGAGAAGACTCCTTGGAAAAGACCCTGATGCTGGGAAAGATGGAGGGCACAAGGAGAAGGGGATGACAGAGGACGAGATGGTGGGACAGTGTTCTCGAAGCTACCAGCATGAGTTTGACCAAACTGCGGGAGGCAGTGTAAGACAGGAGTGCCTGGCGTGCTCTGGTCCAGGGGGTCACGAAGAGTCGGACATGACTAAATGACTAAACAACAACAACAACAAGATTCAGGACCCCAGGAATTAGAAGGGGCTTGGGCATCATGTAGACGAGACCCCCAGACTCACCTCTCTCTCTCTCTCTCTCTCTCTCTCTCTCTCTCTCTCTCTCTCTGTGTGTGTGTGTGTGTGTAAGCAAGTGAAAAATATTTTAAAATTTCGGTTGTTCTTGTTAAAAAAGAATACTTCCCTCCCTTAGCTCTTCTCTCAGATCCGCTTGAACAGTATCATAGCAGATCATAGTTAAGTTCCCATTTCCCACCTTTGCTACAATTATGGGATGGGAACTTTACTGCTAGCTACGAACGTTTCCCTCCCTTCCTTTGCCATTATTTTGAGTTTTCTCTTCTCATTAATTAGGCCATCAGCTTTACTCTTCCCTGCTTTTACAGCTCTCTCTCTCTCTGTTAGTTTTTTCCAATGCCTTGGTTTCATTGCTAATGTGAGTTTTCTTTCCCTTTTGGTTTTATTTCTTTGTAGATTACCATCTGTTTGGTGCCTTAAAAAACAAACAAAACCCTTTCGGTAAAACTGTATCACTTTCAGTCACATTCAGCCTTGTTCTCACCTTCAAACCACGCTCCCTGAGTATTTGGAAGGAAAAGGGGAGTGGGTGAAGCTGTGTTCATGCCTTCTGCCAAAAGCCAGAGGTTGGGGGTGATGAGGGCTGGGTTTTGAAACAGATTCCGTGGGACCAACCAGGAATCAGCACCAAAGAGTTAGTCTAAGGGCAGCCCTCCAGGTGTCTCTATCACACCCTAGGACCCTGCCACACCACATCTTTCACTGCCCCTACTGTTAGGAGAGCTTGCAGCTCAGCCGAATCAGACTGAAACAATCACTTTCAGTTTCTGGAGTCCCGAGGCTTTATTCATGCAGGAGCCAATTTATTTTGGCAGGAACTATTCATAGGATCATTAGAGATGAAAGAGAAATGGCAGGCATTGTTTCAATAAGTTGGGAGGCAGCAAAAAAAGAAAGGATCAGGTTTTAAGGACAGTTAACTTACACAGAGAGCAAGGGGCCGTTAGATCACTAGACAAACAGTGCCCTCATGTGCTTTAAAGTAACACATGCATTAACTACAAGCTCAAGAGAAGGAAATGCATTTGCTTTTCACCAACACCTGCCTCATACCTTGAGTGTTTTCCCAAGATGTGCCCTTGAACTTTGATCATGCATCTTGCTTGCCTGAATAGAGAACAAAGGAAGACCCTGCTGGATCAGGCCAGTGGTCCATATAGTCCAGCATCCTGTTTTCACGGTGGACAAGAGCGCTCTCCCCTCTTGTGGTTTCCAGCAACTGGTACTCGGAAGCATTGCTGCCCCTGTCCAGGACGCTGTAGGACAGAGATGGCGCTGTAGACATCCTTGGACTACAGTTCCCATCATCCTTGACTGTTGACCATGCTGGTTGGGGCTGATGGGAGCTGGAGCCCCATGAAACAACACCAGGTGGGCTAAGGCAGTATAGGAAGACATTCCCTCATACAAACCTGCTCAGGTTTTGAGATCTTCAGGGGAGACCCTTCTCTCAGTCCCACAACCTTCACAGGCACACTCAGTGGGGCTGGCGCCGTGGTGTTTTGATTATAATTATCTGTATGTTTCTTAATAGATCTTTTCTGGGTATATGTGCTTTTAATTCCTGCCCATTAGGGGAAATAGGAAGCCCCAAACACGTATTTTTTCCGATGTCCTTTTTATGTTGAGATTCATAGAGACACCATTGATCCTTTGCTGAAGAGGCTCGCCGATCTTTCAGACAAGTCTAAACTGAATTCTCTCCTCTTAGGCAAAGATCACAAGACGACCTGGCTGGTAGCCAGATTCTGTGCCCAGATTTGTAGGCACAGGTCATCCTCTAGAATAAAATAGCTTACTAGGGAAATGCTGAAGTCGCCCTTTGGGGCGCCTCAGGGTCAATTTTTTATGGTAGCCCAAATCTCAGTTGTACGGGTGTATGTACCGTATTTTTTGCCTTATAGGATGCCACTTTCCCCCCTCCAGAAATGAAGGGGAAATGTGTGTGCATCCTGTGGGGAGAATGCAGGCTTTCACTGAAGCCTGGAGAGTGAGAGGGGTCAGTGAGCACCGACCCCTCTCGCTCTCCAAGCATCAGGAAGCTATCCCCCCAGCCCCGCAAGCTCCCAGAGTGATGCCGAAGCTGCGCTCTGGGACCCGTTCTGGGGGCTGGGGTCGGGGGAAGCTCGGGCTTCCCCCGCCCCAGCCCCGTGCCGGGGGGGGGGAGGGAAAATAAAATTTGCCCCCTTTATTCCCCCCCCCAATCTAGGTGCGTCCTATGGGCCGGTGCGTCCTATAGGGCGAAAAATACGGTATATATCTCAATATTAACTCACGAGCTATTGCTGCAATCTGCTCTGATTGTATATTTTATCTTTATGAGCACTGTTTTTATTGTGTTATGTGAGCTGGTCTTTGACCGTAATAAATTATCTATCTTTTAATTAATGTTTAATTGTTTTTGAATGATTGTCTCCCTTGCTCCCTATTTTTATCTGTTCCTATTTTATCTGTAAGACGCCTTGAATCCCTGTCAGGGGAAAAGGTGGGGAATATTATTATTATTATTATTATTAATCATCATCATCTGCACCCCTATTCTAGCACAGTACAGACACACACACCCAGGTCAATCAGACAACTAGTTTCAGCTTGGGGCGTGACAATGCTTTTGCCCAACCCACGGCCGAGCCCTTGTACAGTTTTTACGACAGCTCCTAGGTGATGTTTCTTACCTAGAACTTCTTCCCGGGAGTCTCTAATGGAAGGCATTAGATGCCATTCTCTTGTTCCTTAGCAGTCGTAATGGACTGTGTCGAGGTAGCTTCTCCGTTTCTCTGGGTAAACGTTTAGCATTCCCCATCTGCTCCTTTAAAATAATGTAATTTAGCTTAATTTTTTGTGTCAAGGGCTGTTAAGGCTTTTGGGTAAAGGAATTATATCCTGTCACCGAGGTGTCAGCTCGGCCTCCTTGCTAATAAATTTATGACACTCAGCACAAGGCGGTAAATGAGTTGTTCCAGCATTTGCCCACCTCTGTTAACCCGTCTGGCTGGCGTCCCATTTTCAGCGTCGAACCGGAGTAAACACTCAGTGACAGTCCTGGCAGGGAGCGGAAGCGGTTTGTGACTAAGAATCATCTCCAACAGGGTCGGGCGGGGGGAATGACGACGAGGGCGCAAACACAACCTGGCAACAGCAGCACGATTTGCTCAGATGCACTTTTGAGAACAACTTGGGAGCAATTTGGCTGGGTTCTTTGTGCTGTTTTGTTTGTTTTAAACTCTTCTAGTGATGGAGGATATTTATCTACAGTGGTACCTCGGGTTACAAACGCTTCGGGTTACGTGATTTCAGGTTGCAGACCGTGGGAAACCCAGAAGTACCGGAAAGGGTTAGTTCTGGGTTTCGCTAAATTGCGCTTTGCGCATGCGCAGAAGTGCCAAATCGCGTCACGGGCGTGCGCAGACACGACGCTGCAGGTTACGAATGCTGCGGGTTGTGGACGTGCCTCTGTCATGGATTATGTCCACAACCCAAGGTTCCACTGTATTTTATTTTATTTTAATTAAATTTATATACCACCTGTTATGTACTGAGTTGAATAGGATCCAAAAGGCAGCAGTCTGATTGGTCGTAGAACAATAGGGTCCAGAATGCAGCAGTCTGATTGGTCCACAGGAGCCACCCAATCCAGCTCCAGGTGGAAGTGAATCTACAACCTGATTGGCCTACAGGTGAATCCCGGAATTAGCCAATCACGTGGGGCGCATTGGGTAAATAATGTATATAAAGCAGACATTCTGGGGGAACTTCTATTCCTCCTCACCACTATGAGCTGAATAAAGAGCATGAAATCTACTCTCGACTCTGCGTATATTTCACCACCCTTCCTCTGAAGATCACAGGGTGGTTCACAACATTAAAATGCAAAATGAGAACCCAAAATACATAATAGAAAGCAGAACCAGGACAAAAACAAACCAATAAACCCTCTCCCACAAACACACTTAAAAGGACATAGAATGTTAATCAGCCGAAGGCCGGGTTATAGAGAAACGTTTTCTCCTAGCCCCTAAAGATGTATAATGAAGGCGCCAGGCGAGCCTCTCTGGGGAGAGCATCCCACAATGGGGAGCCACTGCAGAAAAGGCCCCGTTATTGTGTTGCCGCCCTCTGGACCTCTTGTGAAGGAGGCACATGAAGATCACAGAATCTATTTAAAGCAACCAGTAACCACTGGTGAAAAAGAATATTTCAGAGACAGATGCAAGATGGGCCACAAAGTGTTCTGATGCCAGGGATTTAGAGAATCCGTCCTGGTTTCTGATTTGATTCAGGAACGTCCCACTTTCCCTTAAAGGTAAAGGTAAAGGTACCTATGACCGTTAGGTCCAGTTGCAGACGACTCTGGGGTTGCGCGCTCATGTCACTCTATAGGCCGAGGGAGCCGACATTTGTCCACAGACAGCTTCCGGGTCATGTGGCCAGCATTACTGAGCCGCTTCTGATGAACCAGAGCAGTGCACGGAAACTCCGTTTACCTTCCTGCCGGAGCGGTACCTATTTATCTCCTTGCACTTTGATGTGCTTTTGAACTGTTAGGTGGGCAGGAGCCGGGACCGAGCAACAGGAGCTCACCCTGTCATGGGGATTCGAACAGCTAACCTTCTGATCGGCAAGCCCTAGGCTCTGTGGTTTAACCCACAGCACCACCCACGTTCCACTTTCCCTTAGGATGTCCCTATTTTCATCAGAGAAAAGTTGGAGGGTATGTGATTCCCATACCCAGCAAGTGTCCCGGGTAAAAATGGGATATCTCATTTTTTTTATCGCGAGACAATGGCAGCCATTTTGGTCACCACCATTTTGCACAATAACCTCCTGAAGAAAGCGCTTTTGGGGGGCTGCAATCTTGCGTGGTGTCCCAAAATACATGTTTTTGGGTGATGTGCCCGCCAAAGATGCTTTTTTGGGGGGAAGTGTGGCATGAAACTGCACGAGATGACAGCAACCCAAATGGCTGCGGTGCTCTCAAGATAAGACAATGGGAAGATGGTGTCCTGAATTTTGGCTTCAAAGTGTTGGAGGATATACGATGCAACATTCTCTTGATTCAGCAAGGAGATTTACCTACCAACCTCTTGGAAGGAAGTGGGCAGGGTGTGTGGGAATGTTTAGGGATGCGGGGGAGGATATATTGTCTAAGATACAGTGGTGCCTCGCAAGACGAAAAGAATCCATTCCGCGATTCTCTTCGTCTAGCGGTTTTTTCGTCTTGCGAAGCAAGCCCATTGACAGCTTAGCGGATTAGCGCTACAGCGGTCTAGTGGCTTTTCGCGATCAGCTGTTAAGCGGGTTATCAGCGGAACAGCTGATAGGCGGCTTGGCGGCTTAGGAAAAGGGGGGGGGGAGCGAAAAAAACCCGCGGGGACGCGCAAGATTTTTTCGTCTTGCGAAGCAACCCCATAGGGAAATTCGTTTTGCGAAGCGCCTCCAAAACGGAAAACCCTTTCGTCTAGCGGGTTTTCCGTCTTGCGAGGCGTTCGTCTTGCGGGGTACCACTGTACATAGCTGTCAACTTTCCCTTTTTCTTGTGCGGAATCCTATTCGGAATAAGGGAATTTCCCTTTAAAAAAGGGAAAGGTTGACAGCTATGCTAAGATATCCTATCCCAACTTGTTTTTACAAGTTCAACAAAATCAGCAGAGTTCACATTCCCCCTTTTTAAACACATGCGCAGCAGATAGCTTGCTCAGACTCGTTAGAGTCTCTGTAAATATTTCCTGGTATTTTCCCCGTTTAATCCCTCCTAAAATAAGACGCTACACAGTCTTCTGTAAAGGATAAACCATTAGCTCACAAGTAATCATCCGTTCACAGAAAGGTTCCCAGAAGGCAGACTTAAAAGGTTAGAACATAGTTTAAATGTGGTGACTATCGCCTTATGGGAGAAAGGCCCCCTTTTCTTCTCTTGGCCTGGAGCCAAGGGTGCATCTTAGTAGTGCTGTTGTTAAAATGGCATCAAGAGAGACAAGATGGTCGCCAGCCTGTGGTTCTGGATCATTCTACTTCAGGAGAGGCCACGCCCATCTCAAGTTACACATAAGAAGTTTTGTCTCAGTCCTGGAAAGCCGGAAGTTCTGGCTGGAGGACTGAGACAACCTTCATGTCTACTAATGTTGTGTTTGACTGCACCTGATTCTTACATCCCACAGGGTGGACCTCCATGGGAGAAGACTTCTTGAAAGATGGCCATGCCATTGGGAAGGCCTAGATCTCACCAATGCTTGCAGCTTCCCAAGCCTTAAAACTGGTGATTTTGTAGCACCCTGCTTGTGGTTAACGCTTAGCTGGAATGAAATATTCAACACAACAATAGAGAAATTAAAATAATAATTTATTTGTCAGACAAATAAATGAGAGACACAGTGGTATATGGCTACCAAAGCTCTGCCCACTCCAGCCATGATGGCCAGTACTTATATTTCCTCAGCCCAGCCCCCTTGCTCCTCCTTTGGCTGCCTCTGTCCAATCAGCCTGGTTGAAATTCCTATTGGCTGTTTGCTAGAACCAATCATAAAAGATACACCCATTTCCTATTACCTTTTATGGGAGACAAAGAGCTATATTTCCTTCTATCCATAAATGGCAGACAAGTAGCCATATATCTTACATTTGCCTCGACAAGGCACCTTAATTACCAGATCATCTTTGCCCTATTGCCCTATTGCCCTATTGCCCTATTCACTCCAAAACAGATGGCTAAAACAGATGGCACATGGTTTTAATTTTTATCTTAAACAGAGATCTTGGGTTCACCTTCTCACACACCATCAATGAAATAAGAATCTAACATAAGAATCTAACATTTCTTACTTTCTAAATCCTTTGCATACTTACATTTAAGCCAATATATTTCATACATTAACATATATAGCTGTTTAGAAGGAAAGGAACTTAGTAAAAACAGTTTCCAAAAGCAACCCCTTAAATTCACACTCCCCTTTCAAGCCAGCTGCTGTTCCTATTAGCTCTTGCCCTTTAACCTTAGGAAGATGTGGCTCGAATCTGATGGGAGGCACAATAATTCTTACTATTTACCAACTCTTAATTAGTGTTTTTGCAGCTTGATTGTATTCTGTAATTTGTATGGTCAGTATGACCTCTGCTCCCAGCCTGTAACTTCCCCTTACAACCCTGAGGTACTGCTATAGATCAGGGGGGCCCTTGATCAAGAAGATAAACAACTGCCAGAGTACTCAGCCAGCTGCTTTATGTCTGGCATGAAACATACAAACATTTGCAAATATATTTTTAAGCTCATTTTAAAATACAAGCCTTGATCAGATGCCTCAATTTCTTGGGCTTTAGATTTGAGTTGACCTGTAGTTGATGGTGCTTACTATCAACCAATGTCAATCTGCTTTGAATCTGAGTCCTCCAAAACACTGATGGGGCTTGAATTTGTTCAGTTGTGGAGTTCTTTTTGGTGGTTCTGCAGAAACCAAGAAATAGCTTGGCCTCCAGATCCCCAGCTTTGTGCAAACCATGGCATCTGTTTGTAACACGGAGAGGTAGTTTTTATATATTAAGCTGTATGTTGAGAAACAACACCCAGCCTTCAAGATCCTCTGAGGGTTTGTTAATGTGCAAATTTATTTAAATTTAATCAGTCAGTTAAAAGATAGGTGATTAATCAACTGAAAGATTTAATTGACAGCCCTAATACTTTCTATCTGTCTTTCCTTGAAAACATTTACACTGAAAGAGAAACGAGGAAATTGGCCTAAGGATGACTCGCTGCTCTCTTTCCTCCCCCCCCTTTTTCTATGACTATTTTGACTATAACTCAGGAACACATCAATATTTAAATGTGTCTCCCCTGAGGAGCAAAAATAGGCAGCCTCTCTCTATGACAGGGGTGTGCTAGCTTCCGGGTGTTTAGATCTGCTCAATTAGGTGGAAAATGTGAAATACCCTTGCAGTTTTGTCATGGAGAATTGGAACGAGAGGAAGAGAGGCAGAGGCGAATAATTATCAAGAGAGTGATGCTGGTTTAATACCCACGTCTAAAATAAAACTGGTAAACAAGCAAGTAACTGCTGTTGCATTGGGGGAAAAACATTTATGAAAGAAAGGAGATCTTCCAGTGCAAATATTGGCATAGAAATGCCAGTAAACAAAACAACAACAACAAATATATATATATATATATATATATATATATATATATATATATATGCTTTCGTAGATTTTCACGGGTACAGGAATGCAGGTTTTGGTGTCCTCGGGTATCTTCCCGTGTAAAAGTTGGGGTGTCTAGGCGACGTTTCGACGAGGTCTCACTCGTCATCTTCAGGCTGGTGCTTTCGGCTTCTTGTTACTGGAACAGAGCAGGATCTCAGTGTTTGAGTTCCTATAAATACTGTAGAGGAGGTATGGTGTATAGCCTCCAATGTTCTGGGCAGAGAGGAAGTTCCCAGGCTAGTGTGCCTTTTCTTCTTTTGTTCCTTAATTGCTTGAGGGATATCTTGAGTGATTTCTTGAGTGATATCCTGAGTACCACTTAGGTGGGTCATTAGGTGTGGATTAGTTGCTAAAGCCTTTGTGTCTTGACCTCTTGAACTTTGTGAAGAGTTTTTCTGAGAAGATGGGTGTACTACATTTAGTTGTGCTCTGGCTTGGCTTCGTGTATAGGGGCGAGCTGTGGTTTTGTGGCCTGTGCCAGCCAGATCTGTGTAGGGATTGCAGGGGGGTGCAGCATCCAGAGGTGCCACCATGGTTTGGCTACTGGATGGTGTCTGTAATTTATCTGTGGAGAGGGTCTGGGTTTGGGTCTGGTGTGGTTGATTGGTGATGGCGTTCTGTGTGCCTCTGGATCTGGTGTCAGTTTTTGTGGGGAGGGCTAATTTCCAGATGTCTGGCAAGCGGGATGTGTCGTCACGCTTGTTCATGTTGTGAGGGTGTTTCTCTATCTCGATGGCTTCCATGATTATTCTCTTGTGGTGATGTTCCATGTTAGAGAGCAATTTGGAATCTGCAAAATTAATTTCGTGTCCTGTTTCTTTCATGTGTTGGAAGAGAGAGGAAGTTTTTTCTTCTTTTTTGACGGCATTCTTGTGTTCTGCGATACGTGCATTTATTCGTCTGTTTGTTTGTCCAATGTACGTGGCTGGGCAGACTTTGCAGGGTATTTCATAGACCCCTTGGTTTTCCAACTGGATTTTATCCTTGGGGTTTCTGAGGATATTGGCTATTTTTTGGTTGGCGCAAAAGGCTGTTTTGATATTGTGTTTATGGAGGATTTTGCTAATTTTATCTGTAGTGCCCTTGATATAAGGAAGGAGGGCCATGCCATTGTTTTCTTCTGTGTCTTGGTTTTTGGGGGGTGTTTCTTTTTGGATTAGCTTCGTAACCCTGTTTTGCTGGTATCCATTGGCAATTAACACATTTGAGAGATTCTGTAACTCAGTTGTCAAGTGGTCTTTGTCAGCCAGGCGTTTGGTTCTGGAGATGAGAGTCTTGGCTACGGAGTTTATTTGTGCAGGGTGGTGGTGTGATTGTGCATGTAAGTAGCGGTTGGTGTGTGTTTTTTTCCGGTAGATAGTGTGTCCTAGGGAGCCATCAGGTTTTTTGTAGATTAGGACGTCAAGAAAGGGAAGTTGGTTGTTGGCTTCTATTTCCATAGTGAATTGTATTTTGGGGTGTAGGCTGTTGAGATGTGTGAGGAAGCTGTCCAGTTTTTCCTTCCCGTGTGGCCAAATTACAAAGGTGTCGTCAACATATCTGAGCCAAAGTTTGGGTTTGTGTTCTGACTTGTCTAAAGCATTGGTTTCAAAGTGTTCCATGTACAGGTTTGCGATAGAAACAATAAAGAAACAATAAAGAAGCAAAACCTACATCCCAATGACCTACTTGTGAGCTTCGATGTTGTATCTCTCTTCACACAAGTGCCCATTAATGAAGCCTTGACAGCCATTCAAAACAAATACAATCCCCCCGAATACATCTTGGACCTGACCAACCACTGCCTAACCAACACGTACTTCATCCACAATGGACAAAGATACAAACAGATAGAAGGAGCACCTATGGGATCACCCCTCTCACCGGTCATCGCAAACCTGTACATGGAACACTTTGAAACCAATGCTTTAGACAAGTCAGAACACAAACCCAAACTTTGGCTCAGATATGTTGACGACACCTTTGTAATTTGGCCACACGGGAAGGAAAAACTGGACAGCTTCCTCACACATCTCAACAGCCTACACCCCAAAATACAATTCACTATGGAAATAGAAGCCAACAACCAACTTCCCTTTCTTGACGTCCTAATCTACAAAAAACCTGATGGCTCCCTAGGACACACTATCTACCGGAAAAAAACACACACCAACCGCTACTTACATGCACAATCACACCACCACCCTGCACAAATAAACTCCGTAGCCAAGACTCTCATCTCCAGAACCAAACGCCTGGCTGACAAAGACCACTTGACAACTGAGTTACAGAATCTCTCAAATGTGTTAATTGCCAATGGATACCAGCAAAACAGGGTTACGAAGCTAATCCAAAAAGAAACACCCCCCAAAAACCAAGACACAGAAGAAAACAATGGCATGGCCCTCCTTCCTTATATCAAGGGCACTACAGATAAAATTAGCAAAATCCTCCATAAACACAATATCAAAACAGCCTTTTGCGCCAACCAAAAAATAGCCAATATCCTCAGAAACCCCAAGGATAAAATCCAGTTGGAAAACCAAGGGGTCTATGAAATACCCTGCAAAGTCTGCCCAGCCACGTACATTGGACAAACAAACAGACGAATAAATGCACGTATCGCAGAACACAAGAATGCTGTCAAAAAAGAAGAAAAAACTTCCTCTCTCTTCCAACACATGAAAGAAACAGGACACGAAATTAATTTTGCAGATTCCAAATTGCTCTCTAACATGGAACATCACCACAAGAGAATAATCATGGAAGCCATCGAGATAGAGAAACACCCTCACAACATGAACAAGCGTGACGACACATCCCGCTTGCCAGACATCTGGAAATTAGCCCTCCCCACAAAAACTGACACCAGATCCAGAGGCACACAGAACGCCATCACCAATCAACCACACCAGACCCAAACCCAGACCCTCTCCACAGATAAATTACAGACACCATCCAGTAGCCAAACCATGGTGGCACCTCCGGATGCTGCACCCCCCTGCAATCCCTACACAGATCTGGCTGGCACAGGCCACAAAACCACAGCTCGCCCCTATACACGAAGCCAAGCCAGAGCACAACTATATGTAGTACACCCATCTTCTCAGAAAAACTCTTCACAAAGTTCAAGAGGTCAAGACACAAAGGCTTTAGCAACTAATCCACACCTAATGACCCACCTAAGTGGTACTCAGGATATCACTCAAGAAATCACTCAAGATATCCCTCAAGCAATTAAGGAACAAAAGAAGAAAAGGCACACTAGCCTGGGAACTTCCTCTCTGCCCAGAACATTGGAGGCTATACACCATACCTCCTCTACAGTATTTATAGGAACTCAAACACTGAGATCCTGCTCTGTTCCAGTAACAAGAAGCCGAAAGCACCAGCCTGAAGATGACGAGTGAGACCTCGTCGAAACGTCGCCTAGACACCCCAACTTTTACACGGGAAGATACCCGAGGACACCAAAACCTGCATATATATATGCAGGATATCACTCAAGAAATCACTCAAGATATCCCTCAAGCAATTAAGGAACAAAAGAAGAAAAGGCACACTAGCCTGGGAACTTCCTCTCTGCCCAGAACCTCCTCAACAGTATTTATAGGAACTCAAACACTGAGATCCTGCTCTGTTCCAGTAACAAGAAGCCGAAAGCACCAGCCTGAAGATGACGAGTGAGACCTCGTCGAAACGTCGCCTAGACACCCCAACTTTTACACGGGAAGATACCCGAGGACACCAAAACCTGCATATATATATATATATATATCTACGAAAGCAAATATATATATATATATATATATATATATATATGAGCAAAGGGGGATATTGCAGTGAAGTTCCTTTCTAGTTGGGACGCAGGTGGCGCTGTGGGTTAAACCACAGAGCCTAGGACTTGCCAATCAGAAGGTCGGCAGTTCGAATCCCCGTGACAGGGTGAGCTCCCGTTGCTCAGTCCCTGCTCCTGCCAACCTAGCAGTTCGAAAGCACGTCAAAGTGCAAGTAGATAAATAGGTACCGCTCCAGCGGGAAGGTAAATGGTCTTTCTGTGCGCTGCTCTGGTTCGCCAGAAGCGGCTTAGTCATGCTGGCCCCATGACCTGGAAGCTGTACGCCGGCTCCCTCGGCCAGTAAAGCGAGATGAGCGCCGCAACCCCAGAGTCGGCCACGACTGGATCTAATGGTCAGGGGTCCCTTTACCTTTACTCCTTTCTAGTTAAACAGGTTGGAACAGTCTGGGAAGGCCCCAGGGCGGTGTCACGCCAAAGCTGCCATTTTGGAAAAGTTCCATGGCCAGAAGGTCTTGGGAGGTTCTTTTGATGCCTGTTAATTGGTGAAAACAAAACTGGCCCTGTTCCAAGTGCCTCATAATATCCGTTCCACATTTGTAAGAAAACCAGTCATTTCGTATGGCACCAGCTAGACTTCGGAACTCCCTGCCTATTGATATCAGGCACGTGCCTTCTCTGTCTTTTTGGCACCTGCTAAAAAAGTATTCCTTGTTTCGACAAGCCGACCCAGATATGTTGATGCGTCTTTTAATCTGTTTTTAGTCTGCTGTTGATTTTGTGGTTTTTAAAATTCTATTAAATAGGTAACTGCTTTTACTGGTAGTTTTATCAGTGCAGACATTCCACTTTTGAACAGCTTTTACCATTAGAAAGTCCTTCCTGATGTTTAGTCGGGATCTCATTTCTCGTAACTTGAACCATTGGTTTGAGTTCTCACCTCTGGAGCAAAAGAAAACTACCTTGCTTCTTCTTCCATGTGGCAGCCCTTGAGATATTTGAAGATGGCTATCGTATCACCTCTCAGTATCCTCTTGTCCTAGCTAAATATACCCAATTTCCACAGCTGTTCCTCATAAGGCTTGGTTTCCAGACCCTTGATCATCTTGGCTGCCCTCCTCTGCACATGTTTCAGCTGGTCAATATCCTTCTTAAATTGTGGCACTCGGAATTGGACACAGTATTCTAGATGTGACCTGACCAAGGCAGAATAGAGCAGCATGATTACTTCCTTTGATCTGGACACTAGACTTCCAATGATGCAGCCTAGAATAACTTCAGCTGTTTTTGCTGCTGTAACTCGCTCTACATGGGGCTGCCCTTAGGACTGACCCAGAAACTCCAGCGGGTGCAGAATGCCACGGCGAGACTCCTTACGGGGTCCTCGCTGCGAGATCACATTCACCCAGTGCTATACCAACTGCACTGGCTCCTGGTGGAATACAGGATCAGGTTTAAGGTGCTGGTTTTAACCTTTAAAGCCCTATAAGGCCCAGGACCCTCGTACCTATGGGACCACCTCTCCTGATATGTTCCACGGAGGACCTTACGGTCTTCAAACAAATCATCTTGGAGATCCCGGGCCACAAGGAGGTTAGGCTGGCCTCAACCAGAGCCAGGGCTTTTTCGGCCGTGGCCCCAATCTGGTGGAATGCTCTGTCACAAGAGACTAGGGCCCTGCGGGACTTGACATCTTTCTGCAGGGCCTGCAGGACAGAGCTGTTCCACCAGGCCTTTGGCCAAGGCACAGTCTGACCCCCTCCTTTGGTAATCCTCACAGAACTCTAGCTCAGTGGTTGCCATTAATTTGATTCTGAATTGATTTTAGAATGAATTGATTTTAGAATGCTTTGGCTGGGGAGGGCAGGATATAAATTATTATTATTATTATTATTATTATTATTATTATTATTATTATTATTACCATCATCATCACACAGTCTTAAGCTTGTGGTCCACGAAAACCCCTAGATCCTTTTCACTTGTACTACCAGCAAGCCAGGTGCCCGCCATCTTATATTGGAGCAGATGGTTCTTCCTGCCTATGTGCAGAATCTGACATTTCTCCCTGTTGAAATTCATTTTGTTAGCTTGCACCCAGTTCTCCAATCTATTAAGGTCATTTTGAATCCCGATTCAGTCTTCTCTGGCATTGGCTATCCCTCCCAGTTTGGTGTCATCTGCAAATTAGATGATCGTCCCCTCAATTCTTTCATCCAAGTCATTTACAAAGATGGTGAACAACAATGGACCCAGGAGAGAACCCCACGTCACCCCAGTTGTCACTTTCCCCCCAGGATGACGAGGAACCATTAGTGAGCATTTTGGGGGTCCAGTCAGCCAATCTCTCTCACACCCCCACCACACTGTGGAGAAATGGTAATGGGACTGGATGCTTGTTCTGGTGTGATGTGGTTCTTTTTCTCTCTCAAACATGAAAGCCGAGAAAGCTGGAAAGCTGGAGTCATTTCACTCTGTGGGAAATTTAATGGAGCCAACAGAAGCTGGGACATCTCTGCAAATTCATTGTTAATTCAGCAGGCAAGCTCACTTCTCTGCAGAAATAATCAGCAACTTCTGGAAAACAGGTTTACTAGTTAATCAGTCCCAATGGAGACATTTATCTCCTGGGTGCACATTCTCACATGCGTCTGTGCCGACTTCCCTCTTTTTAAAATAGAGCTTTTTGGGGCCAGGCTGATAAGAGATGAAAATAAAACCAGACTTGGGAACAAAGGATTATAATGGTCACGTATCCTTTGGAGAGATGCAACCAGTTTATGAGACAGGCAGAAAAGGTGGACGGACCTCTCCAAGCAAAGACATGCGGTCTGCCCCTTTCATTTCCACTGCTTCTCCTTTCGCACCGGGTGCTTCTGTCTCTTGGTTCTGCTTGTGCAAGGATCGTGTCACCGCCACACTGCGTTGGTGAGCTCCCAGATGGATAACCGTAATGGGCTTTGTGTGGGGCTACTCTTGAAGACAGCTCCGAAACTGCAGCCTTGAATTTGCCCATGTCTGTTCTTTTAAATTATCATATAACAAAAATTGTATCTTCTGCTTTGGAGATCACTCGTAGCCTAATAAGATGGTCTTCCATGAACACGGTCTTAACAGTGGGTCTGTAAATGTCTGTGGAGGCCAATTCTGGATCCACGCGTCCTTCCACAGTGGGGACATAGGTTTCCGGGCGGGAGTTGATCATGGTGAGGGTTTGCCAAGCGTGCCTTCCTCTTAGCACGTTTCTCCCTTGCGTCCTGAGTTTGAGCATCTTCAAAACTCATGTTACCTTGGGTAAAAGCTGTTCTCTAATTGGAGTGCTTGCAGGCCAGTGTTTCCCAGTTGTCAATGTTTATACTACTTTTTTTTTTTAGATTTGCCTTGAGAAAGTCTTTGAACCTCTTTTTTTGACCAGCAGAATGACCGTATTTTTTGCTCTATAAGACTCATTTTTTCCCTCCTAAAAAGTAAGGGGAAATGTGTGTGCGTCTTATGGAGTGAATGCAGGCTGCACAGCTATCCCAGAAGCCAGAAGAGCAAGAGGGATTGCTGCGTTCACTGCACAGCGATTCCTCTTGCTGTTCTGGCTTCTGAGATTCAGATTTTTTCTTTCTTGTTTTCCTCCTCCAAAAACTAGGTGCGTCTTGTGGTCTGGTGCGTCTTATAGAGCGAAAAATACGGTATGCTTTCCATTTTTAAGTTCAAGGTTTACAAGAAATATGAAAACCATCAGTAGATAGATGAACCATTGAGTCTGATTCAAGAATAAGGGAGTGTTCTGTGTTCCAGTAATTGGAGGGAGAGGACAGAACTGTGCGTGCCCCCACAGCCTCACCTGTGTCCCCAAGCTAGTGTGCGTATGGTAAAAGGTAAAGAGACCCCTGACCGTTAGGTCCAGTCATGGACGACTCTGGAGTTGCGTTGCTCATCTTGCTTTACTGGCTGAGGGAGCCGACATTCGTCCACAGACAGTTTCTCTGGGTCATGTGGCCAGCATGACTAAGTCGCTTCTGGCGAACCAGAGCAGTGCACGGAAATGCCGTTTACCTTCCCGCTGGAGCGGTACCTATATATCTACTTGCACTTGATGGGCTTTCGAACTGCTAGGTTGGCAGGAGCAGGGACCGAGCAATGGGAGCTCACCCCATCACAGGGATTCAAACCGCCAACCCTCCGATCAGCAAGCTCTAGGCTCTGTGGTTTAGACCACAGCGCCACCCACGTCCCTTGTGCCTATGGTAGATGCAACCAATTCTGGAGCAAGATTCTGCTGCTGCCAAGCTGGAGATTTTCATACATAGCGTATGTTCCATCTTGTCCTTCACCCTAGGCAGTGAAATGGTTTGGGTGGGCTCTGGATGAATACAAAAACCTGTGCATCCCAGGACAACACCTTCATAGGCCTCAAATGCCAGATCTCCTCTCCATCTCATATAGGGCCTGATTCCCAAGTAAAGGGCTGTAGCTCAGTGCTAGAGCTTGCATGCAGAAGACCCAGGTTCAATGCTCCAAGGAGAACCAGGAAAGACCCCTGGCCTGAAATCCTGGAGTGCAGCAGCTAGTCAATGCTGACAATATTGGGCTAGATGGAGAATAACCGCTGCCCACATTAAATGGGGGGGCACCCTTTGCGGCACCATTAGCACAGGCTTGGCTTCGCCTTCCCCAGGTGGGATACCTGGAGGTCTCCGCCTACCTCAGCCAGTTGCCCAATCCCACCTGGGGAGGTGTTGCCAAGATGATCAGGCCAGGTAGGGAGAGGGACCACCCTGCCCACACAATAGGGGGAGGATTTTACCTGGGAATCGTCAGTTGGCTCCCACCCTACCCACCCTCAGTTAAGACTTCTTTTGCAGGTTAATCTTTTCTCCACAGGTACGCGGGCGCTGCTACGTCAAGGTCGCTGTTGAAGGGCCAGAAAGGAATTCTCCTTCATTGGCAGGTTTGCCTTTCCCATAGCAAAACGTCACAACTTTGACGGTATCAGGCCTTGGGCGGAATCCTTTAGTCTATCTTCCCTGAATTGGGGGGGGGGGTGCAGCGGTGACCCACGCCCCCCTCCTCTTTGCGGCGGCGATACCAGGGTTCCCCGTTAAAGGGGTTGTTTTGAGGGGAGGCTTTGGCCGTACGCCGAGAGGTTGTCATTGCTCTCCCCTGCGATGGCGTAACAGGGCCGGGCTCTCTCTGCTTGAACATATGTTCTCCAGAGCCAGCCCATTCACCACACACACTCTGAATAACCCTGATGTTCCCCAGATTCCCGGTGGGGGACTTGGAGGGCTAAACGCTCAATGCTCGAGCCAAGGTCTACCCACATCTGAAACATGATAAAGTTGTGGCCAATTTTAATCCCATAGCACGTTGTCTTGAGTCGTTATTCCACACAGGGGCCGCCCAGGGTTTGGGGGACTCCGCCTGTCCACGCAAATGACCTGATGCCATATCTAAGGCAGGTTCCTTTGTTCTAATCCAGATGGGGGTTCATGGATGGAGGTGTGTTTCTACACAAGGCTTGCTCTTCAGTGGACCGGGATCGCCAGATTGTACACTCATTCTTGTAGGGAATGCCTTGCCCCTTTCCAGGTGGAATTTTGCTTAAGCGGCTTCCCTGGAATGACGAAAAACAGCAGATGCAACTATGACAAAACGATGCAATGGAGTAGCGAAGGAAATTAAGAGGCAGATAGAAGCCATCCATCAAAAACAAAAGGCATGTTAGAGATACACCGATTTGGAACGTTGTAAACAAATCAATCTGTGAATGAGGAGGGTGACAGGGAAATCCTCTGTGTGACTACTCAGGAGGAAGCAAGTCCCAGAGATGTGATTTGTGTGCAGCGTGATTATATTTGCTGCTTGTTCTTTATTTCATTGATGGAACGTTTCCCATATGTAGTGCCTAGCAGGGATTCCACAAGCTAAGAGCAAGGAAGGTCCAAACCATCCGCAGTGGATCTTATCAAAAACAATTTCATGTATAAGAGCAATTAAAATGATTTCACGTTTTGTTCCAGATACGGAGTGGAATAATAATAATAATAATAATAATAATAATAATAATAATAATAATTCAGCTGCTGAAATGGAAGAGGAGAACCTGACAGAGAATAATTACCCTTCACATTTTGGTCCAGGGCTAGGATGGAGCAAACTTTGTACCTGCAAGGGATTTGTGGGTAGCTCGGTCCCTGCTCTTGCCAACCTAGCAGTTCGAAAGCACGTCAAAGTGCAAGTAGATAAATAGGTACTGCTCCGGCGGGAAAGTAAACGGCATTTCCGTGCACTGCTCTGGTTCGCCAGAAGTGGCTTAGTCATGCTGGCCACATGACCCGGAAGCTGTACACCTGCTCCCTCGGCTA
Organism: Podarcis muralis; assembly: GCF_964188315.1. Classification (NCBI taxonomy): domain Eukaryota; kingdom Metazoa; phylum Chordata; class Lepidosauria; order Squamata; family Lacertidae; genus Podarcis; species Podarcis muralis. The sequence continues at coordinate 4,750,507 of NC_135663.1, forward strand.
ATAAAGCGAGATGAGCGCCACAACCCCAGAGTCGGCCATGACTGGACCTAACGGTCAGGGGTCCCTTTACCTTTTACCTTTATATCAGATCCTCCTCAAAACTCTGGAGTCTGGCGGACCACTTGCAAAGGACAGAGGAATCTGCCTAATGCATTGCTCCATGTAGTTCAGTATTGCTTGCACTGACTGACAGGCTCTCCAGGGTTTCAGGATCAGGATCACTTCAGCCCCTCCTGAAGGTGCCGGGCATTGACCCAGGGACCTTCTGCATGCAAAGCTCTACTGCAGAGTTGTGGCCCTTCTCACTTTTAAGACAGCTTTACAAAGGATCGGACAGAGGCAGATTTAGGGGTGCCAGGCATGGAGAGTCCTCCCCTCCCTTTGGTAACTTCACAGATAAGAATTAATGAGCAGTTGATAGATTCATAGTCCTTTTATTGCAGAATCACATTGCGAGCTCAAATACGCAGCTCTCCACAAGGAGAGAGCTCTGGGTCTGAGGGGAGGGGGGTCCCCCACACTCTCAAGTGACGTCTCAACTGGCTGCCCCCTCCTTTCTGGTTCTGTTGTCATTATCTCATAACTGGGTAACTCCCCCCTAAGCCGTTCAGCTTCTGTCTCTCTCTCTGCTTCTGCTGTGGACAAGGGGTGTGTGGTGATTTGACTCTTTCACCTCCAGCTCTCCATCGGAGAGAAGCTGGTCTGTCATTGAATGCTTCTTCTTCTTCTTCTTCTTCTTCTTCTTCTTCTTCTTCTTCTTCTTCTTCTTCTTCTTCTTCTTCTTCTTCGTCCTCTTTGTCCTCTTCGTCTTCGTCTTCTTCGGTGATCACTCGTAGCCGAGTAAGATTGTCTTCCATAAACACTGTTTTAACAATGAGTCTGTAAGTGACTGCAGAAGCCAATTCTGAATCCACACGTCCTTCCACAGTGGACATTGGTTTCTGGGCAGAAGTTGATGACGGTGAGGGTTTGCCAAGCATGTCTTCCTCTTAGCATGCGTCCTGAGTTTGAGTGTCTTCAAAGCTAATGACACCTTTGGTAAAGGCTGTTCTCCAATTGGAGCACTCACAGGCCAGTGTTTCCCAGTGGCTGGTATCTATACTACATTTTTAAAAAATTTGCCTTAAGACAGTCTTTAAACCTCTTTTGTTGACCACCAGCATTACGCTTTCCGTTTTTATTTCTCTCTCTTTTTTTTAATAAATTTTTTATTGGTTTTTCACAGTTTTTATAAACACAAACAATACACAATACAAACAAACAAGCACACGAACAAACATATATAATTTCATATCCCTTTTCTTAAACCTTACTTCGCTGACTTCCCCATACCTCCCCTTTCTACCTCCCAATTTCCAAAATTCTTTCAGCAAATCCTAACACTTGGTTTTATCAAATTTTTCCCTTATTCTTTTCTTTTACTTAAACTTTTACAGCTGTAGTCCCCTTCCCCCCCCTAAAACCTCGACATTTTAGCACTCATTAATTTTACAATGTTTCTTAAGATAAACTTTAAATTTCTTCCAATCTTCTTCCGCCGTCTCTTTCCCCTGATCACGGATTCTGCCAGTCATTTCAGCCAGTCCCATATAGTCTATCACCTTCATCTGCCATTCTTCCAGAGTGGGTAGATCTTGCGTCTTCCAATGCTTTGCGATGAGTACTCTTGCTGCTGTGGTGGCGTACATAAAAAAGGTTCTATCTTTCTTTGATACCAATTGGCCGACGATGCCCAAGAGAAAGGCCTCTGGTTTCTTAGGGAAGGTACATTTAAGTACCTTTTTCATTTCATTATATATCATTTCCCAGAAAGCCTTAATCTTCGGGCACGTCCACCAAAGGTGATAAAAAGTACCTTCAGTTTCTTTACATTTCCAACACTTATTATCAGGCAAATGGTAGATTTTTGCTAGCTTGACTGGGGTCATGTACCACCTATAAATCATTTTCATAATATTTTCCTTTAAGGCATTACATGCCGTAAATTTCAAACCGGTGGTCCACAACTGTTCCCAGTCAGCAAACATAATGTTGTGACCAATGTCCTGTGCCCACTTAATCATAGCTGATTTAACTGTTTCATCTTGTGTATTCCATTTCAGCAACAGGTTATACATTCTAGACAAATTCTTAGCATTGGGTTCTAACAATTCTGTTTCTAATTTTGATTTCTCCACCTGGAAGCCAATTTTCCTGTCTTGTTTATAAACCTCCATTATTTGGTAATAATGGAGCCAGTCTCGTACTTTGGTCTTCAATTTCTCATGACTCTGTAATTTCAATTTATCACCCTCTTGTTCCAAAATTTCCCAATATTTTGGCCATTTAGCCTCCATATTGGATTTTTTCACAGCTTTAGCCTCCATTGGCGACAGCCATCTTGGAGTTTTATTTTCCAACAAATCTTTATATCTGGTCCAGACATTGTATAATGCTTTCCTAACAATGTGGTTTTTAAAAGCTTTGTGTGCTTTAACCTTATCATACCATAGATATGCATGCCATCCAAATACGTTATTAAAACCTTCCAGGTCCAAGATATCTGTGTTCTCCAGGAGCATCCACTCTTTCATCCAGCAAAAAGCTGCTGATTCATAGTAAAGTTTTAAGTCCGGCAGGGAATAGAGTACAGTGGTACCTTGGGTTAAGTACTTAATTCATTCCGGAGGTCCGTTCTTAACCTGAAGCACAACTTCAGCTAATGGGGCCTCCTGCTGCCGCCAGAGCACGATTTCTGTTCTCATCCTGAAGCAAAGTTCTTAACCCAAGGTACTATTTCTGGGTTAGCGGAGTCTGTAACCTGAAGCGTATGTAACCCGAGGTACCACTGTAGTTGCTTTGGAAGACTATAATCAGGCATCCGCACAACATGACTAGTCCAGTGAAGTTGATGTTGAAGAATTGTTGCTTCAACACTGGCAATCTTTGCTTCTTCCAGCACACTGGTATTAGTTCACCTGTCTTCCCAAGTGGCAGTCTGCCATAGAGTGCATTCCCCAGTCCTCATCTTTGAACTATTCCTTGACAAGGGGTGTGTGACTGGTTCGTCCACACTAGGTGCCTCAGGGGGCACTGCGACAATGACAAACATCGGAAGGCAAGAGGCGGGGGGCACCAAACTTGGGCAATGCCCAGGGTGCCATTGAAATTGTAAAGTTCAAAGTCCACCGCTGGATTAGCTCCCTGGGTGAGCTACTGTGATGCCCTGCAGGTGGCATTGCACTCCCATCAGCCCAAACCAGCATGGCCAATGATCAAGCATGATGGGAATTGTAGTCCAACAACATCTGGAGGATGCTCCCTGGGCTACCAGTGTTGTAAGTCAATGTGGGTTCTATTATTGTTGCTATTCTTATGTATTCATTAAATAATAATAATAATAATAATAATAATAATAATAATAATAATAATTTATTATTTGTACCCCGCCCATCTGGCTGGGCTTCCCCAGCCACTCTGGGCGGCTTCCAACAAAGATGAAAAATACACAAAAATGTCACATATTAAAAACTTCCCTGAACAGGGCTGCCTTCAGATGTCTTCTGAATGTCAGGTAGTTGTTTATCGCTTTGACATCTGATGGGAGGGCATTCCACAGGGCGGGCGCCACTACCGAGAAGGCCCTCTGCCTGGTTCCCTGTAAGGGAGGGAACCGCCAGAAGGCCCTCGGAACTGGACCTCAGTGTCCGGGCAGAACGATGGGGGAGGAGACGCTCCTTCAGATATACTGGACCGAGGCCGTTTAGGGCTTTAAAGGTCAGCACAAACACTTTGAATTGTGCTCGGAAACGTACTGGGAGCCAATGTAGGTCTTTCAAGACAGGTGTTATATGGTCTCGGCGGCCGCTCCCAGTCACCAGTCTAGCTGCCGCATTCTGGATTAGTTGCAGTTTCCGGGTCATCTTCAAAGGTAGTCCCACGTAGAGCGCATTGCAGTAGTCCAAGCGGGAGATAACCAGAGCATGCACCACTCTGGCGAGACAGTCTGCAGGCAGATAGGGTCTCAGCCTACAGCTGCCCTGGATACAGATTTGACCTGTGCCTCCATGGACAGCTGTGAGTCCAAAATGACTCCCAGGCTGCGCACCTGGTCCTTCAGGGGCACAGTTACCCCATTCAGGACCAGGGAATCTTCCACACCTGCCTGCCTCCTGTCCCCCAAAAACAGTACTTCTGTCTTGTCAGGATTCAACCTCAATCTGTTAGCCGCCATCCATCCTCCAACTGCCTCCAGACACTCACACAGGACCTTCATCGCCTTCCCTGGTTCTGACTTAAAAGAGAGGTAGAGCTGGGTATCATCCGCATACTGATGAACACCCAGCCCAAACCTCCTGATGATCTCTCCCAGTGGCTGCATGTAAATGTTGAAAAGCATGGGGGAGAGGACAGAACCCTGAGGCACCCCACAAGTGAGAGCCCAGGGGTCTGAACACTCACCCCCCCCCCCACTTTCTGAACACGGCCCAGGAGGAAGGAGCGGAACCACTGTATGACAGTGCCCCCAGCTCCCAGCCCCTCAAGACGGTCCAGAAGGATGTTATGGTCGATGGTATCAAACGCCGCTGAGAGATCCAGCAGAACTAGGAAACAGCTCTCACCTTTGTCCCTAGCCCGCCGGAGATCATCAACCAGTGCGACCAAGGCAGTTTCAGTCCCATGATGAGGCCTGAATCCTGACTGGAAGGGATCCAAATGGTCCGCTTCTTCCAGGCGTGCCTGGAGTTGTTCAGCAACCACTCGCTCAATCACTTTGCCCAAGAATGGAAGATTTGAGACTGGGCGATAATTGGCCATCGTGGCCGCATCTAAAGATGGTTTTTTAAGAAGCGGTTTAATAACCGCCTCTTTCAGCAGGTCTGGGAAGGCTCCCTCACGGAGGGAAGCATTCACCACCCCACGAAGCCCATCGCCCAGTCCTTCCCGGCTAGCTTTTATAAGCCAGGATGGGCAAGGATCCAGGAGACAGGTGGTTGGTTTCACTCGTCCAAGCAGCCTGTCCACATCCTCGGCGGTAACAGATTGGAATTGATCCCACTCAACTTGACTAGACAGAACTCTAGCACTCTCCCGCCCCGGCCCTGCTCCCACGGTGGAGTCTACTTCTTCCCGAATCTGAGCGATTTTATCTGCAAAAAACTTTGCAAAATCATTGCAGGAGATCATGTGGCCCGTACTGGGCCCCGATGTCGCAGGTGGTTCATCTAAATTGTGAACCACCTGAAAAAGTCTCCTGCTGCTGTTTTCTGCAGATGCAATAGAGGCGGCGAAGAATGTCTTCTTCGCCATTGCTATCGCCACTTGGTAGGCTCTACGTTGAGCTCTAACCTGTGTCCGGTCACATTCGGAATGAGTTATCCGCCACCGGCGCTCTAGCCGTCTCAACGATTGTTTCATAGCCCTCAGATCCATGGAAAACCACAGGGCTCTCCGGGCTCCATGCAATCGGAGAGGGCGCTTCGGAGCCAAACAGTCAATAGCCCTGGTTAACTCCACATTCCAGCGGGCCACCAGGGAATCGGCTGAAAGGCCATCAACATGGGATAAAGCATCCCCTACCACTCTCTGGAAACCATTTGGATCCATTAAGTGGCGGGGGCGGACCATCCGAATCAGTCCCACCTCCCTGCAGAGGGGATGGGTCACAGAGAAGTCCAGTTGCACCAGGAAGTGATCTGACCATGGCACTTCTTTCGTTTCGCTTTTACTTAGTGTCAGATCACCAACATCCATAGAGGTAAACACCAGGTCCAAGGCATGTCCGCGGCTATGGGTTGGGCCAGACTTATTCAGGGACAGCCCCATGGAGGCCATGCTTTCCATGAAGTCCCGAGCGGCCCCTTGTAAGGTCGTGTCGGCATGGATGTTAAAATCCCCTAGGACGACCAAGCTAGGTGTCTCCAGGAGAACATCTGCCACAACCTGAAGCAGCTCGGGCAGGGAATCCTTGGTGCAGCGGGGAGGTCGGTACACCAAAAGGAATCCTGTACTGCCCCTATTGCCCAACTTCCAGAACATGCACTCGGAAAACTGGGTCTTCCCAATAGGACGCCTGGTGCAGACTAATGACTTCCTAAAAAATCACTGCAACCCCCCCTCCCCGCCCACATGACCTGGGTTGCTGTGCGTAAGAGAAACCTGGTGGGCAAGCAGCGGCAAGGACAGGCCCATCTGCTTCATCCAACCAAGTCTCTGTTACACATGCCAGGTCAAGTCCTCCATCCATGATTAAGTCATGGATGGCAGTGGTCTTATGAATCATTGACCTGGCATTGCACAGCAACACTTTCAGGTCATGTGAGTATCCCTTGCTGATTCTTAGTGTAACTCCTCCTCCTACCCATGATCACTGAGATCAGTTGTCCCAGTGCATTCCCCCCTGTGGAACATGCCCCAGCCATTTTGTTGGCTGGGACCTACTTCCCAGCAGCCCTGACCTCTCCCCTTAAGAACAAAATAACACCTTAAAAAAACAAAAACAAATAAAACAATACAAAAAAAAATTACAAAAACATAAAATCAAACAAATTCCCAGGCCCAATAAACATCCATCCCACCCCACTCCACATACAAAAAATTCAAAAGAAAAATTTTAAAACATTTTAAAAGCACTCTGCACCCCTCCAGCAGTAACAGCAACTGTCCTAGTGAGGCCTGTCAGGCCCTGTCCTGGGCCAGGTGGTAAGTGGCAGGAAGGAGCAGGGCCCCCAGACACTCACACAGGAGAGGCCTCCTGGGCAGCAGAGCACAGCAGTCCCTGTGAGGCTTCAGGCCCCTCCCTGGGCCAGGTGGTAAGTGGCAGGAAGGAGTAGGGCCCTCAGACACTCACACAGGAGAGTCCTCCTGGGCAGCGGAGCGCAGCAGTCCCTGTGAGGCTTCAGGCCCCGCCCTGGGCCAGGTAGGTGGTAAGCGGCAGGAGCAGGGCCCTCAGACACTCACACAGAGAGTCCTCCTCCAGGAGTCTTTGGGACGCCATACTCAAGTCTTTAAAAGTTGTTACACAATCGTGGGGGGGGGGGGGGGGGGGCGTGACGCCTGCAACCCCACCTCCTCTACAGGGCGGAAGTGGCTTTACCGAAGCAAGACAACAGTCCAGGACATTTGTCACCAGCGTATTGCTGTCAACATAGAAGCCAGCTCCCAGGGACTGAGGCCCATTCATCCCCCCAATAAAATATCTGGGGGGTCAGCCCACCCAAATGGTGTGCATGTGATCAATTATGTGGGATGCAGCCTACCTGCTCCCCCCAATATTTTATTCTGGTACTCTAAACCTCTGAATAACTCCACTCAGTGGTTTCATGTTAAACAGTATGAACCCTGAGGAACTGCACATTGAAGGCTTCATGGGGCTGAAGAGCACACCCTAAGAATCACCCTCTGGAAACGGCCACCCAAAGCGGTGCCACCCACTCCTAACTCAGACAGCTGCCCCAGAAGGATAACATGGTCAATGGTTTCCAGGATGAGGCCTGAAGTCACCCAGTTTGAGGTCATCTTTTGGAAGACTAGCTGGCTGGGCATTTCCAAATGAAATAAACAGCGAGTCCTGGGGCCATGGGGACCTCGTTTTCTTTTGATTTATATGCTAGGGGTTTGATTCTGCTGGCGTTTGGTGATGTTGAAAGAAACAGCTCCAGCATCTGTCACCGCCTGAGAGTATTAATTGCTATTTTCTCTGGAAGGCTTTCTCCCACTGTGCCCTTTCCAACGGCTGCCTTTTCTCCGCGAAAAGGGTGTTTGCTTTAGACCGGTTTCGTTGGCGCTCCTCAGAAGGGCCTGCAAGTGCCAGAAGGAGGTCCGGCCAACATCCTGAGACCTTTCTTCTCTCCTTCATCCTGAGAATTGTACGGGGTGGTTTTGATTACACAGCTCAGCAATGCTTGGCTGACAGTCTGTAACCCACAGGCTTTGTGGGAACATGAACACAGACGGTTCAGCCCAGAGGTTGGAGCGGCCATCTCCGAACAGATAAAGTCACATTATGCCACAACAGGGTCATCTTGTTCAGGGGAGAGGAATCACAGGTCTGGAAACTGAATGTGGCTCACTAGGCCCAATTATCCCACACCCTCCAATTGTCCCAGAAAAATGGGCCATCCTGGTTTTTTCTCACTAGAGGCCGGCGGCCATTTTGGGCACTGTGACCTTGCACAATTTCATGCTGTGATCCCCCCCTGAAAAAGCATTTTTTGGGGGACGAGGGGCATGATTTTGTGCAGCACTCCAAAATCTGTGGTTTTGGGGTACCATGCCCAAAAAAGCCCTCTTTTGGCGGAGGAATTGCGATGCGAAATTGCGCGAGATCACAGTGCCCAAAATGGCTGCCATCCTCTTGTGAGGAAAAAATGAGAAGATGGCATCCCAGGAAGATGACGTCCTGATTTTTGCCTTTGATGTGTTGGAGGGTATGTTATCTGGCCTTCTGGACTGTCCCTAAACCACGGCTTCCCTTCCCAGGCCCCAATCCTCACTCCCTGGAGGGCTTTGACCTGACCGGAACATGTCTTTGAACTGCAATTCCCGTATTTTTCGCTCTATAGGACGCACTTTTTCCCCTCCAAAAAGGAAGGGGAAATGTGTGTGTGTCCTATGGAGCGAATGGAGAGCGAGAGGGGTCGTGAGCACCAACCCCTGTCGCTCTCCACGCTTCACGGCAAGCTCCAGGAGCGAAGGCGAGGTTGCGCTCAACCTCGCCGCCTCTCCCGGACCCGTTCTTGGGGCTGGGGTCGGGAGAGGCTCAGAACGAAGGTTTGTGATTCAGGTTCGGAGCACAAAGACAAGCCGAGGTGGTTAAAAAGGGCAAGACGGGAGGGAGAGGAGAGTGTGCAAGGTTCAAAGGGCAGGTTGCTGGGAGATTGAGAACCGTGCCTGATGTCACAAAGCTGGAAAGGGCAGCCCAAAAGGCTGGGGGGGGAAATAAAATTTGTTTTCTTTATTCCCCCCCTAAAAACTAGGTGCGCTTTATGGTCCGGTGCGCCCTATGGAGCGAAAAATATGGTATGTCTCTTGAACTAAGATTACGTTTACAGTGGTGCCCCGCAAGACGAATGTCTCGCAAGACGAAAAACTCACTAGACGAAAGGGTTTTCCGTTTTTTGAGTCGTTCCGCAAGACGAATTTCCCTATGGGCTTGCTTCGCAAGACGAAATGTCTTGCGAGTTCTTGCGAGTTTGTTTCCTTTTTCTTAAAGCCGCTAAGCCGTTAATAGCCACTAAGCCGCTAATAGCCGTGCTTCGCAAGACAAAAAAAACCGCAAGATGAAGAGACTCGCGGAACGGATTAATTTCGTCTTGCGAGGCACCACTGTACTTGGGTAGAGGATGAGAAGGGGTCAGTGTTTGTGTATGTGTAGAAAGAAACCCCTGACTCTTGTGTGCCTGGAATGGAGTCTACTGTACATAGGCCACCGTAGCTCCACCCCTTTTTCTTCTGGCCCCACCCACTAGTAGCATGTGGCCACCCTAAGGTTCTGCACAAAGGAATTCAGCCTTCGGGTTGGGAAGAAAACTTTGCCCAGCCTAAAATATACAGACCATCAATTTCCTTATCGGTTGATGGAAGATGGATCGGGAAAAGTAAACACAGGAGAAATTTCCAACATAGAGTATTGGGAAATGATATATAATGAATTGGAAAAAAATGTTTAAATGTACCTTTCCAAAAAAACAACAACCCAGAGTCCTATTCGTTGGGGATAATTCAGATGGAAATTCCCAGATGTCAAAAAAGATTATTTATGTATGCCACTACTGTGGCCTGTGTTTTGCTAGCCCCAAATGGAAAACGAGTGAGGTCCCAGCCAAAGAAGAATGGTAACTTAAATTGATAGAATATGTACAACTTGCAGACTTAACATATAGAATAAGAGAACACGAAGAATATACGTTTAAAGAAGACTTGAAAATGTTTGCTGATTATTTGGGTGAAAGTTGTGTACACTGGTAGCATTAAGATAAATTCAACAGTGTAAATATATTTTGATGGTGTAACAATGGATTAAAGGTAAAGGTACCCTTGACCATTAGGTCCAGTCTTGACCAACTCTGGGGTTGTGCGCTCATCTCACTCTATAGGCCGAGGGAGCCGGCATTTGTCCGCAGACAGCTTTTGGGTCATGTGGCCAGCATGATAAAGCCACTTCTGGCAAACCAGAACAGCGCAAGGAAACGCCGTTTACCTTTCCGCCGGAGTGGTACCTATTTATCTACTTGCACTTTGACGTGCTTTCGAACTGCTAGGTTGGCAGGAGCTGGGACCGAGCAACAGGAGCTAACCCCGTCGCGGGGATTCGAACTGCCGACCTTCTGATCGGCAAGTCCTAGGCTCTGTGGTTTAACCCACAGCTCCCCCCACGCCCCCCAACAATTTATTACTCGATGGTTTAGTTCATGTAAAATACGCAGGGGTGTATGGTTTGCAAAATGAACCACGGAAAGAGAAGAAAGGAAGTCATTGATTTAAGGTTGTCTAAATGGTTATCTTGAAATGTAAATTAGAAAAAACTTTTTTTATAAAAAAAACTATTTAAAAAAGAAATATATTCCAGCACAGCAATAGTTTGGGGTGCAGAGCAGATCTCGGGGTGACTTTCTCTTATTTCCCATGAGTCTCTGTGTGTGTGTTGGGGGTGGGAGTGGGGGTGCAGCAGAGCGCTCTGAGGGGCTCCGGAGAGACTGACTTGCCTGCTCATCTATCATGCATTGCTTTGCTTGGCCTCTGCAATTCTCATTCTTGTACCGCTTCACTTTCATTGTCTTTCCCAAAGCAAAGTTGTCTGAAGGATGTCACGTTTGACTCCTCCATCATTTGTCACGGCTGCCCCTGCTCTCCGGATTTCTTATCTACAGTAATTTCGCTGCCATTGCATTCATCAGAAGCTATTTGGAACTTCCCACCTCATTGTTTCAGATTGTAGTCTGCGACACGTCTTCAGGAAATGTTTGCACACAGTAATATATTGTCAGCATAATGCAGATTTGACCTGCCATGTTGTTTTTGTCTTCCGAGAGAGGCGGCTGGAGTTTTTTTGACGCACGCACAACTTTCCTGTGCGGAGTTAGGGTGTTTTGGAGGGTGTTTGTCTAGGCTATTAAAAAAGGAAAAGAAGTAAGAAATTGGGAGAGGTGTGGAGCCCACAGGTTCGGTGGGTGTGTTTGTATGTCAGAAGAACATAGGAAAAGTCTGTTGACTCTAATCCAGAATCCTATTCTCACAGTGGCCAACAAGATGCCTGTGGGCATTGGCAGAGGAAGGGATGTGTGGTGGATGCGGTCTGCCCCGGGTTTCATGCCTGGGGTGTGTGACATCATCGCCCTGCCCCCTGGGATTCTCACTCAGCTCCCAGGTGCACAGCTAGCTCCACCTCTGCCTGTGGGAAACTCAGGATCTGGACACAAGAGCACTCTCCCGTCCTCTGGTTTTCTGCAACTGGTATTCAGAATCATTATTGCCTCTGACCACGGAGGCGGAGGATAGCCATCATGGTTAGTAGCAATCAATAGCCCTCTTGTCAATGAATATGTCCAGTCTTCTTTTAACGCTAGGTTGGTGCCCCTCGCTGCCTCCTGTGGGAAGGACTTGTCAGGAGTTCAGCCTACACTTGAGTAGGACCCTGGCAGAGACACATGCCCGACTGGCATGTTCTCTCCCTCAAGGTCGATCGTTCGGGAGCTTCAAAAGCTTTATTCTCCCCGAACATTACAGCGACCGATGCCAACCGACACTGGCACATTTAGGGATTCGCAGAGTTTGCGCAACTTGTGTGACAGACCTCAGCAACTCAGCATTTTGACTAATCTACTTTATTGACATATAAACACACACGGAGCACTGCCACATGGCTCCCTCTCTCTCTAGCATCAGACAGCAAAGAGAAAAAGAACAAGGACAACAGTCCCACTTCACGGAACACAGTAACACAAACAGCCTGTCTCCGTCACTTCCCACTTTGTGGAGTCAAAACATATATTGTCATGTGAAAGACAAAAATCCTATGACTGCAATCATGGAGCAGGAATTCTAACAGGAGTTAACTGTGCACTACATGAAGAAGTCTATTATTTATCTGTCTTGGCAGAGAGACCTGGAAAACTGCATTTGGCCCCCAGACCCATAGCACAATATCTTCTAAAGAATCCCAGAAATTCATTGCACAACACATTGTATGAAGTCTTTCTTTCAAGGCACAACCTTCAGCAATGGGAACTTTCCCTTACAGCACTGCATTCACATAATGTGGTACAGGGGTACGTGCAAGCGGTTTCAAGGGTACATGGCTTGAATTTCTACTTTACTCCCATCCTCTTCCCCCCCCCCCCCCAGCTGCAGAAAACAATTTGGATGTCAGATAGCATTGTAAAAACTAGCCCTAAATTATCTTTGCTCGAGAAGGGGTTAGGCTAGTAAGGCTGAAGTCTCCAAAGGAGCATGCAGTTACTTGGGAAACACTGGCTTGGAGATCTCAAAAAGGCTTCTGAGGCCCCAGGTGCATTGTGGGGCCACCCCAAATGCAGAGCCTCTAATAGATGCAGAGCCTCAGGTGCCCTTGGGTCCTGACAATGCCTTCGCCCCCAGCAAGCAGAGAGGTGATAGGTAATTTGCAGTGAGGAGAGAGGTGACATCAGTGGCATAGCTGTTAGAATTCCTGCTCCATGATTGCAGTCATGGGATTGTTGTCTTTCACATGACAGTTTATGTTTTGACTCCACAGAGTGGGAAGTGATGGAGACAGGATGTTTGTGTTACTGTGTTCCGTGAAGTGGGACTATTGTCCTTTGTTCCTTTTCTCTTTGCTGCCTGATGCTAGAGAGAGAGGGAGCCATGTGGCAGTGCTCCGTGTGTGTTTATATGTAAATAAAGTAGATTAGCCAAAATGCTGAGTTGCTGAGGTCTGTCACGCATGATGCGCAAACTCTGCGGATCCCTAAGTGTGCCGGTGTCGGTTGGCATCGGTCGCTGTGATGTTCGGGCTAAGGAAAGCTTTTGAAGCTCCTGAACGGTCAACCAGGAGGGAGGGAACATGCCAGTCGGGCGTGTGTCTCTGCCAGGGTCCTACTCGAGTGTAGGCTGAACGCCTGACAACAGCATGGGTGGTGCCATGGGTGGCAGTAGCCCTGGGTGTAACGTTCTTAGGGGCACAGCATTTCAAATTAAAAAAGAGAAAGCAGTCATAATAAATAAATTGCATGCCCTGCCCCTCACACATAACATCTCTCAATGTTCACACAGCAGACTGGGGAGCAGATTTGGGCAACGGTTGGTTGCCGGGGTGCCCTCTGCATGGACTTTAGAAGGATGCCCTCTCCTGACCAATCATGTCCTGCTCTCCGCTGTCCTCGACACACACAGGGCTGCCACTCAGATCACTGAGCTATTGCCCCTTCAATCCAGGATGATACTTGCCTTCCCCGGGCCCTGGCAACCCATGTTATGCCACTGGGTAGAATAGAAGCAAGGAAGGCTTGCCTTGTGGCTTCTCTAAAATTTAGGCTCCAAATGAAAGGCTGTCCACTATGGGCCAGTCACTTGGGTCTGAGCAGCTGCCTAAATTGCCCAGAACTGATGGTTTGGGGTGGGCCACGGGGTTACAGTACAGCAGGCAGCGGCTCAGAAATGGCTCTCCAAGGCCACCTGGTTCTTTTTTTCTTTTTTTAAAAAGATATTTATTAAAGTTTCAACATTTTACAAAAATAAGAAAAAAAAGAAAAAAGAAAATACAAAGTAAAAACAGTTAAAAACAGATCAGTTTTTCCAAATCTTATCTTTCATTTGCTTGTTTCCCTGACCTCCTCACACCTCCCTTTTTTGTATTCCAGTTCAATTAGTTAGTTCAGCAAATCCTTTCCCTCTTTGATTTTATCTTAATCTTGTATCTTAATATATTATAACTTTATATTATCACCTGTTAACAAACCATTTTACATATTCCTTTATAACATTGCTACTAAAAACTGCTTAACTTCAATCCAACATCATTCTAACATTCATTAATTTTGCAGTGTTTCTGTAGATAGTCTTTAAATTTCTTCCAATCTTCTTCCACCGACTCTTCTCCCTGGTCTCGGATTCTGCCGGTCATTTCCGCCAGTTCCATATAGTCCATCACCTTCATCTGCCATTCTTCCAGAGTGGGTAAATCTTGTGTCTTCCAATACTTTGCAATAAGTATTCAGCTGCTGTTGTAGCATACATAAAGAAAGTTCTATCCTTCTTTGGCACCAATTGGCCGACACAAGGCCACCTGGTTCTTGGACCAGGGGGATTCTGGGCTGTGGTGTGTTAGGATCCCTATTTGAACTTCCTGCCACGGATAGAATGAGCAGTGAATTTTCCGTGGGGAGGCTGGGAGATAGGAGTCAGGAGAACAGCTTAGCATACCGGTTGACCCCTCACTGCCCTCATTCCACCGCCAGAGTATAATACATTTCTCTTCCCATGTTGACTGTTTTCTTAAGTTTGCCTTCCAACTTCGGCTCACTTTCTGTGTTTTGGCTAAGTTTCTGCAATGGCATGCTGTGATTTTTATCGTTTGGTTTTATGCGGTTTAATCCCTTTCATGTATATTACTTTGAACTGGAACAGCAATTCAACCGTTTTGTAAATAAAGGAATATCTGCCTCTTTTCGCGTGTGGTGGCAAGCGTGGGATTTGGACTCTAGCGTCAGCTTCTTGAGAATTTTGGTTTCCATACCCTTGCTACTGTGGAGATAAGCTTGAAAGATATATGAGCCGTGAAAGCGGTGAGATTTTTTTTTTAAAGAAAAAATTATTTATTTGAAGCATTATTATCTGAAGTATTTACATGTTGCTTGTTTTAATCAAGCTAATTTGTGAGGTGGTTAACAGTATAAAATCACAGTAAAATAGGGAAATGAGAGCAGTGCAAGGCATTTTAACCCTGAAAGCAGATGACAAATTCTCTCTCTCTCTTGTCTGTCTGTCTCTTGAAGTTCTTTGAATCCAGGATTCATGGATGCTATAGGAACCCGATTTTTGGGAAACAGGAATAAGAGAAGCTGGGTCAAGGGTCTATGCAGTCAGTCATCGTTCCTCTGATGGCTGTTTTTGGGATGGGGTAAGTCATCCTAGCGGGTGATCCTAGGATCTTGAGGTGCATCAAAATGACCTCTGTACCTTAGTGGAACTTGGGAGTGGGGGGCTAATTCACCTGAATTATCTTTGACAATTTCCGTGTAAGATCATAGAACTGTAGAGTTGGAAGGGATGCAAGGGTCATCTAGTCCAACCCCCTGCAATGCAGGAATCTCAGCTAAAGAGTCCATGACACATGGCCATCCAACCTCTGCTTAAAAACCTCCAAGGAAGGGGAGTCCACAAACCTCCCGAGGGAGACCATTCCACTGTTGACCAGCTCTTTCTGTCAGAAGGTTTTTCCACATGTTTTCCGTATATTTAGTCTGAAGCTCCTTCCTTGTAACTTGAAGCCATGGGTTCGAGTCCGACCCTCCAGAGCAGGAGAAAACAAGCTTGCTCCCTCTTCCTTGAGATATTAGAAGATGACTATAATATTGTGACAGCAGTCACGAAATTAAAAGACGCCTGCTTCTTGGGAGAAAAGCAATGGCAAACCTAGACAGCATCTTAAAAAGCAGAGACATCACCTTGCCAACAAAGGTCCGTATAGTTAAAGCTATGGTTTTCCCAGTAGTGATGTATGGAAGGGAGAGCTGGACCATAAAGAAGGCTGATCGCCGAAGAATGGATGCTTTTGAATTCTGGTGCTGGAGGAGACTCTGGAGAGTCCCATGGACTGCAAGAAGATCAAACCTCTCCATTCTGAAGGAAATCAGCCCTGAGTGCTTACTGGAAGGACAGATCCTGAAGCTGAGGCTCCAAGACTTTGGCCACCTCATGAGAACAGAAGACTCCCTGGAAAAGACCCTGATGTTGGGAAAGATGGAGGGCACAAGGAGAAGGGGACGACAGAGGACGAGATGGTTGGATAGTGTTCTCGAAGCTACTAACATGAGTCTGACCAAACTGCGGGAGGCAGTGGAAGACAGGAGTGCCTGGCATGCTCTGGTCCATGGGGTCACGAAGAGTCGGACCCGACTAAACAACAACAATCATATCTCCTCTCAGTCTCTCATTGACACTAAACATACCGAGCTCCTTCAAGCGCTCCTCATAAGGCTTGGTTTCCAGACCCTTGATCATCTTGTTTACTATCTTCCTCATATTTCAGATTGGGGTGGGGGTTTCAGGTTGCAGAAACCTGCTTTTCTAGCAGACTTGAACGATGTTAGAAACAACAACCAGAAATTTATGTCCTCGTTGTGCAAATAAATTTTCTTGCATAATTATTCTTCACACACACACACACACACAGAGAGAGAGAGAGAGAGAGAGAGAGAGAGAGTCCTCATACCTTTGCCTGGTTTCCAGCACTGAAAGCTATCTTTGCCATGGCAACAAATTCCACCCCCCACCCACTAGGAAGGACGACGACCCAGAAATGCTTCTGCATGGACAGTGACCCACTTGCCCAATTGCAGCTTCCGCAGTGCTGCCCTTTCTTCCTGTGTCCTGCAATTTTTGGGAGAGGAAGATATTTGAGGGGAGATCTAAATATAGATACAATTGCTTGAGGAACCAGGGCAGTCTGGCTTCAAAGGGGTTGGCATTGGCTTCTTGAGGGTCAGAAGGTCTACATTGTAAACAGTGTTATTCTCGGGCAGAGGCAAGATGACAGAAAACTCCTCACAAGGAGGAATGAAAAGGAGTTGTGTGACTCCGGAGAACAAATTGTCTTTTGGGTGGATGCTGTGGAGTCTGTCTCTCTGGGTCTGGCAGGAGAGCCTGACAAGAATCTGTTTACTTCAGCATCTTTCTTTTTTTTTTGGTATCATGGCAAGTTTCAGTTCTCCTGCAGATGAGTGAAGCAGAAGGAAGGTCCTCTCCACAGGGAAGTCCTCACAGCGCAGAATTCCAGCCTTGAGATGAATTTGGTGGTGTCAGACTGCTGTCAGGGCTCCCGGCTGGTTGCCCAAGAAAGTATAAAGACAAGGAAAAGTTTCTTACAGCAAATAATAATAATAATAATAATTTATACCCCGCCCATCTGGCTTGGTTTCCCCAGCTGCTCCCAACAGATTAAAAACAGAATAAAACAGTCATTAAAAACTTCCCTAAACAGGGCTGCCTTCAGATGTCTTCTAAAAGTCAGATAGTTGTTTATTTCCTTGACATCTGATGGGAGGGCGTTCCACAGGGCAGGCACCACTACCGAGAAGGCTCTCTGTCTGATTTCCCACAGTGAGGGAACTGCCAGAAGGCCCTCGGCGCTGGACCTCAGTGTCTGAGCTGAATGATGGGGGTGGAGACGCTCCTTCAGGTCTACTGGGCTGAGGCCATTTAGGGCTTTAAAAGTCAGCACCAACACTTTGAATTGTGCTCAGAAACGTACTGGGAGCCAACGTAGGTCTTTTAGGACCAGTGTTATATGGTCTCGGCAGCCGCTCCCTGTCACCAGTCTAGCTGCTGCATTCTGGATTAGTTGTAGTTTCTGGGTCACCTTCAAAGGTAGCCCCACGTAGAACGCGTTGCAGTAGTCCAAGCGGGAGATAACCAGAGCATGCACCACTTTCAAATTTTACAGAGAGAGGCTATAGAACCCAGCCTCTTGAATAATGGTGTTGTCCCAAGTGAATCTCCACCCTCTGACTCTCCCACTTCCTCATCCGTCATCATCATCACGTCTTCTATGGGTGTCACTAAGTGCCCTCGGCCTTTGAGCTCTTTGCTCTCCTACTTTTAAGGCTCACTGGGTTCTGGGAGATGGAGGGTCTGGGATGCTTTCTAGGGACAACGTGTCAGCCAGCTGCTGTTCCGGTTCTGCCTCCTTCTCCTCCTCTCCCATTATTTCCCAACTTTCCCCCTCATCTGCCCCTGAGCTGTGACCTCCCTCAAACCCCTGTTGTAAATCTATACTGTCTTCCTCTTCCTCCTCCCTAGAAGGGTCAGAATGGGGAGGCGGTCTCCACCATTCCTCCTGCTCTGCCCAGCCCCTGACAGGTGGGGAGCCTTAGAGAAGCCCACCTCTCCCAAAACCCACCAAGGTGCAAAAGTCATTTGGATACAGACTACAGAAACGGAGTCCTGGGGTCACGCGCTAAGATGACTTTCCCCATCCCAAAAATAGCCATCAGAGAAATGATGACTATGACTGCAAGGTGCGACAATTAACTCAGTCCCCCTCATTCCTGTTTCCCAAGAATAGGGTTCCTACAGCATCTATGAATTCTGGATCTGAAGAGGTTTAAGAGAGATTACTGGACTAATTGGATTAAATGTGTCGTGGGAGGGGGGACAATTAATCTGTTTTTGTTCCTAAGTTTATTGTGTAGTTTGTGTGTTTTTTAGATTTTATGTTGTGAACTGCCCTGAGGACAGTACACAAATTTAATAATAATAATAATAATAATAATAATATAATAATAATAATACATGCATTGAGTTTCTCCTTGCAAAACTCACCTCCCATAACTTTTGCAGTTCTTCTGGCCCATCACCCACAATTGCTGGTCTGGACGGATTTCAGCAGACAAGAGTTCAAATCTCACCTCCCGCGAAAACAGCTGGGTGGGCTCCACCATGTAATCTCCTGAGCTCCTAAATCCATAATGCTGGTGTATACTCTGAAAGGCATCGTTTTTGAGTGCTGTTGAAAATGATAACCATTTCCCACTTGTCAGCCCATGCTGAGTGCCGTCTTTCAAATGAGCTCTTACTTCAGTCGAGTGTTGCTGATGATTCTCAGAACTTAAGATGCCCACTGTCATAAATCTGTATAAATTTCTGCGTTTTGTCAAGCTGAACGCTCCGGCCTCTGTAAATGGAATGGAAATTTGCTCGTTTGCTGGCTTTCAATAATACACCCTCTTTCTGCTAATAATGGGGAGGGACAAGGTGTTATGCAAAACACTGAAAATCCAACACTTGACTTCTCTGCCACCCTGAGTAAATACTTTGAAAAAATAGGAAAGGAAAGCTGCACTTCTCAGCATGCAGAATATTGCACCACCTTCTTCTGGGCTTGGCTTGTGATGCAGGTGGCGCTGTGGTCTAAACCACTGAGCCTCTTGGGCTTGCTGATCAGAAGGTCAGCGGTTCAAATCCCCACAACAGAGTGAACTCCTGTTGCTCGGTCCCTGCTCCTGCCAACCTAGCAGTTTGAAAGCACACCAGCACAAGTAGATAAATAGGTACTGTTGTGGCGGGAAGGTAAACAGCGTTTCTGTGCGCTCTGGTTTCCGTCACGGTGTTCCATTGTGCCAGAAGCGGTTTAGTCCTGCTGGCCACATGACCCAGAAAGCTGTCTGTGGACAAACGCCAGCTCCCTCGGCCTGAAAGCGAGATGAGCGCCACAACCCCATAGCCACCTTTGACTGGACTTAACTGTCCATGGGTCCTTTACCTTTACTTTTTACATTAAATCAAAACAAGACACCTTCAAGTACAGTGGTACCTCGGTTTACAGACACTTCAGGTCACAGACGCTTCAGGTTACAGACTCCGCTAACCCAGAAATAGTATCTCGGGTTAAGAACTTTGCTTCAGGATGAGAACAGAAATCGTGCTCCGGTGGCGCGGCAGCAGCAGGAAGCCCCATTAGCTAAAGTGGTACCTCAGGTTAAGAACAGTTTCAGGTTAAGAATGAATTAAGTTCTTAACCCGAGGTATTACTGTACCTGCAGGCTTACATTTTAATCAATCAATCAATCAATCAATCAATCAATCAATAAACAAACAACACACAAGGAAAAAAGGGGACAAGGAGGGAGGAGGAAAATAAAACTCAAAACTCAGACACCAATTTCTAGATGGTTGTTCCTGTATAGACCAGCTGGCATAGTTCAGAGGCAGGATGCGCTTGATGGAGCCAGATATCCAGCAAAGCTGATACAAGGAACACCCTGCTTCCTCTCCCTGGTAAAATGGCTGCCTCCAGATAACAGCTGAGAGAAAAGAGGCCTGATGGACCTGGTCTGTCGGAGCAGGGCCGGATTTAGTTTTGAAGAGGCCCTAAGCTACTGAAGGTAATGGAGCCCTTTATATGTCCAGCTGTCCTTCGTCAACAACAAATTGTCGCTGTTTTGTGTGTTGAGTATATGCTATATTGTAATTTATGGACGTAACAGGTATCTAAAGCCATTTGCACATAACAAAATATATATTTTATCAAAGTAATTGTTGAACCAGTCCATACAGAATGTATATATATAGAAATGAGCAAACTAGTGATATTTTAGGGAGTAGGCGAGCAGGCAGGGCCCATGACTTACATCATAGGAGCCTACACAACACAAAACACTGTTGCTGTATGTAGGTTTTATTTTATTTGTTTTTTATCTTGTAATTTGGAAGTGTACATCCAGGTTTTTTCCCTTTTAATTTTTTTTGGGCCCCCAAGAGAGTGGGGCCCTAAGCTATAGCTTGTTTAGTTTATACGTAAATCCGGCACTGCCCCTTGTGCAAGGAAAACTGTCAATGTCTCTGCCCTGCCTGGAAATCAAAGCCCTCTCTGCATATCTGTGTGACGGTGCAATGGCACTTCTCCCCCTGGCGCTGCTCGGCCGGCCCTCACTTAAATATAACGCAACCACCTCACAGTACGCCAATTACACCAATTTCTACAAATCACCCCAGATTATCTAGTGGGGGACTCGTGTGAGGAAAACTTAATGATTTAGAGTCTTGGGCAGGATTTGATCAAATAAACAAGAAAGATGTTATTAAACAAAGGAAGTTTATGACACAAAGTGGGTAAAACAAAGGATACTTCAGGTTATAATGTTATTTCAGGTAACCATTCACCTAATAATATTTAGACTAAATCTAACTGATGTTGTGGACTTCTAATCAAGCACAGCTTCTTTTAAACTTCAGTTGCTTCTGTTCAGTTACTACGCTTCAGGTAGATGTTATAGGTTTTTAGATGTTACAGGGGCCAGATACATTCTGCGAACGGAAATGAGCAATGATATATAATATACATGGATGCAGTCCCAGCTTGAACACTGCAACATCCATTTGTGACCTTTCTGTGTCTTCTGTTCCAGACTGGAACCCATGGGGGTCTTTAAAACAAATAGGAGAAGATACAAGTCGGACAGCTAAGGGTTAGGACCATGGAGAGCTCCCCTTGGAGCAAGAGGCAGGATTGGGCTGGACAGCGGCCTCCCTAGGCAGGGGTGAGCTGAAATGTTGCTTCAGCACTGGTCTGGAGCTATGCCTTGGGTTCAACACCGTAGGTTCTTTTTTCTTTGCTAAATAAGAGGCATGTGCAGAAGGGGATCTAGGTCAGGACTGAAGCATGGGTGAGGAGAGGGAATTTGAAAACGTTTTGCCTCCACTGTAGTCTTGATCAGGGTTGGAGGGTGCCTGCTGTTTAGGAAAGAAAAGAAAGAAGAAGAACTCATCAAACAAAGCACAGCATCCAGAGGCAGCTTTCAGCTTTTCCTGGCAGTTCAAGCTGTGGGTCACTCTAATATTTTTCTCTCCCTACGGATAGAAAAGCCGCAAAGTGCCGCAGTTGCAAGGCATTGAGTTGCGCTGACTCTCTTGTTGTGGTGGAAGGCACCGGCTGAGATGAGAGGGGGCTGAGTGGGGGGGAGAGAATTACCTGAGTGTGGCGGGGTTGCAAAACCACAGCAGGCGCCCCTTTCTGGGAAGGGTAATGCAGGGGCTGGATTTAAGCTCCTAATTGCAACTTGCAAAAAGATAAAATAAATCCAGGATAACCCTTTCGTAAAACAGGCCTTTTGGGAGCAGCAGGAGGGGTGGCGGCGGCACGTTAGAGAATCAGCCTCCCCCCCCCCCGCTTCACTCCTGACCTCTCCTTGCTCAAAACCCCTTCGGAAGGCCAATGGCCATTTTGTTAGGAAACACGATCAAAACCGCAGCACAATAAAGTGAAACAGTTCCCCGTCACCGCATGCAAATATGTGTGTGTACGCGCACATGAGTTGCAAAGAATAATCCGAAATGGGGGCTGGACTTCCTTTCGAAGCAAAGAGCCGTTTTATGAGGCATCCATTGGATAGTGTGAAGTCGCTCTTTTCCACTGGTTTATAAACTTTTTGGTTCCCAAACCTTGGTTCTATAAATTCACCCCTGGGGTCCCCTACCCTACCCTGTGA
Organism: Podarcis muralis; assembly: GCF_964188315.1. Taxonomy (NCBI): domain Eukaryota; kingdom Metazoa; phylum Chordata; class Lepidosauria; order Squamata; family Lacertidae; genus Podarcis; species Podarcis muralis. The sequence goes on from NC_135663.1 coordinate 4,772,670, forward strand.
AAACAATTATTCTGAATAGCTCAAGGTGGCAAACGTGCTCTCTGCCTCCCCATTCTTATTCTCACAACAACCCTGTAAGGTAGGTTAGCTCGAGAGGCCGTTACTGGCACAAAGTCACCTGGTGAGTTCCATGGCTGAGGGGGATTTGAACTCAGGTCTCCCAGGTTCTAGGTCAGCACTCTAACCACTTCACCCAACTCCCTGGGATACTTACCTTGGACTGTGGCCTGGCCTCTGGTTCATGTTTGAGACCTCGATTGATTCTCCACGCTTGACCTTGGCTAGATTCTCCCTGCCCTTGGTGGTGAGAGCTTTGCTAAGAGTCCCATAGCATTGGTGGGTACCCATAATTCACAGTGGAGCAGTTGGGTAGATGTTCCCTATATCTATGTAAGTCAGGAGTGGGTGGGGAAATCTCAGGTTTTGGGGCTGGATGTGGCCCCCTGGGCCTCTCTATCTGGCCCTCAACACTCTTCCCAAGACACAGCCGCCACTAGCTCCATTTTGCACTCACCTCGAGGGTTCTTGCCTGGTTGGGATGCATCCTTGAACTCCAATAATGACTCTTCCTTTTAAATATATATATATATTAATTTTTACATGAAATTTCCAAAAAACATACAACATATTTTCTTATCTTATTCAGTGTTTTGGACTTCCTTCAACCACATCTGAAGATTTTTCAATCTTTATCATTTAATCTGCATTTCATTAATTTCACTATTACTTTTAATAGCCCTTCACTAATAATTCTCTTCATACTTTTCTCTACAATATTTCACATAGTCCTCCTTACAAAACTTATTGCAATCCTCCTAGCGTAATATGTTGATTACAATTGCTTTTCAAATAGTTCACATATTTACTCCAGTCCTCTGAGAATCTCTGATCCTGCAGGTTCTGAATCCTTCCTGTCATCTTGTCTAATTCTGCATCGTCCATTGATTTCGTCTGCCGTTCCTCTTTCGTCGGTAATTCTTCTTGTTTCAATTTCTGTGCCAATAGTACTCTTGCTGCTGTTATTGCATATAAAAACAGTTTATTATCCTGTCTATTAATTTCCGCCCCTACAATGCCAAGTAGAAATGCTTCTGGTTTTTATTTTTAATGAATGTATATTTCAACATCTTTTTCATTTCATTATATATAATTTCCCAGAAGCTTTTCACTTTCTTACATTCCCACCACATGTGATAAAAAGATCCTTCTTTTAATAAGGCCTCTTCCATATCTGGAGGGAAGGTGGAAGGGTGTGCATGTAAGATTCAGGGCAGATAAACGAAAAGACCTTTTTCATGCAGTGCGCAATGAAACTGTGGAACTCCCTGCCACAGTAGGCAACAATGGCCACCAACCTGAGTGGCTTTAAAAGAGGATTGGAAGAATTAATGGAGGAGAGGGCTATTGGGGGCTACTAGTCATGATGGCAGGGACGCGGGTGGCGCTGTGGGTTAAACCACAGAGCCTAGGACTTGCTGATCAGAAGGTCGGCGGTTCGAATCCCCGTGATGGGGTGAGCTCCCGTTGCTCGGTCTCAGCTCCTGCCAACCTAGCAGTTCAAAAGCACGTCAAAAAGTGCAAGTAGATAAATACTGCATTTTTTGCTCTATAAGACGCACCAGACCACAGGACGCACCTAGTATTTAGAGGAAGAAAACAAGAAAAAAAAAATATTCTGAATCTCAGAAGCCAGAACAGCAAGAGGGATCGCTGCACAGTGAAAGCAGCAATCCCCCTTGCTGTTCTGGCTTCTGGGATAGCTGCATAGCCTGCATTCGCTCCATAAGACACACACACATTTCCCCTTACTTTTTAGGAGGGGAAAAATGAGTCTTATAGAGCAAAAAATATGGTAGGTACCGCTCTGGTGGGAAGGTAACCGGCGTTTCCGTGCGCTGCTCTGGTTTGCCAGAAGCGGCTTAGTCCTGCTGGCCACATGACCCGGAAGCTATACGCTGGCTCTCTCAGCCAATAAAGCGAGATGAGCACCGCAACCCCAGAGTCGGTCACGACTGGACCTAATGGCCAGGGGTCCCTTTAACTTTACCTAGTCATGATGGCTCTGCCCTGCCTCCCCCTGGAGGCTGCAATGCGTCTTAAACCCCATTTGATTCAAACCACTTACTTTTGTGTGTGCATGTAAAAATCAGCCTAATGAACAAAATAATAATAATAATAATAATAATAATAATAATAATATTTTATTTATACCCCGCCCTCCCCAGCCAAGACCGGGCTCAGGGCAGCTAAACCAGATATAAAAACAATTGATTAAAATACAACTTAAAAACAAGATTAAAATACAACATTAAAATGCAGCCTCATTTCAGTGGAAACTCAAATCAAAACTTTGGGGGGGGGGGGGGATGAAAACGTCAAATCTTCACCAAGACCAACTATCCAGACTGGTCCTGCGTGGGCCAGAAAAAAGCCAGGGAAGTCCCCAAATAGGAGTTCCATCACAGAAGGCGAAAGGAAAAAGGAAAGAGGGGGAGGGGATCAAGTTGATTCCAAGCCAAAGGCCAGGCGGAACAACTCCATCTTACAGGCCCTGCAGAAAGAAATCAGATCCCGTAGGGCCCTGGTCTCATGAGACAGAGCGCTCCACCAGGCTGGGGCCAGTGTTGAAAAGGCCCTGCCTCTGGTTGAAGCTAATCTGACTTCATTAGGGCCCAGGACCTCTAGGGTGTTGCTGTTTATGGACATTAAGGTCCTCCACGGGGCATACCGGGAGAGGCGGTCCCGTAGGTACGAGGGTCCTAGGCCGCAAAATCCACATCTGCATCCGTGTGCACTTTTGCCTCTATGTCCAAAAATTGGTACACGGCCCTCATTGGGCTGCCTAGGAAGGAAGGCGGCCCCTTGGACCCGAAAATCTGTGTCTCTGCTGTAAACATACTGACAGCTACTTTATTAAGAAGTAATGGGGAAAGCTGGAAATAAGGGAAAGGGACTAGAATATTCCTACAGGAGTTCAGTCCAGCCTCCAGCACTCATTTCTAGCCATTATGAATAGCCCAATTTGTGGGTTCTCTCTCTCCTCACACGCAGCATGCTTAAGGTTTGCCTGCCAATCTCTTCTTCTGCTTCCTCCTCCTCTACTGGGAGTTGCATCCCATTATTCAACACCCTTTGCATCAATTACTTTCCTTCCCTCTCCCTGTTCTGCCTGCAGATACATGTCGGGCAACATGCTCCAGTTTCCCTTCTATCAGCGGGGCGGAAGAGCACACCGTCCCATCACTTCCAGAGGCGCGTTGACAAGATCTGAGTTCCTCGTGATGTAATCTCTCTCTCTTTCTCTCCAGCTCTTGTTTAGAGAAGAGTGAGGGACCGGTCGCCTGACAGAGTAATCTAGCTGATTGAAAAGGAGCAGAAATGGCCTGCGACTCTAGGCAAAGACCAGCGACTGATTGCGTCGGCCGCTCTTGTTGTTGCCTTGATTTTTGCACATTTCAAGAAGCCGCTGGATGGGGAAACAGCAAAAAGGGAATTGCATATGCCGGACAGAGAAATTGAGCTGTTGACGGTGGCAGCTTGGGGGTCGGAGAACAGCTAAAGGCCGGGAGACACTGATTTGGCCCATTAGTTCAAATTGATGTGTGAAATCCGGCCTCCCTGCCTCCTGCAGTGTTGGCTGTTTGGCCTCCTTGCCCCCTTGATATCACGACCCACAGCCTGTTTGCTAAGAGTGCCGATGTGCCCTGCTCCATTTGGAAGGCTGTGGGAGAACAGCGGTCCTCCACCAGGGCCAGGGCTTTTTCAGTGATGGCTCCAACCTGGTGGAATCCTCTGTCCCACGAGACTAGGGCTCTGCAGGACTTGAACTCCTCCCACAGGATGATCTGGATGTGATGGGTTTGGTAAGCCTTTCGTAATAAATACCATATTTTTCGCCCTATAGGACGCACCGGCCCATAGGACACACCTAGATTGGGGGAGGGAATAAAGGGGGAAAATGTATTTTCCCCCCCAGGCGCGGGGCTGGGGCGGGGGAAGCCTGAGCTTCCCCCGACCCCAGCCCCCAGAACGGGAGCCAGAGTGGCTCCCGGAGCTTGCGGGGCTGGGGGTGGGGGGAGCCCGAGCTTCCCCCACCCCCAGCCCCCAGAAAGGGTCCGAGAGCGATGGCGAAGGTGAGCACACCTTCACCATCGCTCCCGGAGCTTGTGGGGCTGGGGGTGGGGGAAACCCGAGCTTCCCCCGCCCCCAGCCCCCAGAGCAGGTCGGAGAGCGCTGGCGAAGGTGAGCGCACCTTCGCCATCGCTCCCGGAGCTTGCGGGGCTGGGGGTGGGGGAAGCCCGCGCAGCTTCGGCATCGCTCTGGGAGCTTGCCGGGTTGGGGGGATAGCTTCCTGAAGCCTGCATTCGCCCCATAGGATGCACACACATTTCCCCTTCATTTTTGGAGGGGAAAAAGTGCGTCCTATAGGGCGAAAAATACGGTACCTCTGCTCAATCAGAGATGTATTTACGGTCTTTATTGTACATCTATTTACAAGATACAGAGCATAGCTTCATGTGTCCGAATCATCCGTAGCAGATCCCGGAAGTGGGAACTTTCAGCTCCTCCTCCAGCAAAGCAGCTTGGGCGATCCCAAACGCCTTTTTTAACCCCCTCCGGTCCTGCGCGGAAGGAACTGGTCTTCCCTCTCCCTCCGTGCCTGAGCTGGTGGATAGGTGTTGCTGTTGGCTAACATCAGGGAGCCCTCCCTCCACCTGCGTGGCCTCCCCTTGCTCTCCAACCTCTGTTAGTCCTGCCTCTTCTACAGGCTCCCCTCTCTCCCCCTCCTTCAACTCCAGAGCCTTCCCTGCCAGCTCCGTGACACTGGATCCATTTCAATCTTGAGTCAGACCTAGATTCAGAACCCAAAGAGCCTTGATGCACTGGCCAATGGCCTTTGAGTAACTTTGGCCCTTCCGTGATATTCTTCTGAGAAGCCCGGCTTGCGGGTGGATCTGAATGTAAGATCCCTACTGGGTGCCCTGACCAAGCCCCAAAGGGAAAAGGACAAGAGAAGTTGCATCCTCAAGGTGCACCAATAGCCTCCTGGTAGTGGAGTCTCTGCTGCTCCCTGGGAGCAGGAGGGATGAGGCGTCATGGGTGTTATGGGTGCACCAACGGCCACCTTGCCACTTCCCCTGCTGGTAAGCGACCTTGCTATTGCTGCGCTCTGCCCATCGACTGAACTGTTCCTTATCAGTTGTCCAGTTTGAGGGTTCTCCCAGGCTTTTGTTGTTTAGTTGTGTCCGACTCTTCGTGACCCCCTGGACCAGAGCACGCCAGGCACTCCTGTCTTCCACTGCCTCCTGCAGTTTGGTCAAATTCATGCTGGTAGCTTCGAGAACACTGTCCCACCATCTTGTCCTCTGTCGTCCCCTTCTCCTTGTGCCCTCCATCTTTCCCAACATCAGGGTCTTTTCCAGGGAGTCTTCTCTTCTCATGAGGCGGCCAAAGTCTTGGAGCCTCAGCTTCAGGATCTGTCCTTCCAGTGAGCACTCAGAGCTGGTTTCCTTCAGAATGGAGAGGTTTGATCTTCTTACAGTCCATGGGACTCTCAAGAGTCTCCTCCAGCACCATAATTCAAAAGCATCAATTCTTCGGCGATCAGCCTTTTTTATGGTCCAGCTCTCACTTCCATCCTAGGCTTTGTTGGAAGCAAGCATCTGCTGGTAGGATCGGGAGTGCTGTTCAGGAGGTCTCCTGGACCTTTCCAGAAGGGCATGTCCACCTGGAAGCTCAGATGTTCTGTTCCAGGGTTCTTTGGGGGGCGAGGAGGATTCTCCTTAGCCGAGTCATAGAACAGCTACACAGATCTGTTGATGGTGAGCAACAGACCGAGTGCTTTTGAAAGGATGTGGGCCAACGCAAAGGAAGACAATCTTAATGAGCAGCAACTGCTTTGTGCCTCCACGCACACCATAAATCACCATAATCAGGGAAGAGCTGTTTTATGACACAGAAAGATGAATGAGAGATGTTTGCATCTAAGCTATGACATTTGGTTGGTTCACGGCAGGCGATCAATGGATGGATCAGTGAGCCATCAAGAGCCACAGAGGTTTCTCTTCTGCTTGGGAAGTTATTGGGGTCACTGGTACCAGCCAGCTTCCTCAACTTGCTATTCTGTTGGGGGGCACCTTCCTGATCCCCCCATATCCTGCCCTGCAGGGGTTCCTGGCTTCCCTGCAAAATCTGGGCCTCCCAGGGATTTTTTAAAAAGTTATTCTTATAGTATGTACAGTATGCATAAAAGAGTTGACAAAAATGTAAGAACGTAAGAAGTGCCTGCAGGATCAGCCCAATGTCCCATCTGTTCTCACAGTGGCCAGGCAAGATGACTGTGGGAAACCCGCAATCAGGATTCGAACACAAGACCACCTCTCCCATCTTGTGGTTTCCAGCAACTGATATTCAGATGCATTGCTGCTTCCAGCTGTGGAGAGCATCTCCATTATAGCTAGTAGACCAAACATTCCAACATACCGCAGAAAGAAATCGGGATGTGCGTCTTTCAGGGATGTGTGTTAGGATATTGATGTCCCATTCCACCTTAAGAACAGGCATGTGAAGTTGTTGTATGTCACATGTCTGTTTACTTCCAGCACAGCCTGCTGGGAACTTCTGTTCTGTACAGCTTTAGCTTATGCTTTTTGCTTGGACACAAAGGGGAGCAGACATGTTTTTCCTTTGTGCTGATGCTGAATGCAAATACACTGTAAATACAAATCCCTCAGTGACATTTGAGCTCATGCCTGAGCTTCTCTCAGGAACTAAAGTGCAGAGAGTTTTTGCACCGTGACTGCATGTCCAGTTCAAATGTTGAGGCATCCTTGCAATTCAGGGTTATAGTTAGCTGCAACCAGGAGGAATATAATCAAAGGTATGAACTACAGGGTGTTCTTGTCTCCCTCAAATATGGAGAGCAGGCTAAAGAATGCAACCAATGACTGCAACATGGCTTCCTATTGCTAAGAACTGGAAGGCTTTGGTTACAGACCTATACAAAAGGAGACAGTCAAAAATAATGGGATATCTTCTTCTTCTTCTTCTTCTTCTTCTTCTTCTTCTTCTTCTTCTTCTTCTTCTTCTTCTTCTTCTTCTTCTTCTTCTTTGGTGATCACTCGTAGCCGAGTAAAATTATCTTCCATAAACACAGTTTTAAAAGTGAGTCTGTAAGTGACTGTGGAGGCCAATTCTGGATCCACATGTCCTTCCACAGTGGGGACATTGGTTTCTGGGCAGGAGCTGATCACGGTGTGGATTTGCCAAGCTTGCCTTCCTCTTAGCACGTTTCTCCCTTGCGTCCTGAGTTCAAGTGTCTTCAAAGCCCATGACACCTTTGGTCAAGGCAGTTCTCCAACTGGAGTGCTCGCAGGCCAGTGTTTCCCAGTTGTCGGTGTTCATACTACATTTTTAAAGGTTTGTGTTGAGAGAGTCTTTAAACCTCTTTTGCTGACCACCAAAATTACACTTACGGACAAACTAACAGACAAGGTGTGCGAACCAGCACAGAGGTGCTTTTCAGAAAAGAGGATTTATAGAATTGTGGAGTTGAACAGACCCCTAAGTGTCATCCAGTCCAGCTCCCTGCAATGCTTGTCTGAATAGTTCAGCAATAGAAAATAAAATAAAATACAGGACACCAAGAACTGGGAGACACTCAGAGCATCATCCAGGCTGACTTCCCAAACCCACAACATCGGGCACAAGTTTCTCTGCCTTCCTTCCTCCTCTATCATGCTCCGAGCTGCCACTTTGTCCTTCCTTATATGTGTGTTTAGGGAAGCTTTTAATGTTTAATAGAGTATTGTATTTTAATATTTTGTTGGAAGCCGCCCAGAGTGGCTGTGGAAACCCAGCCAGATGGACGGGGTATAAATAAATTATTATTATTATTATTATTATTATTATTATTATTATTATTATTATTATTATTATCGTTGCCTTTATTCACACTTTCATTCTTCTTCTTTCTCTTTGTTTTTTCTTTTTCTGTTCTTTTCTGTTCTTTTCTTTTTATATTTATAATCTTTATACCATAGTGAATGTTATTTTGTTGGTATTGCAGGTATTTTAAGAATCTGTTTGTCTAATAAGATCTTCAATAAATTTTTAAAAAACCAGTTGCTGCAAACCACAGGACGGCATTATTATTATTATTAAATTCATTATTATTATTATTATTATTATTATTATGTCACCAGCTGCATCTCTTCCATTTCCGCCAAAATGGCAGAAAAGTTTGCAAAAACGGTTTGCGTGTGTGTGAAGTTCCATGTGGGCCTTTTTTTAAGTCTCCTGTTTTCACTAAGAGATGAGGAACTGGCAGGTGGGGGTTTAAGAGAGAGAGCGAGAGAGAGCGCAAAGGATCAATACGACCCTTGTCTGATTCTCCACACATCACCTCCTTCCTCTGATCGCGCCGTGCGTGGCTTCCCAGCCGGGAAAGATAAGCTAATTTCCTGGGTGGTGATACATTTGCCCTTTCAGTGTATCATGTGGTTCTTCGTTCATTAGCAAGATCAGAGGCAGAGCGGCGATAGCCGAAGACGGATGTTTATCACGCATGAGGGAAGCCTTGTAAACGGCAATAAAACAAGTGTCCCTCCGTGGTTTTTATTGGCATCGTCTTAGATTGCCAGCTGCGTGGCCGAAATGCCCGATAGACTGGGAACAACAGGTGTGGGGAAGGGTCTCTGCATCCTATTCTAGAGAGCAGGAGGGCTTGTTTGCAGAATGTGCCCCTTCTTGTATAGCTCAATGGTGGCACATGTGGTTTTCATGCAGAAGGTCCAGTCTCCAGGTAGATTTGGGAGTTTCCCCTGTCCTTTAAAGGGTAAACAACATCTCCTAGGATTATTATCATTTGGTGGGTTGGGTGTGAATTCTTTAAATGTGCTTTCAATGTATGGTAAGGTAAAAGGTAAAGGACCCCTGGACGGTTAAGTTCAGTCAAAGGCGACTACAGTGGTACCTCGGGTTACAGACGCTTCAGGTTACAGACTCTGCTAACCCAGAAATAGTACCTCAGGTTAAGAACTTTGCTTCAGGACGAGAACAGAAATCGCGTGGCGGCAGCGGGAGGCCCCATTAGCTAAAGTGGTGCTTCAGGTTAAGAACAGTTTCAGGTTAAGAACAGACCTCCAGAACGAATTAAGTTCTTAACCCGAGGTACCACTGTATGGGGTTGTGGCGCTCATCTCGCTTTCAGGCCGAGGGAGCCGGCGTTTGTCCACAGACAGCTTTCCGGGTCATGTGGCCAGCATGACTAAACCACTTCTGGTGCAACGGAACACCGTGGCGGAAGCCAGAGTGTATGGAAACACCATTTACCTTCCTGCCGCAGTGGTACCTATTTATCTACTTGCGCTGCGTTGGCAGAAGTTGGGACAGAGCAATGGGAGCTCACTCCGTCACAGGGATTCGAACCGCCGACCTTCCGATCAGCAAGCCCAAGAGGCTCAGTGGTTTAGACCACAGCACCACCAGCTGTGTGCACACATTCAAAGTCACATCTCTTGCCCTGCCCAATTTTGCCTCTGGAGGTTGGTGGTGAGAGCCAGGGTGGTGTAGTGGTTAAGAGTGGTAGTCTTGTAATCTGGGGAACCGGGTTCGCGTCTCCACTCCTCCACATGCAGCTGCTGGGTGACCTTGGGCCAGTCACACTTTGAAGTCTTTCAGCCCCACTCACCTCACAGAGTGTTTGTTGTGGGGGAGGAAGGGAAAGGAGAATGTTAGCCGCTTTGAGACTCCTTAAAGGGAGTGAAAGGCGGGATATCAAATCCAAACTCTTCTTCTTCTTCTCTTCTTAGAATTGTAGAGTTGGAAGAGACCAAAATGTGAATCTGGGACCACCCAACCATTCTGAATTTTGTTGCTGTCCCTAGCTGTTGTCTACCATAAGCCACCAATGCAGGTTGATCTGGAAATTTAAATGAATAACTGCGTCAGCTTATTGATCATGGCACTCAATCATAATTCACTACGGAGTGGAAGAATAATAGAACCTTAGAATCAAAGAATCATCCACCTCCTGAGGGAGACCGAATAATAATAATAATAATAATAATAATAATAATAATAATAATAATAATTCTTTGTTTGTTTGTTTCTTCTTCTTTTTCTCACTTTGTTCCCTTTTAAAAATAGCATCTTATATGTAAAGGAAAAAATAATTTTTAATATTCTGCTGTTGGGTGGGCATAGGATTGCCAGACTGTGGGATTGCTCAGGCCCACAATGTAGAAAAATAGCCACCTATGGAACTATTCCCAGCCAGAAAGGTTCCCCCACTCTTTTTTTAATGGCACCGTTTACCAGCACGCAATCATAAAATGGTAGTGCCATACATTCGTGAGGATTCCATTTTTAAAAAAATAAAACATAAAGCTTCCTTTCCATCTTTCTTCCAGCTCTAGTCGCTAATTTAGCCAAAATTGCAGCTGCTTGAATCACTCGTAGATTTCGGTTACTCAATTGAAGTTCTATCTCCTGCACTATTGGGGGAAAAATGATTTCGCTGTTAGCCCAGGAACAATCAACGTAATCCTTATGTGCTCACAGAAGTTGCCGTCCAGTAGATAATGGAGCACTAAAACCAAAGTCTCGGGGGGAGGAAAAGCTGTCTCTCTGTGCGCTTCCTTCTAGGACCACACGAAGGTGCGAAACCCGAAGTTGATTACTGCAAATATCCATTATTCCTGCCCTCCCTGCACCCATGACTGATGCAAAATCAGAGTACAGTGGTACCTTGGTTCTCAAACGCCTTGGTACTCAAACAACTTGGGACCCAAACACTGCAAACCTGGAAGGAAGTGTTCTGGTTTGCAAACTTTTTTCTGAAAGCCAATCGTGCTCTTTTTTGAGTGTTATGCTTCCAATTTAAGTGCCACACTTCCATTTTGAGTGTTACGCTGAGTTCTTCCTGTTTTTGCTATTTGTTTTGCATTTTTGTTTTTCTTTTGTTTTTGTGACTGTGTGGAACCCAATTCAGCTACTGATTGATTGTTTGACTGCAGTACATTGTTTATTGCTTTCATTTTATGCATCAGTGGTCTCGTTAGATAGTAAAATTCATGTTCAATTGCTGTTTTGGGGGTTGTTTTTAAGTCTGGAATGGATTAATCCATTTTGCATTACTTTCTATGGGAATGCGCGCCTTGGTTTTGGAACGCTATGGTTTTGGAACGGAGATTAAGTTTGAGAACCAAGGTACCACCGTATTCTGACCCACAGATCCATGAGTACGGGTGCTGAAGTGGTAGAAGAGCACTGCTCTGGGACTTTTTCAGAGCAGGGGCAATAATGCCACGTGTTGGAATGTCAATGTAATTGATGGACGAATCTTGGCCCATCCATTCTGGCAAGCAAATGAGGTGATAACGAGGCTTCCAAGTCCTCTTCCTTGATGGGGTTTTTAATTAAATGCAAGCACTTCTCTGCATTTGAATTGGAAACCTTTGAATTTCTAATTAAAAGTGTAAAGTCCTATTTTAGCCCACCTTTGCTTATCCCTTGCTGTCAGAGGCAAGCATCCCTGAGTTGAAGAGAGCTTACTCCCAGGTAGGCAATGTAAAGGATTACAGTCAGGGTACAACAAATTTAGTCTATAGTGCAATTGTTTGATTTTTGTTACTGCAATTCAATAAAGTTAAATATTTTTTTTTTAAAAAAAGTAGTTTAGTCTATAGCGCCACAGAAATCCTTCTTGGATTCTTCCTCCAGTTTTGGAGGAAGGGGCGATTCTTCCTCCAGTTTTGTAGTGAATAGTTCTTTACACAGCTGACTGCATTTTCAGATTTGCTTTTGGGGGAGAGGCTGTTAGCATATTTCCGTTCCACCTTAAAAGGGAGCAGGCTTTGTGAGTCACAGAGTCTGCGTATTTCCTGTTCACAGGAAGTTTATGTTTTCTGTTGCTTTCGTTTCTCTCTCTCGGTGCCTGAACACTGAAGCAGGCGGTCATGTTTTTTCTTTGTTCTGACCAACGCTGAATAAACTTAAATAATGCTCCCCTGCGTGCATCTTTCGCTGTGCATTATCTGCTGATAAGAGCGTGCACCAGCCCTGGAATGTGGGAAGCTATTTCTGGAGCTCGTGTCGCTAATTGCTGATACTGCGTGACTACGGGAGATCGATGGACGTCCGGAGGCGACATGGGGCCATGATGGACTTTGTCTCCCTGGCAGTATCCCAACAGAGGCTGTGGCCTTGGGGTTTGGGCTGTGGCGAGAGATATTATCTGATAATACACTCCCCTCCCCAATAGAAATGCATCACAAAAAAGGGACAAAGACAAATATTATTATTAAGTTTGCTAATGTTTATGCAGAGATGAAAATTTAGGAGTACCTAAAAGGAAATACAATACCTATAACCCTGTTGGAGGAGGAGAGACATTGAGCAGGTGAACCAGGTGCTTCATCCATCTGCCACCTATGTCCTAAAGCTTGCCAGGTGAGCGCTCCCTTCTCAGGGTTTATTCTTTTTAATAAATGGTCCTTCAAACCAGTGACATAGCTGGAGGAGTACACATGCACATTCAACTGCCTAACAGTGGCCATGTCAGCCAGGAGATCACAGCCACAGAGATAAGAAAAAAAGAGATGTTTCATTGTCTGGAGAAGTTGTCTCCATGTGGTTCGCATGGAGAAGCCATTTTCAATAGAGCCCAATGATGGAAGCACACAGCTGTAATAGGTAAAGGTAAAGGACCCCTGGACCGTAGCTGTCAACTTTCAGATTTGAAAATAAGGGATCAGCAGCCTCACCTGTCCCAGGGACAGTCTACAGGATATCTAACAATCCGGGATAGCAGCGGGAAGTAGTGGGAAACGGCACTGGAATAAAGGAATTTCCTGCAAAAAAAGGGAAGGTTGACAGCTATGCCCTGGACGGTTAAGTCCAGTCAAAGGCAGTGCAGCGCTCATCTCGCTTTCAGGCCCAGGGAGCCAGCGTTTGTCCACAGACAGCTTTCCGGGTCATGTGGCCAGCAGGACTAAACCGCTTCTGGCGCAACAGAACACCGTGATGGAAACCCGAGCGCACGGAAATGCCGTTTACCTTCCCGCCACAGTGGTACCTATTTATCTACTTGCACTGGAATGCTTTTGAACTGCTAGGTTGGCAGGAGCTGGGATAGAGCAATGGGAGCTCACGCCATCACAGGCATTCAAACTGCAGGCCTTCTGATCGGCAAGCCCAAGAGGTTCAGTGGTTTAGGCAGCACCAGGTGTTTGAAATTTTGTGTCCCTAACAATTCAGCGCCCAGGGTGACCACCCCGATGGCCCTCCCATGCTACGCCACTGCTTCAAACAGAGGACTCCTTTTCTTGTGGATCTGCAAGGATCCTGGGACCTCCAAGTAGAGGACCATTCTCTGTGAAATGAGGCACATGACCACCCGAACCAGCAGGTCTGAAGGTCCATAGCTCGGTGGCAGAACATCTGCTTTGAAGGCAAGAAGGTCTTAGCTTCAAGCTTTGGCATCTCCAGGCAGGGCTGGGAATGTCTCCTGTCTGAAACAATAGAGAGAAGTTGCATACTTTGTAGGAAGAACCTGATGGATCAAGATAATGGCCTATCTAGTCCATTATCCTAGTCTTACAGTGGCCAACCAGATGTCCCACTGGTAGCTCACAAGCAGAACCCGAGAACAACATCCCTCTCCCTTGCTGTGGTTTCCAGCAACTAGTGTTGCTGTCTCTCAACATGGAGGCAGAGCGTAGCCATCTCGACTACTAGCCATAAATCAATCAATCGATCAACCAACCAATCAATCAATAATATTTTTTATTTATACCCTGCACACCAATAAAAAATCACAGTAAAAACATAATAGGGGAAAAGGGGGGGGGCAATTTAAAATACAGGTTAAGATGTAATTTAAAATGCAGCCTCATTTTAAAATAGCCAATAAATCAAGACCATAAGGGGAAGGAAATATAAGGGTCAGACTGAGTCCAAACCAAAGGCCAGGTGGAACAGCTCTGTTTTGCAGGCCCTGCGGAAAGATGTCAAGTCCTGCAGGGCCCTAGTCTCTTGTGGCAGAGCGTTCCACCAAGTCGGGGCCAGTGCTGAAAAGGCCCTGGCCCTAGTTGAGACCAATCTAACCACCTTGCGACCTGGGACCTCCAAAGTGTTGTTATTTGTGGACCTTAAGGTCCTCTGCGGGGCATACCAGGAGAGGCGGTCCCGTAGGTACGAGGGTCCTAGGCTGCATAGGGCTTTAAAGGTCAAAACCAGCACCTTAAACCTGACCCTGTACTCCACCGGGATCCAGTGCAGTTGGTAAAGCACTGGATGAATGTGATCCCGCGGCAAGGATCCCACAAGGAGTCTTGCTGCGGCATTCTGCACCCGCTGGAGTTTCTGCGTCAGCTTCAAGGGCAGCCCCGCGTAGAGCAAATTACAGTAGTCAAGCCTGGAGGTGACCGTCACATGGATCACTGTGGCCAGATCAGGGCGAGAAAGGTAAGGGACCAACTGCTTAATCCAGCAAAGATGGGAAAATGCCACAGACTTCTCCTCCAGGAACTTATTTTTTAAAGACATCCAAGTTGGGAGGGAGTTCCATAGCCTTACTGTGCGCTGAATGAAGAAGGGCTTTCTTTTGTCTGTCTTGACAGAGAGACCTGGAAGGCTGCATTTGTCCCCCAGGCTCATAGCACAGCACCAACTCATGAATTCCAGAAATTCATTATGCAACGCCATTGTATGAAGAAGTTTCACTTCTGGCCAGCCCTGTGCCAAGGCAACAGCAGGCTGAGCACAATGCTCTAATATTTGCATTCATTTAAGTCATATTCCAGAACGGCTGCAAAAAGCAGTAATGCTGTTCTCTTTCTCGTCCCCCTGCTTTGTAAGGCTGATTAGATGATTGACGCCTTTGCTTTCTCTGCAGCCCTTAGAAATCCTGCAGCAGGCACCTCCCACCGAGCTGGCTTAGGAATTTGGAAATCTATCTCTTTATTCCCACATATATTCTCCACCTTCCCAAACAGCGGGCATCCCATGTCTGGGATTCTTATCGGCAAGAGCAGGGATGCAGTTTTCGCAAGGCAGATCCAAATCGCTGTGGCACATCTGATGCCTGAAATTATTGCCCACCAACCTTTTGGCAGCGCCCTAGTTGATCACAGGAGCCTCTCTCAGAGCCAGGCAGGGCTGATCTGAGTCAGGACCACACGCTGGCACGCCCAGTTAGCTTAAATGTGCTCATCGGCCGCTGTCCCCCCTGCAGATCTCACAAGAATATTGTACTCCTTCATGCAGATGGTAAACAATGGGATACCCTCCAACAGAAGGCACTGATGGCCACTGTGGCAATCTCCCCGCTTGGCGATGTAGCCCCCTGAATTTTGCGCAACCTTTGCAAGGCGAAGGCAACAGGCAGGAGCGAAATCTCTTCTGGCAGTGCATAATCTCCATCCTTGAAAGGGATGTTTGTTCTCCTGCCCAGGTTGTGCGTGCCATTCACACTCCACTTCCTGCAAGCAGCTTCCTCACGCCCACTTCCCTTCAGCCACCGCAGGCAGGCCCCCTGCATGGCATGACTAATGTGTCAGGGCGGCCACCGGGGCGGCAGAACTTAATGGGTTGTGGCACCTGCAGGACGTTGAGGCAAAGCGGGTTGGGTCTCCCGCAGCGCCCGCAGCTCAGAGGCGAGGGCCAGGCAGAAGTCAACGTCTGCAGAAAACGCAGGGAAAAGGTCAGTGGCTTCATTTGACCCCAGAGATGTTGACACATCGCTTGCAAGGACTCCGCATGGCAGTGTCTTGAACTGATATGCAGGAGGGATGTGGCAGCCCCATTGCGGAGCACATCGGGACGCATTACCTGGGGAAAGGCATATGCATGGACTGACACCCTCTTATGCGTGGAAAACCCAGGGCAACAGGCAGCATGTTGAAGCTACAAAGCATGCTTCCGTCCCAATTCAACATCGCAGAACCATAGAATTGTAGTAGTAATAATAATAATAATAATAATTTTTTATTTATACCCTGCCCTCCCTGGTTCAGAAAACTGGGCTCAGGGTGGCTAACAACAAATTTAAAACACTTAATTGATGCAACAAAAAACAGCATAAAATACAGTCTAAAACGTGAATAACAATAAATTCAGAATTCAAAAATCAATTTAGGGGGGAAATCCAACCAATAAACATTAGATGGTTTTCAGGGCTAGCTGGCTAAATTAGTCCTATTTGGGCCAGCGAGGAGACCAGGGGAGAATTAGCTGTGGGATCCCAGAGCGGGGAATCTTCATAAAAAGGGGAGGGAGAGGGAAGGAAGAGGAGTAAAAGATCAGGCAAAGTTCAAATTGAAAGCCAGGTGGAATAGCTCTGTCTTACAGGCCCTGCGGAAGGAGGTTAAATCCTGCAGGGCCCTGGTCTCATGGGATAGAGCATTCCACCAGGTCGGAGCCATCACTGAAAAGGCCCTGGCCCTGGTGGAGGATAGTCTGACTTCCTTAGGGCCCGGGACCTCTAAACTATGGTTATTCATGGACCTTAAGGTCATCCGCGGGGCATACCAGGAGAGACGGTCCCGTAGATACGAGGGCCCTAAGCCACAAAGGGCTTGTCGAGTTGGAAGGGACCCTGAGGGTCATCTAGTCTAACCCCCTGCAATGCAGGAATCTCAGCTGAAGCATCCATGACAGATGACCATCCAACCTCTGCTGAGAAACCTCCAATGAGGGAAGAGTCCATCACCTTCTTAGGGAATCTGTTCCACTGTCAAATAACTCTTGCCAGCAGAAATTTCTTCCTGATGTTTAGTCGCAATCTCCTTTCTTGTAGCTTGAAGCCTTGGGTTCGAGTCCTACTCTCTGGAGCAGGAAAAACAAGCCTGCTTCATCCGCCATGTGACAGCCCTTAACATATTTGAAGATGGCTAGCATATCTCCTTTCAGTCTCCTCCTTTTCAAGTTAAACACAAACAGCTCCCTCAACTGTTCCTTATAAGGCTTGGTTTCCAGGTCCGTTATCATCTTGGTCTTATATAATTCAGCATTCTTCAACCTGGTGCCCTCCATATGTTTTGGACTATAATTCTCATCAGCCCAAACCATCACGGCTACCTGGAGGACGACAGGTCGGGGAGGCTCGCTTGTATTATCCTGGAGGATGGAATATTTAAACAAGAACTGTCCTGTTTTTTTTTGGGGGGGGGTGGCAATACGCTGCAACATTTTGTTGTAGCGCTCACTTGAAACAGACCTAGTCCCATAACAAAGATCCATTCTCTTTGTATGCCGAAGTGCAATAGTCAGCAATACGTCTCAGAAAGAGGGTCACTTGGCTTGCAAATTTGTGTGACTCATCTCGTTTTAATAGATTTTGGGGGTGCACAAACTACTTTGATGATAATTAGCCACCCACAAGACTGTCCCCCCCCCCCGAAATAGCCAGTTGCTATAGATACAGCCAGCATGAATCCTATATGTATGAATGTTGTTACCTTGATAATGAGCCGTTACATAACACAAACATATTTTACTAAATAGCTCTTTAGCAAATAGTTGTTACCAACATACACACTGAAGCTGATACCTAGGATTTACTATATATATAAATAGTTACTCATAACTCCCTCCTTAACCCAACCAAACCATCATTTAGCTACTACTACAACTAATCCAGAATGTGGCAGCTAGACTGGTGACTGGGAGCGGCCGCCGGGACCATATAACACTGGTCTTGAAAGATCTACATTGGCTCCCAATGTGTTTCCGAGCACAATTCAAAGTGTTGGTGCTGACCTTCAAAGCCCTAAACGGCCTCGGTCAGTATACCTGAAGGAGCATCTCCACCTCCATCGTTCTGCGCGGACACTGAGGTCCAGTCTGAGGGCCTTCTGGCGGTTCCCTCCCTGCGAGAAGCCAAGTTACAGGGAACCAGGCAGAGGGCCTTCTTGGTGGTGGTGCCTTTCTTGTGGAACGCCCTCCCATCAGATGCCCACCGTACATTACTCATTAATCAGCAACTGTTAGGTGTTCTGCTGCTCCTACGTAGCTTCAGTGGAATTTCCCAAATGTTCCCTTTAGCAATACACATACAGAACATATTGGGAGGTATTTTCCATTTCAGTGTACAATTAAACAATTATACGTAACATTGTCTATACCAGCAGTTCCTGATGACCATGGCAACTCTCCTTGGGGCATGGTGGGATTACCAAGGGGGCATTAAGAGGCAAGAAGGTGGCAGCAGGGGGCGCTGACTATCAAAACTTGTATCAAATCTACAGGATTCCTGGCAGGATCGGACCAAGGCAGAATTTTTGTTGTTGTTGTTTAGTCATTTAGTCATGTCTGACTCTTCGTGACCCCATGGAGCAGAGCACGCCAGGCACTTCTGTCTTCCACTGCCTCCCGCAGTTTGGTCAAACTCATATTGGTACCTTTGAGAACACTGTCCCACCATCTCGTCCTCTGTTGTCCCCTTCTCCTTGTGCCCTCCATCTTTCCCAACATCAGGGTCTTTTCCAGGGAGTCTTCTCTTCTCATGAATAGAGAGGCTCTTTTCCTTCCTTTGATCTGGGCATTATACTTCTATTGATGCAGCCTAGGATTGTATTCACTTTTTATTCTATTTTTGCTGCTGTTGCTTCTGATCCATTCACGCTGGGTGCTGTAGCTGCACCAGCAAAGTAAATCGCCTTGGAATCGGCTCTTTCTAATAATAATAATAATAATAATAATAATAATAATAATAATAAAATTATTTATACCTCGCTCATCTGCCTGAATGTCCCCAGCCACTCTGGGCAGTTCCCAATCAAATGTTAAAAACAGTACAGCTGCCTTCAGATGTCTTTGAAAGATAAGATAGCTGCTTATTTCACATCTGAAGGGAGGGCGTTCCACAGGGTGGGCGCCACTACCGAGAAGTCCCTCTCTCTGGTTCCCTGTAACCTCACTTCTTGCAGTGAGGGAACCGCCAGAAGGCCCTTGGCGCTGGATCTCAGTGTCCAGGCTGAACGATGGGGGTGGAGACGCTCCTTCAGGTATACAGGACCGAGGCCATTTAGGGCTTTCAAGGTCAGCACCAGCACTTTGAATTGTGCTCAGAAATGTACTGGGAGCCAATGCAGATCTCTCAGGACCGGTGTTATGTGGTCCCGGCATCCAGTCCCAGTCACCAGTCTAGCTGCCGCATTCTGGATTAATTGCAGTTTCTGGTTTACCTTCAAAGGTAGCCCCACGTAGAGCGCATTGCAGTAGTCCAAGCGGGAGTTAACCAGAGCATGCACCACTCTGGCGAGACAGTCCACGGGCAGGTAGGCCCTCGGCGCTGGATCTCAGTGTCCAGGCTGAATGATAGGGGTGGAGACGCTCCTTTAGATATACTGGACCGAGGCCGTTCAGGGCTTTAAAGGTCAGCACCAACACTTTGAATTGTGTTAGGAAACGTACTGGGAGCCAATGTAGATCTTTCAAGACCGGTGTTATGTGGTCTCGGAGGCTGCTCCCAGTCACCAGTCTAGCTGCCGCATTCTGGATTAATTGCAGTTTCCGGGTCACCTTCAAAGGTAGCTCCACATAGAGCGCATTGCAGTAGTCCAAGGAATGTGCTACAGAAAACGAGATTGTTCCATCCTCTGCAATGTGGCGTCGCCACCCTCTGAAAGCCACATTCCTCTGCCTTCCAGAATAGCTCCTGCTCTGACTTGCCAAGTAGCAAGCCTGCCTTCTGAAACCATGTCTTGTTGATGCCATTGTTCATCGGTTTTGAAAACCTCGCTGGACCTTTACTCGCAGGCCTTGACTAATGCAGGTATTGGTTGACTATTCCTCTTTCTTTTCCCCTGAAAGAGAAAAATGCACGTAGCAAGTTCAGCCAAATTTTGTAGGCGATTCCATCGCCAGCCTAACAGAGGTTTGCAAAGGCGAGCACAATATTGGAGGAAGGTCTCTGCGAAAGAACAAGGCGGCTTTTAGGGGTTAAATAGTCTTTGCCGTTGGTATATGTCAAGCTGAAAGAAATTGGCCTTGCGGCATTCAGGGCATTGTGTTCCTGGTCTGAATAGCTTGTTATGCCATCAGCAGCAGACAGAATATCTCCTTCTACTTACAGGAGGCAAGAATAAACCCCCCTTCCTAGGCTATCCATGTGCATAAGATTTTTTAAAAATATATTTTTTTAATTTTCATTTTACAACAAACAAAAAGCAAAAAAAAACTCTTTAAAAATAAAGTTATTACACATATCATCTTTCGACTCCTCCCTCCCCCTCTTTTTTCAGTTCCTTATATTTATAATAGTTTTACTGCGTTTCCAAATTAAGCCTATTTATTATTTATCACATATAATCAATAATTGTTTAATATCACTGCTCTTTTTTTTTACATCAATCCTGCTAATGTCTTAATCCGCTTGCAATATTTTTGTAAACATTCAATAAACGATTTCCACTCTACATTAAAAACCTTGTCGTCTAGATTTCTTATTCTTCCGGTAAGCTTCGCCATTTCTGCATAGTTCAAGAGTTTCTGTTGCCATTCCACTTTTGTCGGGACGTTTTCTTCCTTCCATCTTTGGACAAATAACATTTGGGCAGCCAGGGTCGCATACATAAATTGATTTTTATATTGTTTAGGTATCTCTAGTCCCGTAACTCCCAAAGGAAAAGCCTCTGGTTCCTTTCACATGCATAATAAATAATAATAATAATAATAATAATAATAATAATAATAATTTATTATTTATACCTCACCCATCTGGCTGAGTTTCCCCAGCCACTTTAGGTGGCTTCCAATTGAGTGTTAAAAACAATACAGTATTAAATATTAAAAACTTCCCTAAACAGGGCTGCCTTCAGATGTCTTTTGAAGATAAGATAGCTGCTTATTTCCTTCACATCTGAAGGGAGGGCGTTCCGCAGGGCGGGTGCCACTACCGAGAAGGCCCTCTGTCTGGTTCCCTGTAACCTGACTTCTCACAATGAGGGAACCGCCAGAAGGCCCTCAGCGCTGGATCTCAGTGTCCAGGCTGAACGATGGGGTGGAGACGCTCCTTCAGGTATACTGGACCGAGGCCATTTAGGGCTTTCAAGGTCAGCACCAACACTTTGAAATGTGTTTGGAAACGTACTGGGAGCCAATGCAGATCTCTCAGGACCGGTGTTATGTGGTTCTGGCGGCCTCTCCCGGTCACCAGTCTAGCTGCCGCATTCTGGATTAATTGCAGTTTCCAAGTCACCTTCAAAGGTAGCCCCATGTAGAGCGCATTGCAGTAGTCCAAGCGGGATATAACCAGAGCATGCACCACTCTGGCAAGACAGTCTGCAGGCAGGGAGGGTCTCAGCCTGCGTACCAGATGGAGCTGAGATTTGCCCAAATGACGGGGCCACAACTCCTGGCTTTGCCCTGCCATCATGCTCCCCCACTGGCCCCTTTCGAGAAGTCTTTGCTCATAGTGTGGATACCGGGGAAAATCAGAAGGAGGGCGTAATATTAAGGCCCCACTCTGTCCTGTGTGAGTCACAGCAATGTGTGAGTCAAGCTAGTTTGTTCACAAGCTCACCCCTTCCCTTCCCAGCTGTGGCTTATTCCATCCTATTGTAGAACAGAAGCCGAAGGAGTTTCTTCTATTGTGCCTAAGTCAGCATTATCGACCGGCGCTAGGAGAAAAGCACCGATGTTTTCGTTCTATAGGCAGATAAGCCTCTTCCCCGACAAGATTATTTCAAATGGTCCGTTTAGCTTACAGGGACCCAAGGTACACGACTGCACGCCGGCCTCCGCCTGCGTTAACGATTCTTTACATCGGGCTTGTAAAGAGCTATTAAGACACCGTTTTTCATAGCATCCTCCGGCTTCCGTACCACTATGGAAACCTTTGCGCTGCAATTAAATTTGTGTTCGCCACATTGGTCAGTGCTCATATTAACACTGCACAGGAAATGCAGCGACCTGATCGCTCTATAACGCGGTGTGGGCAGGTAATGTGTGGATGTTTCATAGGGAACAGCCAAGTTGCGAACTCTGGTGTCCTGCGGCTACATCTTTCTCTCTGCAGGCATGGCAACAAGATCAGCTTCCCCCAGATGCACCCACTCAACGGCTTCGATTGGCGGAACTGTCACTGCCACAGGTGCCAAACATTTTGGACTTGTAAAAAAATCCGTCGTTTAGTGTGGCATCACTTAAACTTTGGAACTCCCTGCCTATTGACACCAGGCAAGGAAATTTCAATGTACTGTGGTACCTCAGGTTACATACGCTTCAGGTTACAGACTCCGCTAACCCAGAAATAGTACCTTGAGTTAAGAACTTTGCTTCAGGATGCTCTACCGACCGAGCTATGTTATTGTTCCATCTTTCTTGCAAACCGTTCTGAGGGTTTTCTTTCTACAGTCAAGCAGTGTATATCTTTTATAAAACAAATTATGAAATAAACGCTGACAGAGGGTGAGCTTAGATAAGCAATTCTCACTGGGAATCAGGTTTAGCACCCAGAAATGAGTCGCGGCCGTGTACACCAACACTGACCCCACCCAGTCCAGCCTTTTCACCTCTCCTATGGGAGGTGCCCTGCTTGGTGTAGGTCTGAAGCTCAACATCCAAAAAACGAAGATCATGGCCACTGGGCCCATCACCTCCTGGCAAATAGAAGGGGAAGAAATGGAGGCAGTGAGAGATTTTACTTTCTTGGGCTCCATGATCACTGCAGATGGTGACAGCAGCCACGAAATTAAAAGATGCCTGCTTCTTGGGAGAAGGGCAATGACAGGCCTAGACAGCATCTTGAGAAGTAGAGATGTCACCTTGCCAACAAAGGTCCGTATAGTTAAAGCCATGGTTTTCCCAGTAGTGATGTATGGAAGTGAGAGCTGGACCATAAAGAAGGCTGATCGCCGAAGAATTGATGCTTTTGAATTATGGTGCTGGAGGAGGCTCTTGAGAGTCCCATGGACTGCAAGAAGATCAAACCTCTCCATTCTTAAGGAAATCAGCCCTGAGTGCTCACTGGAAGGACAGATCGTGAAGCTGAGGCTCCAGTACTTTGGCCACCTCATGAGAAGAGAAGACTCCCTGGAGAAGACACTGATGCTGGGAAAGATGGAGGGCACAAGGAGAAGGGGGCGACAGAGGACGAGATGGTTGGATAGTGTTTTCGAAGCTACTAATGTGAGTTTGACCAAACTGCAGGAGGCAGTGGAAGACAGGAGGGCCTGGCGTGCTCTGGTCCATGGGGTCACAAAGAGTCGGACACGACTAAACGACTAAACAACAACAACATGGGAGGTGACTGGTTGATGAGGAGAAGGATGAGGAAACGTTTTCAGCTCAAGGGCCAAATTCGATTCTGGGTGACCTTCCAAGGGCCACATGCCAGGGGGTGGATGAAGTAGGAGAAAAAAGTGAACAACAAATTAGCAACAACAACAGCCTGCCTTTTCGCAAGACCAGGATTCAAGCTGGCTCACACAAATGAAAACAACAAAAGATCAATAAATAGAAAAATAGAGAGAGAGATGTGAGCCTTCTCTTACGCATCTCAGGGAATTTCGCCATTCTGTGCCACCAGGGTTGGCTCAAAACATTTTGGCACCTGAGGTGAACCACAAAATGGAGCCCACCACAACCAGGGAAGAAGAGGTGAGGGGCAACAGTGGGCAAAATATTCCTCAGAGGCCAGATCTGCCGGTCCTGTAGATCCCGATGCCTGAGGCAGTCGCCTCATCTTGCCTTATGGGTGGGCCGGCCCAGACCTCCACCAGTCCTCTGGCAACCTCGACCCTGATCGCAAAGGACGTGCTGATGGAGGGAAGGGATTCATAGCACGGGGCGTCCAGATGGCGCCTGGGAAATGGATGGCACCGTCCCGAAGCCGTGGGCTCCTTGCCTCCCTGTCTGCGGTTAGGAAGGAGAAAATGTGATCTAGCAAAAAGCCAGCATGGGTTTTACTGTTTCTTTAATTATAATTTCCAGAAGTTGAAAGCTTCCACGGGCTTTTATGAATATGAAGAGCCCACTACTGTCACCTCCTGCTGCTTTAATAATTTTATTAGCGGCCTCCACCGTGTGCAGGAAGACAATGGGATGCAGAGCCGTCTCTCTGAATTACTTTATACATAAAGGGAACGGTCTCGTTCTGAGCCAAAACTCCTTCCTTCATTCTGTGTCCGTTTCCCTGACTGTTCAAAAATGCCCCCTGTTTTAAGTTACTTTCGTCGCTCGCAGGGAGTGTTCGCGTGTCACTTTGATGCCTCACTTCTTTGGTTCCACCTTCCTTTTCTTTCGTGTTTCGTTCCCCTTTTCACCCCCGGCTAGCTCTGCTTCTCAGTTCTCCTTTGTTGCCCTCGCTGTCCTCATTTGCCCTCATTGGAATTTAATCGCATTGGCCAAATCAACCCATGTGACCCCCATCAAATGGAATTTAATCGCATTGGCCAAATCTACCCATGTGACCCCCATTCAGTTGCCCTCGGCCAATCGGACCCACATGAGTTCCCCTCAGCCAATCGGATCCAATGGCAAATGAGGGCAAGGTCAGTGAGGGCCATGAAGAAGGGCAATGATGCCAAGAAGGAGGAAGGGAAGAAATGGGCGCCAAACTCCTAACTCTCTGCCAATGTGAGTTCTGTTTTGGACCAACCTTGTATTACACGTAGTGTTTCCGAAGTGATTTGTGAAATTTCATGGTGTCCAACAAACGGCTAACGTCATCTTCCAGTGTGTTCTCCTGCACAGACTCAATTTAAGTTGGCTTTTGCCAACCAATTGCCTTCAAGGAGCCTGAAGGAGCGTCTCCACCACCATCGTTCAGCCCAGACACTGAGGTCCAGCTCCGAGGGCCTTCTGGCAGAGCAATCCTGGAGCCATTTAGATTCTCCCAATGACCTCAAATATTCCTCTGCAATAAGGGAGGCAAATGGGGAAAGCCTTCCCATTGTCTTTTTCCTTGCAAATCCTGTCTTAAGGACATATTTGTGTATGAATAGGGTGAGCCTGTGACCTGGATTCAGGAACTAAAGTATTAGCCATCACCAAAGAATGGCCAGGCTGCCCAGGTAGAGCAATCAGTGACCATTATCCGGTATCCTGGCAGGCAGGATTTCTGCTGTAGACCGCCTCCTTCTGCGATGTACGTACGATGTTTCAGGGGGGTGGTCTTGGGCTACAGGGTGGACAATTTCAAAAGACTATGTAAGGGCTTGCACACCATTGTTCAGGGTTCTCCTCCCTCCTGCGTGTGGTGAGGGGGGGACCCTATTGCAACATTTCCTTTACTAAAGATCAGGCTTCCTAGCTGCTTTGCTTCTCAATATACCCTGGTTGGCCTCTGTTTTCTCCTACCGATAGGGAACCCATTTATGGGCTCTATACGGGCTCTGGAATACCCCATAAGGGAAAGGGAGCAGCTTTTCTTATAGGATGTCCTTTGCAAGGCTGGGAAGATGGTACGTGTGGTGTGTTTGTGTGTGTGTGTGTGTGTGGGAGAGAGAGAGAGAGAGAAAGAGAGAGAGAGAGAGAGAGAGACTTTCACCAGACCCAGGCAGCTTCCCTCTCCCAGGCCTCTGTACAGTCGCCGTCATCCCCAGATGTTGCTATTTTGAGAGCATCTGAGTTGCATTTCAATTACACGGCAGCTTCCTGGGGCTGTTGGGAGGGGGTGTGTAACATGCTTGTTCTTTATGATAATAACTTACCTTGCTTCCTTTTATTTGGGGAAAATAGGGGGGGGGGAGGGAGTGGAGGGAAAGGAGAGAGACTGGCATATCCAGTCGAGTTCAGAGTCCCAGAGCAACAATTCAGTTGCATGTCGAGACCCTGAAGCCAACCCCTCGTTGTGAACACACACACAAGGACACAGACATTGTTGTTGTTGTTGTTGTTTAGTCGTTTAGTCGTGTCTGCCTCTTCGTGACCCCCTGGACGAGAGCACGCCAGGCACTCCTGTCTTCCACTGCCTCCCGCAGTTTGGTCAAACTCATATTACTAGCTTTGAGAACACTGTCCCACCATCTTGTCCTCTGTCATCCCCTTCTCCTTGTGCCCTCCATCTTTCCCAACTTCAGGGTCTTTTCCAGGGAGTCTTCTCTTCTCATGAGGTGGCCCAAGTCTTGGAGCTTCAGCTTCAGGATCTGTCCTTCCTGTGAGCACTCAGGGCTGATTTCCTTCAGAATGGAGAGGTTTGATCTTCTTGCAGTCCATGGGACTCTCAAGAGTCTCCTCCAGCACCACAATTCAAAAGCATCAATTCTTTGGCGATCAGCCTTCTTTATGGTCCAGCTCTCACTTTCATACATCACCACTGGGAAAACCATAGCTTGAACTATACACACCTTTGTTGGCAGGGTGATGTCTCTGCTTTTTAAGATGCTGTCTAGGACAGACATTAGGTTACTGTTATTGGGCAAATTTTGGCCACAACTTTATTGATTTCAGAATGTGAGCGGTATTAGGCATTGAATGGACCCAACTATATCTGACTCCTGCCCGATGCACAGGGAGTTCAGTAAGGGTAAACCACTGGAAGGGGGAGCCCTGTCGATGAAGACCAACTTGAGCTCCCCCTGGTCTTCCCGTGAGGGTTGTGTCATGGCCCTAGCCATGCCCTGAGCTTCGGACAAGATCCACACCCCGGATTTCTTTAATGGAATACCCTTAAGCTTGGAGGGGCAGGTGATGGCCACACCTCCCCTCCCCCATCACAAGGTCAAACAATGCCTAACCGCAACCCTAACAAAGTTGTGACAATTGCTAGGAGGTAGGCACAAACCAAATGGCCTGTGCCAATTTGCCAAGTGGAAAAATTCCTACCAGGCCCCTCAACGGCGACCAACCGAGGGCCATAGCAAGGCCAGTGACTAGAACCTGCAAAATAGAGAGGGAGGGAGGGTGATTGAGGAAGAGAGCCAAAGAGGAAGCCCTCCAGCTCGCGCCTCTGCTTAAATGGTCCCGGCCACGTCCCCCGGCCAGCAGATTGGCTGGCCGGTTGCTGAATTGGCCGGGATCCCCCGGGCAACGGGGGACTAAGTCCCCCAGCCCCGGAGAAGAGTGGGTGGCCACGCGGTCCACCCCAACTCCTCCACATGGGGAAGTGGAGCGGATTTCCCAAGAACGCCATCTCCTTAAGGGGCAAGAGGTCAGCCATGACTGCTGCACAGGGCACACTCAAACACAGGTCTGTAGCTCAGTGGTGGAACATCTGATCTGAATGCAGAAGGTCCCCAGCTCCATCCGCAGTGGCAACTCCAGCTAGGGCTGGGAGAAACCCTGGAGAGCTATGGACAATACTGGGCGAAGTGGACCCATGTCTCTGACTCAGTATAAGTGCCCCTGAAAATTCCTTGACCAATACACAAGCTCCCTCTGGCTCTGTCTGCAAAGGGCTTGAACAGAACAGATTTTTTAAATTGCCAGACCTATTCTCTGGTATGCTCCTGATGCCGTCGCAACGGGGCTGTATTATGTAGTCCATTATATAGCCCAACAAACTCATCAGAATTTTAGTGTACATTTCTCCTAATAATACTCATTTCTTGCAAGCAATTCCCCCACACATAATGTGTGTTTTGCCGTATTGTCATGAATATATGCATTTTTATGCACATTTTCTCCATAAAATACACATTTTTGTACATGGTTTTGGCAGGAGAACCTAGGGGAGATATGTTTGTTTGTGTGTTTTCTTTTACGAAGTGCTGATGAGGTAGGATCACATTAATAGGCAAACTGGATCAGATTTCTCCCCTTCCTCCTCCCCAAATCTCCCCTGGCAATATATATATAAATTGAATCAACAGAAACCAAATTGGATACAATTTGCTTACGGCTGAAGAGGATGCTCCTCTCTTTCCTCCTTTAGACAAAATCAGACATTGCATTGCATTCTTCATGCAGCTGTGCAAATAACACCGTGTCTATACGGGCCAACTGACCCATCACTGTAGACAGTTGAAGGTCTGTGATGTGGGATTTCCATTCATTATCAGGGAGTGTCATCAGTGCCAAATTTACATATAAGCTAAACAAGCTATAGCTTAGGGGCCCACTGTCTTGGGGGCCCCCAAAAAATTTAAATGGAAAACCCTGGATGTACATTTCCATAGAGGGACGCGGGTAGTACTGTGAGTTAAACCACAGAACCTAGGACTTGCCAATCAGAAGGTCGGCGGTTCGAATCCCCGTGACAGGGTGTGCTCCCGTTGCTCGGTTCCTGCTCCTGCCAACCCAGCAGTTCGAAAGCACAAAAAGTGCAAGTAGATAAATAGGTACTGCTCCAGCGGGAAGGTAAACGGCGTTTCCGTGTGCGGCTTAGTCCTGCTGGCCACATGACCCGGAAGCTGTACGCCGGCTCCCTCGACCAATAAAGCGAGATGAGCACTGCAACCCCAGAGTCGTCCGCGACCTAATGGTCGGGGATCCCTTTACCTTTTACCTTTCCAAAATATACGATAAAAAACAAATAAAATAAAACCTACATACAGCAACAGTGTTTTGTGTTGTGTAGGCTCCTATGATGTAAGTCATGGGCCCCGCCTGCTAGCCTGCTCCCTCAAATATCACTGGTTTGCTCATTTCTATATATAGGGTGCCTACATTCTGCATGTGCAAATGGCTTTAGATACCTGTTAGGTCCATTAATTACCATATAGCATAAATTCAACACAAAAAACAGCGACAATTTGTGGTTGACAAAGGACAGCTGGACATATAAAGGGCCCCATTACCTTCAGTAGCTTAGGGCCTCATCAAACTTAAATCTGGCCCTGAGTGTCATGCATACAAGAACAGAGCCTGACCATAAAACTGGAAAGTACCAGTTTAGGAGGAATTTAATGGCTAAATGCTAGATTGAAAAACAACTCTTGGTGAGGTGCAAGGAGGGCTTTGAACCTACTGCAAAAAAGTGGGTTGAATAAGTGTTTCTAAGGACTGCAGCTGAATGAATGAGAGATGGTGTGGTCCTGGGGTGGCAGAGGGTTTGTTGTCTAGAGAATAAACGACCCATGTGTGAGGGCCAGGGACTCGGGCTCAGACTCGGAACCAGAGGAGTCTCTGTCTGCACCGGATCCTTTGCCTCAGGCGGCATCTGAACCACGTCTGGGGCCTGATTCTGAAGAGCTCCAGTCTGCACACGTTCCCCTGCAACAAGCCCCAGCTGGGCCGAGTCAGGGGCCTGAGCCTGCCCTGGCTCCAGATGCAGGGATGACCTCCTTGCCTTCAGCTGGGCCATCACTTACAGCTGCTCCACTACCGGTTGTGTCAGGGGAGGCTGAGGCGGCCCCTGGGTCTAAGTAACCCACCGACGTCTCCTGAGCTGCAGAGACTGAGGTCTGAGAGAAGGAGAGACCTGAGTACTCGCAGGAGGAGTGCTCGCCTTCAGGCAAGACAGGGAGGTGAGTCGCCGGGGGATCAGGACTGGCTGTTACCCCCGTCAGAGATAAAAGGCTGTTGAACCTCGCCCCAGGTTGCAGGAGCAACATTGCTGTTTGCTAGAATTTGCCTGAGACCCTGCACCTCACCTAGCCTGGTTTCCTGCCTGGGCCCTGCTGGACTGACTCCTCGTGGGAATTCTTGGATTCGGGACCGGACCTGGATTGCGTTGCTCGGGTTTAAGTCCCAGGCCCAGCAAACTATGGGACATATATTTCCTATAAAGGGTGTGTGCTAATGAAAATAATCTCACAGAAACATTTGGACTCTGTCTGGTAGTGCATTACTGAATGAAGTCTGACTAACTAGGAATTTCATAGAATCATAGATTTCCATGCCACAAGGAGGCCACAAGGATCATCCAGTCCCATGGTTCCCAACGTGGGGCACACGCCCCACAGAGGGGCAATTTGATTTTTAAGGAGGGCAATTTGAAAATGATTTATTAACAGTGAATGGCCTTTTAGGCTTCCTCCACATGAATACGTGTTCACTTTTTGAATAATAAGAATTATATGTCACATGGGGGGGGGGTTAGGATTTTAGAGATGCTTAGGTAGGACATGGCCAAAAAAAGTTTGGGAACCACTGATTTAGTCCAAAGCAGGAATCTTTTGCCCAACGTGGGACTTGAACCCACAACTCTGAGATCCAGAGTCTCTTTCTCTTCCAACAGAGCTAATTTGGTGTGAGCATCTGTACTTGAATCCCCAAGGGATGTCGCTCCCACATCTGGATAGGAGATGCTTGGCTGCCTTCTTTTCCCAGTTCTGGGATTTCTCTCCTGGATACCTCATGTTGCATCCGCTTCAGGTTGCATTTTCTCGGGTTGCTGACTGCCAAAACCCGGAAGTACTGGAACGGGTTACTTCCGGGTTTCGGCAATTGCACATGCGCAGAAGCGCTAAATCGCGCTTTGTGCATGTGCAGAAGCGCTGAATTGCAACCCGTGCTTGCGCAGATGCACAGATGCAAACACTGCAGGTTGCGAACGTGCATCCCACACGGATCACGTTTGCAACCCGAGCATCCACTGTATTCCTCAAAACAGATTTGCACGAAAACACAAAAATCAGCTTGCAGTCAGAGCTGGACAAAGACATTTCGTTGCTGGGTGTGAAAGGCAGCTTGGTGCTTAAGGGAGCCAGAAGACAACATTTTTGGCTTCACCCAGCATGCATTGCATTCTGCTGCAATTCACGCTTCAGCAAAACCTACACCATTTGTCTCATTGTCCACCATGGTGAAACTACATAACTTGCGCCATTTGTTACAAAACTTTCATTGTTGTCACCTTATTCCACCATGTTCATGTCACTGCAAAGGAAACACGCCGCAAATGGAAGCGGAGAATGCAACCAATTATTTATCATTTGCAGACCGAAAGCAACAACGGCAAATACAGATTGTATTCATTGGATTGATTTCTGGACTTGGGACGAAGAAGCAAACATTGACTCTTTCTGCTTCTGTTTCCGCTGGGATTCTCCAGCCTCCCAGCATCTCCAACGCCCATGTGATCAGGCTGGGAGATGAATCTTATTTCAGCAGCGGTGACAGGACATTAGCACCCTCCTGAAGGCAGAAGTCTAGCTTAGGAGGCACAAGGCAGGCAACACAGCCCAACCACACAGCTCTGTTTGCTCGAATCCTGCTTGCAGGTTTCCCAGAGGAATCTTGGCCAGTCGCTGTGAGAACAGAATGCTGGGTGTGAGAAGCTGGAGTCAAGAGTAGGTCAGCAATAAAATAATAATAATAATAATAATAATAATAATAATAATAATAATAATAATAATAATATCTTTATTGTCATTGTACAACCTGTGTATGGGACGCGGGTGGCGCTGTGGGTTAAACCACAGAGCCTAGGACTTGCCGATCAGAAGGTCAGCGGTTCAAATCCCCGAGACAGGGTGAGCTCCCGTTGCTCGGTCCCTGCTCCTGCCAACCTAGCAGTTTGAAAGCACACCAGTGCAAGTAGATAAATAGGTACTGCTCCAGCGGGAAGGTAAACTGTGTTTCCGTGCACTGCTCTGGTTCACCAGAAGCGGCTTAGTCATGCTGGCCACATGACCCAGAAGCTGTACGCCGGCTCCCTCGGCCGAGCCTTCCCTCGGCCGAGCCTTTAAACGAGCCTTCCTCCCCCCCCCCCAACACTCAGTCTCATTGCACTCTGTGTGCTTTATCGAACAACACACCACCTCACAAGTCAATTTTGCTATGTTATTTTCCATCAACAGCCTAACAGCCCATGGATAGAAGCTATTTTTTAGCCTGTTGGTATGGCTGATTATATTTCTATATCTCCTGCCCGAGGGTAGGAGATTAAAGAAGTGATGGTCGGGGTGTGTGTCATCCCTGAGAATTTTTCTCACTCTCCTAAGGCCACGATCCCTTGCGACGTCATCTAGCAGACTCAAGGGACAGCCCATGATATCATGGGCTGTATTCACCACCCTCTATAAAGACTTTCTGTCCGTGGCTGTCAAACCAGCATACCACACTGTGATACAATATGAGAGGACACTTTCTATTGTGGACAGGTAAAAGGAGTTCATCAGTTGTTGTTTAACATTATTCTTTCTCAAGACCCTGAGGAAATGGGAGTCTCTGTTGGGCCCTTCTGACCACCTGAGTTATGTTGAACTCCCAGGAATTTAAAGGAGGAGACTCTCTCCACACAGCCCCCCCCCCCCGATATACAACAGGGCAGGTTCCCCTCTCTTCCTCTGGAAGTCCAACACCATATTCTTTGTCTTACTAATATTTAGGTGCAAGTTATTCTCTGAGCACCATGTAGATGCTTTTTGAACCTCCCCCCTGTACGCTGTTTCATCTCCGCCTGCAATTAGGCCCATTGTCAGCAAAGTTAATTCCTTATTCAAGGAAACCAAAACAGCTCAGTCCTAGTGGGGACAGCAGCCCTTCCCAGTAGGTCTTGCCCCCAAGGAAGCAGTTGCCATGACTGAAGGTTCCCACTGTTCTCTAAGGTTCCTCCCCAGGTTCCTAAGGCTCCTTCATCTTGTCTCTTGTTGCTCTGCTCTCTTCATGCCTCTTCTGCTCCTGGGAGACCACTGGGAGGGGATCTGGTTGTAGCAGGAGGGGGAGACTCCCTGGGCTCTTCAGCAGCCTGTCTGTCTCCTGGCCTCCCTCTGCTTCTGCTTCTGCCTCTGTTTCTGGACTGCTTTCTGCCACAGCCTCCTCCTGCTCACTAAACCCTGTTGCCTCTTCAGCTCCCAGCACCTCCTCCTTCCAGTCTGGTCCCTCTTTTCCCTCTGACCGTACATTGCCATCCCACTACCAATCCCCTGGCTCTCAGCCTTCTTCCCCTGGGGGTTCCCTTGTAGCCAGCTGGTCCATGACACTGGACTAAATGGGGGTCTTGGGCCTGATCCAGCAGGCTCTTCTCATGTTCTTATGCTGTTTGTCCTCCAACATTTTCCTGCCATGCGCACCCTTCTCTGCCCCATGGAAGGGCAGCACTCATTAATAGAATTTTAGAGTTGGAAGGGACCCTGAGCATCATCCGGTCCACCCCCTGCAATGCAGCATATGAATCTCTCCCATACCGGGATTGAACCTGCAACCTTGTTGTTGTTGTTGTTGTTGTTTAGTTGTGTCCAACTCTTCGTGACCCCCTGGACCAGAGCACGCCAGGCACCTCTGTCCTCCACTACCTCCCGCAGTTTGGTCAAACTCATGCTGGTAGCTTTGAGAACACTGTCCAACCATCTTGTCCTCTGTCGCCCCCTTCAGTGTCTTCTCCAGGGAGTCTTCTCTTCTCATGAGGTGGCCAAAGTACTGGAGCCTCAGCTTCACGATTTGTCCTTCCAGTGAGCACTCAGGGCTGATTTCCTTAAGAATGGATGTGTTTGATCTTCTTGCAGTCCATGGGACTCTCAAGAGTCTTCTCCAGCACCAGAATTCAAAAGCATCCATTCTTCGGCGATCAGCCTTCTTTATGGCCCAGCTCTCACTTCCATACATCACTACTGGGAAAACCATGGCTTTAACTATACGGACCTTTGTTGGCAAGGTGACGTCTCTACTTCTCAAGATGCTGTCTAGGCCTGTCATTGCCCTTCTCCCAAGAAGCAGGCGTGGCTGCTGTCACCATCTGCAGTGATCATGGAGCCCAAGAAAGTAAAATCTCTCACTGCCTCCATTTCTTCCCCTTCTATTTGCCAGGAGGTGATGGGACCAGTGGCCATGATCTTCGTTTTTTTGATGTTGAGCTTCAGACAACCTTGGCGTTCGTCATCAGCACCACACTCTAGCTTGAACTGGTCCCTCCAAAAGTACTACAGTGGATTCTCTGGTTGCGAACATGATCTGTGTGGGAAGCATGTTCGCAACTCGCAGCGCCGCTTCTGCACACACACAGGTCGCGATTCAGTGCTTCTGTGCATGCGCAAGCGCCGAAACCCAGAAGTAACCTGCTCCGGTACTTCCGGGTTCGGTCTGGTGCGCAACCCGAAATCTCGCAACCCGAAGCATCTGTAACCCGAGGTATGACAGTACTTTGTTCTCCCTGTATGGGATTTTCCTAATAGAACAATATGTCTTGCTGCATGTGTGCTCTTTGATTAAAACTGTTATCTGACTGCTTATTGACCCACCCACTCCCTGAAAACATCTTTCAATGGAATTAAATTATTATTTCCCCTTTCCGCGCAATAGTCAATATCCTGCCCAATTTGTTTCGATATGAGCTTTGCTTAAGTGACAGGGCCCAAGTACGTCCTTCAGATAAATTGCATGGATTTTGTTTGCCTGAGCAATACTGACTATCCACCGCAAGTGAGGAAGTGAGATCAGAGCCGGGGATGTGCTGTTCGTAGAATCAGAGAATCATAAAGACCCCCTTCATTTGGCCTCTTGCAAGGATGTGTGTGTGTGTGTGTGTATGTTTGTGTCTATACTTGAAACTCTTCCAATTATCTCCCTAAAGAGTCTTTTTAGAAAGGGGGGGCACCCAACATCATTATTTTTCTGGTTCTTCATTTCTTTTCTCCCCCAAAGAGCTCTCGCAAAGCTTGGGGTCATCAAATCCAATCTGGACGCTGCTATTTTTGCTATTTGCGAGGAGAAGGGGGGGGGGGGAATCTAATATTCTTCATTTAATATACTTACTTTCCCTTGCGGGATGGGAATCATAAATTGGCAAACTGTTTCATTATTGTCCAAATCCCCCCTTTGCTCTAATTCTTCCTCTTCATAAAACATTATGATATAATAGAGACATAAACACTGCCTTAGATACAATGAATTAGAGGAAAACTTCTATCAGGTCAGACTTTGGGGCCACCTGCAATGGCCGGCAATGGTTTTTTCTGGGTTTCAGGCAATACCTGGAGAGATTCTGGGGATTGGAGCTGGAACATTCTGCATGCAAGACAGGTGTACTGAGCTCTGCCCCCTTCCAAACGCCCATCCTGACCTCTCTTACAACACACCCATGGATGGCAGACACCTGAGTTTTGCTCAGAGTAAACCCATTGAAATCAATGAACCTAATGTTATGTACTGAGTTGAATAGGATCCAAACTGCAGCAGTCTGATTGGTCCTAGAACAATAGGATCCAAAAGGCAGCAGTCTGATTGGTCCTAGAACAATAGGATTCAGAATGCAGCAGTCTGATTGGTCCTAGAACAATGCAGCAGTATGATTGGTTGGCAGGAACTACCCAATCATGCTCCAGATAGAAGTGAATCCACAACCTGATTGGCTTACAGTAGAATTCCGGAATTAGCCAATCATGTGCAGCCCATTGTGTAAATAATGTATATAAAGCAGATACTTTGAGGGGACTTGCATTCATTCCTCCTCACCACTATGAGCTGAATAAAGAGCATGAAATCACTTTGCGACTCGGAGTATATTTCACCTAACTTAGCTGTACTGATTAATTTCGATGAGTGAAACTCACAAGCTTCTCTTTGCACAGAGCACCCAAGGTTTTTGTTTTAGTGTGCGGTCGCACGGAAAATGTGCAGCTGGGAAAATGCGCCACTTGTTAAGAGACAGCGTGTCATTTGAAAAACGGAAGATGCACAGTAGGTGTGTGTGTGTGTTTATTAAGCACTTACATCAGGGCAGAAGGTGCTCTGTTTCCATGGTGGAAACAACCTGCCCAGACAATATTAAAAACATATTAAAGCACTTCCGTCTTCACCTTGGGGCAGGGAGCACTTCACTGCATCCTTGCAAACAGCCGTAAAGGCACTACTCTTTTTGTGCCTGTTCATTATTGAACTAAGGCAGAATCATAAATCTCTCTATATTAGAGGAGAACCACTGCCTCCGATGGAGAAATTGCCACAGATGTGTAAGCAAAGAGCAAGGCGTGCTTTTGTGATCGTTCACATTTTTTTAAAAAATTATTCGTGTGGGGTGTCTGAAAGGGAACTTGTTCAGTTGGGAAATCTGCTTAAAAATGCAACGCCCCAAGAGCTTCTCTCAGTCCACACT
This sequence comes from Podarcis muralis, assembly GCF_964188315.1. NCBI lineage: Eukaryota > Metazoa > Chordata > Lepidosauria > Squamata > Lacertidae > Podarcis > Podarcis muralis. The sequence goes on from NC_135663.1 coordinate 4,808,536, forward strand.
GTTAATAAATATCTCCCTCTCTTCTTCCTCACTTAATTCACAAATAGTAGCACCTTATTTGTCTTTAAATGCCTGCAGAAGCAGCTGCCTAATATATTCTCCATATCAATTCCCTTCCTGCAAATCTATACTATTTTGTTAGGAAACCGATGCTGTTGTCCATAAGGTTGTCTCCGTAACAACGCAAAGTTATCATTAAGACTGGGCTGAATCCCCCAAATTTAACCATTCATCTCTGCAAAAACTCTGCATTAATTTATTTCATCTTGAGCCCTTCAGAGACCCTATTCTCGCAGAGCTTCAGTTCCCAGAATTCCCTGGGAAGGGAGATTGACTGTTCAGCCACTCTGGGAATTGTAGTGAGGATAACAGGGGGGTCTCATTACACCTCTCAGCATCCTTAACAAACTACATCTCCCAGGATTCCTTGGGGGAAGCCAAGACAGCTTAAGGTGGTATGATACTGATTAAATGTCTAGTGGAGATGGGGCCTAAGTTCTAACAAATGATATTACAGGATAATTTCATTTTCCCCCTGGTATATTTTTAACCAAAGCGAAAGATGGGCGGGGGATGCTTTTTACCTTTCAAGCAGCTTTGAGCCTTCTGCAACAGAGTAATTCAACGTGGCACCAAGATGGCAGAATAAAACCTTGTAGAACAATCCTGTACACCCCCAAAAATCCTGTTCACCCAAAAGTACTTAGTTATCCTGGCCACATGACCCGGAAAAACTGTATGTGGACAAACGTCGGCTCCCTTGGCCAGTAAAGCGAGATGAGCACCACAACTCCAGAGTCGTTCGTGACCGGACTTAACTGTCAGGGGTTCTTTACCTTTACCTTTTTGGGACACGGGTGGTGCTGTGGGTTAAACCACTGAGCCTAGGGCTTGCCAATCGGAAGGTCGGCGGTTCGAATCCCCGTGACGGGGTGAGCTCCCGTTGCTCGGTCCCTGCTCCTGCTAACCTAGCAGTTCGAAAGCACGTCAAGTGCAAGTAGATAAATAGGTACCGCTCTGGCGGGAAGGTAAATGGCGTTTCTGTGCACTGCTCTGGTTTCGCCAGAAGTAGCTTAGTCCTGCTGGCCACATGACCCGGAAAAAACTGTCTGCAGACAAACGTTGGCTCCCTTGGCCAGAAAAGCGAGATGAGCGCCGCAACCCCAGAGTCGTTTGCGACTGGACTTAACTGTCAGGGGTCCTTTACCTTTACCTTTTTAGGCCCCATTGAGGTTGGTGTGGTTTGCTCCCAAGTAGATGTGTGTGATGTGGTGGTGAGAATGTCAGATTAGGACCTGGGAGACCAGGGTTCGAATCCCGGCACTCAGCCACTCAGCCACTGGGTGACCTTGGGCCAGTCGCTGCCCCCAGCCTTGCCTACCTCACAGGGCTGTTTTAGGGATTAAATGAGGAGGGGTATGAACCATGTGCATTCCACTGAGCTCCTAGGATAAAAAGGTTGGGGTATAAAATAAATAAATAAATAAATTGCATAATGACTTGATGGTTGGGTTGCCTGCTTCTCGTTGCATCGTTGATCCATATTCATAGAATCATAGAATTGTGGAGTTGAAGGAGACCCCCCCGAAGGTCATCTAGTCGAACCCCCTGCAGCGCAGGAATATTTCACCCGAACCCACAACCCTGAGATTAAGAGTCTCATGCTCTACCAACTGAACTATGTCGTATAAGCAAGGTGATAATAATAATAATAATAATAATAATAATAATAATAATAATAATAATAATAAATTTTATTTATATCCCGCCCTCCCCTGCCGAAGCTGGGCTCAGGGCGGCTAACAACATTCTAAAACATTCATTATAAAATTAATCAAATCAAATTAAAGTCAAATTAATGGCAACCATCAAGCAAAATTCTGTGCAGATTGCCGATTGCCAGAGGAGGGGGTCAGGCTGCGCCCTGACCAAAGGCCTGGTGGAACAGCTCTGTCTTGCAGGCCCTGCGGAAGGATGTCAGGTCCTGCAGGGCCCTAGTCTCTTGGGACAGAGCGTTCCACCAGATTGGAGCCGCGGCCGAGAAGGCCCTGGCTCTAGTTGAGGCCAGCCTAACCTCTCTGTGGCCTGGGATCTTCAGGATGTTTTTATTTGCAGACCGTAGATTTCTCTGTGGGACATACCAGGAGAGGCGGTCCCATAGGTACGAAGGTCCTAGGCCGTATAGGGCTTTAAAGGTTAAAACCAGCACCTTAAACCTGATCCTGTACTCCACCGGGAGCCAGTGCAGCTGGAATAATACCGGATGAATGTGATCTCGCAGCGAGGACCCCGTAAGGAGTCTCGCTGCGGCATTCTGCACCCGCTGGAGTTTCTGGGTCAGTCTCAAGGGCAGCCCCACGTAGAGCGAGTTACAATAATCCAGTCTGGAGGTGACCGTCGCGTGGATCACAGTGGCTAGGTCAGGGCGAGAGAGATAAGGATTTGTTTTTGCTTATGTTTATATTGTAATTTTATGTTGTGAAATGCCCTGAGATCTACGGGTCTGGGGCAGTATACAAATTTTAATAATAATAATAATATACATTGTTTTGAGTTATTTATTATACTTACTGAACTCTTTTCTATTAGGAAGTGTTTTTCATCCTAATGGTTCCTTATTGCTGTGAGCTGCTTTGAACATGCACACACTTAATCAAAATCAAATGATCTGTACATTGCGAGGCGCTTTGAGACTCTTTGATGTCAAAAGCGATGAATAAATTTAATAATAATAATATGTTAAAGCAGGGGTCAGCAACCTTTTTCAGCCATGGGCCAGTCCACCGTCCCTCAGACCATGCTGTGGGCCTCTAAGCTTTCTGGTCATTTTTGCCATTTCAGCATAGTCAGTCAGCTTGGTTTGCCATTCCTCTCTGGTAAGGGCTCTTCCTTCTTCCCATCTCTGAGTTAATAGTATCCATGCTGCTCTTGTCACGTACATAAAAAGCCTTTTCTGTTCCTTTGGGATATCGGTACCTACAATTCCTAATAAGAAGGCTTCTGGTTTTGTTCTCTTTTTACAAAAGTTATATTAAACATTTCTTCAGTTCATTATATATCGTTTCCCAGAAAGCTTTATTGCCTTACAGGACCACCACATATAATAAAAGGTGCCTTCTTTTTCTTTACATTTCCAGCAGATATTTGTACTTGTTTTATACATTTTTGCTAACTTACTGGGAGTCAAATACCATCGGTACATCATTTTCATATAATTTTCTCTCAACGTACAGCACACCAAGAATTTCAAATCAGTTTTCCATAACCTGAAAACAGTATAAACAATAAATTGTTGTTGTTGGTTGATTTCTGCCCAGATGTTGCTGATGAATGTGGCATTCTGGATATGTCCAGGAAATTCCGGACATATCGCAATCCTCTATAAATGATGAGGACATTTCTCTTGCTTGCTGCCGTTAACTCTCCCAAACGCTATGTGGAATATTATGTATACTCTCTATTTATCTGTGTAGTTCTTGCCTATTCACTTTTTCCTCTGGCTGGTTTGTCCTTTCCCTCCTTTTTGTTAATGGCAAGGCTTAATAAACAGCTGTCAAGAGCGCATTAACGGGGAGAGAAACCCCTTCATTCTGCTGTGTTGGACAAAAGGAAATTAAACCCCGGAGTGGGGCAAAGGGAGCTTTTAATATCTGCATGTCGAACCGCCTCCTTTGCCATTTGCGAGGTCAGGCAAGCCTGTCTGAGCTCTGCAGACTCAGAGAGGAAACACTTCAGTTGAAAGCTGGAAGGTGGTCTGAGGGCTCACAGTCTCTCCAGGCACAAAGTGCCACGAGTTCGAGACCCCTCTTTTGTTGATTCATTTACTTGTCACACTTGGACGCCACTTTGATGCCCGCTCTTTGCAAAGCCCAGACCAGGAGGTCAGAAAGCCGGCCTGCGACTGTTCGGCGTGACCCCTTGTCAAACTCAAGTCCGCTTCCTCCAATTATCACCATACAGATCCCGGTTAATTGGCGCTGGGGTAAACGTGTTCATCTGAAAACAGCAAGTTACTATCTCTTATGACTGTGAAAATATTGCCGTGCGCTCCCCACGCCTTTGATCGCATAGGGGTTGCAGATTCCCAAGGTGGTTGTCGTTGTAATTAATTATTATATTTATTTATAGTCCACGTTTCCCCCAGACCGGGACTTGTTGTGGCTTACGCAAATTGAAAACACACAGATAAAACACAAAAAAGCTCGAAACATATAAAAGATGATCATTAAAAAGTAATTAAACACTAATAGAAGTATAAGAATAAAACATCTATTAAACACAGATAATAAAAACAGCACAGCGCTATTAATGGCCTTTCTTTTTTCTTTTCTTTTTTTAAAAAGGCAGCTCCCCAAAGCCTGTTGGAAAAAGGAAAAAGGAAGTCCTCACTTGCTAGTGATAGTACAAAGCACTGCCAAATTTAGTGATAACAGAATTGTGGGATGTGATCCATGAGAGGCAGTCAAGTACAACATTCCTTGTAATGCTAGAGAAGACATGCGAGGGAATGTTTGGTCCAGCCAGTCGAAACTTCCTGTTCCTCCTTGCTGGAGCATCCTTCCTTTTGCATGTGATAGAAGGTGGGCGTGACCTAACCTGCCCAGGTAACAAAAGGACGAGTCACGCAGCACACCTCTCTCTCTTTGACTTCCTTCTTCATTTGACCAGCTTCAAGCTAGGAATGCTCTGCTGGCTCCCAGTTAGCCGAAGCACTGGGATTATTCCCCCATATGGGGTAGATCCACATGTACATATTTGTACAGTGGATGCTCGGGTTGCGAATGTGATCCGTGCGGGAGGCACGTTCACAACCCGCAGCGTCTGCACCCCCCAGCGCCACATCTGCACACGCGCAGGTTGCAATTCGGCACTTCTGCACAATACGAGAACAGGGCCTTCTCTGCAGTGGCTCCCCGTCTGTGAAATGCTCTCCCCAAGGAAGTTTGCCTGGCACCTTCATTATACACCTTTAGGCACTAGGCAGAAACATTCCTTTCTAACCAGGCCTTTGGCTGACCTGACAGATCCTATACCCTTTTAAAATGTGACTCTTTTTTAAGGGGGGTGTTGCTGGGTTGTTGATTCTATTTTGATGATATGCATTGTGTTTTTTATGTTGCTCTTTTCTGTGAACTGCCCTGAGACCTCCGTTATAGGTTATAGGATGGTATATAAATTCAAATTCAAATTCAAATTCAAATTCAAATTCAAATTCAAATTCAAATACAAATACAAATACAAATACAAATGATACTAATACTAATAATAATACAGATAAAAATAAGAACTGCTAAAAACATAGGGGAAAAGCAATCATAAAAAGCTATTAAACCTTGATAGGATTAAAGCTATAAATATACATAGATAGGAACCCTGAGAGGTAAGGATATACTGCAACAGTTTGTTGCAGATCTGCCTCCTTGTCTAACATCTTCTTCAAAGGGGGGGGGGGAGGCACCAGTGGGGTTTTCTGCCCAGGGCACTACCATCTCAGTATCAACTTGCCCGCTTAAGTCTCAGCCGTGCCGTAACTCCTGATAAGCAATAAGAGTAAAATACAAACATCATCGGCTTCATTTTTTTATATTTTTTTTGGCTGAGCTTTGTCTGAAACGCCTGCATTTTAATAACCCATATCCTTGTCCAAAAGAGAGGAATCAACAGCCCCTCAAGCCTTCTCTTTTCCTGCAAAGGGTCATTAAGATGCTTGCATCTTCTCCGCTCAGTCGGGCAACGTCAGCGAGCCATTGATAGGATCACAATTAAATAAAGGAGGCTCGCTTCGGCGCTTGCTGTTTAGAAGAGTATAACTTGCCGTATCACCAGCCGATAAATGCATCGCCGTGTCTTGCCAGGACTGACAGATCTCCTTCTCTTCCTTCAGACAGATGTATAAATAAACAGAGCTGATAATCAGCAACAAGAGCCAGGAGCCCGTAATAACCTCTCAGTGGTTTCCATCGGGAAAAGCGTGCTATCTGTGAAAACACCGTGCTTATGAATTTAGCAAAATCAGATAGCACCGCGGCTGATGACTGACTGCTCTTTCATCCTGGCCTTGGAATCTATTTCCAGGAGCATTCGCCTCTGTGGAGCGGGATGGTACTCTGCAGCTCGACACAACAGTGGATTATGGAACATGGAGTAGACCCAGCGTTGTAGCGTGTTCCGAGTGCCCAAGCCAAGCCCTGACGCTCAGGAACACCCCCCCTGAGAATTGCCGAAAAGAAAAATGCACAAGAAAAGCATATTGTATAATAGGTCTTGCTTGTAGGTCCCAGAAACTGTTGCAGGAAAAAAAATCTGTGTGAAGTCGCACTGCAGCAAAGGATTTGTAGTACACTGCAATTGCATCTTATGCACATTTAAACTGTGCGACTTCAACCATATGTGGGTGAAGGCTGTTCATTGAAATCCCGCGAAGAAAATGGAGAGCTTAACAGCTCTTTTTGTGCTGGGCTTTATATAGGATCTGTAGCATTTTATATCAGTGGCATAGCATGGGGGAGCCACAGGGACAGTTGCCCCAGGCGCAAAATTGTTCGGAGTGCAAAATTTCAACACCCATTGCTGCCTTAATACAGCTTTGTGCTTCCGTCGCCGGACTCTGTTGAAAACGGCTTCTCCATGTGAACCAGGAAGTGACATCTCAAGACACAGGAACAACTCATTTTCTTGTTTCTGCAGCTGAAATCTCTTGGGCATGGGTAGGCAAGCTAAGGCCCGGGGGCTGGATCCAGCCCAATCGCCTTCTAAATCCAGCCCGCAGACGGTCTGGGAATCAGCGTGTTTTTACATGAGTCAAATGTGTGCTTTTATTTAAAATGCATCTCTGGGTTATTTGTGGGGCATAGGAATTTGTTTTTTCTCTCCAAAATATAGTCCGGCCCCCCACAAGGTCTAAGGGACAGTGGACCGGCCCCCTGCTGAAAAAGTTTGCTGACCCCTGCTCTTGGGCAATGTGGACACCATTAGGCAGTTGAATGTGCATGCCGTTTCTCTCCACCCCACTCTCATGTGCATAGCTCTGGGTATTGGCAACCCACACTATGCCACTGTTTTATACCGTGAAATACTGTGCACTTTCTTCTTATGGGGTTGAGACCCAAGTTCAGAAAACAAATATACTATAACTTCTTTGCGTGTCGAGGTCCCCAGGTCCACCCTAATAACTCACACATCACACAGAAATTTTTGTTTAAGATTTTTGGCATAATTTTGGCCACAACTTTATTAAAATACAAATTTGTGAGTGGTTGCTTAGGCATTGGTTGCGACTATCTGCCCCCACCATGGGGGACAGACTGATATTCCGCACGATGCGAAAGTCAGAATGGGGGAATACACTTGGGGGTTACGCGGAGCAGGGAACCTGCCCTCACCCCAAATGCAACCAGGAGCTCATTGCTATGGCCCGAGCCCCCTTGACAGAGTGGACAAGCAATAGTTAGCTCCCAATTCCTTTAACGGAATCCGTTGCAGCAGCAGCATTAGAGGGGCAGGCACAGCCAATCCATGCCCCTCAACCAACCAAACCATAAACCAATGCCTAACCGAAACCTTACAAGTTGTGACGATTTGCTACACAGTAGGCAAAAACCAAATGGCCCCAGCCAATCAGCCAGATGGACAAAATTCCTACCAGGCCCCCGCTCCAAAGCAGACGACCCCATGACAGGCATAGCAAGGTCAAAGCGAACAACCCTATTCTAGGGAGGGAGGGACGGGCAATCCGATGCTCGGGCAAAAAGAGGAAGCCCTAGCCTCGTGCAAGGAGTTTTACTATTTCTGGCTGTCAATCAATAAATGGCAACATTAACTTCTTCCCAACAACAAGGGAAGCCCCAATCGCATCAGTGGCCAACGAACAATTAGCCCGCCTCCCAACTTTGGAGTGTCCTGGCGGCCCCCACCGCAACACGTGCTCTCCATGAAGGAGAACACGCTTTGCCATGTTCCTGATGATGCAAGACATAGCCAGGGACAAGGACATGGCCTGCAGCAAGCTTTCCCCTTTAACTGGCATGTTTACCTGCAAGCATGTTTACTTGCAGATAATCGCCTCCGCCTGCTATTTTAAAGAGAAAGCTGGCACACCTCCCTGCGAGCAGATTTGATTTTCCAGCCAGCAACCCGGCTTCTCATATCAAGCAGCAGGCTATCTGCAAACAGTTCCCCCCTTGCAGGGAAGGCCCAGCAGTAGAGCATCTGCATTGCATGCAAAAAAAGTCCCAGACTCAATTCTTTGCATCTCCCAGCAGGGCTGGGATAGGGCTCCTGTCTAAAATGCAGGACAGTCAGTTTAGACAGCAAAATGGACCAGTGATCTGCCTTGAGTGTCGCGAGGCTGGTGTCTTTGATCCGCAAGCAGCTCTCCTGGTGCAGACTCTTCTGAACAGGAACCCCTGAGGTGGAATCTTTGTTGTTTAGTCGTTTAGTCGTGTCCGACTCTTCGTGACCCCCTGGATCAGAGCACGCCAGGCACTCCTGTCTTCCACTGCCTCCCGCAGTTTGGTCAGACTCATGCTGGTAGCTTCGAGAACAGTGTCCAACCATCTCGTCCTCCGTCGTCCCCTTCTCCTTGTGCCCTCCATCTTTCCCAACATCAGGGTCTTTTTCCAGGGAGTCTTCTCTTATCATGAGATGGCCAAAGTATCGGAGCCTCAGCTTCAGGATCTGTCCTTCCAGTGAGCACTCAGGGCTGATTTCCTTCAGAATGGAGAGGTTGGATCTTCTTGCAGTCCACGGGACTCTCAAGAGTCTCCTCCAGCACCAGAATTCAAAAGCACCCATTCTTTGACGATCAGCCTTCTTTATGGTCCAGCTCCCATTTCCATACATCACTACTTGGAAAACCATAGCTTTAACTATATGGACCTTTGTTGGCAAGGTGATGTCTCTGCTTTTTAAGATGCTGATCATTGCAATAAAAACATCACAGCTCCAGCTCCCTGCTGGAAAAAGAAAGTTTTCACCTGCCCCTTCGCCGGCAAGACAGTGATCCGTGAAGGGGGAGGTGGAATCTACAGTCCTAAAATGCTAAACGTATGGACATTAGAAGTGCTTGCAGGATCCAGCTTGCAGGATCTAGCCCATTGGCTTGATCCAATCTGTCCTTATGCATTTAGCTGGGTATAAGTGATAAGACTCCTTTATGGATCACTGCCTTGCCGTGGCGAAGGGGCTTGAATAACTCAGAGAAGCTATGAGCTATGCCGTGCAGGGCCACCCAAGACGGACAGGTCATAGTGGAGAGTTTCGACCAAACGTGATCCACCTGGAGGAGGAACCGGCAAGCCACTCCAGTATCCCTGCCAAGAAAACTCCATGGACAAAGACAACAGGCATATAAAAGTTATGATGCTAGAAGATGAGCCCCTCAGGTCAGAAGGCGTCCAACATGCTACTGGGGAAGAGTGGAGGACAAGTACAAGTAGATCCAGAGCTGATGAAGTGGCTGGGCCAAAGCCGAAAGGACGCTCAGTTGCGGATATGCCTGGAAGCGAAAGGAAAGTCCAACGCTGTAAAGAAAAATATTGTATAGGAACCTGGAATGTAAGAACCATGAACCTTGGTAAGCTGGATATGGTCAAAAATGAGATGGCAAGAATAAATATTGACATCCTGGGCATCAGTGAACTAAAATGGACGGGAATGGGTGAATTCATTTTTTTTTTTTAATAATAATATTTTATTAAGTTTAACAGTAGAGAACAAACAACCACAAAAAACAATGAAAACACAGGGAAAATATAAAACATAATAATACAAAGTTTCACAATACAAAAATACAAACATTTAACCTAACAAGGGAAAAAGAAAAAGTCAATACGCACACAAAAAGGTAAAACACAAATCACTCTTTTCTAATTTCTTATCTTTGATTAACTTATTTTCCTGACTTCCTCACGCCTCCCTTTTTTGTATCTCTTTTTAACAGTTAATTCAGCAAATTCATATCATTATCCTTACTTATTTTATCTCCCAAATTTATAATTTATAATTTTTATCTATCTTGTTGCTAGAACCCCTTCATTTCATTTCAATGTCATCAGCATTCATACATTTTGCAATACTTCTGTAAATAGATTTTAAATTTCCTCCAATCTTCTTCCACCGACTCTTCTCCCTGGTCTCGGATTCTGCCAGTCATCTCCGCCATTTCCATATAGTCAATTACTTGCGTCTGCCATTCTTCCAGAGTGGGTAAATCTTGTGTCTGGGAATGGGTGAGTTCAGTTCGGATGACCATCATATCTGCTGAAGACAGGAGTGCCTGGTGTGCTCTGGTCCATGGGGTCACGAAGAGTTGGACACGACTAAACCACAACAAGTGATAAGAAGAGGACAGAAGAAAATGGGCAAGAGTGGAGTGGGGTGTAAGGAAGTCTAGCAAAGTTCTGATTTTCCTCATGATTCACCATCATATCATCTCATTTTTTTGCATGTGTCCCTGCTTGCTGTGTCCCCAAGAAGGTGCTTAGTTTGCCTCCTGGGTAATCGAACATTGCCTCGGGGGCACATGAGCCCTTTCTGAACAGTCACTTCCTCCCTCCACAGATGGCTCATTCTGTAGAGCACGAGGCTCTTAATCTCAGGGCCCTGGGTTCGAGATCCACACTGGGCAAAACATTCCTGTGCTGCAGGGGGTTGGACTGGATGGCCCTCGTGGTCCCTCCCATCTCTACAATCCTTTGATTCTGTGGTTCCTTCTGTTTCTTCCATGGCTTTGCCAGTCGGGGGCGGGCATCTCATGCCCACCAAAGCTTGTAGGTCATCTCAAGAATCCTTATCTGATGCCCCTGAGACAAGGACTCTTGGCAGGCTTCCTGCAATTCCCCAGCCCCTCCAATTAAAGATAAGGGGGCTCAGCGCTCGCTGCATCCCCAGGCATAATGATGTTGCCATTGTTTTTCCCCTTAAAAGAAGAAGAGAGAGGTTTCTTTTTCTCAAGTTGACCTTCGAGTGCTGATTGAATAGCAATGCAAAAAAAGGCGGCTGAACAGAATAACACCCGTTCTGCTTTGACACACAGCTAGTTGTTAATTTGCAGATGGAGAAGTGCGGGAGAAGTCCAGCTGCCCCAAATAAGCGCCCCCTGACCCAAGAACCCCAACCTCTTTATGGGGGAGAAATTCAATTCATTTTGCATTTTATCGGCGAAATACCAAATCCGCAATTTCCAAAGTGATGCACGAGCCGTAACAAAGCTATCCTTTGAAACCTGCACTTCTCCGAATGGTGCAATGCAGTTCTCGTGCCAAACAAGACGTGCAAAAACGAATACACTGGGGCAAAGTGTGCCTAAAAATGCATATATCAGTGAGAAACCCGTGATGTTAGGGGAAATTGCTTTGCAAAGATGTGTATTATGTTAGGAGAAATCGCATATCAACGTTTGCATGTCAAGAGGAATTTGCAGGTGAATTTTCATGTAAAGGTAAAGGGATCCCTGACCATTATGTCCAGTCGTGGCCGACTCTAGGGTTGCGGCGCTCATCTCGCTTTAGTGGCCGAGGGAGCCGGCGTACAGCTTCCGGGGCATGTGGCCAGCATGACTAAGCCGCTTCTGGCGACCCAGAGCAGCGCACGGAAACGCCGTTTATCTTCCTGCCAGAGCGGTACCTATTTATCTACTTGCACTTTGACGTGCTTTCGAACTGCTAGGTTGGCAGGAGCAGGGACCGAGCAACAGGAGCTCACCCCGTCGCGTGGATTCGAACCGCCGTCCTTCTGATCGGCAAGTCCTAGGCTCTGTGGTTTTTAACCCACAGCGCAACCTGCGTCCCTTGAATTTTCATGAGGACTTTAAATAATGATAATGTTACAAAAGTTGAGTGCTTCCCCCTATCACTGCCAATCAGTGGCAAGAACCTGTGGGGTTCCAGGCATTCACTGAGGGTCTGTGGTCCTTTGGAGAACTGAGACACAGCAGAGACTGTCACAGGTTTAAGAAATATGGTTTATTCGCCTATGTACACCTTTAGTCTACATGGAGGGAGTCCAGATCCTGCAGCATAGTCATATTAAGAGGGGCTTGCTCCCCACAACAGTTCAGCCATGGAGTCCAAGGCATCTCTCCCAGCCAGCCTGCAGCCAACCTGCCCAAGATGGATCCCAGTCTTTCTTCTCTCCCCTTCTTCTTCCCAGCACACCTTGATAAAAACTCTTTTTCTCTGTCCCTTGAAACGCACACCTCATCAGCTTGTCAACACCTGTCTCCCCAGGTCAAAGGATTCTTCTCAGATAGCCCACCAACCCCTTTTGTCATGTTAACAGATTTACGCTGGTGCTGGAGGAGACTCTTGAGAGTCCCATGGACTGCAAGAAGATCAAACCTCTCCATTCTGAAGGAAATCAGCCCTGAGTGCTCACTGGAAGGACAGATCCTGAAGCTGAGGCTCCAAGACTTTGGCCACCTCATGAGAAGAGAAGACTCCCTGGAAAAGACCCTGATGTTGGGAAAGATGGAGGGCACAAGGAGAAGGGGATAACAGAGGACGAGATGGTGGGACAGTGTTCTCGAAGCCACAAACATGAGTCTGACCAAACTGCGGGAGGCAGTGGAAGACAGGAGTGCCTGGTGTGCTCTGGTCCATGGGGTCACAAAGAGTCGGACATGACTAAACGATTAAACAACAATAAGTCCAGCCAGGCTGGTTTAAATAAGTCAGCCCAGGAATTCCTTGTTTGGCAAAGCTCTGCAGCTTGTACCTCCAGCCATATCCTAATTAATCAAAATCCCCCTATTTATTAATTCCTAGTGTTTAGGGGGTTCCTCCAAATCTATACTACTACTACTACTACTTTATTATTTGCACCCCGCCCATCTGGCTGGGTTTCCCCAGCCATTCTGGGCGGCTTCCAACAAAAGATAAAAATGCATTAAAACATCAGTTATTAAAAAGTTCCTTAAACAGGGCTGCCTTCAGGGGTTTTCTAAACATCAGATAGTTGTTTATTTCCTTGACATCTGGTGGGAGGGCATTCCACAGGGCGGGCGTCACCACCAAGAAGGCCCTCTGCCTGGTTACCTGTAACTTCTTTTCTCGCAGTGAGGGAACTGTTTCTGCAATAATCAGAAACAGATGTCAGAACGTGGAGAACTGAACGTAAGATGGGGAAAAATGAGGAACTGGGAGAAATTGAAATTCACAAGTCCTTATTCTAAACCCTTAGATGTCCACGGGCTGGCTGTAGAATCTTAAAAAGGAATGGCACTCCGCACATGCTCAGAGGCTTTCTCTTTCCTGAGACAGACAGATAGATATAAAGACTGCCCAGTCAGAAGAAGAAGGGTTTTGATTGGGAAGACTATCCTGATGTTAAGAGCTCTTTGACCATGGAGGAGACTGAGGAGATGGACTTTTCTTCACTAGAGGTTTTCAGGTAAAGACGGGATGGCTCTCTGTCTAGATCTGTCTAGATCTCCTGCACTGGAAAGTGGTTGGATTGGTCCCAACATTAGGATTCTATGAAAGGAACAGCATACTTTAACTGTGGAACTCTCTGCCACTGGACACCAGGGAGAGCCACCAACTTGGATGAGAGGATTGGACAAATTCATGCAGGAGAGGGCTATCAGCGGCTGGTGGGCACAATGGCTATGTTCTTCCTTTGCAGTTGGAGGCACCAATGCTTCTGTGCTGGGAACCACAGGAGAGGAGAGGGCTCTGTGTTCGAATCCTGATTACAGGCTTCCCACAGGCTGGGACAATGGGATGTGGGACTAGATGGGCCGTTGGTCTGATTCAGCTGGCTCTTCCTATGTTCTTATGAAGGGTATGAGTTTCCTGACCCCTGTCCCAGCTTTTCGGGGGAGGAAACCCTTAGCGAGAACATGGCAGCTTCATGTTCTCCTTCCATTCATGTCTTTGCAAAAGTTACAAGCGCAGAGGCTGTCAGGGAGCAAGCGAGGCTCAGATAGAAGCGCGATAAAGCGCTCCGACGTCTTTCTTCCGGGTGACCTCGATTTCCATAAAACAGCATTTCTGTGATGACAGCAGAATGCCAAGTGGTCCACAGAGGAGCCATTCCACAACGGGAGTCTTCTGCTCGGGATTAGTTGTACAATTCTGCTTGCCTGTCCAAAGTCACTTTTCAAGGAGAACAAACGTGAACCCCCAGATTATTCTGACTTTACCACATTCACCCCCACCCCTTTAACTCAACCTCAGCTTGTCCGATACAAGCAGATTTTTGAAGATCACAGTCCGAATTACGGGTGAACCAAGCAGCCTAAGTAAAGGTAAAAGGTAAAGGACCCCTGGACGGTTAAGTCCAGTCAAAGGCGACTCTGGGGTTGTGGCGCTCATCTCGCTTTCAGGCCGAGGGAGCCGGCGTTTGTCCACAGACAGCTTTCCAGGTCATGTGGCCAACAGGACTAAACCGCTTCTGGCACAACAGGACACTGTGACGGAAACCAGAGTGCACAGAAACGCCATTTACCTTTCTGCTTCAGTGGTACCTATTTATCTACTTGCGCTGGTGTGCTTTCGAACTGCTAGGTTGGCAGGAGCAGGGACCGAGCAACGGGAGCTCACCCTGTCGCAGCACTTATCCCCAGCTAAATGCATAAGGACTGACTGGATCAAGTCAGTGGGCTAGATCCATAGCTGTCAATTTTTCCCTTTTCTTGGGAGGAATCCTATTCGGAATAAGGGAATTTCCCTTAAAAAAAGGGGAAAGTTGACAGCTATGGCTAGATCCTGCAAGATGGATCCTGCAAGCACTTCTGATGTCTATACGTTTAGCATTTCAGGACTGTAGATTCTACCTCGGGGGTTCCCGTTCAGAAGAGTCAGCACCAGGAGAGCTTATGGAGCAGGAGGTAAGTCCAGCTTACATCCAAGTCCTGCTTGCGGATCAGAGACACCAGCCTCCCGACACTCAAGGCAGATCATTGGTCCATTTAGCTGTCTAAACTGACTGTCCTGCTTTTTAGACAGGAGCCCTATTTATCTATTTGCACATTGACGTGCTTCTGGCGCAACAGGACACCGTGACGGAAACCAGAGTGCACAGAAATGCCATTTACCTTCCCGCTGGAGCGGTACCTATTTATCTACTTGCGCTGGTGTGCTTTCGAACTGCTAGGTTGGCAGAGCTGGGACAGGAGAGAGCTGTTGGCAGAGCAACAGGAGCCCACCCCGTCACGGGGATTCGAACTACCAACTTTCCGATCGGCAAGCCCAAGAGGCTCAGTGGTTTAGACCACAGCGCCACCTGTGTCCCTGCCTAAGGACCCCCTCGCAGTCTCGCTGCCCTCCCCTGTTCTGTGCAGATTTTATTTTTTATTTTGAAAGAATGCACTGGGCGGGAGAGAACCACAGTTGTACGTTACTCAAGCATTACTAAGAGTAGTCCCATTCCTGAACCAGTCATAGAATCATAGAATTGTTGAATTGGAAGGGACCACCAGGGTCATCTAGTCTAGCCCTCTGCAAGTCAGAAATCTTTCGCCTAATGTGGGGTTCAAACCCACAATCCTGAGATCAACAGTCCCATGCTCTACCGACTGAGCTATTCCTCTCTTCGTCATTGCCATCAATTTCAATGGGTGTACTCTGAGTTAGACTGAGTTTATTCATTACATTTATATATTTCTCTCTCTCCAAGCAACACAGGATGGTGTCCATAATTCTCCCTTCCTCATACCCTGTGAGGTAGGTTAGGCTGAGAGGCAATGACTGCCCCAAGGTCACACCCAGTGAAAGTTGCATGGCCTAGTGGTGGGATTCAAACCTTGGTCTCCCAGTTCCTAGTTGGACGCTCTAACCACTATGCCACACTGCCTGTTGACTAGCACCCTGTGTTTTTTGTATAAAGGTGTTGGAGAATTCTTACAGAAATGGAAAAGGGAGTGGAAGCTGCCAATAGCTTTTCTTTTCATCTCGTGTCCAGAATGGAAATCGGTTCAGCCATATTTGCTGTTCCTGCTTTCAGTCTGCAAACAATACATATTTATTGGATTATGGTTTCCCCATTTCCTTTGCCTTGAAATGAATGGTGTGGGATTAACATGATAATGAAGTCATTAATTTCCGTAATTATTTATGCAAAATCCCACCACAACGGGCAGCAGGATGAATGCGGGAAGCCAAACGGCAGGAGAACAGAAGCAGGGCCTTGTGTGGTCAGCGCGAGTCAAAACAGAAACAAACGCCCTCTCTGATGTTGTCTGTACTTTACATAAAATAAATCACCTTTTTAAAAAAAACACACCATAAAATGCACACTCTTCAATCAGTGGCGGAGCTTCATGCTCCAGCACTGGGGGGGGGGGGGCGGAGAGCAGGCGGGGGTGTGGCTGGTGCACGTCCCAGGGGCGTGGCACCCTGCGCAGGCTGGGGGGGCATCCGCAATGGCACCCCACCGGGATTGTGCTGCTGGGGGCGGGGAGCTCCCCCCCGCTCCCCTCTTCCTCCACCAGTGTCTTCAACACTCCTAAATTCACCCGTCCATAAGATGTGCATTTTGAGTCAAACACATATTTTCATGCCTACGTCACAGACACTGGAATTGTATCAAAATCTAAAAAACTGCACAACTCGGCAAGTGCGGAGGTTCTGATCCACAAGCTGATTTACTGGGAGCAGCATAAGAAAATAAGAAGAACCTTCTGGATCAGGCCAATGGTTGACCATCTAGTCATAGGATCATAGAATACAGTGGTACCTCGGGTTAAGAACTTAATTCGTTCCGGAGGTCTGTTCTTAACCTGAAACTGTTCTTAACCTGAAGCACCACTTTAGCTAATGGGGCCTCCCGCTGCCACCGCACGATTTCTGTTCTCATCCTGAAGCAAAGTTCTTAACCCGAGGTACTACTTCTGGGTTAGTGGAGTCTGTAACCTGAAGCGTCTGTAACCTGAGGTACCACTGTAGTAAAGTTGGAAGGGACCCTACGGTTCCTGATCAGGTTTGTGAGACTCTTAGCAAACGCATTCTTGCCAATCTCTGTGAGATACTGCACATCTTTTGCCCGACGTCCTTCCTCAAGAAAGTGGGGAACATGGTCCAAGAATCCAAAATGGTTGACTTCCAATATTTTCATCTCTCTTCCTGGACCACGACCTTCAACAAGAAGGAGTGAAGGGGAAACCATCTGTTCCTCAAGGCCCTTCAGCTTTCAGAGTCTCATAGTCCAGTTCTCACAATGGCCAACCACATGCCTGTGGGAAACCCATAAACAGGATTCGAACACAGGATTCAAAAGCATTGTGTCAGGTGTGTGTGCAGGAGCCAGGCCCTGTGACCAACAGGACTCTGTAGGACTGGAGCCTTCCTAAGTTTGTTCTGAAGAGGCAAGGCGCGGCCGCACAGGTGAGGCCAATTGGTAACTCACAGCACCTGGTGGCAAGAGCTGGGAAGGGATATAAGGTCAGCATTTCCCTTCGGCTTTTTGCCACAGCAACACGTTCCCTGCCTTGCTGCTTGACCGTCGGACCCTTGACTTCGTAACTCCTTGCTTCTCAACCCTCAGACCCTTGACTTCGTAACTCCTTGCTTCTCAACCCCCAGACCCTTGACTTCGTGACTCCTTGCTTCTCAACCCTCGGACCCTTGACTTCGTAACTCCTTGCTTCTCAACTCTCAGACCCTTGACTTAGTGACTCCTTGCTTCTCAACCCCCAGACCGTTGACTTCGTGACTCCTTGCTTCTCAACTCTCAGACCCTTGACTTAGTGACTCCTTGCTTCTCAACCCCCAGACCGTTGACTTCGTGACTCCTTGCTTCTCAACTCTCAGACCCTTGACTTAGTGACTCCTTGCTTCTCGACCCTTGGACTCTTGACTTCATGACTCCTGGCTTCCTGACCCTTGGACCCTTGACTTCTTGACTCCCGGCTCTCAGGCCCTCCGACTCTTAGCTTTCTGACTCCTGGCTTCTGGACTCCCGTTCCTGCTCCCACCCCATCATCTTGCCCCTGGTCCCGACGTCCCCAGCTGGGACTTTGATCGCCCGTGAACTGGAGTGTGACACATTGCTGCCTCCAACTGTGGAAGCAGAGCACAGCCATTGTGCTCAAGAATATGTCCAACCCTCATTTAAAGTCATCTGGGGGAGGGGGGTCATCACTGCCTCCTGTGGCAGGGAGTTCCATAGTTTAACTATTTTTCAGATTGGGTCAGCCCACTGGGATAAACCTGCTGAGCAAGTTACCCCATCCCTTTCCCAAATGCATCCACAGAAGAGGAAAACTGGAGTGTGTGCGTGTGTTTTAAGTCTCCCTACATTCACTAAAGACTTTTTGCATTTCTAAAATCCAACTAAATATGCATCCGTTCATTTGCTGAATGTCAAGGGAGCCTTATCTGGCCTTTCTCACAAAGACCAAAAAACCAGCCGCCTTCTGATATGCAGCAAGGAACTTGGCATCTAATTGGGGAGGGGGGTGTAAAATCATTATTTGCTTGCGGCATTTAATTAAATATGCAAATTTATGAACGGCTCAAAAATTGCCAGACGAAAAGGCAGCAGGGTGGTGCATTCTGATTTTTTAAAAGTCCTTCCCAAGTTAATTTGGCTGGTTGTTATCTTGGAATCGCGAGGGGCACAGTGGTAACCCATTCACAACCCCGGCTGCAAGGCGAATGGAGCCGTGCATCAGGTCCGCCACCCAACCCACCTCATTCAACACAAGATGCCCAGGTTACCTTGTGCATCCCTTGATGGATAAGAAGAGGAGGGGTAATCATTGTACAAGAGGGATGTTGACAAGCTGGAAGGTGTGCAGAGAAGGGCAACCAAGATGATCAGGGGTCTGCAAACCAAGCCTTATCAGAGGAATGGTTGAAGGAGCTGGGTATGTTTAACCTGGAAAACAGGAGACTGAGAAGAGATAATAATAATAATAATAATAATAATAATAATAATAATAATAATAATAATAATAATAATAAATTTATACCCTGCCCACCCGACTGGGTTTTCCCATCCACTCTGGACAGCTCCCAACAGGTTAAAAACAGAATAAAACATCAAACATTAAAAACTTCCCTAAACAGGACTGCCTTCAGATGTCTTCTAAAAGTCAGGTACAGTGGTACCTGTGGTTGTGAACAGGATCCGTTCCAGAGGCCCGTTCGCAACATGAAAAGAGTGCAACCCACAGCGGCGCGTCTGCGCACGAGCGGGTTGCGATTCGGCGCTTCTGTGCATGCACGTAATATCATTTTGCACTTCTGCGCATGCGCAAGTGGCAAAACCCAGAAGTAACACTTTCCAGTACTTCCGGGTTGCCTCGGGACGTAACCTGAAAGAACGTAACATGAAGCAAACGTAACATGAGGTATGACTGTAGTTGTTTATTTCCTTTGACATCTGGTGGGAGGGCATTCCACAGGGTGGGCGCCGCTACCAAGAAGGCCCTCTGCCTGGTTCCCTGTAACTTGGCTTCTCGCAATGAGGGAACCATCAGAAGGCCCTCGGCGCTGGATCTCAGTGTCCAGGCAGAACGACGGAGGTGGAGACGCTCCTTCAGGTATACTGGGCCGAGGCCATTTAGGGCTTTAAAGGTCAGCACCAACACTTTGAATTGGGCTCAGAAATGTACTGGGATATGATAGCCATCTTCAAATATCTCAAGGGCTGCCTCATGGAAGATGGAGCAAGCTTGTTTTCTGCTATGGAAGGTAGGACTCAAACCAATGTCTTCAGTTTACAAGAAAGGAGATTCCAACTGAACATGAGGAAGAACTTTTTAGTGGTAATAGGTTTTTGCCAGTGGAATGGGCTCCCTTAAGAAGTTGTAGACTCTCCTTCCTTGGATGATAAAAGGTCTGGAAGCTAAACGTCATGAGGAACAGTTGAAGGACTTGGTTATGTTTTGTCTGGAGAGGAGAAAACTGAGAGAGAAGACGGTCGCCATCTTCAAATATCTGAAGGGCAGCTACAGGGAAGATGGAGAAAACTTGTTTTCTGCTGCTACAGAGGCTGGGACCTGAACCAATGCATTGAAATTACAGTGGTACCTCGGGTTCCATACGCTTCAGGTTACATACGCTTCAGGTTACACACTCTGCTAACCCAGAAATAGTGCTTCAGGTTAAGAACTTTGCTTCAGGATGAGAACAGAAATTGGGCTCCGGCGGCGCGGCGGCAGCAGGAGGCCCCATTAGCTAAAGTGGTGCTTCAGGTTAAGAACAGTTTCAGGTTAAGAATAGACCTCCAGAATGAATTAAGTACTTAACCCGAGGTACCACTGTACCTTGGTTTAAGAACAGCCTTGTTTACGAACTATTCAGTTTACAAACTCCGGAAGTAGTGTCCCAGTTTGCAACATTTAGCTTGGTCTAAGAACGGAAGCCGAATGGCGGAAGGGCACTGGTGGCAGGAGGCCTCATTAGGGAAAGGGTGCCTCAGTTTAAGACTGGTTTTGGTTTAAGAACAGACTTCCGGAACGGATAAAGTTCATAAACCGAGGTAGGTAAAGGTAAAGGGACCCCTGACCATTAGGCCCAGTCGCGGACGACTCTGGGGTTGCAGCACTCATCTCGCTTTATTGGCCGAGGGAGCCGGCATGACTAAGCCGCTTCTGGCGAACCAAAGCAGCGCACGGAAATGCCGTTTACCTTCCCACCAGAGCGGTACTTATTTATCTACTTGCACTTTGACGTGCTTTCAAACTGCTAGGTTGGCAGGAGCTGGGACCGAGCAACGGGAGCTCACCCCGCCACGGGGATTCAAACCGCTGACCTTCTGATCGGCAAGTCCTAGGCTCTGTGGTTTAACCCACAGCGCCACCCGCGTCCCTTAAACCGAGGTACCACTGTACAAGAAAGAAGATTCCAGCTAAACATTAGGAAGCACTTCTTGGCAGTAAGAGAGCTGTTCAGCAGTTGAAAGGTTGACCTTGGAAGATGGTGGACCTTCCTTCATTGCAGGTTTATAAGCAGAGGTGGGATAACCATCCATCAGGGATTTTTTAGCTGTGAGTCTCCCATTGCAGACAGTTGGACTTGATGGATCTCAGGTTCCTTCCAACTCTGCAGTTCTGTGCTTCTGTGAAGGTGGCAGTGAGCTTCATTGGGCAAGACTTGTTGGATGGCAGGAAGTGGCAGAACTCGGGGGGTCAGGCACCAATTCACCACCTTCTCATATCTGCCACCAGAACAGTTGACTCATTTTGCCCAATGGTAGAGCTGGTCCCAAGAGGGCTTTCTCTTCCAGTCGAACCATGTTCACAAGGAAGGGCCTTCTGAGCTCAGCTGCACCTCATGTGGTGGGCAGAGATGTGGCGCTGCTCACCTGACCCCGGTGTCAATGTAGGCTACCTTGATGCTGATGGGGAGGGGCAGCCCACGAGCAAGGCTAGAGCCCCCCAGAGGCATAAATGGGAGCATTGAATTGGTTCTGCTGGTGCATCTACATAGCTCAGACCTCATCACCATCACCCTGTGCCTCCCAGCCCAGCCCTGTACATCTTCCACCCCAAAAGAAACTACCAAAAAAAATCACATGGAATTAATGAATGTGTTTCCATTCAGAACTCATCTGTTTAAATCCTTAACTAAAAGGAATGAAACAAATGGGACTCATTTGCTTAATTTTTCCATTTGTTGTAAAAACAAAATAACTCCCAATTAGTGGACGGGCTGAAACATGCCTTCCATCATTCCATTTTGGCCTTCATCAGAGGCCCATCTGCATGGTATAAACTTTTGTGTGTGCTTTTTACACAGACAGGGCAATTCACAATGCATTCACTTACATAATACACATTTTGCATGGCCGTTTCTGTGGTCTAAACCCCTGAGCCCCTTGGGCTTGCTGATCAGAAGGTTGGCGGTTCGAATACCAGGGAAGGGGTGAGCTCCCGTTGCTCTGTCCCTGCTCCTGCCAACCTAGCAGTTCAAAAGCATGCCAGTGTAAGTAGATAAATAGGCACCACTGCGGAGGGAAGGTAAACAGCATTTCTGTGAGCTCTGGCACTCGTCTCGCTGCCAGTAGCGGTTTAGTCATGCTGGCGATTTAGTCATGCTAGCCACATGACCTGGAAAACTGTCTGTGGACAAGCGCTGGCTCCCTCAGCCTGAAAGCGAGAAGAGTGCCGCAACCCCATAGTCGGCTTTGACTGGACTTTCCTGCCTTGGCCCTGTTGGACTGACTCCTTGTGGAATCCTTGGGTTCAGGATTGGACCTGGACTGCGTTGTTCGGGTTAACCCCCAGACCCAGCACACTGTGAAAATGAAGGGGAAAGGGGAATATGCCGCCGACAAGAAGGTGCAGTCCTCCCCTTCCCTTGACGGCTCGGGGTAGGTTTGGGAGTTGCAGGCAGGCAGTGTGCCAAATGTCCCTCCCCTCAACAAAGACACCTGGGGCAGTCCACCCCCATTGCACCCCCTTCCTCCACCCCTGACAAGGAGCTCATTGCGATGCAGGCACTGGGGCAAGGTTAAGCATAGCTGTCAACTTTTCTCTTTTCTTGTGAGGAATCCTATTCGGAATAAGGGAACTTAAGGGACGCAAGTGGCACTGTGGGTTAAACCACAGAGCCTAGGGCTTGCCGATCAGAAGGTCGGCGGTTTGAATCCCCGCGATGGGGTGAGCTCCCGTTCCTCGGTCCCTGCTCCTGCCAACCTAGCAGTTCAAAAGCACATCAAAGCGCAAGTAGATA
Source organism: Podarcis muralis (assembly GCF_964188315.1). Lineage (NCBI taxonomy): Eukaryota > Metazoa > Chordata > Lepidosauria > Squamata > Lacertidae > Podarcis > Podarcis muralis. Next base: position 4,831,158 of record NC_135663.1, read on the forward strand.
AATAGGTACCACTCCGGAGGGAAGGTGAACGGCGTTTCCGTGCGCTGCTCTGGTTCGCCAGAAGCGGCTTAATCCTACTGGCCACATGACCCAGAAGCTGTATGCTGGCTCCTTCGGCCAATAAAGCGATATGAGCGCCACAACCCCAGAGTTGGCCACCACAACTGGACCTAATGGTCAAGGGTCTCTTTACCTTTACCTTTTACCCTTAAAAAAGGGGAAACGTTGACAGCTATGGGTTAAGGGGTGCTGCCTTTTGCCGCTAGCCCCTGTTGTTCAGAACAGGGGTCAGGGAAGCACAGAGCTCTGCAGGAACACAAAGGGACAGATTTTTGCATGCCGCTAATTCCACCTCCCAAAATAGACGCCAAGAGAAAGCAGAGGCTGAATGTTCTCTCAAGCAAACGGTAAATGCACAGCTATTATCCGAGACTCCACTCGGAGAAGGTCCTTTTATTCGGAGTCTGCAGGATGGGGCTCTGCAAACAACCCTAACCAAACATCTACGGGGGGGGGGGAGTTTGGGGGGGAGAAAAACCAAACAAACTCCACTCAACAATGCAGAATAGGGAACTATATTTACAAGTCGTTTTCCTAATGACACTGGGAAAAGAAAAACACAGATTAATTTGGCTCGGAGGCGGTGGATGGCACTGCGGGAAGCCCGCCGTAATAACACAGAGATCATAAAAGGAAAGGGGGGAAACAGCCACCCTCCAACAGTATTAAAGGCTCATAAAGGAATTTGGGCCTCTTTGCACAGAATTTTACATAAGCCGCATGTTGAACAAGGCGGTTGAGTGCCACCAGGGTCCATCGACCAGAGCTAAAATTTCAATTGTACTTAACCGCCCAGAAGGCTAAAGCGGAAAGGATGTTTGGCTGGAATATTGCCGGACTCTATTGTACAGACAGGCCAAAAATGTTCAGACATTTTTCTAGAGGTGGGGACAATAGAATCAAATACAGTGGTACCTCAGGTTACAGACACTTCAGGTTACAGATGCTTCAGGTTACAGATCCTTCAGGTTACAGACTCCACTAACCCAGAAATAGTACCTCGAGTTAAGAACTTTGCTTCAGGATGAGAACAGAAATCGCACGGCGGCAGCAGGAGGCCCTATTAGCTAAAGTGGTACCTCGGGTTAAGAACAGTTTCAGGTTAAGAACGGACATCCAGAATGAATTAAGTTCTTAACCCGAGGTACCACTGTAATTGTAAAGTTGGAAGGGTCCACAAGGGTCATCTAGTCCAACTCCCTGCAATGCAGGAATCTCAGCTAAAGCATCCATGACAGATGGCCATCCAACCTCTGCTTGAAAACCGCAAAGGAGAGTCCACAAGCTTTCAAGGTGGTCCTACACCATCGAACCGTTCTTACCATCAGAAAGTTCTTCCTAATGTTCAGTCGGAATCTCCTTTTATGAAATTTGAATCCACTGCTTCAGGTCCTCCCCTCTGGAGCAGGAGAAAATAAGCTTGTTCCATTTCCCCATGTGACAGCCCTTCAGATATTTAAAGATGACTATCATACCCACCTGTCAGTCTCCTCTTCTCCAGACCAAACATACCCAGCTCCTTCAACTGTTCCTCATAAGGCTAGGCTTCTAGACCCTTGGTCATCTTGGTTGCCCTCCTCTGCACACCTGCCAGCTTGTTAATATCCTCCTTAAACTGTGGTGTCCAGAACTGGACACAGGATTCCAGGATCTGACCAAGGCAGAATAGAGTGGTACTACGACTTCCATTGATTCTTCTGATTCTTAAACTGTGGTGCCCAGAATGGGATACGGCATTCCAGGTGTGGTTGGTCTGGCCAAGGCAGAATAGAGTGGTACTATGACCCACTGTTTCCCCTTACTCCTGTTAAAGGAAGGCTGCTTTGCAGAAGGGGCTCTACAATTTATTTGGGGGTGACTGCCATGGAGTGATATAAGGAGGGTTTGGCTGCTGGATCTTGCTGGCCAAAGGGGGCCCACCTCCTGTATCCTGTTCTTACAGGGGCCAACCATAAACCCCCAAGCAGGTCCTGAGGACAACAGCCCACTCCCCACTTGCAATTCTCAGCATCTGGGTATAGTATTAAGAAAACATAGCCATTGTGGCTAGTAAGCTTCAGTAGTTGGTGGTCCTCAGTTCCTCTTGTGATGGAATGGTTTTCCAGGCATGGCAATAAAGAAATGTGTTTTGAGGTGCCACATGAGATTGTGGCCCCCCGAAAGCATTTTTTTCCAGGGGGGAATTGTGGTGTGAAATCGCACAAGTTCATGGTGATCACTTTTCATGCGAGAAAAAAAATGGGATGCCTTGGGTTTTCCGGGACACTTGTGGGGTGTAGTATCAGGCACTGTGGAGGATATAAAATGGTGGCATGACGTCTTCCAATGGCATTTAAAAGTGTTAATCAAAGGAGTGGGCTATCTTTAATGAATACATCAAAATCTATGTGGGAAAAGTAGAATTTCTGACAGATATTGAGTGAATCCAGAAAATGATGAGAGTGAAAGTAGAGTAAAGTCAAGACAGAAGAAGAGATTAAAGAAATAATGAAATGCCTTTCAGCTAGTTGGAAAAATAAAGTAGCGTAACAAGAACGGCTGGAAGTCAAGTCACTTTGCGGGTGTCTGTGTGGGGTAGGTGTGTAGGTATGTTGATATGTATAGTATAGGTAAAGGGGACCCCTGACCATTAGGTCCAGTCATGGTCAACTCTGGGGTTGCTGCGCTCATCTCGCTTTATTGGCCAAGGGAGCCGGCATACAGCTTCTGGGTCATGTGGCCATCATGACTAAGCCGCTTCTGGCGAACCAGAGCAGCACACGGAAATGCAGCTTACCTTCCCGCCGGAGCGGTACCTATTTATCTACTTGCACTTTGACGTGCTTTTGAACTGCTAGGTTGGCAGGAGCAGGGACCGAGGAACGGGAGCTCACCCCATCACAGGGATTTGAACCGCCGACCTTCTGATCAGCAAGTCCTAGGCTCTGTGGTTTAACCCACATCATAATAATAATAATAATAATAATAATAATAATAATAATAATTTATTATTTATATCCCGCCCATCTGGCTGGGCCTCCCCAGCCACTCTGGACGGCTTCCACCCGTGTCCCATGTATAGTATAGGTAGGTATTATATAGAGTAATGTAGGTATGTTTTATGCTATGAAAATAAGGTAGTGTGTTGTGTATATGTATTATGCAAATGTATGTGTTTTATATGTTAATAAAATATTTAAAATAAAAATGAAATTGTTAATCACAGAAGTTGGGTAGCAACGCTATCAGGAAACGAACACAAGGAGTAGGGGGAAAACTTCAGGTGCTACAAAATATTGTTTATTGCAAGCCCACCCACCCCACCCAGAGTCTGCAGTATTCCTAGTTTGTCAGAATTGTTTCTTTAAAGATGTGACCTTGGTAAAGGATTTTTTCCTTGAAACATGTTGGGTTCACAATAAACAGTGTTTTGCTGCACCTGGAGTTAATTCCTCTCCCTTTTTTTTCACTTGCAGTGGCAGCAACAGAAAAAAGAAAAACCCCGAAGGAGAAAAATAAATGAAGATGCTTGAAGGTTTCTCCTCTGACTGGAGAGACAGGGTGAAATCCCCCCCCCCCCCGATTTCTCTGCACACACAGAGAGCTCGTTCACACACAACTCTATTCCCTCCCTCCCAGAATAATCCTCTTTGTTTTTTCAAAATTCTGGCCAATCACAACCCAGATTGGGTGAGAAATTAGAATCATAGAATTGCAGAGTTGGAGGAGACCCCCAGGGTAATAATCCAGTTCGACTCCACGCAATATAGGAGTCACAGATGAAGAATCCCCAATGGATGGCCATTCAACCTCTGTTGAGAAACCTCTGATGAGAGAGAGTCCACCAGCTTCCTGGGTCATCTCCACTGTCAAACAGCTTTGAGTTATTCCTAATACTTAGATGAAATATCCTGTCTTCTGATTTGGTTCCATTGGTTCCGGTCCTACCCAGAAACAAGCTTCCTCTGTCTTCTGCGACATGTGTCAACAGTGTGATGCAGCAGCAAAAAAAAGTTAATGCAATTGTAGCTGTGCTGGTCCCGGGGGGAAGGTTACCGTTATCGTAGTCAAAGTTCAGTCCTGAGTCACTAGCCTGGAAATAGTCCACAAGGTGCGAGGCGAGGTCCGAAACAGGAAGCCGGGCGGGGAACAGGAACACTGGAAGATCAGGTCTGGATGCTGGCCGAAACAGCTCTTCAATAACGATGTTGCTCCCGCAACCTGGGACCGGGCTGACTGGCCTTTATCTTCTCTGAGGCCAGGGGCGGCCCCGGCCCCCAGGAAACCCGCCTCTACTGGCCTTAAGGCGAGCACTCCTCCTGGGAGAAACCGGTTCCCTTCGCCTCTCTGCCCTAAAGCCTCTGCAGTTCAGGAGAGGCTGAAGGGTTACTGGGCCCAGGGGGAGACTCACCTGTAGGCACTGAGTCCTCAACCACCTTTGAAGCCAGAATGGATTCACCTGGTGCCTGCTCCTGAGGATCCGGCAGAGGTGCAGGCTCCTCAGAATCAAGGCCCTGCCCCAGTTCAGCCGGCCCTGGAGGCGGGGACTCCTGTGCAGGCTGGGAATCCTCCGGCTCACTCTCTGAATCGGATTCCCAGGCCATCACAGTAGCCTTCAGAAGTTGATTGTCAAGATCAAGGGAAGGAATAGTACCACTCTATTCTGCCTTGTTGGACCATACCTGGAATATTGTGCCCAGTATTCAGTCCAATATCCAGAAGAATATCGACAAGCTGGAAAGTGTGCAACCAAGAGGTGGGCAACCAAGATAACCAAAGGCCTGGAAACCAAACCTTATGAGGAATGGTTGAGGGGTTTGGGGATGTTTCGCTTGGAGAAGACCGAGTTGATGTGATGGACATCTTCCAACTACCTGAAGGGCTCTCCAATGGACAGTGATGCTCCAGAGGGCAGAATCCGGACCAAAAGACAAGCAAGGTGATTCTGTCCATGAAACCTGTTTCTAGTTCGCTCTCAGCCAGCCGCCTCTCCGGGAACACTGCAAGCCCATTCAAGCTGCGGCGATGGCGGATGAGTAATTTCATTCTCTCATCATTACCGGGGATTGATTCGGCAGCATCTGCTGCGGCATATGCCACTTCCTGCAACGCGCTGCCCTTGCTGATGAGGCGACGCGAGTCGAGCGGCAGGCAGCCGAGGCCTCTCTGAGCAGCAGAACCAGTTCTGGAGGGGGGTGGGGCGGGTGGGTGCACCTCTGCTTGCAATGCCCGCATGCCACACGTCCGCAAATCTGGGTTTCGCACACCAGGTAGATGGGGGAGAGCCCCAAGGTACGCCGCGGCACATTGGGCCAAAGCGTGGAAGGCACGCACGCCAAAATCAAAACCCAGGGAGGAATCAGTTGAGCAGAGTGGAACGCAGTGCTAATTGTGCCACGGAAGATGGTTGTCAGCTGCCGTAATTAGACAGCATTAAAGGAAACGCGAAGGAAGAGTAAATACTCATTGCTTTATTTCCATTTTATCTCTCGCTTTGAATGTAAGCGATCAAAGAGTCTTGCTTGCAAGGAAGTTCTCCAGTTGATAGCTATCTTGCCTCTGGTTCTTTCCCATTGCGTTCTTCCATTCTCCACTCTCTTCTGGTGAGAGCGGGCTTAGGCCGATGTTCCCGCGGTGGCCAAGGGTGGCAAACAGCCTCAGGAAACCTAACCCATCAGTGTAATTAAACCGGGATCCATTAACTGGTGACAGCATAATAAGCAAGTCAGGATTGCAGAGGTTGGGCTGGATGACCCTTGGGGAACCCATTCCAACTCTACAGCTCAGTGCCGTAGACCTGAGTTGAAAGAGTCCTTGCTTCGGTGTCATTGCAGGTCTTCAAGCTCAGCTAGCTCCGTTTGTCCGCAGAACAACCTACAAAGGGAGGTAAGATGAACCAGTAGGTTGTTTTATGGCAGAGTGTCAAACCAAGGTCATGGTTGCCCAGTGGTAGATCACATGTTGCTCCCACTCACAAGGTCCCAGGTGCGAAACCCCACATCTGTAATATCCCACAACTCCACCCAAAGACACCCCAGGGAGTTGCCACCATCTGACACAGAAATATTGGGATAAAATGGACCGGTGGACTGTTTCAGATGCTCAGGTGCTTCAGACACCCCTGGTCCAAGACCAACAGCTGAGAGGCTGCCCCAAACTGAGTCCCATTAACCTCCACAGGGGTCATCAAACAGGACTTAAAAACTGTTTTCTGTGTCAGTTTCCAGGGACATGTCTGTGATCCAGGCTGTCAATCACCGCTATTTCTGAAGCCACCGCTAATGGGACGAGGGCGTCCAGGCATAAGTCTTCCACCACTTGCATCCACTTCCTGACAAGATATTTATCTGGCTTCTGTTGCTATAGCAACCAAACACCGAGTCATAAATACCCGCATACGGCCCTGCTGTCAGGTGCTGTTGGCCCAGTTTTGCAGAAGGGAGGGAAAGGAAGTGTTTAAGGACCTCACGTCAAATTCGGAAAAACACTCTGATGGAATCTGATGGTGTCTGTCCTGGTTTTGAATCAACTGATGCCATCGCAGGAAACGAACATCTCCCTGCAGGGAGACATTCCCCTGTGTAAGGAAAGACACAAATAAGACATTCGCCCATGCGACCGCAGCTTGGAAGGAACTGGCCTAGCTTAACAAGGCTCCCTGAATTAATTTGGAAATCTCAGAGCTGTACCTGAAAGCAGTTCTCTTAATTGCCGAGGGAACTAAATGGAGTTTTAAGCTTGTTTTGGAATAGAGCGGTGGTTCCCAAAATGGGCAGTGCTACCCCTTGGTGGGGGGAATACCTAGGCGGGGGGCGCTAAGAAGCAAGAGGGAGGCAAGGGAGTTCTCAAGGATGCTTCTCAGCCAAAGGAGCGCAGATGGCAGATATGAACTCTTTATTGTCAAAGATAACACCAGTTTTAAGGAAGCGGATGGCGCTGTGGGTTAAACCACAGAACCTAGGACTTGCTGGTCAGAAGGTTGGCGGTTCGAATCCCTGCAATGAGGTGAGTTCCCATTGTTCGGTCCCTGCTCCTGCCAACCTAGCAGTTCGAAAGCACGTCAAAGTGCAAGTAGATAAATAGGTACCGCTCCGGTGGGAAGGTAAACGGCGTTTCCGTGCGCTGCTCTGGTTTGCCAGAAGCAGCTTAGACATGCTGGCCACATGACCTGGAAGCTGTACGCCGGCTCCCTCGGCCAATAAAGCGAGATGAGCGCCGCAACCCCAGAGTCGGTCACGACTGGGCCTAATGGTCAGGGGTCCCTTTACCTTTACCTATGCTAGGACTTACCATCAATCCAGATGTGCACCTGTGTGGCAGAAATGGGTCATGCCTGTGTGCCTGAACACTTTAAGGCAGAGTCGGCCATGACTGGATCTAACAGTCAGGGGTCCCTTTTGTTGTTGTTGTTCAGTCATTTAGTCATGTCCGACTCTTCGTGACCCCATGGACCAGATCATGCCAGGCCCTCCTGTCTTCCACTGCCTCCCGCAGTTTGGTCAAACTCATGCTGGTAGCTTCAAGAACACCATCCAACCATCTCGTCCTCTGTCGTCCCCTTCTCCTTGTGCCCTCCATCTTTCCCAACATCAGGGTCTTTTCCAGGGAGTCTTCTCTTCTCATGAGGTGGTGAAAGTCTTGGAGCCTCAGCTTCAGGATCTGTCCTTCCAGTGAGCACTCAGGGCTGATTTCCTTCAGAATGGATAGGTCTGATCTTCTTGCAGTCCATGGGACTCTCAAGAGTCTCCTCCAGCACCATAATTCAAAAGCATCAATTCTTCGGTGATCAGCCTTCTTTGTGGTCCAGCTCTCACTTCCATACATACTGTATGGCTCTCATTTCCATACTGGGAAAACCATAGCTTTAACTATATGGACCTTTGTCGGCAAGGTGACGTCTCTGCTTTTTAAGATGCTGCTTTTTAAGACTTTACCTTTAACACCAGTTTATGAACCTTCCCCTAACAGGCTGTGCCATGCAGCCAAAGGAAGCTGCCTCTGACCTTCCCACTTGAATTCTCTTCTGGTTCTGGGAAGCAGTGGTGCGGGAGACGGTGGGGAAGCAGCTGGCCCTTCACTTGCCTGACTGTTATGTACTAAGCTTGGATCCTAGAACAATAGGCAAGTAGGATCGTAGAATGCAGCAACTGATTGGCTCGCAGGGAAAGACCAATCAGGCCCCAGGAAAAAGTTAATCAGCCTATTAGGCTGGTAGGATCCCAGAATGCAGCAACTGATTGGCCTGCAGGAAAGACCAACCAGGCTCCAGGAGGGAAGCAGAATCAGCCAATCAGGCGGGACTCATTGTGTAAATAATGTATATAAAAGACTGAGGTTTGGGGGGCAATTCAATAGCTGTTTTACAAGCTGCAATAAAGAGCATGAAATCACTACAGGACCCCGAGTATATTTCACTGACCTGCTGCTTCCTTCTCTTCCTCCAGCTCTGAAGCTTCTCTGCCTCTGATACTTGCCTCCTGGCTGGTTCAGGTCCCCACAAATCCCTGCTCCCCACTCTCGAGTCACACCCCAGCCCCGCTTCCCTCGGGACATGGGTACCGGAGGTGTAAATGACTCTCCGCTTGTATCGCTGGATCAAATTCACCAGTTTTGTTGGACTCACTGAACTGAATCGTTCCCATTGGATTTCGAATAAATATGAAATAAATTGCTACTGTTTTGAATTCTGTTGTGCTGTTATTTTCTTCCGTAGTGGATCGTGCAAACTGCTTTTTATAGAGTAGGGGCATTGGGGATGAGTTTATGGGACCATGGGGGCAGTGGCCCCAGAAAAGATTCCTGCACTGCAGGGGACTGGACTAGATGACCTTTGCTTGTCTTCCAACTCTACGATTCTATGAGTTGGGGAACCACTGAGATAGACATTTGAATGATTTTTAGTTCATTTTTTTATACTTTATAAAAGGGAACTCTTAAGAACCTTTGGGCCTTTCAGCTTGCAAATGGTGATACATATTTTGTTCATATTTGGATGAACATGAATTGAACTGAATGGGAACTGAAGCAGCTCATTTTGTAAAGTGACAAACGTGAAATGAAATTGGTTCCCTTTTGGAAATATTGAACTTGAATGAGAAGCAGTTCCTCTCAAAGATGGGGATTTACTTACCCCATGGATCCTCAGGATTTTTGCATCGGGTCACCCCAAATTCACCATCAGATCACATTGCATGTCCATGGCTACAGCCTGCACCAAAAAACACACACATCCACTGTTTCGTGGGGCCACAATGGCACAAAAACGTGGTTACAAAGCACAGATCTACATGGATTCTCACCCCAAACTCACCATGTCTGTGGCCGCAGCATGAACCACAAAAATCATACACCCACTGTTTCATTCAGAATATATTTTTTTCTTGTTTTCCTTCCCTTAAAAAGTAGGTGCGTCTTATGGCCAGGTGCATCTTATGGAGCCACAAATACGGTAAAGGTAAAGGTAAAGGTACCCCTGCCCATACGGGCCAGTCTTGACAGACTCTGGGGTTGTGCGCCCATCTCACTCAAGAGGCCGGGGGCCAGCGCTGTCCGGAGACACTTCCGGGTCACGTGGCCAGCGTGACAAGCTGCATCTGGCGAGCCAGCGCAGCACACGGAACGCCGTTTACCTTCCCGCTGGTAAGCGGTCCCTATTTATCTACTTGCACCTGGGGATGCTTTCGAACTGCTAGGTTGGCAGGCGCTGGGACTGAATGACGGGAGCGCACCCCGCCGCGGGGATTCGAACCGCCGACCTTTCGATCGGCAAGCCCTAGGCACTGAGGCTTTTACCCACAGCGCCACCCGCGTCCCACAAAAAAATACGGTACATTTTGTCAAATAATAAAACAGAACTTTCCAAGTTGTGCATGTGACTATGCTATAGCAGCTTCCAATGACCATCTATTATGACATCTGGTTTCCCATCAGCAGACCAGGGGAAACATGCCCTCTCCTCCTGGTCTTCTGGGCATTTGGAGACATCTTGTCTCCAACCGTGGAGGTAAAAGATAGACATCGCAAGCAGGATCCACACATAGCCTTTTTGCTTCATCAAGTCTAATCCCACCTGGCAGAGTCTAATCCCATCTTGCAGTCGTCCATTGCTGAAGAGATAAGTTACCAGAGAGGGTGGCACCCACAGCAGTTGCCCAGAAATTCAAAGGTGCCCACAAGCCTCAAACAGACACATGGCATGACTGGGATTCGGCTTTGACATGCTCCAAGAACCCAACGTTTGGCAGTGCGGCAGCAAATAATATGAGCCTAAAATTAGTCAGCCATTTTCTCTGGAACCGATAACCTGTAGAGTAAATGACCCACGGAATAATTCAACAATATCCTCCTGGCTCTGTTCCTTTGTCGGCTTTCTCTGTAGGACATTAGTCCATTAAAAAAAAATAAAAAAGCCAACTCCATACACTTCTCCCTCATAACCCATTTTCCCCGCCTCCCATGAACTCATAATCCTCCCTTTTGTGGCCGGAGGAGAAGTGCTAATCTCACCAAATTGTACGTCTGCATTTTATCACCGCCGCAGGCTAAAAATCAAAGCTTGTTTGACATAAACGGCTTAAACCGGCCCATTAGAACTTTGCGTCGCCGTGGCCAGCTGTAAAGTTAGTTTTGGCAGGAATAGCTCCCGACGTATTATCAGCTGATTTAAATACTAATGGTCCGGTAACCACATTTGAGCAGAATAATGTCTGTCATAAGAGGAGCCGTAAAAATATCGCCGTTTCTCTCTCCCCGCCCCACCCGGAAAGGCTTGGAAATGTTTCCAGAGCCTCACTTCCACCTGGATATTAAGCATCTTTCGATTCCACCCCCATGGAACCTTTGCTCCATCCAAAGTAATGGGTGCAGCCTTGGCTGGGGTGTTCAAAGACGGAATGGATGAAAAAGGAAACCTGTTAGGAAAGAGTTGCAAATTTTGTCTAAGCCAAAATGTTGGGGGCGATCCCCTTCTGCTCTTGCCAAAATGCACACACCTGGGCACCAGCTGTGAATCCATCTGTAATAAGTGCTTTTGTAGACACTGTTATTGAAGTAGTCAAACGCCTCATAATCATTAATTGGGTGTTACAGTAGCTCACCTGCATATCTTAGAAGTTCCGTTTCTTTTTGATGGAGCAGAGCCAGGTTTCTATGCAGGTGTGTGCAGAGCTTGTAGCCATCACAACAGCTCAGTAGTTGCATGCAGGAGGTCCCAGGCACTCCAGCATTGCTAGGGAGAGCATCTCCAGGTAGACAAGCCCAGGTGGACAGAACGAGTCCAAAATGCTTGTTTACAAAGCTATTGTACTACCAACCTTACTATATGCTTGTGAAACATGGACCACTTGTAAACGTCATCTCCAACTCCTCGAAAGATTCCATCAACAGTGTCTCCGAAAAAAATTACACATCACCTGGGAAGACAGGCGAACTCATATCAGTGTACTGGAAGAAGCAAAGATTACCAGTGTTGAAGCAACGATTCTTCAACATCAACTTCGTTGGACAGGTCATGTTGTGCAGATGCCTGATGATCGTCTTCCAAAGCAATTACAGTGGTACCTCGGGTTAAGAACTTAATTCGTTCTGGAGGGCCGTTCTTAACCTGAAACTGTTCTTAACCTGAGGTACCACTTTAGCTAATGGGGCCTCAAGCTGCCGCCGCCACCGCGCGATTTCTGTTCTCATCCTGAAGCAAAGTTCTTAACCGGAGGTACTATTTCTGGGTTAGCGGAGTCTGTAACCTGAAGCGTCTGTAACCTGAAGCGTCTGTAACATGAGGTACCACTGTACTCTATTCCAAACTTTAAAATGGAAAGCGTAATGCTGGTAGTCAACAAAAGAGTTATAAAGACTGTCTCAAGGCAAATCTAAAAAAATGTAATATAAACACTCAGTGGCGTAGCGTGGGTTGTCAGCACCCGGGGCAAGGCAAGTAATTTGCGCCCCCTAACCCGTGGATTTGTGCCCCCTAACCCGTGGATTTGCGCCCCCTAACCTGTGGATTTGCCCTAACCCCAGATGTTGCGCCCGGTGAGGCCGGCCCCCCCTGCACCCCCCACGCTACGCCACTGTAAACACTGACAATTGGGAAACACTGGCCTGCGACCGAGACAGCCTTTACCAAAGGTGTCATGGGCTTTGAAGACCCTCAAACTCAGGACACAAGGGAGAAACATGCTAAGAGAAAGGCATGCTTGGCAAACCCTCACCATGATCAACTCTTGCCCTGGAACGAATGTCCCCACTGTGGAAAGGGGTGTGAATCCAGAACTGGCCTTCACAGTCACTTACGGACTCACGGTTAAGAACGTGTTCATGGGGACTTCCGGGTTGGCGCGATCTGGAAATGGTGGATTCCCTCCGAGCTCCGGGGGGAATCGGCTCCACTGAGGACGGGTCTTGCCGCGCCGGCGACGCGGGGACCCTCAGAAACCGCAGGCGCTGAAGCCTGCGGACGGGAGGACTCGGTGGGCACCTTAAGCGCCCCCCCGACCCACGAAAAGGGTACGGAGGGTGGCGTGGTGCTGAGAGTCGATCGACACCCCGGTGGAGCGAAGCCGCGAGCCATGACCAGAGAGCGCTGACTTTCTACCCTGAAATTTGGACTGAAAAAGAAGAACCCGTGAGTAAAATGGAATTCGGCTTTAAGAAACGATTTCTTTGAATTTGAGACGACCGGGGGGTGTGCTAAAAGGGAGTCCGCACCCCCTCTAATTACAGACAATTTTAAGCAAGGACTGGAGAACTAAGGCGGAGAGGTATTTTTATTTTTACAAAAGAATCTAACTTCCGCGATTTATTAAAAGAAGTGTTGTGCTGGAGAGGAGTCTGAAAGTTGGGGAATTTTTCCGTGAAATCCCCCCCCCCCCCGACCAGGGGGAGTCCCGAGTTTGAGCCTGTTGGAGAGGAAAAAGGAGTTTGACAGCTGTCAAAAGAGCTGTCAAAGGGACAGACCAAATTAAAAGTGCATGACATCTTTCTGAAATTAAAGTATCATAAATTGTAACAAAGTATTGGAAATCCGAAAGAAAGAAACAAAAAAAGATTTGGACTGGTGGAAAAGTATACAAAGTAACCAGAATCCCTCTAGGGGGATTCTTGAGTCATTACAATGGCTGCAGAGGGAAAATTACTGGCAGAGATAGACAGGATGTTTTTTCTCGTGGGAATATTGCAGAAGCAGAGTTCGACTATGAACAAACAACTTATGACCTTGACTTCTGGAATAAGCAACTCTGCTGAATGCATGAATGGCCTAACAGGAAAGGAATCTGCAGCTGAAACAGAAGGGACATTTCAAGAATTGGAGGAAAGTGAGCAAATAGAGGACAAATCACAGATGGGAAATACCAAGCAAAAGTCTACAATGCCGGAACACAAAGAAGAAGATTGCTGGGATATATGGATTACAACTCTGCAAAAGATGTTAAAGAGGAAGGAGGGGGCCCCTGAAACACTTGGAATACAGGAACTAATAAGAAACAAGAAATATGATTGGGGCACCTCCTTTGAATATGAAAGACTGGTTGGTTTGTGGCAGCAGTGGTTACCAAGTATCCTGGTGGGAAGAAAAATTGGAGTGATGGAGACTGGACTGATTCGAGATCTGATGACCAATAAAAGAGATTTCCAACAAAATCGACGGAGAGGAACGGAAAGGGACTTAAAGGCCTCGGACGTCAGAAACCCAGGCTAAATATCAATGTTGACTTTTATTTGGAAAGGGACCAGAACTGGGGCGGGGGGAGGGGGAAGCAGAATGGTAGGAATGTTTATGAACTTTGGGTTGTGTTAATGAGGTCTTTACTTAATATAAAAATGGGGAATCTGTGGAAGGGAAATTGGGCCGACCTTAGGAAAGAATCTAAATGTTTATAAGAAATGGGATTAGGAGAAATGGGGCAAACTAGGAGGAGTTACATTAAAAAAATATATATGTTAATTTAAGGAGGAGGAATTTGAACTTGCTGAGCCAATTATGGAAGTAGGGATGTATGAAGGGGGGTGGGGGGGAGTCCAGGGAACAAGGTTAAAGAAATGTGGTTTTTGATGTATCTTTGTTTGTAAAAAATGTGAAAATCTAATAAAAATTATATTAAAAAAAAAAAAAAAGAACGTGTTCATGGAAGACAATCTTACTTGGCTACGAGTGATCTCCAAAGAGAAAAGAGGCAAAGAAGAGCCATTGCTGACCCCACAAAAGCCCTGAAAAAATGGGACATCCCGTTTTTCTTCACAAGAGAATAGCGGTCGTTGGGATTGCCATGATCTTGTGAGATTTTGTACCATGATTCCCCCCCCCAAACACATTTTTCAGGGCTGGGATCTTGCACATTACCACAAAACACCTGTTTTGGGGTGCCATACCCCAAAAGAGCTTTTGGGGGGGGGAATTGCAGTGAGAAATTGCACGATATCATGGGTGCTGTATTCTTGCAAGTAAAAAGGGAAGATGGTGTCCCAGATTTTGCTGTTGAGGCGCTGTGGTATACTGTTGTGGGTATTTGTCATGGATAGCCTTCTGTTCCATGAATTTCTCTTGTCCTCTTTCAAAGTCAGTTTGTTTCAGGGCCCATCAAGGTCCTCACATTGATGTTTAGAGGCCTGAGTGACTCAGGCCCCAAATATCTGAAAGACCACCTCCTTCCCTACCTTTTTTGCATGCTGGGAGGGCAGGGCCTTATCCGTGGTGGCCCCCAAGCTGTGGAACTCCCTCTGCACAGAGCAGGCATCTTCATTATACAGCTTCCGGAGGATTTTGAAGACATACTTCTTCACTTGAGGTATATATATTTTTGGACTCAGCTTATTTTTATGGTTGCAAATTGCTTTAAACTGTTTTTAAGATTGTGCTTTAATAGTTGTAGCCGACCATGGGACTTAAGACTGAAGAGGGGCAATAACTAAAATAAAATAATGTAGAATAAAATAAAACAAAAGTCATTCTAGGCTGCTTTCTCCCTACTGGCCTCTAACCCAGGAAGTCCAATGCTCACTTTTTCTCAGATTTCACCTTCAGACTGACCTTGACTTCCCAGGAAATTCTGCGTAGTGAGTTATATGGCCCAACTATTTAGGTTATTATGCACTGCTGAAATTCAACCCAAATGACCTTTGTGAGCGTGAGAGAGAGAGTGGGTTGCGATGAACATTTCCAGTCGCTTTTCACTATTAAATTGCGTTTTCCTGGCATTAGGTGGGGAATCCTCCCCAACCTTTAAACGAGTTTTCAACCCATGGCATCACATTTATTTATCTTTTCAGTCCAGGAATGAGAGAGCAAAACAGAGTAACGGTGATCCGACCCTATGTATGAAAACATTTCGTATCTCATTTTTGTTTTGTTAACGAAAGAAAGGATTATGGCCTTGATATTTGGGGACGAAACGGACTGCACATCCACTTAACAAAACCTATTTGGGGAATTGCTGTCTTATTGATTTCAACAGGTTGTGGCTCAGCGTCTTCTGTGTCACATACGGAGAGTGACAGTTTAGACCACAGCATCCTTGAGGAAAAACAAGCATCTCTTTTCTCTCAGACGAGGTGCAGTTAGATCATGGATGAAAGCGCTATTCCGAAGAAGACTTGAATCTGGGAAAAGACTGTAACAATCACACAAGGCAGTTCCTAATCATTATAGAGAAACTAGAAGCTTGCGGGTCTCAGAATGGATGATAATTTAAAAATCAGTCATATCCTGGGGTCACCAGGACCTAAGCTTGAACCATTTGGAGCCATGATGGATGCAGTACCAAACTTAATATTGTATTAAGTCAGGGCCATCTGAATACTCCCAGCAGAATATTAAAAAACACGATAAAACATCAAACATTAAAAACTTCCCGAAACAGGGCTGCCTTCAGATGTCTTCTAAAAGTCAAATAGTTGTTTATTTCTGTGACATCTGATGGGAGGGTGTTCTCCAGGGCAGGCACCACCACCGAGAAGGCCCTTTGCCTGGTTCCCTGTAACCTCTCTTCTCGCAGGGAAGGAACCGCCAGAAGGCCCTCGGAGCTGGACCTCAGTGTCCAGGTAGAACGATGGGGGTGGAGATGCTCCTTCAGATATACTGGACCGAGGCCGTTTAGGGCTTTAAAGGTCAGCACCAACACTTTGAATCGTGCTCGGAAACGTACTGGGAGCCAACGTAGGTCTTTCAGGACCGGGGTTATATGGTCTCGGCAGCCACTCCCAGTCACCAGTCTAGCTGCCGCATTCTGGATTAGTTGTAGTTTCCGGGTCACCGTCAAAGGTAGCCCCACATAGAGCGCATTACCATAGTCCAAGCGAGAGATAATCAGAGCATGCACCACTCTGGCGAGACAGTCTGCGGGCAGATAGGGTCTCATCCTGCGTACCAGATGGAGCTGATAAGCAGCTGCCCTGGATACAGAATTAACCTGCGCCTCCATGGACAGCTGTGAGTCCAAAATGACTCCCAGGCTGCGCACCTGGTCCTTCAGAGACACAGTTACCCCATTCAGGACCAGGGAGTCCCCCACACCCGCCTACCCCGTCCCCCCAAAACATTACTTCTGTCTTGTCAGGATTCAACCTCAATCTGTTAGCTGTCATCCATCCTCCAACCGCCTCCAGACACTCACACAGGACATTCACCATCTTCACTGGTTCTGAATCGAAAGAAAGGTAGAGCTGGGTATCATCCGCATACTGATGAACACCCAGTCCAATCAATTAATTCTGATCGTGCAATAAATGGAACAGATAGAATTCTACAAGATGTGTTGCTAGTACAGTGGTACCTTGGGTTACAGACGCTTCAGGTTACAGACTCTGCTAACCTTGGGTTAAGAACTTTACCTAAGGATGAGAACAGAAATCGCGTGGCGGTGGCGCAGCGGCAGCAGCGGCAGGCCCCATTAGCTAAAGTGGTACCTCAGGTTAAGAACAGTTTCAGGTTAAGAACGGACCTCCAGAATGAATTAAGTTCTTAACCCGAGGTACCACTGTATGGGAAAACAGGAAACCTCCAAGGATCCCCAGGCATGCCCTCCAGGTGGTGGAGCCGTTAGGACCCATCCTGGCACCCGGGCGTCTTCACTTGGTGGCAAGTAGCCAATAGCCAGGTGGCAAAATGTGCCTGGCAAATTCTGAACACTGGCCCTGAGAGGGCGATCTTTAAGACCCACAATCCAAAAACCTGGAGGAGCCGCTGCCGTTCAGCATAGCTTGAACACGAGGCAGATGAACCAAGCGGTCTGACTCTGTACGAAGCCACGGCCTAAGCAGACGATAAGGTAAAGGGACCCCTGACCATTAGGTCCAGTCATGGCCGACTCTGGGGTTGCGGCGCTCATCTCGCTTTATTGGCCGAGGGAGCCGGCGTACAGCTTCCGGGTCATGTGGCCAGCATGACTAAGCCGCTTCTGGCGAACCAGAGCAGCACACGGAAATGCCGTTTACCTTCCTGCTGGAGAAGTACCTATTTATCTACTTGTACACTGACATGCTTTCGAACCGCTAGGTTGGCAGGAGCAGGGACCGAGCAACGGGAGCTCACCCCGTCGTGGGGATTTGAACCGCCGACCTTCTGACCAGCAAGCCCTAGGCTCTGTGGTTTAACCCACAGCGCCACCTGCGTCGATGCCACTGCGCTATGAAGAGAGTTTTTCGCCTGGTCGGGTTCGAGATTTACAGCGCCGGGGTTTTCGAACGGAGAGTTCTCTGGGAGCAGGGGAAGCGTTAAAAGTTTATGCAGAGCCACGGCGCTCGGTAAACGGCCCATTACCGAAGGCCATAAATAATTAATTAATGGCCGCACATCGGGGAAGGGATCTCTGGCAGAGATTTAATTTTCCTCCCCTCCTCTTTTTTTTTTTATTTCCCTTCCATAAAGACTTGAGGTGCGTGTGGTGGGGAATTATATTATTTTATTCTTTTGCCTTCTCGGGGCTATGAAGCTCCGGTTACGAGCGAAGGGATGGAAATGAAGACCCACTTTCTCGCTCGGCGCAGCGGTTGAATTGGAAATGAAGTGTGGCGATAAAATGAGTAATTCACAAAACACACCTCGAAGCCCGGCGTCGTTTGATCAATTAGCGCCACCGGATTAAAGCCGTAATTTGTGGGGAAGCGGCGGGGGTGTGTGGCAGTGGCGAGGGGGGGGGGGTTAAAGCAGGTAAGGATTCGGAAACCAGTTGGCGGGTGGCAAAGACTTGGGAGAAAGTGAAGCAAAAGGTCAGAAGGGGGAGAGAGATTAAAATAAAAGACCAGGGAAACAGCCCACGCAAATCGATGGGGGTACTTTGTGAAATCTCTGACAGGACATACCTTCCAACATTCCTCAGATGAAAATAGGGACATTTCTCACTAACCTCCAACTGACCCTGGTTGACCCCCATCTCTCTCTCTCTCCCCGCCCCCCCCCCCCGGCCACAGAGCATTTCCTATCAGAAAAAAGGCGAGTGCCGCCAATGGGATACAGCACAAACGCCCAGAGAAAAAACCCTTAATCCCAATTTTATTGTATTTTATTTTTTGGTTGATTTACAAAAAGAAAAAAACATGCCAATCAATAAGTTTTAGAAAAGGACGAGATCAGAAACAGATGCACAAAGCGTTTTGCTAAAAAAAAAAATTTGAAAAATTGAAATATACCTTGTAGTGATTTCATGCTCTTTATTGCAGCTTGTAAAACAGCGATTGAATTGCCCCCAAAACCTCAGGCTTTTATATACATTATTTACACAAGGAGTCCCGTCTGATTGGCTGATTCTGCTTCCCTCCTGGAGCCTGATTGGTCTTTTCCTGCAGGCCAATCAGTTGCTGCATTCGAGGATCCTACCAGCCTAATAGGCTGATTAACTTTCTCCTGGAACCTGATTGGTCTTCTGCAAGCCAATCAGTTGTTGCATTCTAGGATCCTACTTGCCTATTGTTCTAGGATCCAAGCTTAGTACATGACATAAACCAAACGCCTTGTGCTCTGCTCCACTCCCCCTGCCCTCTGCCTGCCCCTCATGGCTGGGGCATCATGTGGGGCTGGGCATCAGTGGTGGCAATGGTTCTCCTCCTCACCTGCCCTCCAACAGCCACTATGAGCTGCCCAAGAGAGGAAGCTAGCAGCAGTGACCATGGAGAAGCCATGGGATTCTCCCTTGTGGCTGCCACAGTGTGATGGCCAGGGACTCGGACTCGGACTCGGAACCAGAGGAGTCTCAGTCCGCGCCAGATCCTTTGCCTCAGGCGGCATCTGAACCAAGTCTGGGGCCTGATCCTGAAGAGACCCAGTCTGCACAGGTTCCCCTGCAACAAGCACCAGCTGGGCCGAGTCAGGGGCCTGAGCCTGCCCTGGCTCCAGATGCGGGGATGACCTCGTTGCCTTCAGCTGGGCCATCACTCACAGCTGCTCCACTACTAGTTCGGTCAGGGGAGGCTGAGGAAGCTTCTGGGTCTAGTAACCCACTGACGTCTCCCACCTGCAGAGACTGAGGTCTGAGAGGAGGAGAGACCTGAGTACTCGCAGGAGGAGTCCTCGCCTTCAGGTGAGACAGGGAGGTGAGTCACTGGGGGATCAGGTAGACCCTGTGCCTGACCTTGCCTGGTTTCCTGCCTCGGCCCTATCAGACTGGCTCCTCGTGGAATCCTTGGATTTGGGACCGGACCTGGACTGCGTTGCTCGGGTTACCCCCCGGGCCCAGCACACACAGCTGCTGCCACTACCATCTTCTCCTCCTCCCCAAGTTTGGCAGCATTGTTGGTGGAGAAAACAGGGACCTTCCGTGATCAAATCAGAAGCTGGGGTGTCTGGAAAATCGGGAGACTTGGGTATGGCAGGATCTGCTAGGATTTGAACTCAAAGCCTTTGGGTCTCAGGAACGGAACTCAAAGCCTTTGCCTAGGTGCCCCCAGAACATAGGATGATAGATTCATGGCTTGAAGTTACAAGAAAGGAGATTCCAATGAAGCATTTCAGAAAAACTTTCTGAAAGGAAGAGCTGTTTGTCAGTGGAATAGACAGTGTCAGGGTTTACGTATAAGCTAAACAAGCTATAGTTTAGGGCTCCACTCTCTTGGGGGCCCCCAAAAAATGTAAAGAAAAAAAAAAACCCTGGATGAACATTTCCAAAATATAAGATAAAAAACAAATAAAACAAAACTTACATACAGCAACAGTGTTTTGTGTTGTGTAGGCTCCTATTTGTTATGTGCAAATGGCTTTAGATACCTAGGAGGTCCATAAATTACCATATAGCATATATTCAACACAAAAAACAGCGACAATTTGTTGTTGACAATGGACAGCTGGATATATCAAGGGCCCCAGTACCTTCAGGAGCAGAGGGCCTCATCAAACCTAAATCCGGCCCTGGGAACAGACTCTCACGAGAGGAGATGGACTCTCCTTCCTTGGAGGTTTTCAAACAGAGATTGGATGGCCATCAGTCATGGATGCTTTAGCCGAGATTCCTGCATTCTGGCGGGTGAGACTAGATGACCCTCGGGTCCCTTTCAGCTCTAAGGGTTTATGATTTTATTAGTTGAGCCATTGGCCCGATAGAGCGGACTCTCCTTCTGCTCTTACCTCCTCTGTCAGGGGAAGAAACGCTTCTAAGTCCCAGCTGCCGAAAACTGCAGGATGGGAGAGTGTTTTTGCAGCCGGGTCTAGATTTTGGACTTTCCACAATCATCTGGTTGGCCGCTGTCCGAACAGGACGCCGGACTAGATGGGCGACTGGCCTGATTCTGCGAAGCTGTTCCTCGATTCTGTCATGAGCGCTGGGCGGCTGCAAATCATGTCACATTATTATAGCCCCACAGCTTGCTAAACTGCTGGGAAACGGACATAGGAATATGATTTGAAAAGCAGGGAGGTGGGTGGGTGGGAGTGCAGATATTCACTTAAAAGCAGTGCTGAATTAAGCAAACTTGGGCCCCATGCGCTGCAATCATCCATTGTGTTCCTGCAATCTGCTTGTGCAAACCTGCCGACTTTGCTGACGTGCTGAGGAGAGAGGTATCTTCTACGGTAACTGCAGTGAATATGAGAGAGAGAGAGAGAAAGAGAGAGAGGGTGTCAAAGAGGTCTGTACAGTTATCAACAGTTTCAAGGAAACGACGAGTGTCTTAGGCCCACGGAATGTGCTTATCGCAAAATAGCACACTGTTAAACTTTAATTTACCATGGGAAGTTTCTCTTTAAGCTGGTTTCAGTGCGGGAACGATAAGTAGATAGAAGGAACCTATCTCGCTTGATGGTGACCTTTAGAGGGAATATGAATTGGGGGGGGGGAGTGCAAGGAGGAGGTGGATTTTGGTGCGGTTTCCTGCAGAAAGGAGCAGCAGAAATGTGGCTTTTCTCTCACAACCCCCCTTTTTAAAAAATAAAATAAATAAAATAAAATGAGGAATCCAATGTAGATGAGCGTGTTCTTGGAGGAAGCTGGTCTGGCGAGCGAAGATCCAACCTCTTGATCATTTCTGTCTCTTTTCTGAAACTTTTCCAGCTCTAATTGGGGTCTAGGCTGTGGAGGGGTGCCCAGGGGCACTGGGCCCTACTCTGCACTCTGAATGGGTCTGAAATGGATCCCTGAACTCTGATAACACCATTTCCTTGTCTGGATGGATAACAGAGAGAGAGAGAGGACTGTGAGATTTTGTGTAGACACTAGCGTGCTGCGGAAAGGTAATGTTCATATTCATGGCTCCACCCACTTTGGCCCCTGGCTCCACCCACCACTCGCATGTGGCCCTCAGAACGTTGCCAAGAAGCAAATGTGGCCCTTGGACTGAGATGGGCTCCCCACCCCTGGCCTTGAGGAAGCCTAAATGACGAGGAGTTCCAGGAGATACCAATGTCACACATCTGCAGGAGGGGTTGCTGGAGACAGGAGAGCCCTTTCACAGCCCCAAACTTCCTGGGGACCTGGGGAGTCCCTTGTCCCTTGAAAAAGGAAGTCTGGGACTCTCCTCATCACCCCGTGCTCTCCATTCAGCAACTGCACAAACATGCACGGAGCTGCTTTGCTTGCTTCTGCTTAAGCGAGGTTTCCCAATCGCTGTCCAGCGAAGTCTCCTTATCCCTGCCTAGTGCCAAAGGCAATTCGCTGCAATTTGGTACAGTATAGTGCTCCTTCCTAGAGCTTTTTCTGCCACCGCCACTACAATTCTTCACCCAGCGGGTTTGGATGCCAGCAGGAAAAGTGAGGGCATTCCCTGCGACCCACAGTGTCAGGTGTGCGTGCAGGAGCCAGGCCCTGGGACCAGTAGGGCTTCACAGGATTGGGGCCTTCCTGAGTTTGTTTTGAAGAGGCAAGGCGCAGCCACACAGGTGAGGCCGATTGGTAACTCACAGCACCTGGTGGCAAGAGCTGGGAAGGGATATAAGGTCAGCATTTTCGCTGCGGCTCTTTGCCACAGCAACACGCTCCCTGCCTTGCTGCATTTGGCTTCTTGCTTCCTGATCCTTGAACCTCGGCTTCTTGACTCCCTGCTTCTTGATCCTCGAACCCTTGACTTCTTGACTCTTTGCTTCTTGAGCCTCAGACCCATGACTTCGTGCCTCCTTGTTTCCTGACCCTCGGACTCGTTGCTTTCTGACTCCTGGCTTCTGGACTCCAGTTCCTGCTCCCACCCCGCCATCTTGCCCCCGGTCCCGACATCCCCAGCTGGGACTTTGATCGCCCATGAACCGGACCGTAACACACAGACCTCATGCAGCATGCCTTCCAGAATCTGACTGCAATGGTGTTGCTGCTCCTTGCTGTGATTCCTCACAACCAGGAACAAATGGGCAAGTCCGCTCATCCGCAGAAGGAACAGAGGAAGCTGTCATGTACTGAGTCAGATCGTCAGACTCTCAGAGGTTTTTAAGCAGAGGTTGGATGGCCATCTGTCATGGATGCTTGAGCTGAGATTCCAACATTGTAGCGGGTTGGACTAGGGTCCCTTCCAACCCTATGATTCTATGATCTAGCTTGGTGTTGTCTGTGCTGGCTTGCAGAGGTTCTCCAGGGTTCAGGGAAGTGGGTGGTGCTGTGGTCTAAGCCACTGAGTCTCTTGGGCTTGCTGTCACGGAGTCACCAAGTCAGGGGTCCGAGGGTCAGGAAGCAAGGAGTCACGAAGTCAGGGGTCCGAGGGTCAGGAAGCAAGGAGTCACGAAGTCAGGGGTCTGAGGGTCAGGAAGCAAGGAGTCACGAAGTCAGGGGTCGGAGGGTCGGGAAGCAAGGAGTCACGAAGTCAGGGGTCCGAGGGTTGAGAAGCAAGGAGTCACGAAGTCAGGGGTCCGAGGGTCGGGAAGCAAGGAGTCACGAAGTCAGGGGTCCGAGGGTCGGGAAGCAAGGAGTCACGAAGTCAGGGGTCGGAAAGCAAGGAGTCACGAAGTCAGGGGTCCGAGGGTCGGGAAGCAAGGAGTCACGAAGTCAGGGGTCCGAGGGTCGGGAAGCAAGGAGTCACGAAGTCAGGGGTCGGAGGGTCGGGAAGCAAGGAGTCACGAAGTCAGGGGTCCGAGGGTCGGGAAGCAAGGAGTCACGAAGTCAGGGGTCAGAGGGTCGGGAAGCAAGGAGTCACGAAGTCAGGGGTCCGATGATCAAGAAGCAAGGAGTCACGAAGTCAGGGGTCTGAGGATCAAGAAGCAAAGAGTCACGAAGTCAGGGGTCCGAGGACTAAGAAGCAAGGAGTCAAACACAGCAAGGCAGGGAACATGTTGCTGTGGCAAAGAGCTGAAGGGAAATACTGGCCTTATATCCCTTCCTGGCTCTTGCCACCAGGTGCTGTGAGTTACCAATCGGCCTCACCTGTGCGGCCGCACCTTGCCTCACCAGAACAAACTTGGGAAGGTCCCAGTCCTGTAAAGTCCTATTGGTTACAGGGCCTGGCTCCTGCACGCACACCTGACACTTGCTGATCAGAAGGTCAGCTGTTTGGATCTGCACAGCAAGGTGAGCTCCCATCGCTCAGTCCCAGCTTCTGCCAACCTTGCAGTTCAAAAGCACACCATTGCATGTAGATAAATAGGTACCACTGTGACGGGAAGGTAAATGGTGTTTCTGTGCATTCTGGCTTCCATCATGCACTGGTGGAGGAAGGGGGTGCGGTGGGTGCAGTCCGCCCCGGATGTCATCGGGGGGGGGCGTGTGACATCGCTAGCTCCACCTCTGCCATCATGGTGTCCATTTGTCCCAGAAGCAGTTTAGTTATGCTGGGCCCGTGATCCGGAAAAGCCATTTGTGGACATACACCGGCTCCCTTGGCCTGAAAGTGAGACGAGCGCTGCAACCCCATAGTTGCCTTTGACCGGACTTAACCGTCCGGGGTCCTTGACTTTTCTCCAGGGTTTCAGATGGGCTGAGGAATGTTTGGCCCTCCATATGTTGCTGAACTCCAGCTCCCACCATCCCTGCCCATTGGCCACGCTGGCTGAGGCTGATGGGAGTTGGAGTCCAGCAACTCCTGTCCAGTGCTTCCTTGACTCAGCAGCACACTGTTCTCAACATTACTTCCTGGATCTACTGCCCAATCGGTTCCATTGGGTTACACTGGAGGACCTCAGGTGACAAGCTGACAAAAGACAGGGGAGCCTTTATATATGAACCATGGTCACCAACTGGCCTTCCAATGTCACCTGGCTTTTCCAGGCCAAGAGGATTATGGTCTCTCACTTGACCCATGTGGAGGATCATGACATTCCTCCCTTTGACCAGCATCTTCAATGTCACAGAGAACCAGGAGCTGATCCTCCACAAAGCCTTGTAGAAACCACAGATGACCACATTGCAGGACTTCTCAAGAACAATATCAATGCATGGCTGTGTTGAAGAACCTAGGGGGATCTCCAGATGTTGTTGGACTCCCATCAGCTCCAGCTAGCATGGCCAATGGTCAGAGATGACGATCGTTGCACTAGGACAACCTTTGGAGAGCTGTTTCCCGCTCTTTCATTTCTTTCTACCTAACTGCTCATGGAGAAAGACTGCAGGAAGAGAGAAGGGAAAAAGCTATTTGTGTGGGTAATTGCCGTGATTTTCTCTGCCAGACAATGCGCCCAGTTCCCCTTGTTAATGTAAACATGCCTTTAATGACAGCTTGCGCGGCTTGTGAGTGAGAGACGTTGCTCCGACGTTTACAACCAATGATGTTCTTTGCAGCCTGGTACACTCCTGGGCTGCATTGCGGTAATGCAGAAACAAACACCTCGGTTGTTTTCATGTAATTTTTGTTGTTATTCTTGTTCAGGTGCCCAGCTCAAAAATGGATTTATGCTGTTCAGCGTTGTGATGTCGGAAGAAGCAAAGTTTGGGAGGGGGCATATTTCTTGAGTTCTGGTTAACTTACAAAAACTGGAATTTGTTTTCTCTTAATCTGACTCCGCCCCTTAACATTTCCAATGACGCATACGGTCAGAGAGCTTGTCTTCCTATATACATTAAAATGTAAGGCTGTCGTCACACAGCTCCCATTGGAGGATTTGTAGTGCTTGCTGCATCAAAATCCTGGATTTGCATGTAGTCAAGGTGGGTAAAGGGCATGAGTGAAAGTGGGGGGCACAGAGAAAAAGGACAGTTTTAAACAACAGGAGAGGTTTGATGAAAGCAGTGATGGAGGAAAGCAGGGGAGAAGTGGCTGTTTGAAACAAGGTATGAGCATAGCGAGAAGGAGTTAGAAAAGCCTTTGTTGCGTTAGCTTTTTGGTGTTAGCTCCTGCGTTCTACCCATCTCTGGTGCTTCCCCATGTAAAAATTGTTTGTGTGGTTTTTTTTAATTATAAAAAACCTCTCACTGTTCCTCCATCCCTGTTTACTCAATCTTCTGCCATCGTTTAATACGGCAATTTTCCGCTCAGTGTTTCTCCACCCCCACTTTAATAAAATTTCTGCCGTTGTTTGAGTACAATGAGAAGGGAGGCACACTGAAAGGAAAACAAAATGCTGTTTTAAACTTCTCCCATTCCTCAACTGCCTCATGTGAGAGAGATAAAGGATGTGGAGCCCTCAGATATTCCACCATGCATTTCGTTCCTGGTCCCATATCTTGTCTTCAACGTGAAGTTCCAGATTAAATGTAGTCATTTGGAAGCGATGTTTTATCGACAAGCAAACACCCATATACGTACAATATCCATCAGCTGAGCTTAACCTTCTCTAACTGAACAAGCAAGCTGATAGGTTTGCTCTCCAAAAATCTGTTCCTCTTGAAAACACAGTAACCTATTTCATAATGGAATATGCACATAGAGGGGGCTGTAGAATAGGAGAGGCATGGAAAGGGGGGGGCAGATCTGTGTGAAGGGAGAGTGGAGCAAGAGAAGGGAGAGAAGGTGAAAATGGTGCTGCAAAAACAAGGAAAGATTGGGGGCATTGGGCTGGATACAACAAAACAACACCACCACAAACTGGCTTATAACACCAAATTTACTAGAATAATAGCTAGAATAGAGATAGACTTGTAACCGTTCAAACAACAAACATCCTAAGGTGCCATGTGCAAGACAAAGCCTGGAGATACTGTAAACATGGAGTGGATAATTGTACAACTCTATCTTAACAAGTTGGGACGCAGGTAGCACTGTGGGTTCATAGAATCATAGAGTTGGAAGAGACCACAAGGGCCATCGAGTCCAACCCCCTGCCAAGCAGGAAACACCATCAGAGCACTCCTGACATATAGTTGTCAAGCCTCTGCTTAAAGACCTCCAAAGAAGGAGACTCCACCACACTCCTTGGCAGCAAATTCCACTGTCGAACAGCTCTTACTGTCAGGAAGTTCTTCCTAATGTTTAGGTGGAATCTTCTTTCTTGTAGTTTGGATCCATTGCTCCGTGTCCGCTTCTCTGGAGCAGCAGAAAACAACCTTTCTCCCTCCTCTATATGACATCCTTTTATATATTTGAACATGGCTATCATATCACCCCTTAACCTCCTCTTCTCCAGGCTAAACATGCCCAGCTCCCTTAGCCGTTCTTCATAAGGCATCGTTTCCAGGCCTTTGACCATTTTGGTTGCCCTCCTCTGGACACGTTAAACCACTGAGCCTAGGACTTGCCGATCTGAAGGTCGGCGGTTCGAATCCCCGCGACGGGGTGAGCTCCTGTTGCTTGGTCCCGGCTCCTGCCAACCTAGCAGTTCGAAAGCACGTAAAAGTGCAAGTAGATAAATAGGTACCACTCCAGCGGGAAGGTAAATGGCGTTTCCGTGCGCTGCTCTGGTTCGCCAGAAGCGGCTTAGTCATGCTGGCCACATGACCCGGAAGCTGTATGCCGGCTCCCTTGGTCAGTAATGCAAGATGAGCGCCGCAACCCCAGAGTTGGCCATGACTAGACCTAATGGTCAGGGGTCCCTTTACCTTTATCTTAACAAGTTACATGTGCAGTAAACGTTATACAGACTGGATAAATGAACCGTTCAACAAGTAGCGTAAGTCCAATCACAGAACGGCAACCCTGTGCCGCCACAACGGTAAGGGTAGCACGCTGGAGAATATGAAAAAGTTTTTCAAAGCTATTTTTCAAAGATTGAACTGGATGAGATGTTCCTCAATGGGTCTTGAGTTGGAAACACAAAGCCGTATGCATGGATCAATCACGGGAAGGCAAATCAAAACCACCACCCTGGTGAGAATAACGCAAGTGGGCAAAAGGAGACCTGTTCTCCGGTTATATTACAGGTTTCACTACACGCTTCATCAGTCTGAAAAGCCAGTCATACAAAAGGTTTGCTCAGGATAAAGAAAGTATTCACAGGCACATTGGGCTGAAACCCAAAGCAGGAGCTGAAAAGGGTCTGAGACATAGGAGCGGGTGATGGCTTCGTAATTGGGCATAAGGTGAAAAGGGTACTTAGTAGATGCAATTTTAAGGAGGTGGAAGATGCAGGAAGTCACTATAGGGGTGGCTAGGCATGGGGGTGAAGGTGAAAATAGGGGTACCAAGCAAGGCTGCAGAATATGGGAGATAAGTGACTTTAGAAATGGGGTCCGGAAGATGCAAATCTAGCTTAGCAGTTGTATGGGGTGGAAGGGGTACAGTCTTAGTATTAATAATAATAATAATAATAATTTATTTATATCCCGCCCTCCCAAGCCGAAGCTGGGCTCAGAGCGGCTAACAACAGTAAAATAATACAGCATTCTAAAATCAATTCATTCTAAAATCAAATTAATGGCAACCATTGGGCTAGAGTTCTGTGAGGATTGCCAAAGGACTGTCAGACTGTGCCTTGGCCAAAGGCCTGGTGGAACAGTTCCGTCTTGCATGCCCTGAGGAAAGATGTCAAGCCCCGCAGGGACCTAGTCTCTTGTGACAGAGCGTTCCACCAGATCGGGGCCACGGCCGAAAAAGCCCTGGCTCTGGTTGAGGCCAGCCTAACCTCCCTGTGGCCTGGGACCTCCAAGATGTTTTTGTTTGAAGACCATAAGGTCCTCCGTGGGACATACCAGGAGAGGCGGTCCCGTATATTTTATTTTTTTATTTCTAAAATATCATGTAAAGCAGCGGTGGGGAACTGGATCCAGACAGTATGCTTGTCCCACCCCCGTAGGCCAACTTTGACAGGTGGGTGGGGCTTGCCACCTGGTAATCCCCTGACATCATAGTGATGTCAGGTGACAGCTTCAGAGAAGCTCACTCTCTGCACCAATCAGCTGGTCAGCACTGAGAATAATCCCCTTTTGAAAGCATGTTAGAAGAGTGAAACAGTCAATGGGCATGGACAACCTGCCTCCCAAAGAAACTTTTTGAAGTCTGTTTGCAGGGGTGGTTTGCATTCAAACCACCTCTGCAAACAGAGAGGGGAAATGTCCTTTTGCAGTCGTGGTTTGAATCCAAATCATGCCTGGGGAAAAAAACTTTGAAGGTGTGTTGTTTTACACTGTAAAGCATATTGGGCATGATCCAGTGAGGAGGTCTTGTGCATGCATCCCACTGAAATGAAGGAGGCCATTCTTTTCCATGGCCCTTTCCCAGGAATCCTCCTTCCTGGATCATGCCCACTGAAATTATTGCCCTTAAAAATATTGATTATATCACGACATGGTGGCTGTGTTCTCCCTCTGTGGTCAGAGAATACGCTTCTGAATAGCAGCTGCCGGAAATCACAGGAGACGAGAGTGCTTGTGGGCTTCCCAGTTGCATTTGGTTGGCCATTGCAAGAACAGGATGCTACACTAGATGGGTCCCCTTAAAGGTAAAGGGGCCACTGACCATTAGGGCCAGTCGTGGCCGACTCTGGGGTTGCGGCGCTCATCTCGCTTTATGGGCCGAGGGAGCCGGCGTACAGCTTCCAGGTCATGTGGCCAGCATGACTAAGCCGCTTCTGGCAAACCAGAGCAGCACACGGAAATGCCGTTTACCTTCCCGCTGAAGCGTTACCTATTTATCTACTTGCACTTTGATGTGCCTTCGAACTGCTAGGTGGGCAGGAGCAGGGACTGAGCATCGGGAGCTCACCCCGTCGCGGGGATTCGAACCGCCGACCTTCTGATCGGCAAGTCCTAGGCTCAGTGGTTTAACCCACAGCGCCACCCGCGTCCCTCTTACACTCTCCTTATGGGTCTCCTTACACTCTTATTTATCATCGAATGATAGAATTGTAGGGATGGAAGATACCCCAAGGGTCATCTAGCCCAGGCATAGGCAAACTTGGCCCACCAGATGTTTTGGGACTACAACTCCCATCATCCCTGACCACTGGTCCTGTTAGCTAGGGATGATGGGAGTTGTAGCCCCAAAACGTCTGGAGGGCCGAGTTTGCCTATGCCTGATCTAGCCCAACCCCTGGCAATGCACGCAATAGAATCAAGAGAGGCTGACAAGGTGAGTGTACTCTTGCTTTGAAATATGCAAAATATAGTATTTGTATCAGCCTGTAAATACCTTTGCATTAATGCTCAGAGTTTTGAATTCTGAAACTTCCCTGTAGTTATAGAAAAAGGAGATCCCAAATTGTACTGTCTGCTTTGGGGATTGCCTTTAAGTATTCAGGCACATAGGCATGACCCATTTCTGCCACACAGGTGCACTGATGCAGGAAACATCTAGATTGATGGTGAGTCCTGGCATAGGTAAAGGTAAAGGTACCCTTGACCATTAGGTCCAGTCGTGGCCAACTCTGGGGTTGCGGTGCTCATCTCTCTTTATTGGCCAAGGGAGCCGGCGTACAGCTTCCAGGTCATGTGGACGGCATGACTAAGCCACTTCTGGCGAACCAGAGCAGCGCACGGAAACGCCGTTTACCTTCCCGCTGGAGCGGTACCTATTTATCTACTTGCACTTTGACGTGCTTTCGAATTGCTAGGTTGGCAGGAGCAGGGACTGAGCAACGGGAGCTCACCCCATCGCAGGGATTCGAACCACCGACCTTCTGATTGGCAAGTCCTAGGCTCTGTGGTTTAACCCACAGCGCCACCAATGCATAGCATTGCTCAAATGTTGCATTGTGGGAGAACATGGCCCCTGACTCCAGTTGGATGACACATCCAGGACAATTTCTGCAAAAGTACAAACTAGTCATGCGCACCGCCTGCAGAATTTCTGTCTGCATTTGAAAGAAGAAGGGTTTTTCTTCGATCCCGTAATCTTCCCCCAAATCACCAAAAAAACTACTGGCTGAATACTTCCCTATATACAACGGCAATATAATATGTAATATATATTTACAATGAAACAAAGAACAGGCCGTTCTCTCATCCAGTTCTCCTGCTGTAGCAAAGCCAAACATCCCCTCCAGCCTAAACTCATTCTCCCGTGACAAGACTGGGAATTTTTCCTCTTCGAGCATCTTCAGCAGACCCATGAAAATTAGGCCCCCTTGCAGGATGGTGTGTAGAAATGGGGCCCACATTTCCTTTTCCAGGTCTCGGATTTGCCGTCAGCCTTAGACACCCAAAGGGAAAAGTAACGTCTTAAAAAGTCGGCAAGTAGGTCACATAACGTGGGACAGGCTACAGACCAATCATCTTTATGGCCTCTTTGCAGCACCGCTACTCTGCTCCGCCACGACTGGTTCGGCAGGTGTGATGGAAGGGGTCTTTCACGTTCACTGATTTCATGACGCTCCCTTTGCCCATTTTCAGGAATGGAGGCGAGTTAATGGGCACCATCCATCTTGCTACCTTCTGGGATGTTGGACCAAAGAAGCAGCACAAAGAAAGGAAGAACTGGTGACCAGAGGCTGTTGTTGTTGTTGTTGTTGTTGTTGTTGTTATTATTATTATTATTTATACCCGCCCATCTGGCTGGGCTTCCCCAGCCATTCTGGGCAGCTTCCAACAAAATATTAAAATACCGCAATGCATCAAACATTAAAAGCTTCCGACATGGTTCCCTCCAGATTTTATCTTCTGAAAAGCCATCAGCATGAGTTAGGACACAACCCAGTTAGGTCAACATCATGTCTGAATTCCAGAAAATAACCCAAGATGGCAGCCTTATGCTCCCAAAGGCACACCTCCCATTCGACCCATTCTGGAACTCCTTAACATCTCAGAAGGAAATATAACAAATGCTCCTTCTTTCCTAGCTTAAGAACCTCCCTGCCCGCAGACTGTCTCGTCAGAGTGGTGCATGCTCTGGTTATCTCCCACTTGGACTACTGCAATGCGCTCTATGGGGGGCTACCTTTGAAGGTGACCCGGAAACTGCAATTAATCCAGAATACGGCAGCTAGACTGGTGACTGGGAGCGGCCGCCGAGACCACATAACACCGGTCTTGAAACACCGACATTGGCTCCCAGCTCGTTTCCAAGCACAATTCAAAGTGTTGGTTGTTGTTGTTGTTTAGTCGTTTAGTCGTGTCCAACTCTTCGTGACCCCATGGACCAGAGCACGCCAGGCACTCCTGTCTTCCACTGCCTCCCACAGTTTGGTCAAACTCATGCTGGTAGCTTCGAAGACACTATCCAACCATCTCGTCCTCTGTCGTCCCCTTCTCCTTGTGCCATCCCCTTCTCCTTCCCCTTCTCTTTCCCAACATCAGGGTCTTCTCCAGGGAGTCTTCTCTTCTCATGAGGTGGCCAAAGTATTGGAGTCTCAGCTTCATGATCTGTCCTTCCAGTGAGCACTCAGGGCTGATTTCCTTAAAAATGGATAGGTTTGATCTTCTTGCAGTCTTCTTCTTGCAGACTCTCCAGCACCATAATTCAAAAGCATCAATTCTTCGGTGATCAGCCTTCTTTATGGTCCAGCTCTCACTTCCATACATCACTACTGGGAAAACCATAGCTTTTACTATACGGACCTTTGTTGGCAAGGTGATGTCTCTGACCTTTAAAGCCCTAAACAGCCTCAGTCCAGTATATCTAAAGGAGCGTCTTCACCCCCCATCATTCAGCCTGGACACTGAGGTCCATTGCTGAGGGCCTTCTGGCGGTTCCCTCACTGCGAGAAGCCAAGTTACAGGGAACCAGGCAGAGGGCCTTCTCGGTAGTGGCACCCGCCCTGTGGAACGCCCTCCCACCAAATGTCAAAGAGAAAAATAACTACCAGACTTTTAGGAGACATCTGAAGGCAGCCGTGTTTAGGGAAGCTTTTAATGTTTGATGCATTACTGTATTTTAATATTGTGCTGGAAGCTGCCCAGAGTGGCTGGGGAAGTCCAGCCAGATGGGCAGGGTATGTTGTTGTTGTTGTTGTTGTTGTTGTTGTTGTTGTTGTTGTGTCACTTCTTACTTGCCTTTCCCCTAAACTAAAAATTCCCAAACACTGCATCCCGCATCACCAGGGAACCCTTCACTAGTAACCTCCTTATTCCTACATTGCAGGGGGTTGGACTAGATGACCAGGGAGTGTCCAACTCTACAATTCTACGATTCTATACCAATGGAGAAAGGGAGCTGATGAGAGGCAGTAGACGAAGCAGGCAAGAGTTGCCCTCCAAAGTGGATGAATTTATGGACCCCTTAATCCCAGAGTTGCTCAATTCTACCTGGAGGCAAAAAGAAAGGGGGAGGGGGAGATGAGGATCTGATGGTGTCATTTTACAAAGCGATCTCTCAGCAAGCAGATTCCTTGTTCTACAGTGGGAACTATTAATCCCCCATAAATGAACCCTGGAAGGCATGTTTTCAGTACTTCAGATTCAAAAATGGTGGGGTTTAGAAGCAACAGGGTTTATCTCGGCTTGGCCAACCTGCAGAGGAAATCCTAAGGAGGGAGGGAGGGAACCCATTTGAGTTAATAGCATTAAAGTAACTTCCTTCAGCAAGAGCGTGCTAAGAACTGATAGCAGATTACATCCCGAGAAGAAGGATTTTGTGGAACATTTCGATAAAACCGGGCAAAGGCGTTCAGCTGCAGAAACACATTTCGTGACACTGAGTTGGCAAAATTAAGTTTTGGCGGCTCGTCCTCCCGGGTGCCAGGGAAGAACCATTTCTCTCCCAATAATACCTGAGAATGTACAAAACGCTTAACGTATTATATCTCGGTGATCCTTGCAGCACCACGTAAGGTAGGTCAGAATTAAAAGCCTCATATTCAGATGGATGGATGAATCCAGAGTCTTGCTTAAAGCTATTTAGACAAGTCCCAGATTAAACTCAGGTTTACAAGTAATCCCACCCAAAGCAGAAGATACAGGATTCTTTTGAGGCAGAACAGCTTTCCCAATCTGAGACTAGCGTTGTTTCCACTGGATTTTTTTCCTGGTGCCCATTTGCCTCACTGTGGAAAGACCATCATGCAGCCTTCCCAGTTTGAGCCTTTCAGATATAATAATAATCATTTATTATTTGTACCCTGCCCATCTGGCTGAGTTACCCCAGCCACTCTGGGTGGCTCCCAATCGAGTGTTAAAAACAATACAGCATTAAATATTAAAAACTTCCCTAAACAGGGCTGCCTTCGGATGTCGTTTAAAGATAGGATAGCTGCTTATTTCCTTCACATCTAAAGGAGGGCATTCCACGGGTACCACTACCGAGAAGACCCTCTGCCTGGTTCCCTGTAACCTCACTTCTCGCAGTGAGGGAACCGCCAGAAGGCCCTCGGAGCTGGATCTCAGTGTCTGGGCTGAACGATGGGGGTGGAGACACTCCTTCAGGTATACTGGGCCGAGGCCGTTTAGGGCTTTAAAGGTCAGCACCAACACTTTGAATTGTGCTCAGAAACGTAGTGGGAGTCAATGCAGATCTATCAGAACTGGTGTTATGTGGTTCCGGTGGCCACTCCCAGTCGGCAGTCTAGCTGCTGCATTCTGGATTAATTGCAGTTTCCAGGTCACCTTCAAAGGTAGCCCCACGTAGAGCGCATTGCCTTGACATCTGCTGGGAGGGCGTTCCACAGGGCAGGCACCACTACCAAAAAGGCCCTGTGCCTGGTTCCCTGTAACCTCACTTCTCGCAGCGAGGGAACTGCCAGAAGGCCCTTGGTGCTGGACCTCAGTGTCTGGGCTGAATGATGGGGGTGGAGACGCTCCTTCAGGTATACAGGACCGAGGCCATTTAGGGCTTTCAAGGTCCAGCATTCTGGATTAGTTGTAGTTTCCGGGTCACCTTCAAAGGTAGCCCCACATACAGCGCATTGCAGTAGTCCAAGCGGGAGATAACCAGAGCATGCACCACTCTGGCGAGACAGTCCACAGGCAGATAGGGTCTCAGCCTGCGTACCAGATGGAGCTGGTAAACAGCCGCCCTGGACACAGAATTGCCCTGCACCTCCATGGACAGCTGTGAGTCCAAAATGACTCCCAGGCTGCGCACCTGGTCCTTCAGGGGCACAGTTACCCCATTCAGGACCAGGGAGTCCCCCACACCTGCCAGCCTCCTGTCCCCCCAAAACAGTACTTCTGTCTTGTCAGGATTCAACCTCAATCTGATAGCCGCCATCCATCTTCCAACCGCCTCCAGGCACTCACACAGAACCTTCACCGCCTTCACTGGTTCTGATTTAAAAGAGAGGTAGAGCTGTGTATCATCTGCATACTGATGGACACCTGGCCCAAACCCCCTGATGATCTCTCCCAGAGGCTTCATATAGGCATTCAAAATCATGGGGGAAAGGACGGAACCCTGAGGCACCCCACAAGTGAGAGCTCAGGGGTCTGAATACTCATCCCCCAACACCACTTTCTGGACACGGCCCAGGAGAAAGGAGCGGAACCACTGTATGACAGTGCCCCAGCCCCTCAAGACAGTACAGAAGTAGAATTGGGAATGTCCCTGGTCTAAAACCCTGGTGAGCCTCCGCCAGTCAGTGTAGACAATATTGAGCCTGACCGTTACTCCCAAACCCTTCACAAATGCATACTCCATATGCAGCAACACTGCATCATGGACTTTGTAGTTCTGTCGCCATTACACTCACTGGAAACTTCGCGCTTAGAATGTGGCTGTTCTGTATTTGTAAGACCTGCTCATCGTGTATTCCGTAGCTATAGACAACACTATCCATGATGCACTGCAAATGTGAAGAAGGCGGGCAGACCCAAACTTAAACAGATCGTGTTTAATGATGAACACTGGGAACATAGTGGAATCACAAATGGGACGTACTGGCAGGGGCTGATGGGAGTTTTAGTCCAAAATGCATGGAGGGCACCAGGTTGGGGGAGATTGTGCTGGAGCCTAATGCTAGGACACCGCAAAGATCTGAATTTTATGATATTATCTATAGAAGGTGCCAAAAGGTTACAAACAATGCATCTGAAATATATATCTACGGAGAGAGAAAGAGAGAGGTGCATGCAGGGAGGCCACGAGAGAGTGATGGTGTCTGAGCAAAAATGCACACACCCATGTTGTTCTGCGGTTTTGATTTCTGAAGGACCCGAGGCTTAGAGAAAATACATTTTGTCCCTCTACGCCGGAGAATGATAATAATGAAAAAAAGAGAGGCACAATTTATGTAGCGTCTCGAAGGCAGGGTATTTATTTCAAGATGGCATTGTACGCGACCACCCAGAGAAGCGATACTTTCTGTCAATCTGAGAAGATAACGGATGATCATAGTTTTCAAATACATAAGTGGCTGTTAGAAAGATGACAGATCAATTCTTCTCCATGGTTGCCGAGGGCTGGAGAGGGTGGGTTGTGCGGGGAGCAGAATTGTTTCTGTGCCAGCGGCAGGCTTTGGGAAGAATTATTTGGAGAAAACTTCCCAAAAGGAAAGATCTACTGGGCAGAGAAAGAGATTTATAAAGGAGGGAACTTGCCTTTTCATTTCTAGAGGCAGTATAATAGGACCAAGATGGCATAGCATCTAGTCGGTTGGATCCTAGCGGTGCCAGCTGGCACTGCCACTGAGTGCCCCTACCAGCCAATGTTGTATTATGTCTTCCTGTGCTGTGTCATTTCATACCCTCCAAGTGTCCCGATTTTCCAGGGACAGTTCCGGAATTACAGAAGCCAAACAGAGTCCTGTTTCTACTGAAAAATAAAATCTGTCCTTACCCCTGCGAGCCGACTATTTGCAGCCTTCAGACCCCCCATCTTCGCCCTTCATCCAAACAGGGAGGGTAGCCGCCTGTTCAGTGGGTGCCATGATAAGTAGGATCCAAAAGGCAGCAGTCTGATTGGTCCTAGAACAATAGGATTCAGAATGCAGCAATCTGATTGGTCCTAGAACAATAGGATCCAGAATGCAGCAATCTGATTGGTCCTAGAACAATAGGATCCAGAATGCAGCAGTCTGATTGGGCCACAGGAGCCACCCAATCCAGCTCCAGGTGGAAGGGAATCTGCACCCTGACTGGCCTACAGGAAAATCCCGGAATTAGCCAATCACGTGGGGCCCATTGTGTAAATAATGTATATAAGGCAGACATTCTGGGGGAACTTCCATTCCTCCTCACCACTATGAGCTGGATAAAGAGCATGAAATCCACTCTTGACTCCAAGTGTATTTCAGAGCTGCAACGTGAAAACTGCCAGTCCTATGAGGCAGGGTTCCCCAACCCGGTGCTCTCCAGATGTTGTGGAACTGCTGCTCCTGCCAGCTGCAGCCAGCACAGTCATATGCAATGCTGGGTCTGATGGAGGATGTTGTTCCGAACATAGAGTTGGAAGGGACCTTCAAGCATCATCTATGCCAACCCGCTGCCCCTGCAATGCAGGTATAAGGAGGTTGGCAAAGGCTTCCCTACCGATGTGGGATTTCTGTGAAAGTCCTTTTCAGTGAGGACACCATTCATTATACAGTGGTACCTTGGGTTACAGACGCTTCAGCTTACAGACTCAGCTAACCCAGAAATAGTACCTCGGGTTAAGAACTTTGCTTCAGAATAAGAACAGAAATCGCATGGTGGCAGCAGGAGGCCCCATTAGCTAAAGTGGTACCTCAGGTTAGGAACAGTTTCAGGTTAAGAATGTACATACAGAGGTCCTTCTCGGCGGTGGCGCCCGCCCTGTGGAACGCCCTCCCACCAGATGTCAAAGAGATAAACTACCTGACATTCAGAAGACATCTTAAGGCATCCCTGTTCAGGGAAGTTTTTAATGTATGACATATTAGTGTATTTTTGGTATTTGTGGAAGCTGCCCAGAGTGGCTGGGGAAAGCCAGCCAGATGGGTGTGGTACAAATAAATTATTATTATTATTATTATTATTATTATTATTATTATTATTATTAGGCCAAAGGATGAAACAGCCAAGAAAGTGTACACTTCTCCTATGCAAAGCGTGTCATAACGGAAAGCTCTCCCAGACTCGTTGATGTCTGTCCTGCGATGCACTGCTGATTAAACTCCAACCGATGGGGAGTTTGGTGTGAGCAGCCCTGCTTCAGCTCTCAAGGGGAATTTCTCCCACTCTGCCCATCACTGAAGGCTCCAAACCGCCAGCTGGATCTTGTATTCCCTCCGTCTGTCAATTCCTGTCCTGGAGCGGCTTAAAAGCCAAGACAGCTTTTGTTCTTTGGGGGAAAAGACATATGAGGGGAACATAATTATCTGACAATGCGCTATCGCAGTTCAAAATGTACGTCAGCAGCAGCAGGGTGTGAAATGGGAATGACAGGCAGTGTGTGGTGTCTGAGTGTTGGCCTGCACTACGCAACTCCCATGTTTTTTCAACTTGGGGGGAGGCATATCTGAGCCCTCTCCATGGACAGTGAATTACCTGGGATGGATATCACAATTT
Source organism: Podarcis muralis (assembly GCF_964188315.1). Lineage (NCBI taxonomy): Eukaryota > Metazoa > Chordata > Lepidosauria > Squamata > Lacertidae > Podarcis > Podarcis muralis. The sequence continues at coordinate 4,869,227 of NC_135663.1, forward strand.
CAGGCCTGAGTTGGGTCTGTTTAGCCTAGAGCAGGGGGAGGCAAACTAAGGCCCGGGGGCCGGATCTGGCCCAATCGCCTTCTAAATCCGGCCCGCGGATGGTCCGAATATCAGCATGTTTTTACATGAGTCAAATGTGTGCTTTTATTTAAAATGCATCTCTGGGTTATTTGTGGGTGTGGCGATCACACAGGGTCCCCAGACGTTTCACCGTCTACTGATCCCTGTGCAACCACTTTATTTCTCGCTGCCACCACCCAGGCCCTACCTGGTAAAATACTGAGTCCAGTCAGGGTGAAGTTGAAACATAAACTTCTGTTTATTTATTGCAGTTTAACAAGCGTGTGGCTTCATAAATGGTATTGGTCCATTACAATCATGGGCTGCCTATCCAGACCTATAACTTCTGCTACCTGCTCCCACTCACTAAACCGCCTCTCAGATATTTGCTTGTCTTCCTAGCCCCTAACTGTTCCTGACTCAGCTTATTTTGCTACACTAACTCAACCTACCCACAGACTCTCTCCCAATTCACTCCCACTCCAAGCAACCTCCCAACGAACTCCTCCCTTCGCCCCTCCCAGAGCTGCTTTTATAGTCCCCCTGACTCCACCCCCTGGGTTCTGATTGGGTAACCTGTTTAACTATTTCACCTCCAGCACTCTCATATGTTAACGTCACAGTGGGGCATAGGAATTCGTTCATATTTCCCCCAAAAAAATATAGTTCGGCCCACCACATGGTCTGAGGGACGGTGGACCGGCCCACGGCTGAAAAAGTTTGCTGACCCCTGGCCTAGAGAAAGGAAGAATGAGAGGAGATATGATAGCCATCCCACATGGAAGATGGAGCAAGCTTGTTTTCTCCTGAACAAATGGATTCAAATAATCAAAAAAAGGAAATTCCAAATAAACACTGGGGGAAAAACTTTCTGATGGTGAGAGCTGCTTGGCAGTGGAATAGAGTTAGAAAGTGGAAGACTCTCCTTCTTTGGAGGTTTTTAAACAGAGGTTGGATGGCGACCTGTCAGGAATTCTTTAGCTGAGAGTCCTGCACCGCAAGGGGTTGGACACTAGAGAACCTTTGGGTGCCCCTTCCAACTGTTCAGTTCTATGATTCTGTGACTAAACTGGGGAAGTTAGAGCTAGGGATGGAAAAACCTATTTATTTCCATTACTCTCGGTTTCTCCTTTTCCCACTCTTAATTTCGGTCCCCCACAACTCCACATCACTTTGTGACTTTGTTTTGTTTTCCAAAAGTCCTCATGGAAATGGCATTTTAGATTGTGAGCCTTTCTTAAACTTAGAATTGAGCTTTGTACGTCCCTTTGAGAGCCTTTTTTTTTTTTTTTTGGTTAAGGCTGTAAACAAACAAATAAGCGATATGTGATAACACACAGTTTGAAATATGGTTCTCCTTAGGATTTATCACCTCCCTGAATTTTGCGATACGGTTTTTGGCTCGGAAATGTACCATGCATCGAAAAGTGCACGTTTTATAATAAAATACGTTTTAGAATGTGTATACTGAGATAAAATAGTCATTAAAAATGCACACTTTATTATTTAAATACAATGTTTGTACAGTTTTAAAAAAACAAATCAACAGATGAGTGCAGAAATGGGGAAGGCGCAGAGTAATTACTGCCAGTTTTTTTACTTTTGCTTTCATTTCATTTTGCATTTTTGCGTGTGGCAGAGATTAAGGCAGTTCTGGTTCTGCAGGAGATCACAACGTGGTACTAGAGATTCTCTAAGTGTTTTTTTATTATTATTAAAGTTGAAAGCCACTGATTTAAGTCAAAGAATCACGGAACTGTAGAGTTGGAAGGGACCTACAGAGTCATTTAGTCCAACCCCCTGAAATGCCAGAATCGTAACCAAAAATCCCTGACCAATGGCCACCCAACTTCATTCCAATCCTCATATTACTGAATAAAGGGCTGATTTAAACAGTTTCCCTCAGGAGGTTGTAGACTCTCCTTCCTGGGAGGTTTTTAAGCAGAGGCTGGATGGCCATTGGTCATTGGTGTGAGTGTCTGGAGGTGGTTGGAGGAGGGATAGCGGCTAATGGATTGAGGTTGAATCCTGGCAAGACAGAAGTCCTGTTCTTGGGGGACAGGGTGTGGGCGGGTGTGGAGGACTCCCTGGTTCTGAATGGGGTAACTGTGCCCCTGAAGGACCAGGTGCGCAGCCTGGGAGTCATTTTGGACTCACAGCTGTCCATGGAGGCACAGGTTAATTCTGTGTCCAGGGCAGCCTGTCTACCAGCTCCCTTCCTGCCCGCAAACTGTCTCGCCAGAGTGGTGCATGCTCTGGTTATCTCTCACTTCGGCTACTGCCATGTGCTCTACATGGGACTGCCTTTGAAGGTGACCTGGAAACTGCAATTAATCCAGAATGCGGCAGCTAGACTGGTAACTGGGTGTGGCTGCCAGGACCACATAACACCGGTCTTGAAAGACCTACATTGGCTCCCAGTACGTTTCTGAGCACAATTCAAAGTTTTGGTGTTGACCTTTAAAGCCCTAAACGGCCTCAGCCCAGTAGACCCAGTAGCGTCTCCACCCCCATCGTTCAGCCTGGACACTGAGGTCCAGCTCTGAGGGCCTTCTGGCCCTCACTGCGAGAAGTGAGGTTACAGGGAACCATGGAGAGGGCCTTCTCAGTGGTGGCGCCTGCCCTGTGCAACGCCCTCCCAGCAGATGTCGAGGCAATAAACAACTATTTTACTTTTAAAAGACAACTGAAGGCGGCCCTATTTAGGGAAGTTTTTAATGTCTGATTCTGTACTGTTTTTAATATTCAGTTGGAAGCTGCCCAGAGTAGCTGGGGAAACCCAGCCAGATGGGCAGGGTACAAATAATAAATTGTTCAGTTTCTGTTAATTGGTTCTCGTGGGAAACTTGCAGATTCTAGCTTCGCACAATTAACTCAGGCTGGTGTCAATTTACTCTTGGCAGAAAGCCCAGGTCTGCTTGACCTAGAAACTACTTACTCTGATTGGTTAACGACCAGCACTCAACTCTGTTATCAAGGGATTGCTAGCTCAGTTTGAAGTGAGGTGTTGTTAGGAGTAGAAGTGCTGTGTATGGTTTTGAGAGAGAGAAAGAGAGGATTTATTTTGCTTTGTTTTGTATGCAGAAACTCTGCTGGTTTTATTTTCTCCTTTTTAATAAATCCTGTAAATAGTTATTCTGAGTCTAGCTGACTTGTCATTACTGCCGCAACTAGCTTCTTCGCTGTGCAGGAAAACTCTGCTACGTTTGGGCTAAAGCCAATAGGGCTATGCCTGACACTTCAAAGTTCCATGAGGTTATGGGCATTGTGCTGCCAGCCTGAGTTGCGGTGGTGTCAGCATCAACGGCGTTGGTTCCAGTAGTTCCAGAAGTTGTTGTTCTTTGGCTGGTTCCTGACCGTGGTGAGCTGGTGACGCAGCGGACACAAGGACAACAGCTGCAGCGTGTGAGTGCTGGGTGCTGTGGTTCCTGTTCTCTCTCTCGGTGGTCGTGAGTAGCTGGTTCCGGGTTCCAGGGACATCGCTCTCAAGATGGCCTCACAACCAGTTCAGATGGCTTTTGAGCGTCTGAATGACTCCAATTACTTGCTGTGGTCGGAACGCATGCAGGCAGTGCTGCAGAGGGATCGTCTCTGGCAAGTGGTGAGTACGTTTCCTGCGAAGCCTGATGATGAAGACCTCGATAAAGACCAAAGAGCAAGGGCCACAATTGTCTTGGGGCTGGAAGATTCCCAGTTGCCGTATGTGAGGGGAATCAAGACAGCTAGAGGTGTGTGGCAAGCACTTAAAGAACTCCATGTGCGTGAGACAGCGGTTTCCAAGCTGTTCATTCGCAAGGCATTGTACAAGGCAATGTTACAGCCTGGGGTTACAATGCAGGAACACCTACACAGTTTACAGTTAAAGTTTGCTGCGCTACAGGAAAGAAACTGTGCGTTAGACCAGCAGGAGAAGGTGGCTATTATTTTGAGTTCTCTCCCGGAAAGCTGGGATAATTTAGTTTTGTCTCTAGAAGGCATGCAGGAGCATGATTTATCAGTCAGTTACGTTACTGGGCGTTTGATTGAAGAATGGCAGAAGAGGCAAGAAAGGTCGTCGGCTGCAGAGGCTTCTACAGGTGGGCGGTTTGGAAGGAGTTCTCATGCCGTGCCAGAGGTGACGCAAAAGCAGCGTACCGGTGAGGAGTCAGCGTTTGCTGTTAGGCGTTGTTTCCGATGTGGGTCTTCAGCGCATCTAAAACGACAATGTCCGGAGTTGGTCAAGTCTCAGTTGCCGGTGCAGGAGCAGAGACGAGATCAGCAGCAGCAGCAGCGAAAAAAGAAATTCTTCAAACGAAAACAGTCGGCTCAGCTGGTGACCGGCGAGGTCAAGATTGCTGATGAGAAACAAGCGGTCTGGGTGGTCGATTCAGGAGCATCTCGCCACATCGTGAATTCAGATGAATTGTTTGTTTCCAAGAACTCAGCACAGCGCAGCCAGGTGGCTCTAGCAGACGGAAGTACTTCCGAAGTGATTTCGGGGGGTGCAGTTTTTGTTCCTTGTCTTCGTGAATGCCTGCAAAATGTACTTTGTGTGCCTTCATTAAGGAGCAATCTGATGTCTGTAGATTGTTTGCTAAAAGCTGGGTTTAAAGTGCATTTTGAAGGAGACAGTTGCATTATTAAGAAGGCTGGTGAGATTTTAGGCACTGCTAAGTCAGAGGGAGGCTTGTTTTGGCTTAAAGCAGGATCTCAAGTTGCAGCAGTAGTCAGTAAATCTCAGCCTGCAGTGAATAACAAAGCTATACATGACAACTGTGTGCACTTATTGCATAGGAAAATGGGGCATGCTTGCTGGAAAAGTGTACTAAAAATGTCTGAATTGGCTGATGGGGGTAATTTAAAGAGTTGTAACAAGTACCTTGATTGTAACGTTTGTAAAAAGGTTAAAACCCACAGAGTCTCTTACCCCAGAAGTGACAGAGTTAGTGAGGCACCGCTACAGCTGGTTTACATGGATGTAATTGGTCCATTTGCTGTAAGCAGGGGTGGATCGCGTTTTTCACTAACAATTGTGGATGACGCCACGCGTTACTCCTGGGTTTTTCCCATGAAGAATAAGGGTGACGTGTTCACTAAGTTTAAAGGCTGGGTGGCATCTGTGGAAAGATTTCTGTCCATTAAACTCAAAAGGATTCAGACGGACAGAGGTGGCGAATTTATGTCAAATGCCTTTAAAGACTGGTTACAAAAGCGTGGCATTGGGCATAGAAAAACGAACGCTTTTTCCCCAGAGGAGAATGGCGTTGCAGAGCGAAAAAACAGATCTTTACAAGATATGATGTTTGCCATGCTTGATGATGCTGATTTGCCCATGTCTTATTGGGGGGAGAGCATGCTCACTGCGTGTTATCTCCAAAACAGGCTCTTTCACCAAACAATAGGTACAACCCCATACTTTAAATTGTTTCAGAAAAAACCCAAAATTGACCATTTGCATGTGTTTGGATCAAAAGCCTGGGTATTAATTCCGAAACAAATGAGGAAGAAGGGAGATCCTAAGACCAAACAGTTAGTGTTTGTGGGTTACCAGGAGCTGGGAAAAGGTTTCCGTTTTGCTGAAGGGACAAATGGCATCGTGATCTCCAGGAATGCCAGTTTTTGTGAACATAGTGGCTGGGAGAGACTACATGCCAATACTGAGGTTTGGTTTGAACCTTCCCAGGAGCTTCATGACTCTGAAGGTAAACATAGAGAATCAGAGTCTGAGGGGGAGGAAAGTTCAGATAAGGGCTCTCAAGAAAGTGGAGTTAGCCAAAGACCAGTTGCTAAGCAACAAAAGAGAGGTCGCAGTTCTGAAGAGGAAAGTGGGTCAGAAGAAAAATTTTCTCCCAGAAGATCTAAAAGACAAAACAAAGGAGTGCCTCCGGTGCGTTTTTCCCCAGATACTGCAGATGTGTTTAGTGTGATTGCAGAACCCAAGAGTTTTCAGGAGGTGTTAAAGTTACCAAAAGAGGAGGCAGAGCGCTGGAAACAGGCAATGGAGGAAGAGATGTCCTCTCTGAATGAGCACAAGGTTTTTACACCAGTAGCAGCGCCTGAGGGGGCAAAGATTGTAGGCTGCAGGTGGGTGTACAAACTTAAACCTCTGGTGACAGGAGAGTACAAATACAAAGCTCGTTTAGTGGCTCAAGGATACTCTCAGAGGCCTGGAAAAGATTATGACGAGACTTTTTCCCCTACTGCTAAGGGGGACAGTGTAAGGCTGATTTTAACACTTGGAGCAAAGAGAAAACTCCTGTTAAACCATTTTGACATTCAGACTGCATATTTACATGCGTCAATATCAGAAGACCTGTATCTTGCCGAACCGCCTGGTTATGAGACAGGTTCCAATAGAGTGTTGAAATTAAACAAAGCTCTATACGGTCTCAAACAGGCTGCAAGATCTTGGAACAAATGTTTCCATGAGGCCTTAGTGTCATTTGGTTTCAAGCAGAGTACAGCTGACAATTGTGTTTATGTACGTGGTACAGGCAGTGATCAAGAGTTTTGTCTGATTTATGTAGATGATGTTTTGTATGCTTGCAAAACAGATAAACAAACTAAAAGGTTTGCCAAGCAATTGTCCAGTAAGTTCAAAGTGAAAGACTTAGGCCCGGTTAGGACATATCTAGGGTTGGAAGTGTGCTGGGCCCAAGATGGCAGCTGCTTAATTAGTCAGCAGAACAAAGTTAAACAACTACTGACTACATACAGGATGCAGGATTGCAAAGGGGCAGTGGTGCCTATGGATCCAGGTTTCATAAAATCACTTCATATAGATGAGAGTCCTGAATTTGAACATCCTGATGTATATCATTCTGTAATTGGAAGTTTATTGTATATAGCACAGTGGTCCAGACCTGATATTAGCTATGCAGTAGGCATATTAAGTAGATTGGTCTCAAAACCCACACTAAATGCCTGGAAAGGGGTAAAACAAGTTCTGAGATATCTCAAACAGACAATTGGCTATATGTTACAATTAAATTCTTCAGAGGATGAAATGTTGAGTTGCTTCTGTGATAGTGACTGGGGAAATTTGCCGGATAGAAAATCTGTCACAGGACTAGTCATAATGGTCGGTGGAGCTTTAATCAGCTGGCGGTCACGCAAGCAAGACGTTGTAAGTGTGTCATCAACGGAATCAGAGTACGCCGCATTGAGTGAATTGTGCAACGAGGTGATTTATTTCAAGCATTTGTTAGCAGATTTAAATGTAAATTGTGGAGAACCAGTACAAGTTTACATTGATAATCAAGCTTGTATAACCTTAAGTAAAACAGAGGGTTTCAAATCGCTTTCCAAACATATCTCTGTAAAATACCAAAATGTACGTTGCTGTGTACAAGACAATGTAATCACCTGTACTTATGTATCAAGTGAAGAAAATGTAGCAGATGTGTTAACTAAACCATTGGCAAAGATAAAGAACAAGCAAATGTGCAAGGGTTTAGGTTTGCTGGAAAAATGATCTCCTACATAGGTGTATTTGATGTTAATTGTTCAGCAGAATCTGTGAGGGGGTGTTCAGTTTCTGTTAATTGGTTCTCGTGGGAAACTTGCAGATTCTAGCTTCGCACAATTAACTCAAGGTGGTGTCAATTTACTCTTGGCAGAAAGCCCAGGTCTGCTTGACCTAGAAACTACTCACTCTGATTGGTTAACGACCAGCACTCAACTCTGTTATCAAGGGATTGCTAGCTCAGTTTGATGTGAGGTGTTGTTAGGAGTAGAAGTGCTGTGTATGGTTTTGAGAGAGAGAAAGAGAGGATTTATTTTGCTTTGTTTTGTATGCAGAAACTCTGCTGGTTTTATTTTTCCTTTTTTAATAAATCCTGTAAATAGTTATTCTGAGTCTAGCTGACTTGTCATTACTGCCGCAACTAGCTTCTTCGCTGTGCAGGAAAACTCTGCTACGTTTGGGCTAAAGCCAATAGGGCTATGCCTGACACTTCAAAGTTCCATGATAAATTACTACTACTACTACTACTACTACTACTACTATTATTATTATTACATCTGTCCTGGATACTTTAGCTGATATTCCTGCATTGCAGGGGGTTGGAATAGAGGACCCCTGGGGTTCCTGCCAACTCTGTGATTTTATGAAACTATGAACCCTGGTGTCTCCCAGGTCCTAGTCCGATGCTCTAACCACTACACCACACTGCCTCTCAGTGTTCAAGGCAGTTTCCTATGCTCAGCCTAACTGGTTCAACCATCAGGATGCAAACCTGGCTACCATCCACGGATATCGTCTCATGTTGCCGCATTCTCCTTAGCAGCAGTCGGGGGGCAATGGCAGAGCGGCTGTGTCTGCTCCCCCATCTCTTTGCCAAACAACAGAGCCTCCAAGTCCATTCAAACACAGGGAGGGAAAGCAAGGCTGCAACAATGCCAAAATGGTTATTGCTAATTTTAATCCCTCCCCGTCGAGGAGAGCTTCCCATCCACACTGAAGCAGCTAATCACCTTCCTTTGTCGCTGAAACAAAAATACGCACAGACTTCATGTCATCGCTCAACTCTGGCACCGGAGGAAAATGCAGCCATTAATTACAGCCGCTGTTGTTACAAGGGGAAAATTACTGTAATTTAGGCCGAGGTGAGATGCATCTCTTTGTTTAAGACAAACAGAGGAGAGCTCCCCATCCCAGCACGGCTGGGGGAAGTAGGGGGAACAGCCGCCGAATCCTAAATTGATGCCAGTGACTCACTGAGGAGAAGACTCTTTGTGCCATTCTTCATGTTCAGAACCAGTTTATTGAATGCTGGGGACAAACAGCTGATGGACCTCACCATCACACGCTTGGGCAGCGGAAGAACAATAGAATCTTCGAATCATAGTGTTGGAAGGGACCCCAAAGCTCATCTAGTCCAACTCCCTGCAATGCGGGAATCTTAGCTAAAGCATCCATGACAGGCGGCCATCCCACCTGTGCTTAAAAACCTTCAAGGAAGGAGAGGCCACAACCTCCGGCACTGTCGAACAGCAGGAAGTTTTTCCTGATGTTTAATAGGAACTCACTGGGCCTTCTCTGCAGTGGCCCCTTGTCTGTGGAATGCTCTCCCCAAGGACGTTCGCCTGGCGCCTTCATTACACACCTTTAGGTGTCAGGCAAAAACATCTCTTTATAACCAGGCCTGTGGTTGACCTGACTGACATCCTAAAAGGTAAAGGTACCCCTGCCCGTACGGGCCAGTCTTGCCAGACTCTAGGGTTGTGCGCTCATCTCACTCTATAGGCCGGGAGCCAGTGCTGTCCGCAGACACTTCCGGGTCACGTGGCCAGCGTGACAAAGCTGCATCTGGTGAGCCAGCGCAGCACACGGAACGCCGTTTACCTTCCCGCTGGTAAGCGGTCCCTATTTATCTACTTGCACCCAAAGGTGCTTTCGAACTGCTAGGTTGGCAGGCGCTGGGACCGAACGACAGGAGCGCACCCCGCCGCAGGGATTCGAACCGCCGACCTTTCGATCGGCAAGTCCTAGGTGCTGAGGCTTTAACCCACAGCGCCACCTGCGTCCCTTGACTGACATCCTAGACCCTTTTAAAATGTGGCTCTTTTCCAGGGGGAAGGTGTTGGGTTGTTGTTTTTATTCTGATTATATATATTGTGATCTTTTCTGTGAACCGTCCTGAGACCTCCTGGTATAGGACAGTATATAAACCTAATAATAATAATAATAATAATAATAATAATAATAATAATAATAAAACGTCACTTGAAGCCATTGGTTTATTCCTAGCCTTTGGAGCAGGGGGAAACAAACTTGTTCCCTCTCCCTTGAAGATGGCTCTCATATCTCCTCTCAATGTCCTCTTTTCCAGGCTAAACATAGCCAACTCCCTCAACCCTTCCTCATTAAGCTTAGCTTCCAGACCCTTGATCTGTAGAGTTGGAAGGGACCCCAAGGATCATCAAGTCCAACCCCCTGCAAGGCAGGAATCTCAGCTCAAGCATCCATGACAGATGACCACTCAACCTCTGCTCAAAAACCTCCAAGGAAGGAGAGTCCACCACCTCTCGTGGGAGTGCGTTCCACTGTTGAACAGTTCTTACCGTCAGAAAGTTATTCCCGATGTTTAGCTGGAATCTCCTTTCTTGTAATTTGAATTGGTCCAAATCTGACCCTCCAGAGCAGGGGGAAATAAGCTTGCTCCATCTTCCATGCAACAGCCCTTGAGATATTTAAGATGGCTCTCATATCTCCTTTCAAGTCTCCTCTTTTCCAAGCTAAACATACCCAGCTCCTTTGACCGTTCCTCATAAGGCCTGGTTTCCAGACCCCTGATCATCTTGGTCTCCCTCCTCTGCACACCTTCCAGCTTGTCAACTTCCTTCTGAAATTGTGGTGCCCAGAATTGGACACAGTATTCCAGGTGTGGTCTGACCAAGGCAGAATAGTCATGGTACCATGACTTCCCCATTATCCTCTTTCCCCCTTCAGCGACAGAGCTGCCCATGTGCTCTTCAGACAAGGTCAAAGTCTTGGCCTGGGTGCAAAGTCAAACTTCCTGCCGTCTCCACAGTTACAAACATGCGCTGCTCCCGTGCGTCACCTTCCCCCCCAAACAGAAGGCTAATCGCTCCTCATGTTCTGCTATAAGAGTTAACTATAAATATGCAAATGGTAGCTAGAATAAAAAGCTCATTAAGCATTAGGCATTCACCATGGAAATTAAGCATCGTTAGATATATAAAAGGCTTTCCTGATACTTGTTCTCCAGGAAAATCTCCTTCTGCCTCCAGGAACATATTGGCTCTTATTTCCTTATTTATTTATCCAGCCTCCCCAAAATAAAGTGTTTACGTGAGTCTGTGAGTGCAACAGATAACCTCCACTCCTGGGTTCATCCTATAGAAGAGAAGACTGGGATCTGACACGATAGTAAACGTAAAGGGATCCCTGACCATTAGGGCCGGTCGTGGAGGGTCTTGGAGGGTACAATTGCACTAAAGGCTATCCATCGGCACCCTGTTGGTGACCCCTGCTATAAAATGTTACAGCAGTTGCACCCCACAAGTTTTTCCTGCACACTCTTGAGGACTAGTGACTTACCTTTATAATACCATTTAAATCAGAGAGCCCTAATGCCGAGAGCTGGGTCCCAGTAGGTTCTGTTGCTGACAAAACCCTGTTTCTGTATCACACAACCAACATGTTTCCAAACAGTGTTAATCTCCCAAAGGGTAGCATAAAGGATTTCCCATGAAGACATCAGCATTAGCTGGCAGGATGCTTCTAAAGTTGGCAAAAGTGTTTATCTCTTCCCATTTCTCACCTTCTAATGAGTTGTCTTGCATTGAGGGCTAAATTTCACAACCGCTTGCCTGATTCACATTGATTGCCCGTCCAGCTGGACCAGCGGCGAATTTCTCCCCCAGGACGCGGCGTTTCAATGCCGTCACTCTGCGGTTGCAAAGCTTCTGGCTGAATAAGATCTCCTAAATAGTTGCTGTCTCCTCAGGTGACTCCAACATTCACTGCTTCTCATCTCGTCTTCAATGCCTAATATTTAACACTGCCAAACACTAAGTAGAACAGAAAATAGACAGGGTGGGGGGTTTTTTTTTGGGGGGGGGACGAATCCCATACCTAAAGAAAGTACACACATTTATGTTTTCAGCAGCTATACCATAAAAACTGATGAACTATGGAACCCAGAATCATACTGAGCTTTATATCTTTTTAAACTTAAAATCAAGATGATGATGATGATGATAATAATAATAATAACAATAATAATAATAATAATAATGACACCACTCCCCACCCAACACACAGAGAACCCCTAACTTAAAAAGAAATTAAAATGACTCGCCTAAATTTGTGACTGTTGAAAAAGAGCAACCCCACATTATCTGCAATTTTTCTAAATGAAAACGATTAAGCGGGAAAAGCAAGCTGAACCTTGAAAGGCAATTCTAGCCATTGCCCCTCCTCCCCAATAAGTCAAGTGAATACCCTCTCCATTTATTGTCTGCTACTAAAATTAAGATAGGGTGGCGCTGTGGGTTAAACCACTGAGCCTAGGACTTGCCGATCAGAAGGTCAGTGGTTCAAATCCCCACAATGGGGTGAGCTCCCGTTGCTCGGTCCCTGCTCCCGCCAACCTAGCAGTTCGAAAGCACGTCAAAGTGCAAGTAGATAAATAGGTAGCGCTCCGGCGGGAAGGTAAACGGCGTTTCTGTACGCTGCTCTGGTTCGCCAGAAGCGGCTTAGTCATGCTGGCCACATGACCCGGAAGCTGTACGCCGGCTCCCTCGGCCAATAAAGCGAAATGAGCGCCACAACCCCAGAGTCGGTCACGACTGGACCTAATGGTCAGGGGTCCCTTTACCTTTATTAAAATTAAGACCACCCGGCCATGTGTCAAAGGTGAAGGAAGTCTCGGTGCTTGACTAAATCCCTCATCCTTCTACCCGGACACTGATGTCCAGCTCCAAGGACCTTCTGGCGGTTCCCTCACTGCAAGAAGCCAAGTTACAGGGAACCAGGCAGAGGGCCTTCTTGGTAGTGGCACCTGCGCTGTGGAACGCCCTCCCACTATATGTCAAAGAGAACAACAACTACCAGACTTTTAGAAGACATCTGAAGGCAGCCCTGTTCAGGGAAGCTTTTAATGTTTGATGGATTACTGTATTTTAATATTTTGTTGGAAGCCGCCCAGAGTGGCTGGGTTTCAACCTGGCTGGACTGTGTGTGGAATATTACTCCATTAACGTTTTCCAGTATTTAAATGGTATCCACATTGGGGGGGGGGGTATTTTAAAAACCTCGTACAAAGTTCCCCTCCAACGGCACCAGCCCATGTCCTGCTTGGTGAATGCTCAACACCCTCCGACGGCACTTCATCAAGGGAGTTCACCGAGAGTTCACGGCGGGTTTAGCGCGTCGAGGGTTAACGGCGATATCCACATATTGAGGATTGCTAAATAATGAACTTTCTCCGCCGATAAATTTGGGCCTGACCTATAAGAAATCTTTTAACGCGCTTCAGAAAAAAGGAAGAAGGATGGCCCGTTTGGTTTTCAAAATCGGTTTTCATCTCATTGAGTGCGACCATTTACACATTTGCATTCCCTTCACTAAATTGGGCTCTGCCTATAGCCATCTTATTGTCACACAGTTTGATATTATTCAAGCAGTTTGTTGAACTGCTTCTTATTCTTGTGGCTCCCCGAACCCTTAAGTCAAAGGTAGGGAACTTCCTTCTTCCGGGGCGTAGGAAAGGTGTCACCTGAGGGGGTGACAGAATGGCACACTGCGGGGGTGGCACTTACCCCGGGGCCTGGCCTGCGGCGCGCTCGAGCCACGCATCTCTCCTGGAAGTGACGCGGTGACTCGGGGCTCTGCACTGCCCAAAACAGCAGCGTGAGACTTGCATCCACCAGGCAGACTCCAATGGCAGCCCACAGCGCCACCCCTGGGCAGATTGCGGTGGCGCCCCCGTGCGCTGATTTGACCCGTCCCCACTGCTCTGGGTGCCCCATCTTTCTTTCCTTCCTTCCTTCATTCTCCATGGCTCTCCCCCCTTGTTTATTTCCCACAAGAACCCTGTGAGGTTAAGTTGAGCAACAGGGACTGGTCCAACCTCACCCAGTGACCTACCCAGTGTGGTGTGGTGGTTAAGAGCGGTGGCTCATAATCTGGTGAACCGGGTTCGATTCCCCGCTCCTCCACATGTAGCCACCATGGTCTAGTCACACTTCTTTGAAGTCTCTCAGCTTCACTCACCTCACAGAGTGTCTGTTGTGGGGGAGGAAGGGAAAGGAGAATGTTAGCCACTTTTTTTTCTTTTTTATCCCTTAAGAACTGTCAGAAATAGTATGTTTATTTTTCTTCCATAGTGGTAATTTTTCTCCAATTACAAAGTTTATTTTTTGGCCATAAAAAATGTTACTTGACGAAACCTTTAAAAAGCAAACAAACAAAACCGGACAACTCAATTTCTTGTTGTTGTTTAGTCGTTTAGTCGTGTCCGACTCTTCATGACCCCCTGGACCAGAGCACGCCAGGCATTTCTGTCTTCCACTGTCTCCCGCAGTTTGGTCAAACTCATGTTAGCAGCTTCGAGAACACTGTCCCACCACCTCGCCCTCTGTCGTCCCCTTCTCCTTGTGCCTTCCATCTTTCCCAACATCAGGGTCTTTTCCAGGGAGTCTTCTCTTCTCATAAGTTGGCCAAAGTCTTGGAGCCTCAGCTTCAGGATCTGTCCTTCCAGTGAGCATTCAGGGCTGATTTCCTTCAGAATGGAGAGGTCTGATCTTCTTGCAGTCCATGGGACCCTCAAGAGTCTCCTCCAGCACCATAATTCAAAAGCATCAATTCTTCGGTGATCAGCCTTCTTTATGGTCCAGCTCTCACTTCCATACATCACTACTGGGAAAACCATAGCTTTAACTCTATGGGCCTTTGTTGGCAAGGTGATGTCTCTGCTTTTTAAGATGCTGTCTAGGTTTGCCATCACCTTTCTCCCAAGGAGCAGGCGTCTTTTAATTTCGTGACTGCTGTCACCATCTGCAGTGATCATGGAGCCCAAGAAAGTAAAATCTCTCACTGCCTCCATTTCTTCCCCTTCTATTTGCCAGGAGGTGATGGGCCCAGTGGCCATGATCTTCTTTTTTTTGATGTTGAGCTTCAGACCACATTTTGCGCTCTCCTCTTTCACTCTCATTAAAACTCAGTTTCTTAGCACAGTTAAAAAGCAACTTCCCCCAAAAAATAGTTATTCTCTCATTTCTCCATCTTCTTCTTCTTCCACACCCCTTATATAAAGGACATTATTGCCCCTTATCAGAACTTTACCAAGGTGTCCAAATAATGCACCATCAATATATTTTTCTGTATTTGCAAGCTGCATGTTCATGTAGCCTTCGACAGAAGCGAGGTAGCCTTTGTATTCCACCCCCCACTTCAGCTTCACAATCACTGGCATCCCAGTCAGCCCGTTTAGGAAGGGCTTTGGATTGAGAGGCACACTCATAGCAACCGGACCAACCTAAGGGCGGCTGCGGCAACAACAAAAATTACTCGCAGGCAGCACGTGTGCCTGCCAAAGCTCTAAAAAGAAAAAGCATGTTAGCCGCTTTGAGACTCCTTTGGGTGGTGATAAAGTGGGATATCAAATCCAAACTCTTCTACATGGCCAAGTGGGGAATCAAACCCTTGTCTCCCAGGTCCTAGTCCGACGCTGGAGCCATTACACCACATAGGCTCTTACGGCCTTCTCTTGGTGTGGTGTAGTGGTTAAGAGTGGTAGTCTCATAATCTGGGAAACAGGGTTCGTGTCTCCGCTCCTCCACATGCAGCTGCTGGGTGACCTTGGGCCAGTCACACTTCTTTGAAGTCTCTCAGCCCCACTCACCTCACAGAGTGTTTGTTGTGGGGGAGGAAGGGAAAGGAGAATGTTAGCCGCTTTGAGACTCCTTAAAGGGAGTGAAAGGCGGGATATCAAATCCAAACTCTTCTTCTTCTTCTGCCATGTTCACAGGGACACAACCAAGGTTGTGGCTGTTTCCAGACTCTGGAACTCTCGACCTGGAGAAGCTAGGCTGACTCCATCTTTGTAGTCCATCTACTGTCAGGTGGAGAGCTGCTTGTTCCAACAGGATTTGGGGAACTGACTGTTTTAAATGAAAAGGCTGGTGCATCACTGTTTTATTGTAACTCGCCACTGGATTATTGTAACTCGCTCTACGTGGGGCTGCCCTTGAGACTGACCCAGAAACTCCAGCGGGTGCAGAATGCCGCGGCGAGACTCCTTACGGGGTCTTCGCTGCGAGATCATATTCATCTGGTACTATACCAGCTGCACTGGCTCCTGGTGGAGTACAGGATCAGGTTTAAGGTGCTGGTTTTAACCTTTAAAGCCCTATACGGCCTAGGACCCTCGTACCTACGGGACCGCCTCTCCTGGTATGTCCCACAGAGAAATTTACGGTCTGCAAATAAAAACATCCTCAAGGTCCCAGGCCACAGAGAGGCTGGCCTCAACTAGAGCCAGGGCCTTCTCGGCCGCGGCTCCAATCTGGTGGAACGCTCTGTCACAAGAGACTAGGGCCCTGCAGGACCTGACATCCTTCCGCAGGGCCTGCAAGACAGAGCTGTTCCACCAGGCCTTTGGTCAGGGCGCAGCCTGACCCCCTCCTCTGGCAATCTGCACAGAATGTTGCTTAATGGTTGCCATTAATTTGATTTTAATTAATTTTATAATAAATGTTTTTAGAATGTTGGATTATTTTGATTGTTGTTAGCCGCCCTGAGCCCAGCTTCGGCTGGGGAGGGCGGGATATAAATAAAAATTTATTATTATTATTATTATTATTATTATTATTATTATTATTATTATTTTATTGTCATAGAATCGTAGAACTGCAGAGTAGGAAGGGACCCTGAGGGTCATCTAGTCCAACCCCCTGCAATGCAGGAATCTCAAGTACGGCATCCATGATGGATGGCCATACAACCTCTGTTTAAATGAAGGAGAGGCCACCACCTTCCATCCCACGGTCGAACAGCCCTTACTGTCAGAAATTTCTTCCTGGTGTTGAGTCGGAATCTCCTTTCCTGTAACTTGAAGCCACGGGTTCAAGTCCTACCCTCCGGAGCAGGGGGAAAAAAGCTTGCTCCATCTTCCATGTGACACCCCTTGAGATATTTGAAGGTGGCTCTCATATCTCCTCTTTTCCTGGCTAAACATACCCGTGGATGCTTTAGTTGAGATTCCTGCATTGCAGGGGTTGGACTAGATGTCCCCTTCCAACTGGACATTTCCATCATTCTGTGCTTCTTTGATCTCCCCAGGTGAGAGGTAAGGAGAAGGCATCTGTATTGCCGCAGGTGAGGGACAAAGAGGAAATGGGTGTCTCTTGGGGTTTCTGTTTTCTGCTGCTGTTGGCCTCTTTTTCGTTCAGGAGCCCTATATTTGTGTACATAATTATCAGTTAGTTATTTGTTAGTTCAATGCTGGAGCATTTTACTGAAGTGACAATTGAGCAGATGGAGTGTAAAGAGATTTTTGAGTGATTACGTATGCGTTTGAATTAGTTTTATGAGGCATGAATGCTTAGTTTTGTGCATTTTCTTTCGAATACGTAGGTGAATGAATTTGGGGGACGTAGTGTACATTCCCCCCTAATATCTATGCTGCAGAAGATAAGGCTTCACTAATACAGTTCCGGGCATTGAGATATAGATAGATACTAGTTAAGTAGATAGAGATAGATGATAGATAGATGATAGATAGATAGATAGATAGATAGATAGATAGATAGATAGATGATAGATAGATGATAGATAGATAGATAGATAGATAGATAGATAGATAGATGATAGATAGATAGATGATAGATAGATAGATAGATAGATAGATAGATAGATAGATAGATAGATAGATGATAGATAGATGATAGATAGATAGATAGATAGATAGATGATAGATGATAGATAGATAGATAGATAGATGATAGATAGATGATAGATAGATAGATAGATAGATAGATAGATGATAGATAGATAGATAGATAGATAGATAGATAGATAGATAGATAGATGATAGATAGATAAATAGATAGATGATAGATAGATATAGATAGATAGATAGATAGATAGATAGATAGATAGATAGATAGATAGAGATAGATAGATGATAGATACCTCAGGTTACATACGCTTCAGGTTACATACGCTTCAGGTCACAGACTCCGCTAACCCAGAAATATTACCTCGGGTTAAGAACTTTGCTTCAGGATGAGAACAGAAATTGTGCTCTGGCAGCACGAGGCCCTATTAGCTAAAGTGGTGCTTCAGGTTAAGAACAGTTTCAGGTTAAGAATGGACCTCCGGAACGAATTAAGTACTTAACCTGAGGTACCACTGTAGATACAAGTAGAAAGTAACACTCAACATTCAAGACGTAACACAGACCTCGCAAGACTCACTGGCTGACTAATGAGCTGACATGCCTTAATCACTGATATAGACGGCAGTGGGTTGTTGCCATAGCAACTGACTTGGCTGACCTTGCACCTGGTGCCTTATCTCATGCATGGGGCGATTTGTGCCCATGAAGGAGATTAACTCCTTCCTCCATGTCCAGTTCCTCCAACATGCTCTCGTGTTCAAATCCTGCCCGCGGCCTTCCCCTAGTGGGCATTTGGTCAGCCCCTAGGAGAACAGGATGCTAGGCCTGATCCAGCAAGCTCCTCTTGTGTTTTTAGGACATTTAGTTGCCATTTATGAGCTGTTATCTGTGCCCAGGATATTAAAAGCAAAAATGCCACGGCTTCAGACTCTGTCGTTAATAAGCACCTGGTGCTTATTAAAATGCTATAATGCCCCGGCATTTATAGCAGAGGATGCTTGCGGCGCTGTTTCCAACCTTGCCCGCGAGCTCCTCGGTAGATTTCGGGAGGAGGAGGTGAGGGCCCCGGCCTTGTCTCGATAAAAGAGGCGCCTCGTTGAGATCGTCAACTTTGTGATTGGCACCCCCGCCACCTCCCTAAAGCGTGGCAGGAGGGCCACTCTCCATTTTTATTGCCTGTATAATTCCCTCCTGAGTTTCCTTTCTTTGGCGGCGCGCTGCTGAATGAAACATCTTCAGAAGAACCGCCAACTTCAAGGCTTCTCGGAGCCGGAAGGGAAGTTTTAAATTAAGTCTCAGGCTAGAATTAAAGAGAAAAGAAAATAATTCAGAAGCAATCAATGTGCCGCATCGTGAAATGTGGAGCTAGCTATTATTATACTTGAAGTCTTTGGAGCACCAGATTTTTAATTTTACAAGGTACCTCTGAGATTATAAAGCTTGACCTCTTGTCCGGCTCTTGCCAATTATATTTCTTCTGGTTG
The DNA here is from genome assembly GCF_964188315.1 of Podarcis muralis. Classification (NCBI taxonomy): domain Eukaryota; kingdom Metazoa; phylum Chordata; class Lepidosauria; order Squamata; family Lacertidae; genus Podarcis; species Podarcis muralis. Next base: position 4,888,122 of record NC_135663.1, read on the forward strand.
TTGCTATATCAAGCCTCTGAAATTGCACGCTTGGCCAAAGCACGGGTTCCTGGAGAACCTACAGTCTCTGCAGAAGAATGGCAGAGGAAAAAGGAACATTTTAGCAAGTTGTGGCTCTGGTTATTACAGAGGCACAGAGGAATGCCTACACAGATAGGCGGTGGCTCTCCAAGGTTTTTGATGAGGGTCTCTCTACCTGAAGATGCTGGGAATTTAACCTGGAGCTTTCTGCATTCAAAGTAGCTGCTCTACCCCTCAGCTATGGCCGCCTTCCTGCTGGAAGTGCAGAGTACTCCTCAGAGTAGAGACAGGGGAGAAATTTGTTTCGTTGGCATTTTAGTGTGAACCTAATTTGCCCATGTGGGACGCAGGTGGTGCTGTGGGTTAAACCACAGAGCCTAGGGCTTGCCGATCAGAAGGTCAGCAGTTCGAATCCCCGCGATGGGGTGAGCTCCCGTTGCTCGGTCCCTGCTCCTGCCAACCTAGCAGTTCGAAAGTACGTCAAAGTGCAAGTAGATAAATAGGTATCACTCCGGCGGGAAGGTAAACGCCGTTTCTGTGCGCTGCTCTGGTTCACCAGAAGCGGCTTAGTCATGCTGGCCACATGACCCGGAAGCTGTACGCCGGCACCCTCGGCCAGTAAAGCGAGATGAGCGCCGCAACCCCAGAGTCGGTCACGACTGGACCTAACGGTCAGGGGTCCCTTTACCTTTACTTTTAATTTGCACATCCTGAACCAATAGGCACACCAAAATCCAGCTGTCCTTTGAAATTCACTGTGGTGCAACCTTCAACCAAAACAAGCCTACAATAACGCATCATCATCATATATTACTTATACCCCGCCCATCTGGCCGGGCCTCCCCAGCCACTCTGAGTGGCTTCCAACAGAATATTAGAAAACACATTAAAACATCAAACATCAAAAACTTCCCTAAACAGGGCTGCCTTCAGATGTCTTCTAAAAGGTAGTTGTTTATTTCCTTGACATCTGATGGGAGGGTGTTCCACAGGGCGGGCGCCACCACCGAGAAGGCCCTCTGCCTGGTTCCCTGTAACCTCACTTCTTGCAGGGAGGGAACAGCCAGAAGGCACTCAGAGGAGGACCTCAGTGTCCGGGCTGAATGATGGGGGTGGAGACACTCCTTCAGGTATACTGGGCCAAGGTTTTAAAGGTTAGCACTAACACTTTGAAACATACTGGTGGTTTCCTTAAAAAGCTCAACAATATTGGGGTTTTTACTACTACTGATTCCACATACTGGTGTCTCTTCAATTGTGTGTGGGACTCTTCTTTATTTACTTATATTTGTTAAATAACAACTACAGGTGCATACATTGGGAAGCAGGTGGCGCTGTGGTCTAAACCACAGAGCCTAGGACTTGCCGATCAGAAGGTTGGCGGTTCGAATCCCCGCGACGGGGTGATCTCCCGTTGCTCGGTCCCTGCTCCTGCCAACCTAGCAGTTCGAAAGCACGAAGTGCAAGCAGATAAATAGGTACCGCTCTGGCAGGAAGGTAAACGGCGTTTCCGTGCGCTGCTCTGGTTTGCCAGAAGCAGCTTAGTCATGCTGGCCACATGACCCGGAAGCTGTCTGCGGACAAACGCCAGCTCCCTCAACCAGTAAAGCGAGATGAGCGCCGCAACCCCAGAGTCGTCCGCAACTGAACTTAACAGTCAGGGGTCCCCTTTAGCTTTACAGATGCATACAACCATATATGAAAGAAACATAGAAATACAGCAATTGTTTATAATAAAGCAAAAAGATTATTATGATAAACATTGTCATGGAATTTATCATTCCAAAAATAAAACCAATAAAGACCCCGTTGTTCTAAAAATCTATTTGTTCCTTTGTTGCTTGCTTCTCTATGTCCATTTAGTCATGCTTAGGGCATTGATGGTTTTTTCAGACCTTCCTGAGATTTAAAGGGCCACCCTTCATTTTCACTCTTTCTCAGTCCATATTTTTCTGCAGCAAAAAGTAAATGTGGTGTTATTTCCAGGCCCTCTTCAGGTGGATTTTTTTAAATAGCCCAGAATGCTAGAGGCCTGAACCACACTGTGAGTTCAGTGGACCAGTGGCGTTTGGATTTGAGTAGCCACAGACTACTAAGCTAGAGAGTTCCAGAAAGACATCTACTTCTGCTTCATTGACTATGCAAAAGCCTTTGACTGTGTCGACCACAGCAAACTATGGCAAGTTCTTAAAGAAATGGGAGTGCCTGATCACCTCATCTGTCTCCTGAGAAATCTCTATGTGGGACAAGAAGCTACAGTTAGAACTGGATATGGAACAACTGATTGGTTCAAAATTGGGAAAGGAGTACGACAAGGCTGTATATTGTCCCCCTGCTTATTTAACTTATATGCATCATGCGAAAGGCTGGGCTGGATGAATCCCAAGACGGAATTAAGATTGCCGGAAGAAATATCAACAACCTCAGATATGCAGATGACACAACCTTGATGGCAGAAAGTGAGGAGGAATTAAAGAACCTTTTAATGAGGGTGAAAGAGGAGAGCGCAAAATATGGTCTGAAGCTCAACATCAAAAAAACGAAGATCATGGCCACTGGTCCCATCACCTCCTGGCAAATAGAAGGGGAAGAAATGGAGGCAGTGAGAGATTTTACTTTCTTGGGCTCCATGATCACTGCAGATGGTGACAGCAGCCACGAAATTAAAAGACGTCTGCTTCTTGGGAGAAGGGCAATGACAGGCCTAGACAGCATCTTGAGAAGTAGAGATGTCACTTTGCCAACAAAGGTCTGTATAGTTAAAGCCATGGTCTTCCCAGTAGTGATGTATGGAAGTGAGAGCTGGACCATCAAGAAGGCTGATCGCCGAAGAATTGATGCTTTTGAATTATGGTGCTGGAGAAGACTCTTGAGAGTCCCATGGACGGCAAGAAGATCAAATGCATCCATTCTTAAGGAAATCAGACCTGAGTGCTCACTGGAAGGACAGATCGTGAAGCTGAGGCTCCAGTACTTTGGCCACCTCATGAGAAGAGAAGACTCCCTGGAGAAGACACTGATGCTGGGAAAGATGGAGGGCACAAGGAGAAGGGGGCGACAGAGGACAAGATGGTTGGATAGTGTTTTCGAGGTTACCAGCATGAGTTTGACAAAACTGCGGGAGGTAGTGGAGGACAGAGGTGCCTGGCGTGCTCTGGTCCATGGGGTCACGAAGAGTCGGACACGACTAAACGACTAAACAACAACAACAAGCCACAGACTGGGATCTTCAAATCACTGTTCTCCTCCCTCCGTTTCTTTTGCATTGAAAGTTTTATTCCTGTCACAACTAGGTCAGCCAGAGTTCGGTTACAAACTACAAATATCGGAAGGGCAGCAAAAAATAGACTGAAGTCAAAGAGCAAAAAGAACGCTAGCACAGAAACCACCCGCCTCTCTCTGTCTCTCTCTGCTATTTGGGGAAAAACTCCCAAAGTTACAAAAGGTGACAAGGGCAGGTTAGGGCTAACCCATCCGATATTGATCTCCTTTCCTTTGCAACAGACCTGGTGGAAAAGAAGCAGTTAAAAGCATTTGGTTCAAAAGAGGAAAGAGCAAAGCTAGGCTGGTGATTCTCTCTTTCTCTCTGGGGGCCATGAGATTCAGATATCAAAAACTGAGGCTGAGACCTGCTAGCACATCCCCACTGATTTCTTTCTAGGGGCAATATATTATTATCATCGTTGTCATCATCATCAGTGGGAGTTTTTTGGGAAAAGGTGCCCCCGGGCACATTATTATTATTATTATTATTATTATTATTATTATGCCCTTCCTCAAAAGATCTCAGGGTGAGTCACAAGATAATATATGCCCCTGAATGCCAGCTTCACAAACAGGGAGGGTGTTTTTGGACTACAACCGCCACCATCCACAGCCAGCATAGCCAATGATCAAGGATGATGGGATCTAGAGGCAGCAATATATCTGAATGGCCATTGCTGGAAGCCACTCGCAAGTTTTCCACAGGCATCTGGTTTGGCCCCTGATCTTCTTATGGCAGGTAGGTATGGCAAGGTTAAGAGACACTGCTGGGAAGGATGGAGGCATGAATGGGAGTCAAGAGAGACAGACAGCGAGAGAGAGGAGGCCGGATGACATGATTTAAGAACATAAGCAGGGCTTTTTTCCAGCCAGAGCTCAGCTCCAGCACCTCTAATGGCCCTTCTAAGAGAACAAGGTTCATGGTGAGCTCCGTCACCTTATTCTAGAAAAATAGCACTGCCTAAGACGAGCCTAAGGGACGCGGGTGGCGCTGTGGGTTAAACCACAGAGCCTAGGGCTTGCTGATCAGAAGGTCGGCGGTTCAAATCCGCACGACGGGATGAGCTCCCGTTGCTCGGTCCCTGCTCCTACCAACCTAGCAGTTCGAAAGCACGTCAAAGTGCAAGTAGATAAATAGGTACCGCTCTGGCGGGAAGGTAAACGGCGTTTCCATGCACTACTCTGGTTCGCCAGAAGTGGCGAATCCTGTTCACCTGAAAGTACTTAGTTATCCTGGCCACATGACCCGGAAAAACTGTATGTGGACAAACATCAGCTCCTTTGGCCAGTAAAGCGAGATGAGCACCACAACTCCAGAGTAGTTCGTGACCGGACTTAACTGTCAGGGTTCTTTACCTTTACCTTTTTGGGACACGGGTGGTGCTGTGGGTTAAACCACTGAGCCTAGGGCTTGCCAATCGGAAGGTTGGCGGTTCGAATCCCCGTGACAGGGTGAGCTCCCGTTGCTCGGTCCCTGCTCCTGCCAACCTAGCAGTTCGAAAGCACGTCAAAGTGTAAGTAGATAAATACCTTCTGGCGGGAAGGTAAACGGCGTTTCCATGCACTACTCTGGTTCGCCAGAAGCGGCTTAGTCATGCTGGCCACATGACCCGGAAGCTGTCTGCGGACAAACGCCAGCTCCCTCAACCAGTAAAGCGAGATGAGTGCCGCAACCCCAGAGTTGTCCGCAACTGGACTTAACAGTCAGGGGTCCCCTTTAGCTTTACAGATGCATACAACCATATATGAAGAAAACATAGAAATATAGCATTCTAGGAAGGCATAGGAGTCTCCCACTAGCCCACAGATGGCAAGGCTCATTAGGTATAATTGTTTAATTGACACTGAAATGGAGAATGCCTTTGTGTATTGCTGAAAGGATTTAACTGGAAGATTCCATTGAAGCTCAAGAAAAGCAAGAAGAACACTCTGAGCAACTTGATGGGTTGATAATTTACTGCTATTGTTCTCTGGTAGTTCCAACAAGGTGTTTAACTTTAGATCACATGGGAGGCTATGGCACTGCAAATACGCCATATTGGAATGGCTGTTGGAGTAAGGACGTGGAAATGAGTCTCTTGAAAAGAGTGGATCCAGCCACAGGCAAAATGGAGGCTGTAAGGAGAAAGACCTGTGCTCCGAGGTCTGCTTGGAACCTCGAAGATGCTCCTTTCTAAGAAGATGCTGAGCCCATGCATGGATGAGCATATGTTTTACCAAAATCTTTGGATGTATCTGTGATGTTTTTGTTCTTTTGTGAAGAAAGTTCTGCAAGTAAATGATATGATAGCCATCTTCCAATATCTTAAGGGCTGTCACATGGAGGAGGTAACGTGCTTGTTTTCTCCTGCTCTGGAGGGTAGGACTCGAACCCATGGCTTCAAGTTACAAGTAGGGAGATTCCGACTCAACATCAGGAAGAACTTTCTGACAGTAAGAGCTGTTTGGCAGTACAGCAGACTCCCTCTGGAGGTGGTGGACTCTCCATCGTTGGAGGTTTTTAAGCAGAGGTTGGATGGCCATTTGTCAGGGATGCTTTAGCTGAGATTCCTGCATTGGAGTGGGTTGGACTAGATGACCCTTGGATCCCTTCCAGCTCTAAGATTCTTTGGTTCTAAAGCTTTGAATAAAATCGAATGGGTCTGGGCAATTTATCATTCCACAATGAGTCAGTTTTTATTCATCCAGTTGCTTCAAGCTGCACAACGTCAATATCTGCACTAAGGCTGAAAGCATTATATGAGACCCAAAGCAGTATAACAATCCCAACGCAGATCTTGCTGCACAGGACTCCCACCATTTCCTTGTTAGGAGCTCACCAGAAGAGGATTCTGGACAGATCATAAATGGTCATGGGAACATATATGCTCCACTAATTTTGTTCTTTTCAGATCTCACTCTACGAATAAACCTGTTAAAGAATAGCAAAGGTATTTTTTCCATTGCCTGTCTGAATCCAAAAGCTTTGGCCAAATGTTTTGCTGCAACCTAGATAAAAGTTGGGACGCGGGTGGCGCTCTGGGTAAAACCTCAGCACCTAGGACTTGCCGATCGCATGGTTGGCGGTTCGAATCCCCGCGGCGTGGTGCGCTCCCGTTGGTCAGTCCCAGCGCCTGCCAACCTAGCAGTTCTAAAGCACCCCCGGGTGCAAGTAGATAAATAGGGACCGCTTACTGGCGGGAAGGTAAACGGCGTTTCCGTGTGCGGCTCTGGCTTGCCAGAGAAACTTTGTCACGCTGGCCACGTGACCCGGAAGTGTCTGCGGACAGCGCTGGCTCCCGGCCTCTAGAGTGAGATGAGCGCACAACCCTAGAGTCTGTCAAGACTGGCCTGTACAGGCAGGGGTACCTTTACCTTTAGATAAAAGCAGGGCTTGGGAGAGACCAGGGTTCAAATCCTTCCTTGACCATGAATCTTTCATTGGAAGACAGTCGCTGCCTCTCAGGGTTGTTGTGGAGAATTAAATGAGGAGGGGAAGAACCACGCACATGTCACTTCGAGCTCCTTGGAGGCAAAAGTTGGTAGAGAAAGGCAATCAATTAATTAACTGAAACATCTGGAAAAATATTCCATCACAGATGCAGACTGGGGGAAATATTGTTGAAAGATGAAGGTCTTCTGTATCAAAAAGACAACAGAGCTGGTGTCTGTGTATTATTTAACAGGAGGGAATTCCCTTCCTGCTTTCTGTAATGGTTCTTTAGAATTCCAGCTGCAGCAGTAATGCATAAACGATTACTAAAGTATAAAATTATACTATGTATAAAATTACTATGTCCAAGGAAGAAAGAATGTATTTTACAAAAACAAATTTGTTGAAAAGCGCATGGTTTTTATTTCCTTCTGGAATGAGGCGTTTGATGATTATATGAGACCATAATCACTGTCTAAAGATGTAGGATCATATTCATGGTTTTTCTTTAGTTCAGATATGTTTTGCTTTTGCTTTCTGCGTTTTTTAAAAAAAATTACAGGAGGTGAGCATTTTGTGTGAGGCTTCCGTTCCTGGAACCCTCATGTTGTTGTTGTTTACTCGTTTAGTCGTGTCCAACTCTTCGTGGCCCCATGGACCAGAGCACGCCAGGCACTCCTGTCTTCCACTGCCTCCCACAGTTTGGTCAAACTCATGCTGGTAGCTTCGAGAACACTGTCCCACCATCTCGTCCTCTGTCGTCCCCTTCTCCTTGTGCCCTCCATTTTTCCCAACATCAGGGTCTTTTCCAGGGAGTCTTCTCTTCTCATGAGGTGGCCAAAGGATTGGAGCCTCAGCTTCAGGATCTGTCCTTCCAGTGAGCACTCAGGGCTGATTTCCTTCAGAATGGAGAGGTTTGATCTTCTTGCAGTCCATGGGACTCTCAAGAGTCTCCTCCAGCACCAGAATTCAAAAGCATCAATTCTTCGGCGATCAGCCTTCTTTATGGCCCAGCTCTCACTTCCATACATCACTACTGGGAAAATCATAGCTTTAACTATACGGACATTTGTTGGCAAGGTGGAGGCAATGAACCCTCATAAGCCCACCTTAAGCGCACATATGCACACATAAGCCCATCCTGCCCCCATTGCACTCCCAGTTCCTCTTCCGTTCTGCCCTATTCTGGGTCCAAAAGCAGCCATGCATCGCCAGTCGTGCGTCAATTGGATGTGTGCAAAATTACGTATGCATTCACGGCAGCAAGAATACTTGTGGCGAGAAACTGGAAAAGCGAGACAACACCAACGATAACAGAATGGCAGACACTTATGATAGAATACTTCCAACTAGCAAAACTGATGGGTAAAGTCAGGGGAGCTTTAAATCAGGAAACATATGGAGAATGGAAAATATTTAAGGAATATATAAGATTATATTGTACAAATGATACCATCTTAGCAGACCTTGAATGATACTTGTGAACAAAAATGAATAAAACGAATACCTTAGTGGAATATATGAAAAAGGATATAACGCAAAGCTGTGTGACAAAACCATGATAATAGAAATAGTATAAATAGAACGATTGAAAGTTTTAAGCAGAAATTTTTATTTGATGAACATGATTTTGTATAAATTTTGGGGTGTTTTTTTTTCCTTCGTCTTTTCCTTCTTTTCTTTTCCGTCTTTTTAACTTTTTTCTTACTCTTACGTCGTGGTGTTTTTTCTTCTGTGTTGAATTTTTCTATACTTACCTTCGTTGCAAATGATCATTTACATCTGTATTTTAAACCAATAAAGATTTACCATGAAAAAAACAAAAAAAGATGTGTGCAAAATTGTCACTGCCTGTAATAAGAACAGTAGCAAAAATAACGAGAGGGTTAACAATGGCTCCTACCCACAATGGTAGGGTTGCCATATTTCAGAAAGTGAAAACCAGGACAACCCAAAAGTTTAGGAAAACCCGAAAGTAGTTGAGCCAAAGAACTTGTCTAAGATCCAGGAGAAAGTGCTACCTTTAGGAAATCCTCACCCCACCCCCATCCCCACCCCCAGACATCAATTCCGCCTTTGAAATCCCAGTAATATCTGGGAATATCCAGACGTCTGCCAGCCCTTTGTTGTTGTTTAGTTGTTTAGTTGTGTCCGACTCTTCGTGACCCCATAGACCAGAGCACGCAAGGCACTCCTGTCTTCCACTGCCTCCCGCAGTTTGTCAAACTCATGCTGGTAGCTTTGAGAACACTGTCCCACCATCTCGTCCTCTGTCGTCCCCTTCTCCTTGTGCCCTCCATCTTTCCCAGCATCAGGGTCTTTTCCAGGGAGTCTTCTCTTCTCATGAGGTGGCCAAAGTACTGGAGCCTCAGCTTCAGGATCTGTCCTTCCAGTGAGCACTCAGGGCTGATTTACTCCAGAATGGAGAGGTTTGATCTTCTTGCAGTCCATGGGACTCTCAAGAGTCACTATAGCTATGTTTTGCCTCCTTGGTTGGGCGCAGCAATGCTTCTGTACACCAGTAACTGGAAAGCTCAAATCCTGTTTGCTGTTTTCCAGGAGACATCTTGTTGGCCACTGTGAAGCCAACAGGATGTTGGACTAGATGAGTCAGTGTTGTGACCCAGTAGGCTCTTCCTATGTTCTTTTTAAAAAAAATAATTTTAATTAAGAATTTCAACATAGCAAATTATCGAGACGTATTCTTTTCATTTCCCCCCCCACTCCCCCCCCCCAAGAAAAACCCTCCCTCCCCCAGACTTCCCTCAGCTCCTCTCTCTGATTTTTCAACACCTGTTATTCTTCATATTGTAGAATTGTAAAGATCCTTAAATTATCTGTCTATTATGTTAACAATCAATAAATTTGTCTATGTTTATTCAAAACCTGCCAAGGAGTCCAATTCATTTTGTTTGTTTTTTAAGTAATTTGTAAAAAGTTCCCATTCTTCTTTAAAGTCACAGTTGTCCTTGTCTTGCAGTTTGTATGTCAATTTCGCCAATTCCGCATAGTCCATCAACTTCTCTTGCCACTGTTCTTTTGTTGGGATTTCCTCATTCTTCCATCCTTGTGCTATTAAGACTCTTGCCGCCGTCATCACATACATAAATAAATTCTTTATTTTCCTTGGCAGGTCTTTTCCTACAATCCCTAACAAAAATGCTTCTGGTTTTTTTTTACAAATGTTAATTTAAACATTTTCTTCAATTCATTATATATCATTTCCCAAATTTTTTTGATTTCTCTACATTCCCACCACATATGGTAAAAAGTCCCTTCTTTTTATTTGCATTTCCAAGATGCATTTGACCCAGTTTTATAAATTCTTGCTATCTGTACTGGTGTTATATACCATCTGTACATCATTTTCATATAATTTTCTTTCAAAAGAGAGCAATCTGTAAATTTTAAGTCTGTTTTCCACAGTTTCCCCCAATCTTCAAATAGTATGTTATGACCTATATCTTGTGCCAATTGATCATGACCGATTTCACCTCCTCATCTTTTGTTTCCCATTGTAGCTAAATACTATATGCACCCTTCAGCAACTTCACTTTCCCTTCTATAACTTCCTCTTGAAATCTAGGCTCTTCCTATGTTCTTATGTGTGGTCCATAGGGTAGAAGCAGAAGTGTCTACATAAAAACACACAGCCAGGGAGACAGAGCCTGTAAAGGTTGCATATTTAGATCCAGCTCTCCACAGAAGACCTGTTCCCAACATTTGTCTAACACCCAATTGGTTTACCAGTGGAGAAAACCAATTGTGCATCTCACCTCTCGCTCGGAGACCTAAATCTCTTTATAATTAATACACAAACTCTCGGCACAATAATTATCTCATTAAGTTTTCATGATGCCGAGAATGTTCTCGGGCCAATTTAAATGCCTCGCCTGTGCAAAAACAGAGTCTTTAAAAACACAGATTTATGTGGAAATCAATACTAAACGCAGGCTGCAGTTGTTAAAGGATGCTGGGGAATTGGGGGGGGGGTGGTGGAAGGAATGCCCTCTGTGATTTCAACCCTCCCCAAAGTGCAGCCCCAAAAAAGAGGATGAATTACTGAGCATGAGGGTATAATTGCTTTGCTGGTTTGGGAATGAATTATCGCAGATGGGCGGTGCATGAGGTGAAACGGTTTCTGCCAAAAATAGAAAGGGAAAAAAGCACAACAACCCCAACCAGCCCAGAATAGTATGTCTGATTGCATTGTAATGGTGCCTTCAGGGGCGAGATTAGACATAAGTATCACTTTGAAGATTCGCAGTGTTGTTTTAAGACCTACTTGCCTCCAGGAGGTTTTGCTAGTGATTTCCAAGTTGTTGCACAGACATCACTCAAAACTTGTCTTGTTTATTTACATATGTAATATAAGGAAGCATTATCAGACCAGTGGTTCAGACTTGTCCATTGAGATATTTGGTGCATCACTGAGGATCTCTGCCTCCTCCTCCTCCTCCTCCTTCTTCTCTGACATCCTCCTAGATATTGTTGAACTACAAATCCCATCATCCCTCCTGACCCAATGGCCATGGTGGCTGGGTAGAAGAGGATCTGTACCCAAATCACCAATGCACGAATGCTAGAAAGGCAACTCTATGATGTCATATCCTCTAAATTTTCTGGGATTTCTGGGAATGGAGTTGAGAGATGACCTAACCTGGGGAGAAAACAGTAAAGATCTGATGAAGAGAACACAGCAGAGGTTATATTTTCTGAGAATCCTCCAATAAAATAATCTCTCAAAGGACCTGTTGATGGCATTTTACCATTGTACTGTTGAGAGTGTATTAACTTATGGTCTCTGTGTGTGGTTTAGGAGCTGCACGGTCAGGGGGAAAACAATGCTGTTCAGGGTTGTAAAGATTGCGGAGAGAATAACTGGGTGCACTCTTACCACCTTGAATCAAATAAAACCGACAACTGTGAAACACTGGCCTGCGAGTGCTCCAGTTGGAGAACAGCCTTTACCAAAGGTGTCATGGGCTTTGAAGACACTTGAACTCAGGACACAAGGGAGAAACGTGCTAAGAGGAAGGCGCGCTTGGCAAATCCTCACCGTGATCAACTCCCACCCGGAAACCAATGTCCCCACAGTGGAAGGACGTGTGGATCCAGAATTGGCCTCCACAGTCATTTACGGACTCATTGTTAAAACTGTGTTTATGGAAGACAATCTTACTTGGCTACGAGTGATTGCCAAAGAAGAAGAATGCTTTTAAGGCACCCCAAGCTCCCAACTGGAGGAAAGGCAAAACAGAAACGGAACAATTGAATAAGCCCATAAATATTTGGCTTTTAAAAATAAGCCACTAAGTCCTGTGCACACTTGCCTGGGAATAAGTCTTGCTGAACTCAAAAGGGCTTACCTCTAAGTAGGTAATTTCATTTATTTGGTTCATTAAAGGGTTCTTTAAATGTATGTCTTTGCTTAGGTCTCAGAGCGATGGTGAAGGAAAGACCCAAAATGGTTCAACAAGAATTCTTTAGTTGCGATCCTTGCATTACAGAACATGACCCTTGGGATCTCTTCCAGCTCTACAGATCTAACCATAAAATACAAATGTATATTTAGAGTAGCAAATGTCTGATCAATGTAAAGGTTCTTAAGAGTAGCAGAGGCATCTTAGCCATATGGGCTAGTGGCACGGGGCGCCGGGGCGCCAAGTTCTGGAGGGCGCCAGGGAAGAGGCGGACGCTGGACGTGGCACCTCCCAGCACCAGCTTGCCGCCCTTGCCCAGCTCCGCCATGCCGCGCTGAACCAGCGCTGTGCCCGGAGCCTCCCTCTGCCATGGCCACCATGGCACGAAGCAGCCAGCTGAGCTGGGAGCCACTGCGTCGAGCCTCCGCCTTTTCCCCGCCGGAGGAGCCGCCCTCCAGCTGCTGCCCGCCTCCTCCAGCCCTGCCATCCTCCCTAAAAAACTCTGGGAAATGGGGGGAAGCGCTAGAGAGAGTTTTGCACCATGGCTCTGGATATGCTTAAGACGGCCCTGGTAACAGTAGTGAATTGACTGGTTTCTGCTTGAAAACCAAAACTGGGAAATATCCCACACAGCTCTAATAAATTGTACTAATAATAGCATTCAACACTTGCCCATGTGGTTTTCAGTTACATTCGCAAGTGGGTTTGTGTGTGGCGGGGGGGGGGGGGAACATATGTCATTTCTCCGCCTGCAATCTGAGAAGCCATGTGTGACTCTGAGCCATCAGCCGCCAGGCAGGGAGGATGAATCCCCTTCTTTCCCTGTTTCCTCCTGCCTCAAAAACGATGCATCTCAGCTTCCGCTTACACCTGTCAGAGGACAGCAGCGGGGGAAATCAGTGGTGGTGGCGATGACTGAAGGCAGATGGGGAAAAACAGGTCATACATGCAGGTATCGAGGGGAGTTGGGTGGCTGAGTGACTGTCATGGATTGGTTGGACACAGAGGAATAGTGAGAGGAACCAGCTGGGGAACCCCTGAGGGAAGAAGGCTCAGAGCCCGGGGATGGGTGGTGGGATGACGATGAGTGGTCAGAGGGAGAGGACTGGGGTGAGGAGGCGTCGGAAGCTGGGGAGGCAACAGGGCTTAGTGAGCGGGGGGAGTCTGTGGCAGAGAGAAGTCCAGAATCATAAGATAAGATAAAAAGGTAAAGGGACCTGTCAGGGAACTGCCATCAGAGCCAGGAGTGGAGGCAAGGCTGCCAAACGATGCCGGAGAAGGGCCCAGCAGGGAGAGAGGAGACTCATCGGCCGGGGAAGGAAATCAGCGTGACACCAGGGAGAAAGGGGGGCAGAGGAGGGCTTCGGAGAGATGGCTCCAGGACTCTTCGCCAGAGACCAGCGGGGAGAGCACGGGTCCTCCGCTGCCCACACCCACCCTGCGCAGAAGACTTCCGTGCAGGGAGGCTAGGCGGAGACTTGGCGTCAAAGAACTTTTCTGCTGGAAGAAGTTCAGGAAACGCCCACTGACGGATTCTGCCAGTGACTGAGACAGCCGCGGAGTCAGGGCTGTCCAGCCAGGGAAAGGTTTAACCAGGCAACCTTGCCAAGAGTGGCGGCAACTTACGCACGAGCAGCCCCAATTTCCATTACAGGACCCCTTACCATTAGGTCCAGTCATGACTGACTCCGGGGTTGCAGCGCTCATCTCGCTTTATTGGTCGAGGGAGCCGGCGTACAGCTTCCGGGTCATGTGCCCAGCATGACTAAGCTACTTCTGGTGAACCAGAGCAGCACACGGAAACACCGTTTACCTTCCCGCCAGAGTGGTACCTATTTATCTACTTGCACTTTGACGTGCTTTCGAACTGCTAGGTTGGCAGGAGCAGGGACCGAGCAACGGGAGCTCACCCTGTCGCGGGGATTTGAACCGCCGACCTTCTGATCGGCAAGCCCTAGGCTCTGTGGTTTAACCCACAGCGCCACCCGCGTCCCTTTTAAGATAACATAGATAAGTTAAAACTTTATTCGCATTAGCCAGTGGCCATAGCAACAGTAAAACATTACAGTATACACAGAAAAGGAAGTTTGATATAAGAGCACAATTTAAAGTCCTGAATCAGCCGTCAGGTAGTGGCCCTTATTCTGATTGCCTCTTCTATGAACCTAGCCTCCTTTGCTGTTATCTGCTCATTTTGATCTGATAGAAGAAAGGACATTGTGGCAGTGGTTGAGCGCCCTGGGATGGTTAGTACGAGTGGAGTGATGATCTCGTCCCTCAGGTCTTTGTAGAGAGTGCAAGACAGGAGGACGTGTGCCGCTGTTTCGGTGCTGCCATCTCCACAGGGACAAAGACGTTTCTCAGGCGGGATCTTTTGGAAACGACCCTCAAGTACCGCAGATGGCAAAACATCCAGTCTTGCAAGTGTAAAAGCACGTCTGCATTTTGGGATAATAAGTTTGTGCAGATATGGGGCCAGAGAATCAAAATGGAAAGGCGGTAAATGAACATACCAAGGGCAGAATTTCCTTATAGTGGCCAAGTTGTTCTGATGCTTGATATCTTTTAAACGTTGACCAATTAGACTGTTTGCTTTAGTAGGGCCTATAGTGAGTAGGTGTTGTGGGGATAATCATAGAATCATAGAGTTGGAATAGACCACAAGGGCCATCAAGTCCAACCCCCTGCCAAGCAGGAAACACCATAAGATAAGCCACAAGAGTGACGTTTTTGATAGACAGTTTTAAGCCAGGCACTTTTATGGGAGTCTTGAAGTACTAGGGATAGTAAACTAGGGGGATTTGAGTTTAGGCAGAGCCAGAAGTTAAAAGTCCATACATGACGGTACAGAAAAAATCTGCCTTAGAATCTTTGATTGAACAGCTTCCAAAGTCCAAATCTGAGCCCCGTATAGTAGCTGTGCTAGGGGTTTAGCTTGGAAGACTTCTAGGGCTGATGGTATATGTTTGTCACCCTTTGTATGGAAAAAGTGAGTCAAAGTCTTGGCACTTTGGGATGCTTTTTCTTTTGCCCATTTCTGGTGTGCTCCCCATGACCCCGTGGACTGGAAGATAAGGCCCAAATATTTGAAAGTTTTGACCTGTTCGATTGGCTGATTGTCCATACGCCAACTGTGGCACCTATATTTTCTTGAGAATATATAGTTTATGACCAGGTTTTCTGATAGTTTATGACCAGGTGTTCTCTCAGAATCAGAAGCTGAAGCAGGAAAGGTGAGGGAGGCCAAGAGGCAGGGATGAGGCAGGCTGGTGAAGAAGCCAGGTAGTTGTCCCCTCCTGCTGTGACATGCTCCAATTTGTTCTGGTCTCCCAGAAACAGGAGAGGCATGAAGTGAGAGGAGCAAAGATAGACATGCAGGCGTTGTCTCCGATTGCTTGGGAAGGACCCAGGAGTGGGTGAGGCTTAGGCTGTTGTGGGGAGAGGGACCTTCAGTTCCCGCAAGTAAAGGTAAAGGTAAAGGACCCTTGGATGGTTAAGTCCAGTCAAAGGTGACTAGGGGATTGCGGCACTCATCTTGCTTTCAGGCCAAGGGAGCCGGTGTTTGTCCAGAGACAGCTTTCCGGGTCATGTGGCCAGCAGGACTTAACTGCTTCCGGGGCAACGGGACACCGTGATGGAAGCCAGAGAGCACAAAAACGCCGTTTACCTTCCTCCCGCAGCAGTACCTATTTATCTACTTGTACTGGTGTGCTTTCGAAGTGCTAGGTTGGCAGCAGCTGGGACAGAGCAACGGGAGCTCACCCCGTCACGGGGATTTGAACCACCAACCTTCCGATTGGCAAGCCCTAGGCTCTGTGGCTTAGACCACAGCGCCACCCACGTCCCTAGTTCCTGCAACTGCCTCATGGGGGAAAGCACTACCAGGGTGAGTTTCTGTACCCATTAGGCCTGGCACTCCTGAGCAGACCCTGCTTCTTCTAATAAAGAGTTAACTTCACTTACTCTGTGTGATTTATTGCTGCCTCGCTCCTGACACCCTCTTCTGGCAGAGACATGGTAGTGCAAGGGAGTGGGGAACCCAGGACCAGAGGGCCAACACTGCCTAGGCCACACACTTTGCCCAGGTTACATCCCTCACTGCTCGGTGACCTCCTTGCTTGCTTTCGCCTGCTTGGAATGTGACCTTGAACTGCGATAACAGCTTCTCCGTGTAACCCATGTTGCTATCCTTGTTATTAAAAGAAGAGTGTGTCCATCCCTTTTTCTTCATAGCAGTGGAGCAAGTTCAATAAGCCTGCTCTTCTGGGAAAGTCCCAGGAGTCATTCTGGAAGAGGAGGCAGAGGGGCTTCTCCACAGGAGCTCAGAAGAAGCGTGGATGTTTGTCTTAAGCCTGTTTTCAAGACTTACAGATTTATCCCCCACCAGATATTGCTGTGGGATGCAGCAGAGAATTCCTGCAAGGAACTGTTGAGCTTTATCCTGATCAGAGCATGTCCTTGGATGCTTTGAAATCTCTTGAACTGTTAGATCTTCAAATTATTATTTTCTTCTTTTGTCCAGCGCAGGCCCTGGGCTGCTGAAGATGCTGTGAAACCCTGCTTGATGTATATTCAGTGGGCCATACATCTATAGCTTAGTTTGTAAATTATTTGTTGTTTATGTTTTCTTCACTGGGTGGGCTACTGCAGCCAAGGGATGGGAGGTCCTCAGTCCAGATCAGACGGGACCTGGCTACAATTGGTGAATAGTGGTTATACCTGCATATTCTGTGTCTCACATTCCTTCTCTTTGCAGTCATTTGCTTTCCCTGCCTCCTAAACTGGAGGTGTTTGCAATCAGGCCATAGTAGCTGCACCAGCATGTCAAAAGGAATGATGAAAAGACGGGGCCACCTGAAATTGATGGACTATGCAGAATTCAATAAACTAACAGGAAGGATTGGTAACGTGCGGGACCAGAGATTCTCAGAAGACTGGAGTAAATTTACGGACTATTTGAAAAGTAATTGTGATGGACAAGATTACTCTAGTAGATTTGCAAGAAGTTTTGTAAGGTGAATTACCGTATTTGAAATATTGCAAAAAAAAAAAAAAGAGGAGAATTATTAGTTAAAGATAATTAAAGGTAATATGAAATAAAGAAATGCATAATAAATGATAAGAACAGAAAATCATCAGAGGCGTTGACGGAAGTCCAAAAAATATTGTATAAGATGTGAAATTATGTTGTATGAATGTTAATTAATATGTTAAAAACTAATAAAAATGTATTTTAAAAAGAAAAGACGGGGCCACCACTGAAAAGACCTCTCCAAATAGATGAAAATCTGGTAATGGGACAGTGAACTGCAGGGCAAATGTTGACTCAGTTCTAACTTGACCCAGAGAAGCCGGATTCCATAAACTGCAAATGTACAGACAAGCAGTGGCGGAGCTTCATGCTCCGGCACCGGGCGGCGGAGAGCAGGTGGGGGCGGGGCTGGCGTACATCCTGGGGGTGGGGCATGACACCTGCAGGGGCGGGGCACCCAGCGTGGGCAGGGGAACAGCCACGATGGCACCCTGCCAGGATCGCACTGCTGGGAGCAGTGTGTTCCCCCCTGCACTCCTCTTCCTCCGCCAGTGCAGTCAAGCAGCAGCGTTGGAATCTCATACCCTCCAACAGCCCGCTGATCAAAATTGGGAGGCTTGGTTTTGGATCCCGAACTCTTGCAGGAGTCAACTCATGCTGGTACCTTCGAGAACACTGTCCCACCATCTCGTCCTCTGTCGTCCCCTGCTCCTTGTGCCCTCCATCTTTCCCAGCATCAGGGTCTTTTCCAGGGAGTCTTCTCTTCTCACGAGGTGGCCAAAGTTTTGGAGCCTCAGCTTCACGATCTGTCCTTCCAGTGAGCACTCTGGGCTGATTTCATTCAGAATGGAGAAGTTTGATCTTCTTGCAGTATTGGGGACTCTCAAGAGTCTCCTCCAGCATCAGAATTCAAAAGCATCAATTCTTCGGCGATCAGCCTTCCTTATTGTCCAGCTCTCACTTCCATACATCACTACTGGGAAAACCATAGCTTTAACTGTACGGACCTTTGTTGGCAAGGTGATGTCTCTGCTTTTTAAGATGCTGTCTAGGTTTGTCATTGCTTTTCTCCCAAGAAGCAGGCGTGCTTCTTGACTACTGTCACCATCTGCAGCACTATCTATCTATCATCTATCTATCATCTATCTATCATCTATCTATCATCTATCTATCATCTATCTATCTATCTATCTATCTATCTATCTATCTATATCTATCTATCTATCTATCTATCTATCTATCTATCTATCTATCTATCATCTATCTATCTATCTATCTATCTATCTATCTATCATCTATCATCTATCATCTATCATCTATCTATCTATCTATCTATCTATCTATCTATCTATCTATCTATCTATCTATCATCTATCTATCTATCTAATCTGTCAGGGCTGCCTCAGGTCCCAGCTCACAAGAGACCAATGCCAAGTCCAGTTTATATACAAATATGTTTATTGCAGTGTATTGTACGCTCCACAGCCGAGGCGCGCAGCCCCACGTTTGTTACGCTTAGACCGCTGAAGTCCCCTCTGAGTCAGTCCCTCCTCTGCACCAGTTTAAGAGGGCTGTGCTGCTCCACCTCTTCCTTTCTTTCCTTTCCCACAGGGTCTTCCTGCCCCCTGGGGTTTCGCCCCTCCTGGATTCCCCTGACGCGGAATCCCCAGACAGCTCTTCCCCCCTCCTGCGTGCTTTGGGACCTGGCTCCTCCTCCGGGCTCCCTGTTCTTCCGCGCGCCTCCACATTTGAACTTGGCGCGCGTTCGCAACCTCTAACCTTCCTCTTGACAGTTACACTACTCCCTGCACTACTCCCCTCCCTTTCCGGGAGGATGTCTTGCTCCGATCTTCCCTCCCTCTCAGCTTTCGGACCTGCTTCCCCGTCACACTGGAATCTCCACCCCCTTCACTGCGCTCTGGCGGAGAAGCCAGTCCCGACTCCCAGCTCCCACTTTGGGTTCCCCTGCTGGTCCCCTGCTCCTGACGAGTCCCCCCTGTGACTCCCCTTGGCCTGACCACAGGCGCCCCCTTCTGGGAATCCTCCGATTCACTTGAAAGACTCATGGAATCCCTCAAGTCATTGTCATCCTCTTCCTCGCTGTCCTGGGATTCTTCCCCCTCGCTCTCCGTCTCCTCCCTCACCTGTGCCTCTGTCCCTGAACCCCTGACATCCATCCCCCCCTCGAAGCCCCCCCTTCCCCCCTCCTGCCGCTCGGGCGCAGGTTCTGGGAGCTCCGTCGTTGCGGGGGTAGATGCTGGACACAGGTCGTCGACGTCGATCTCCTCTGCTTCCAGTTCAGTGTATGTGTGCTCGAACTCGGGTTCGTCCCCCAACTTGTCCGCGTCCTCCTCTCCCCTTGTTACTTCGGGCGGTGCTGTTTGCCAAGGCCCCCTCAGCCACCTCCTGCGCCAGTCCTCTTCTGGTTGATCGTCCCACCAGTAAGAGGGGTCCGTGTCCACCCCCGAGCACTATCCCCTTGGAGGGCTCGATTCTGGCGTCGTCTCCTCTGCGGAGGAGAACCCCCGAAAAGTGCTGGCTGAAAGTGTGGGCGTAAAAAGCCAGTCGTCGAAATACTCGGCTGGCATGGGCCTGTGTGGGAAAAGGGCATGGAACTCGTCTTTGAGAAGAGGTTCGTCCAGAGCGTAGTCCGGCACCCAACTGTTGGCGCTGGCCGGGGTACCTTCTCTGGCGAGAAGATATTCTACTCCCTCTTCCCCCCATCTCGAGTCCAGAATTTCTGTGACCTCATTGAGTGGCGTGGCCCTCGGTGACTTCCCCCCCCTTGGTGACTCTCTACGTGGGTCTGGTGCCGTCCCTGACTCCTGAAATCTGTGTGGGGCCTTGTAGGGTGTGAGCACCGACCTATGAAAGACCGGGTGCATTCTGGAACCTTCCGGGAGGGTCAACCGAAAAGCTACGGGATTGATCCTGGCCTCAACTTGGTACGGCCCTAGCTGCCTGTGTCCTAGCTTCTTCTTAGCTAACGACTTGGCCGGCACCGCTTGGGCTGCTAACCATACCCAGTCCCCCACCTGGATGTCTTCTCCTGCCCTCCTGTGCCTGTCCGCCTGCACTTTATAGGCTTGTTTAGCTAGCTCCAAGTGCCGCCGAAGCTCCTCGTGGACCTCCTGCAGTTCTGCTGCTAAATGGTCAGCTCCCTGCGGCTCCCCCTCCCCCGTCGTCACCAACCCCGGGAAGGTTCTGGGATGTCGCCCATTGTTGGCGAAGAACGGTGTCACCCCCGTTGACGCGTGCTTCGTGTTGTTGTAGGCAAACTCGGCCATCGGCAAGTAGTCCACCCAAGCTGCAGGTCGTTGATTGGCGTAACATCGCAGGTACTGCTGCATGATGGCGTTGACCCTTTCCGCTTGGCCGTTGGTCTGTGGATGTCTTGCCGACGCTAAGTTGATCTTGACGTTCAGGATACCTAGGAGCTTCTGCCAGAAACTGGAAATGAATTGGCGACCCCGGTCGGACAGGATGGACCGTGGTAAGCCGTGCACCCTGAACACGTGGTCTATGAACAGTTTGGCGGTCTGTTCCGCTGTCGCCACCTTCGTGCAAGGAATGAAGTGCGCCATCTTGGTGAACAGGTCTACAACCACAAGTACCGCCGTCTTGCCTCGGGAGCTGGGCAGATCAGTAACAAAGTCCAGCGCCACCCGCTCCCACGGCTGTAGTGGCGTCTCCAGCGGTTCCAGTAGTCCCGCTGGCTTCTTGTGCACTGGCTTGGACCTCTGACAGGTGTCACACCTGGCGACGTAATCCGCGACCTCTCCTCGCATTTGGGGCCACCAAAAGTCCCTGGCTACCAAGTCCGCTGTCTTCTCCTTGCCGAAATGACCCGCGCTGGGTGTGTCGTGCAACTGCTGCAGAACCTTCGTGCGGAGATCATCCCCCGGCACGTAGAGGGCACCTTTGCGAGTTAGCAGACCGTCGCGTATCTGGAACTCGTCGTCCCTCGCTGTACCTCTGCGCAGCTCTTCCATCTTGGATTGTGCAAACTGATCCGTTTGCAGCGCGCGCGCACTGCGTCCAGGTCCACGACGGCTGAAGCGCACGCCCACGCCTGCGGTGCGAAAATGTGCTTGGCTGCCACTGTTGCCACTTCCTCGAGATATTGTGGTTTCCTGGAGAGCGCATCTGCTATGACATTGGTGTCTCCCGGGATGTACTCTATTCGGAAGTCGAAATCCGCGAAGAATTCCGCCCAGCGTATGTGCCTCTGGCTCTGGAGCTTCGCCGTGCGCCAATACTCTAGGTTCTTGTGGTCCGTGCGGACCTGCACGGTGTGCTTGGCTCCTATGAGGAAGTGCCGCCACGCTTTGAAAGCCGCTTGAATGGCCAACAACTCCCTGTCCCAGATGGTGTAGTTCTGTTCCGACTTGCTGAGCTTCTGGGAATAGAAAGCACAGGGCCTCCAGTTCCCTTGCGGATCTTCCTGCAAGAGGACGGCCCCCACCGCTCTGTCGGATGCGTCAATCTCGACCCGCATGGGCCTGCCGAGATTCACGTGTAGCAGCTGTTCCTCGGATGCGAAGAGGCTCTTAAGTTTCCGAAAGGACTGCTCCGCCTGGTCCGTCCAGGTGAACTTCTTCTTTTTGGAACTGAGAGTGTCCGTGATTGCTGCCGTCTCTTTCGTGAAACCCCTGATGAATTTGCGGTAAAAGTTGGCAAAACCGACGAACCTCTGGACCTCCTTCCGATTGCGCGGGCTCTTCCAGTCCAACACCACACGGACCTTGGCGCTGTCCATGGCTAGTCCCTTGTCGGATAGCCTGTAGCCCAGGAAATCCACCTCTGTTACGTCGAACTGGCACTTCTCCAGTATGGCGTAGAGTCTGTGTTCCCGTAGTCTCTGCAGGACCTCCTTTACGTCCCTCTCGTGAGCTTCCTGCGATTCCGAGAAGATCAGGTTGTCGTCGAGGAAGCATACGCACTTCTTGTAGAGGAGTCCCACTAGCACGTGGTGCATAAATGCTTGGAAACAGTGGGAGCCATTTTGGAGACCAAAAGGCATAACTCTGTATTCATAGGTGCCCAACGGCGTGAACATGGCCGTCTTCCACTCATCGCCCTCACGCATGCGTATGAGATTGTATGCTCCGCGTAGATCCAACTTGGTGAAGATCTTCCCCTTCCTCACGGTCGCTAGCAGGTCGTCAATCTTGGGCATGGGAAAGGCCTTGGGCTTCATCATCGAGTTTATGGCCCTATAGTCCACAATGAGTCTCTTCTGGGGCGTGTCCTTTTTCTTCACAAAAAACACAGGACTGCCCCCCACTGCTTTGGATTCCCGGATGAATCCCCGCTTCAAATTGTGCTCTATGAACTCCCTGAGTTCTTGCATCTCATCCTCAGACATGGAATACAGCTTTGCAGTCGGCAGCGTCGCCCCTGGTAAAAAGTCAATCGCACAGTCGTAGGGCCGGTGGGGTGGCAACTGGTCAGCTTCCTTTTCACAGAAGATCTCCAAAAACCCCTTGTACTTGTGGGGCACTGCCTGCACCATGCCGAGGTGTAACTGCCGCCCTTCCTCCTGGCCCTCCTCCTCCTGGCCTGTCTGGATCCAATGTTGTGCGCAGTAAGATGAGCCAAAGGTGAGCTGCCGCTGGTACCACGCTAATGTTGGACTGTGTCTATCCAGCCAGCTCATGCCTAACACTATAGGCGTGTCTGACAGGCGGGTGACGTTGAAGCTAATGACTTCGCGATGATTCCCAATCTGCATCACCATGGGTGGCGTCTGTTGTACAACTTGCCCGCCCAGCAACTTCCTGCCATCGACCGTGACGACGTTCAGGGGCTGTGTGGCTGGTAGAAGCGCTATGCGATGCTGCTTGATGAACTGCACCCCCACGAAATCCGCGTTGCTACCGGAGTCGATTGTAATGGGGACTTCCAGGGTGGGTCCATTAGGTAGCTGGAGCGTTGCAGTGAGCTGCACCACTGGCTTGGGTGGTAAGGGGTCTGTGTGCTGCAAAATCGCTGGGGACTGCTTTACTGACTCGCCTGGCTGAGCCCCAGCATTTCTGCTTCCAGCCAGGCACTGTCGTTTCCCTGAAACTGCTCTCCGTGAAGCACCTCTTCTGTTACTGTTGCTAATGCTGCAGTGTGCTTCTGGAGCCTCTGGGGACACTCTTTGGCCATGTGCTGCGCACTGTCACAGATGTAACACTTCCTGCTCCCTCTAGGAGGCTTCGCCTTGACTGCACCGGACGCTGGGGCTCCGGCCGCTGTCTGAGCCTTAGCACCACCAAGCTCCATCGGTTCCTCCCCCTGCCTCAGCAGAGGCGAGGGATGCGCACGGCCCAGATCCCTGGGAATAAAAGGAGGTGCTTTAGCTGGTGCGCGCACCTGGCGACCCTCCTCACTGTGCCAAGGACGTTCTTCGTGGTGCACTCCAATCGTGAGTGCCCTCTGCACGACGTCTGCTAGGGTCTGAGGTCTGTCTCCCCTGGCCAACTCATCCTTTATGGAGCCATGGAGCCCTTCCCAGAACAAATCTCTCACTGCTTGGGAGTCCTTTTCCCAGCCCAGCACATTCAGCAATGCAAAAAAGCGAGAGTGATACTGACGCACTGTAGCCTTGCCCTGCCGCAATCCATGCATCTCCCGTCGCGCCACATCAACGTCCACGGTAGATTGGAAGCAAGCGTCCATGGCTTTGATAAATTCGTCAGAATCTCTGCGGGCAGGACCATCTTCGCGCCACAAATTGCGCAGCCAGGCTCTAGCTTCCCCATGCAAGTGGAACACAATAAAACCCACTTTCTCCTCCTCATCTTTAAAGTCTTTCCGAAGCAAATGCAGCGCATATACGACGTCTGCTCTGAAACTGGGATAGTGCTTCAGGTTCCCATCGAAGTGGGCTACTAAACTGCCCCCCTGCCTTCCGAGTCCGATTCCCTCTGATCTGGACCCCGGGAACACCTCTTTGCACGCACGTTCCCACCTGGCTTGCAGATCGTGGCATCGCGCCTCCGCTTCGTCACTTTTCTTCTGGGAGACCACTACCGCAGTGGAAAGCTCGGCGACTGCGTTTCAGAGGGCTGCTAACTGTTCCTCCGCATTCATGTCTGCCAAACTTCGTGAGCTTTGCAAAAAAAAATTTGCGTTCTTTTGGAGAGGGGACTTACTGTCAGGGCTGCCTCAGGTCCCAGCTCACAAGAGACCAATGCCAAGTCCAGTTTATATACAAAGATGTTTATTGCAGTGTATTGTACGCTCCACAGCCGAGGCGCGCAGCCCCACGTCTGTTACGCTTAGACCGCTGAAGTCCCCTCTGAGTCAGTCCCTCCTCTGCACCAGTTTAAGAGGGCTGTGCTGCTCCACCTCTTCCTTTCTTTCCTTTCCCGCAGGGTCTTCCTGCCCCCTGGGGTTTCGCCCCTCCTGGATTCCCCTGACGCGGAATCCCCAGACAGCTCTTCCCCCCTCCTGCGTGCTTTGGGACCTGGCTCCTCCTCCGGGCTCCCTGTTCTTCCGCGCGCCTCCACATTTGAACTTGGCGCGCGTTCGCAACCTCTAACCTTCCTCTTGACAGTTACACTACTCCCTGCACTACTCCCCTCCCTTTCCGGGAGGATGTCTTGCTCCGATCTTCCCTCCCTCTCAGCTTTCGGACCTGCTTCCCCTGTCACACTGGAATCTCCACCCCCTTCACTGCGCTCTGGCGGAGAAGCCGGTCCCGACTACCAGCTCCCACTTTGGGTTCCCCTGCTGGTCCCCTGCTCCTGACGAGTCCCCCCTGTGACTCCCCTTGGCCTGACCACAGGCGCCCCCTTCTGGGAATCCTCCAATTCACTTGAAAGACTCATGGAATCCCTCAAGTCATTGTCATCCTCTTCCTCGCTGTCCTGGGATTCTTCCCCCTCGCTCTCCGTCTCCTCCCTCACCTGTGCCTCTGTCCCTGAACCCCTGACATAATCTATCATCTATCTATCATCTATCTATCTATATCTATCTATCTATCTATCATCTATCTATCTATCATCTATCTATATCTATCATCTATCTATCTATCTATCTATCTATCTATCTATCTATCATCTATCTATCTATCATCTATCTATCTATTTATCTAATCTATCATCTATCTATCTATCTATCTATCTATCTATCATCTATCTATCTTAAAAACTATAGAACTGTAGAGGTGGAAGAGACCCAAAATGTCATCTAGTCCAACCCCCTGCAATGAAGGAATGATGTTTGCAATGCTTCACCCCCCCCCCCTTGTGTGGCTTTTTCTTCTCTTTTTGATTGTCTTTGTTTTGAACGGCATGTTTTATTATTATGTATTTTTGCAAAAGGGTGTTCTGCATAGATGGAGGGCCGGCTTTAATACAGTTAACCCACTCTGCTTTCTTGAACTGGAACTCTGCATATTGCAAATGGACTGTAATAATTGTATCCCCCGATTCATTGCCTGATTCTCACAGTCGGGGGGGGGGAGGGGGGTTGCAGTGCAGACCTTTGAACCTTTGTGGCAAAATTCGTAGACCTGGGACTGTCCCTTAGGAATCCTTGTCAGCCACAGCCTGGAGCAAATGACAGAAGAGGCAAGCTGGGAGGGTGAAAGTTGAAGAGTTGTATAAGCTCACAAAATGCAGCCTGGCCCCTCTTAGCCTAAGACTAAGTGAGAAAAGCCCTGGAGAATCTAACCGCCCTGCCTGGGTTTTGTGTTACAAACCTGCCCCCGCTTCTCATGACATTTTGACATCTGTGGTTGAATCACCCAACCTGCAGTCTGAAAGAATTACCCAGGGAAGGCCCCAGATTAATTTTTCTGTCAGGGAAAGTGATAGCCAAGGAGTTTTTCCAAAGTCGCATTCTGGATTTTTCCTTGCAACTGATTACAGTGGTACCTTTGGATGCGAACAGGATCCGTTCCGGAGCCCCGTTTGCATCCTGAGTAGAATGCAACCTGCGTCTGCGCGTGCGTGGGTCGTGATTTGCCGCTTCTGCGCATGCGCGTGACATCATTTTGCGCGTCTGCGCATGCACGAGCGACGAAACCCGGAAATAACACGTTCCGTTACTTCTGGTTCACAGAGCGTAACCTGAAAACGCTCAGCCTGAAGCATATTTAACCCAAGGTATGACTGTAGTAATATCAGTATGCAAATATAACACTTGCAGAAATCCTTCCATTGCCAGGAAATCCCCTAGATCAGGCATGTCCAACAGGTTGATCGTGAGAATCAACCACCAAAGCGTCTTAAGAAGAGCATAAGAACAGCTCCCTGGATCAGGCCAACATTGCTTGGACTACTGCAATGCGGTCTACGTGGGGCTACCTTTGAAGGTGACCCAGAAACTACAACTAATCCAGAATGCGGCAGCTAGACTGGTAACTGGGAGCGGCCGCCGAGACCACATAACACCGTCTTGAAAGACCTACATTGGCTCCCAGTACGTTTCTGAGCACAATTCAAAGTATTGGTGCTGAACTTTAAAGCCCTAAACAGCCTCAGTCCAGTATACCTGAAGGAGCATCTCCACCTCCATCGTTCTACCCGGATACTGAGGTCCAGTGCCGAGGGACTTCTGGCGTTCCCTAGCTGCGAGAAGCCAAGTTACAGGGAACCAGGCAGAGGGCCTTCTCAGTAGTGGCACCCGCCCTGTGGAACGCCCTCCCACCAGATGTCAAAGAGAAAAACAGCTACCAGACTTTTAGAAGACATCTGAAGGCAGCCCTGTTTAGGGAAGCTTTTAATGTTTAATAGGTTATTGCATTTTAGTGTTTTGTTGGAAGCTGCCCAGAGTGGCTGGGAAAACCCAGCCAATTGGGTGGGTTATAAATTATTATTATTATTATTATTATTATTATTATTATTATTATTATTACTACTACTACTATTACTATTACTATTATTACTATTATCCCATCTAGTCCAGCATCCTGTTATCACAATGACCAACCAGATGCCTGTGGGGAAACCCACAATCAGGATTCGAACACAGGAGCAACTCTCCCCTCCTGTGGTTTCCAGCCACTGGTACTCAGAAGCATCACTGCCTCAAACTGTGGAGGCAGAACATAACTATCAATGGCTGGTAGCTATTGCTAACCCTCTCCTCCATGAATTTGTCTAACAACGCCACTTAGGTCGGTGACCATCACAGCCTAATGTGGCAAGGAGTTCTACAGTTTAACACTGTGCTGCATGGAGAAGTCCTTTGTTTTATCTGTCCTGGACCTTCCAGCATTCTGCATCCTCAGATCTCCGCGATTCCTAGTGTTATGAAAAAGGGAGAAAAGCTTTCCTCTGTCTGCTTTCTCTATGCCATGCTTAGTTTTTATAAAATGGCCCACCGTCTTCTTGCCACGCATTTGACCCAGGCCCTTTGGAAACCGCTTTGCAAAACAGGTCATGGATTATTTTGATTTACGTTGACCTATTCTCCCTCCCCTCCAACGCATTTGGCAGTTAAGACCTGGTTCCAGGTTTATGTTGGGCAAAGCGTACCAGTAGAGCTGCCCTATAATTTCTGCTAATCAAGGCAACATTCCTATTAGAAAAATCATTATTCTTTTGCTTAAGCTCTGCAATTTTCTTCTCTGTGTGTGTTTGTTAATCAATTTTGCAAGCCACCGCCCGGAGAGGATGGACGGGAAGAGTCCTCAGCGGCTAATGTGGAACTTTCTCTCGCAACAAGACTTATCTGAAGGGGGCTTGGATTGCCTGCGCTCTCTAAATAGCATGATCTTAATCTCATCCTCGGAGCCCGCCCCTTATCCCCTCCCCTTGAATTATAGATGTAGCAAAGCTGATCTAATAAGACTTTGGGCAGCTTTGTAAAACTCGGGAGTCTGGTGAAAATCTGGCATGGGCCTAATTAATAATAATACGCGGGTGGCGACGGGACGTGGGTGGCGCTGTGGGTTAAAGCCTCAGCGCCTAGGACTTGCCGATCGAAAGGTCGGCGGTTCAAATCCCCGCAGCGGGGTGCGCTCCCGTTGCTCGGTCCCAGCACCTGCCAACCTAGCAGTTCGAAAGCACCTTCGGGTGCAAGTAGATAAATAGGGACCGCTTACCAGCGGGAAGGTAAATGGCGTTCCGTGTGCTGCGCTGGCTCGCCAGATGCAGCTTGTCACGCTGGCCACGTGACCCGGAAGTGTCTGCGGACAGCGCTGGCTCCCGGCCTATAGAGTGAGATGAGCGTACAACCCTAGAGTCTGGCAAGACTGGCCCGTACGGGCAGGGGTACCTTTACCTTTACCTTTAATAATAATAAATTTTTATTTATACCCCGCCCTCCCAGTTCAGAAAACCGGGCTCAGGGCAGCTAACAACAAATTTAAATCACTTAATTGATGCTACAAAAAACAGCATAAAATACAGTATAAAATGCGAATAACAATAAATTCAGAATTCAAAAATCAATTTAAGGGGGGAATCCATCCAATAAACATTAGATGATCACCAGGGCTAGCTGGCTAAATTAGTCCTATTTGGGCCAGCGAGGAGACCAGGGGAGAATTACCGGTAGCTGTGGGATCCCAGAGCGGGTAATCTTCATAAAAAGGGAAGGAAGGGGAATAAAAGATCAGGCTAAATTCAAGTTGAAAGCCAGGTGGGATAGCTCTGTCTTACAGGCCCTACGGAAGGAGGTTAAATCCTGCAGGGCCCTGGTCTCCTGGGACAGAGCATCCTACCAGGTCGGAGCCATCACTGAGAAGGCCCTGGCCCTGGTGGAGGATAGTCTGACTTCCTTAAGGCCCGGGACCTCTAAACTATAATTCACGATATTATTTTTTAAATCCAGCCTTACAAATAACTCCCCTGAACGATTCCACACATAAAAACATACTAGCCCACCCTAACCACGGAGGGAATTTTTTACAAATCTCAAACTGCTTTTTAGATGGCTGCTTTGAACTGCTTTTTGGAAGCTTGCTTTAAACTGCACTTTAGAAAGTAGCGCTAAACTGTTTGTTCGAAGTTTTAATTGCTTTAGTAATATGTTTCCTGCCTTTGTTCCTCTCAAGGAAAGTGCAAGGTACAGTGGTACCTTGGTTCTCAAACTTAATCTGTTCCGGAAGTCTGTTCCAAAACCAAAGCGTTCCAAAACCAAAGCACGCTTTCCCATAAGAAAGTAATGCAAAATGGATTAATCCGTTCCACACTTTAAAAAACAACCCCTAAAACAGCAATTTAACATGAATTTTGCTATCCAACAAGACCACTGATCCATAAAATGAAAGCAAGAAACAATGTACTGCAGTCACACAATCAATCAATCAGTAGCTGAACTGGGTTCCACACAGTCACAACAACAACCAAAACAAGAGCTGCAAAAACAAAAACGCAAAATAAATAGCAAAAACAGGAAGACCTCAGTGTAACACTCAAAATGCAAGTGTGACACACAAAACGGAAGTGTGGCACTCATATCAGAAGCGTAACACTCTAAACGGAGCACATTTGGCTTCTGAAAAAGTTTGCAAACCAGAACACTTACTTCTGGGTTTGCAGGGTTTGGGTTCCAAGTTGTTTGAGTACCAAGGCGTTTGAGAACCAAGGTACCACTGTATACATTTATTAAGAAGAAAGCAAACCAATATAATCCTACCCCAAGTTCTGAGCAACTCTATGCTGGGATGAAAAGAAAGTTGCACCCAAATCAGCTGTCTGTCTCAGTCCATTTGTTCACTATAGTTTTGTCCACCTCTTGAGATATTATCACCAAACTCAGCACGTGTTCCTGAGGTGGGGATGGCAGTCGTTGTCACTGTTGGGATGCTGGGCACCATTTTGAATCAAGATGGTAGACAGAAACATGACTTTGGCATGACTTCACCCATTTTGAAGCATAGGTTCAGCCACCTCTCAGGATACCGCCACCCAAATTCGTCTCAAGAGTTTCTGAGGTGGCGGTGGAGGGTTGGCCGCCTGGCGCCATTTTGAATCAAGATGGGAGACCAAAACACAACCTTGGTGTGACTTTGCCTGCATTTTGACGTTGGTGTAGCTGGCTCTTGAGATATTGTTACCAAACTCCTCATGAGGGTTCCCAAGATGGAGGGTGGTGTCTTTGTTGACGTCTGGATACTCGGTCCCATTTTGGTTCAACGTGGTAGACCAAAATGATACTTTGGCATGACTTCATTGTGATTGGTCCAAGCTCACAAATCTCATTATCCATATAAAAAACACAGAATATTTTGGGGTTTCTACAAACTCCCAGGTAGTGCCAGGCACTCCCTACTAATAATAAATGAAAGAATAAGGAATCCTTCACCTAAGAGCCACAGTGGGTGTGTTGGCCGCCATTTTCTCTCCCTGTTTTGGCCACGCCTTGGGTCCCAGAGTGAGTGCAGAATAGTTCCCAGTGTTGATTCCTCTCTTCCCTTTCTCTTAGCATTTATTTATTTTCTCGCCTTCCCTTCCACGAGTAGCCGATCCATCAGACCAAGCTGAGCAGATAGAAGGAAGAATTGTGATTGCCGGAGGAATATCACGGCAATTAGGGGAGGCCATAAAGAGTTCCTTACATATGAAACTACTCAGTGGAAGTGATAAATGGCTCGTTCTCTCGACTCTCACAGCCCACCCGCCCCCTTCCCCCCTCCCCACACAATGGTGTCTCTTTGGCTCCAATGAAACGCCAGCCCTTTCCCTTCCCTCCCCCCAAACACATGCGCTGCACATTTGCTCCCGCTGAAAAGATCAGGCGTGCGGATCAATGGCCTTGCAGGCTGAATGATTCCTTTCTCCTTCCCACGTCGAGCTCCAGCGCTGACTGAACGTGTCACAGTCAAACGGTCATTTGGAAAGACACGGCGAGACCACAACCGAGCTGGCCTCCGGCCAACTGTCAGCGGCAACTACAGGAGTCTCACAGCTTCATAACTGACGCCACGGACCCTGCTGGCGCATGGCAAAGCGAGGAGAGCTTCGGCGACCTGTCAGCCGCATAAGATTGATGAAGTTCAAGCAATTTTGCATCACACATGCATGGGACTTTGGCCAGGACTTCGCCCATAGTTTGGCATGGCTGCCTCTCGAGATACGGTTTCTAAACTCAACATGAGGCTTCCCAGAATGAGTCTTTGGTCTTTGTTGGTGTTCGGACTCCAGGCACCATTATGGTTCAAGATGGCAGGCCCAAATTAGTCTCTGGCTTAATTTTGCCCAGTTTTAGGCAGGTTTCGATTTCTGGGAATGGAGTTGAGAGATGACCTAACCTGGGGAGAACAGCAAAGACCTGATGAAGAGAGCACAGCAGAGGTTATATTTTCTGAGAATCCTCCAGAAAAATAATCTCTCAAAGGACCTGTTGGTGGCATTTTACCATTGTACTGTTGAGAGTGTATTAACTTAGGGTCTCTGTGTGTGGTTTGGGAGCTGCACGGTCAGGGGAAAAACAATGCTGTCCAGGGTTGTAAGGACTGCGAAGAGAATAATTGGGTGCACTCTTCCCACCTTGGATCAAATTTATGATTCCAGGTGCCATAAGAAAGCTGCAGAGATAGCGCAGGATAGTGTGCACCCCAGAAATGATCTCTTTCAGCTTCTGCCTTCTGGAAGAAGGTACAGGGTTATAAAGACTAGGACTAGCCGCCTGAGAAACAGTTTCTATCCAAATGCGATTTTGGTTTTAAATGCAGTGTAAGGTAGTCTCTATGTGAGTATATTATATTCAATTATGGGGTATCAGAGTTTTTAGGGGCTAACCAGGCTGGGATAGTTGGGATAGCAGGCTTGTGGGTTTCTGAATGTCTGATGTAGATTTTTTTCAATTTCGTTGTTCTGTATGGGACAATGACAATAAAGATTGTCGTATCATATCAT
Organism: Podarcis muralis; assembly: GCF_964188315.1. NCBI lineage: Eukaryota > Metazoa > Chordata > Lepidosauria > Squamata > Lacertidae > Podarcis > Podarcis muralis. The sequence goes on from NC_135663.1 coordinate 4,920,078, forward strand.
TGGGTCCAAACTCACAAATCACAGCATCCGTTTGAAAAAAGTAAACATTTTTTTTATTATTACTCCAAATCTCAGCTAGCTCCATCCTGTCAAACTCAGACAATTTGGCATCGCGCGCACACATATATTATACATGCGTGCACACCCTAGCTTGCGCATTGACAGGCACATGGGCATGGGTGATCTTTTGATGCGGGAGGAAACGAAAAGGTCAGCCTGAAACTGAGACCAGTTAGGAACTGTTTTATGGGAGAATATGGACTAGTCATCCAGAAAATTTGTGGGCGCAGTGGGGAAAGCAGCCGTGGGGTGGGACTCAGGGGAGTATCCTAGAGCACCAGAGGAATTAACAGGTCCTTTTTGCAATGGCAAGTGAATGTGGTGATAACAAGGCTTTCAAGTTTTCCTGTGTGTGTGTGTGACAGAGAGAGGGGGGGGGGAGAGAGAGAGATAGCATGGAAGTCACAGACCGAGGGAAGAGGATGGATACTTCTTTCCTTTTTCTTTCATAGGGTTCCTGCTCTATGCCAGCATTTGAAAGAGCAATGTTTCCACGTAAAATTGCAAGGTTCCACACAAGTGAGGGAGATAGCATTGTGCTACACAGTCTCCATTCAATACCTCTCTGATTTTGTTCTTCCTGGGTTGGACTCAGGGTAGCCCTAAGGTGAACGTTCCATCAAAGCAAGGATTTTCCATTGCGCAAAGGAACATTCTCCTTCCTTCCACCCGTGCTCCCCCTAAATCTCTTCCAGGGATTCCCCCAGTCCTCCAGAGCAGAAGACATGGGGCACGTGAGATCAGGAAGGAGAGAAATCCCCTTGCACGAGTGCCAATCCTGATGCTCACGCAAAAGGTCCGTTGAATACTGCCACCATCTCAAGATCACCCTGGGCTTTTTGGCTGTGGCGTCAATAACATGCCCCAGCACTAACTACAACTAATCCAGAATGCGGCAGCTAGACTGGTGACTGGGAGCGGCTGCCGAGACCACATAACACCAGTCTTGAAAGATCTACATTGGCTCCCAGTACGTTTCCAAGCACAATTCAAAGTGTTGGTGCTGACCTTGAAAGTCCTAAACGGCCTCGGTCCAGTATTCCTGAAGGAGCGTCTCCACCCCCATCATTCTGCCCGGACACTGAGGTTATTGTTGTTGTTGTTGTTGTTGTTGTTGTTATCGTCGTCATCGTCATCATCATCATTATTCCTTTTGTGGGCCTGATATTTCCATACCTGTCGATTCTGTGAAGGAGCTCTGCCCCTATTGAGATTTCTGTCTTATTTGACTCTCTGTCCTCTTCGACGTACAAAATGATACACCCTTCCCTGTCCTTAAGAGAAGGAGAACAGAAGAAGAGCCTGTTGGATCAGGCCAGTCGCCCATCTTGTCAGCCCATGGACACATTTGCAAATGGTCGGGGGCATCACAGCCACATCTGGTTTTGACCTTTAAAGACCTATGCGGCTTAGGACCCACTTACCTACGGGACTGCCTCTCCTGGTATGCCCCGTGGAGGACCTTAAGGTCCACAAATGACAACACCTTGGAGGTCCCAGGTCGCAAGGTGGTTAGATTGGTCTCAACTAGGGCCAGGGCCTTTTCAGTACTGGCCCCAACTTGGCAGAACGCTCTGTCGCAAGAGACTAGGGCCCTGCGGGACTTGAAAACTTCCGCAGGGCCTGCAAGACAGAGCCGTTCCACCAGGCCTTTGGCCAAGGCACAGTCTGACCCCCTCCTTTGGTAATCCTCACAGAACTCTAGCCCAATGGTTGCCATTAATTTGATTTTGAATTGATTTTAGAATGAATTGATTTTAGAATGCTGTGTTACTTTTATTGTTGTTAGCCGCTCTTAACCCTGATTCGGCTGGGGAGGGCGGCATATATATAAAATATTATTATTATTATTATTATTATTATTATTATTATTATTATTATTCCACGGTACGACTGTATGAGGGGTGGGAGATTTTTCTAGACAGCTCCAGGAATATCTCACTTGACTCGTGAACGTTTGATTAGGCGTGGGAATCTTCTGCTGGAGCATTTTCTTTGGAGCCTTATGGGGGCACAGGGCTGTTTCAGTGTGAATGTGGGTTTCACCTATGTTCCTTCTCCACAGTTGGAGACAGCGATGCTTCTGAAGACCAGATGCTGGAAACCACAGGAGGGGAGAGCCGCACTTGTGTTTGAGTCCTGCTTGCAGGCATTTTGTAACCACAGTGAGAAAACGATGCTGGACCACATGGTCCCTTGGCCTGGTCCAACAAGGGTCTTCCTGTGTTCTTACAAGCTGCAGCCCGGCAACTTCTGCCAGTTTGTGAGAAGAGGCAAGGTTCAAATCCAAGGCTTCCTGCCTCACAGCTTCCCCTCTTAGCCCCCACGGCCATGACTCAAGGCCCATTTCACTGGAGAGGAATGCCTGAATCAGGCCAGAAGGCTCTGTGACCTTCAAGAAACCATGGAGATGGCCGCCTAACCTTTGACGGAGAGCGGTCTTCTCCGGCCTTTTGAACAGTTGTCTCCACCTCACTCAATCCATTTGCAGGCAGACAGTCGGGCTTTTGTCTTGGGGAAATGACAAATAGGATTTGTCAGGGTGCCTTGACCTAGCTATTGTGAGGACCCAGCAAGACGTTAAATAAATCCCCCCTGATTCATCCAGAGGCTTGCCTTCCCTTCGCCACATTCTTCCATTTGCTACTTGCCTGACGTGTTTGTGTGTGTGTGTGTGTGTGTGTGTGTGTGTGTGTGTCCAACTCAGAGTAGGCTTCCTTTGGGGCCCATAAACACCACGAAATGGGGAGGGGGGTTATTGGAGGGTATGGAGTAGGACGCCCCCAGAGCTTTTTTTCAGTCAAAACTCACTGGAGCTCAGTTCTGGCACCTCTCAGGTAGGCACCATTGCCATTCTAAGAGAACAAGGGAGGCGTTTATGGTGAGTTCCGGCACCTCTTTTTCTGGAAAAAATAGCATTGGATGTCCCTATTTTCATCAGAGAAATGATGGAGGACACGGAATAGGATGTCCCTATTTTCATTGGAGGAAAGAGGGAGGGTATGAAACTTGATAAATAAAATAAATGTAGCCACCACAGAACCATGGAAAGACCAACATTGGCTCCCAGTACGTTTCCCAGCTTCTAATTTGATCTTGGGATGTTTCACTTTTCCCTAGGACGTCTCAATTTTCATCGGGGAAATGTTGAAGGGTGTGCGTTTGCTAATTGTGGCTTTTTACCCTATGTTTTTAGCTGTTCCTGTCTTAGCTGTAAGCCACCCCGAGTCCGCGTCAGGAAAAAAGCTGAGATATAAATAAATATGATGATATTATTAGTATTAATGGGAGGCCCCTATTCCCCTCACAGAACTACAATTCTCAGAGTTGTGAAGAGGGATTAGCTGTTAAGCCCCTCTGAGAATTTCAGCTCTGTGAGGGAAATAAAGAGTCCTCCTAACAACTTCCAGTGCCCTCATCTCACAGAATATCACATAGAATCAGAGTTGAAAGGCACCCTGAGGGTCATCTAGTCCAACCCCCTGCAAGGCAAGCACCACGGCTGAAGAATCCCTAACAGATGCCCCCCCCCCAACTTCTGTTGAAAAAGCTCCAGCGGACCAAGATGGCTGCCGAGTGCTTGAAGCAGGGTTTTGAGCTCTAAGGCCAACTCTAAGGCTTCTGGGTTCTGGGGCATAACATCAATTTTGAGAGGTGGGAGGTAATGTGGAATAAAACAAGCAAATTCATGGCATGTGTGGCACTTAAAGAAAATCAATGAAGATCATAGAATCATAGAATCATAGAGTTGGAATAGACCACAAGGGCCATCGAGTCCAACCCCCTGCCAAGCAGGAAACACCATCAGAGCACTCCTGACATATGGTTGTCAAGCCTCTGCTTAAAGACCTCCAAAGAAGGAGACTCCACCACACTCCTTGGCAGCCAATTCCACTGTCAAACAGCTCTTACTGTCAGGAAGTTCTTCCTAATGTTTAGGTGGAATCTTCTTTCTTGTCGTTTGGATCCATTGCTCCGTGTCCGCTTCTCTGGAGCAGCAGAAAACAACCTTTCTCCCTCCTCTATATGACATCCTTTTATATATTTGAACATGGCTATCATATCACCAAGATGATGTATCGTTGGTACATCACACCATGTAAACTTGCCAAAATGTATAAAGGTCAGGATAAATCATCTTGGAAATGTAGGGAGAAGGAAGGAAACTTCCTACATATGTGGTGGACTTGCACTAAAGTTAAAACCTTCTGGGACAATATCTATAATGAATTTAAAAAGGCATTGAAATATAATTTCAGTAAAAAACCAAAAATATTTTTATTAGGGTTAATTGATGAGGAAATCCACAAAAAAGATGTAAACCTATTCATGTACGCCACAACGGCAGCAAGAATCCTCCTGGCCCAGAGATGGAAACAGCAAGAACTCCCCACCCTAGATGACTGGCAGATAAAGATGGTAGAATTTGTGGAGTTGGCGAAGTTGACGGGGAAAATTAAGAATAGACCCGATGAGAGATTTCAAAAGGATTGGAGCTTATTTATATTATTTAAAAGAAAACTGTAAACACCTGAAGAGGTTTCTAGCTTTAACATGAAACGTTTGGTAATGAGGAAAGAAAGAGCGAATTTACAAATGAGAGTGTGATTTTTAAAGGATTATATAAAGTAAAAAAGAGATTATGGAAATGTGATAAATATGTTAAAGGTATAGGAAAGTCAAACCTCTCCATTCTGAAGGAAATCAGCCCTGAGTGCTCACTGGAAGGACAGATCATGAAGCTGAGGCTCCAATACTTGGGCCACCTCAGGAGAAGAGAAGACTCCCTGGAAAAGACCCTGATGTTGGGGAAGATGGAGGGCACAAGGAGAAGGGGACGACAGAGGACGAGATGGTTGGACAGTGTTTTCGAGGTTACCAGCATGAGTTTGACCAATCTGCGGGAGGCAGTGGAAGACAGGAGTGCCTGGCGTGCTCTGGTCCAGGGGGTCATGAAGAGGCAGACACGACTAAGCAACTAAACAACAACAACAACAATGGGGTTCATCCCAAAAGAGAAAAGCTCCAGTGAAGGAGAGTCCACCACTTTGTGAGGGAGTCCATTCTACAGGCCGGCGATCGTCCCCGGGACACAAGGGTCTTCAAGAGATGCCCATCTGCTCTCTTTTGAAACAGCTGTCCAGACATTCCCACAGAGATGCTGCTTGCTTGATGGAGCTGAGGCCAGCAAGAGTAGCTCTTGGGGTGTGTGTGTGTGTGTGTGTGTGTGTGTGTGTGTGTGTGTACACCATTTCTGTTATGTACAAGCCGATAAGGTAATGGGGTGGATGAGGGGAGAGAAAGAGAGAGCAGCCCGGCCTGCCTCGCCTGTGCGTGTCGCGTGACCCAGCATTGTAAATTGTCCATAGATCAAAGATATCGCCTACATCCAGCATTTAATGCTATCGGTAAAAATATAAGAGGAGGCAAAGAGGTAATAGCTCACGGAGAAGAATGAATAATCTGTGTGAAATATTGAGCTTGTAAAAGCAGCATTTCTCCTCCTGACTGGAGTGCTGGTATTTCTTGCTGTTTAATTTACATAAATCAATTTTTGTCTCATTTTTTTTTTTTTTTTTGGTTTTGGTTTTTCAAAAGAAGTCATAATAACAAGAGCTGCCTCGGCAGGGCTGCTCCCAGGTGATGGAACAAAAGTTCCCCTAGTTGCAAAGCGGAGGTTGTTTTCTAGGCTGGAGGAATGCCATAAACATGACCTCAGAATCACTCCGAAGGGAAACCAAAGGTAAATAATAATAATAATAATAATAATAATAATAATAATAATAATAATAATTTAATTTAATAATTTAATAATAATTTATTATTTATACCCCACCCATCTGGCTGGGTTTCCCCAGCCACTCTGGGCGGCTTCCAACAAAACACTAAAATACAATAACCTATTAAACATTAAAAGCTTCCCTAAATAGGGCTGCCTTCAGATGTCTTCTAAAAGTGTGGTAGTTATTTTTCTCTTTGACATCTGGTGGAAGGGCATTCCACAGGGCAGGTGCCACTACCGAGAAGGCCCTCTGCCTGGTTCCCTGTAACTTGGCTTCTCGCAGCTAGGGAACCGCCAGAAGGCCTTCAGCGCTGGACCTCAGTGTCCGGGCAGAATGATGGGGGTGGAGACGCTCCTTCAGATATACTGGACCGAGGCCGTTTAGGGCTTTAAAGGTCAGCACCAACACTTTGAATTGTGCTCGGAAACATACTGGGAGCCAGTTTAGGTCTTTCAAGAATGGTGTTATATGGTCTTGGCGGCTGCTCCCTGTCACCAGTCTAGCTCCTGCATTCTGGATTAGTTGTAGTTTCCAGGTCACCTTCAAAGTTACCCCCACATAGAGTGCATTGCAGTAGTCCAAGCGAGAGATAACTAGAGCATGCACAACTCTGGTAAGACAGTCTGCGGGCAGGGAGGGTCTCATCCTGTGTACCAGATGGAGCTGATAAACAGCTGCCCTGGACACAGAATTGACCTGCGCCTCCATGGACAGCTGTGAGTCCAGAATGACTCCCAGGCTGCGCACCTGGTCCTTCAGAGGCACAGTTACCCCATTCAGGACCAGGGAGTCCTCCACACCCACCCGCCCCCTGTCCCCCCAAAACAGTACTTCTGTCTTGTGAGGATTCAGCCTCAATCTGTTATCCGCCATCCATCCTCCAACTGGTTGAAGGCATTGCATTAGCAGAGGAACCCTCCTTGTAGGATGAGTCAAGGATGTGTATCCAGGGGTACCTAATGTAGTTTTTAAAAGGAGGACCCAAACGTTGTTGAGATTTTTTGTACAAAAACGCCCCCCAAGCCCTTGATCTTTCAATTGACTTGACTAAGAACAAAGTGCCACCTTTCGGAAAGTCCCCCAGACATCAATTCCACCTTTGAAATCTTGGCAATATCCGGGAAAATCCAGACATATTCTGAAACATTTTATGATTCTGTGTGTTGTTGTTGTTTAGTCGTTTAGTCATGCCCGACTCTTTGTGACCCCCTGGACCAGAGCACGCCAGGCACTCCTGTCTTCCACTGCCTCCCGCAGTTTGGTCAAACTCATGCTGGTAGCTTCGAGAACACTGTCCAACCATATCATCCTCTGTCGTCCCCTTGTCCTTGGGCCCTCCATCTTTCCCAACATCAGGGTCTTTACTAGGGAGTCTTCTCTTCTCATGAGGTGGCCAAATATTGGAGCCTCAGCTTCATGATCTGTCCTTCCAGTGAGCACTCAGGGCTGATTTCCTTCAGAATGGAGAGGTTTGATCTTCTTGCAGTCCATGGGGCTCTCAAGAGTCTCCTCCAGCACCAGAATTCAAAAGCATCAATTCTTTGGCGATCAGCCTTCTTTATGGTCCAGCTATCACTTCCGTACATCACTACTGGGAAGACCATAGCTTTTACTATAGGGACCTTTGTTGGCAAGGTGATGTCTCTGCTTTTTAAGATGCTGTTTAGGTTTGTCATTGATTTTCTCCCAAGAAGCAGGCATCTTTGAATTTCGTGACTGCTGTCACCATCTGCAGTGATCATGGAGCCCAAGAAAGTAAAGTTTCTGTGATTCTGTGTGGAGGCCACCAAATCTTGCTACTCCAGATCTTGCCTTGCCTTGTATTTCCTGCAGCAGAGTTCTTCAACTTTTGTTCTCCAATGCCGGACTACCAATCCCATCATACCTGTGTTGACATTTCCATTCCACCTTAAGGAACAGGCATGAGATTGTTGGATGTCACAGGTCTGTTTACACTCCAGCACAGCTTGCTGGGAACTTCCGTTTGTGTATAGCTTTTGCTTTTGCTGTTCTGTCCGAAACGACATGAGAGAGAGACGACATGTTTCTTTGTTCCGATTTATGTTTAATAAATCTGTGGCTGCAGCATGACTTCACACATCTCACGCCTACTTCAGTGTGTGCAGTACACTCTGCTAATTGCGTGCCCAGGCTTTTGAAGTTCGGGTCGCTGATTTACGCTGGAGCATGGGCCGATGACTGGACACATCCGAGCCGGCGTTGCCAGCCTGCCTCCAGGCCCTTCTGCATGTCAACAACCTGACCACTGTCGAAGGCGACTTTGCATGATGGGAGTTGGAGTCCGACAACGTCTGAGGCCCCAAAGTTGATGAACCCTGTCTCACAGCATGATCAGAAGTCCCCAGGAAGTTCCAAGCAGGGCATGAGAGTGATAGTGCCTCCCTTCTCAGTCTGTAACTAGAATCTGCTTCTCATAAGTATCCTTTGCATGTGGAAGGCCAGTTTAGCTGAATGCCCAATAGCCATCAACTTATATATATGCTATTTTCTTTACTGCCACCCAAAAAGCAAACTATGCAAAGTCTGAACATCAGCTAGACTGAAACAAACTTGCAAAAATGCTTACAGTGTTTTATAATGGACTCTCCTTCACTGGAAAAATTTTAAACAGAGGTTGGATGACTACCTGTCGGTGATTCATAAGCTGCCAGAGATTCATAAATTGGACTAGATGTTCCACCTATATTCAGCAAATGGTCTCCACCACATTAAATGATTTCTTTTTGCTATTTGATGACCCTCTTTTCTATCTAGGGAAGGATGAATTTGTCAATTTCGTTTTCTCTTCGTTTCTCATTTTTCCATTCTTAACTCCAGTTCTCTACATTGACAGATATCTTTGTTATTTTGTTTGTGTGTTTTCAAAAGCCATCATGAAGAGTCATCAGCATTCTAGTATGAATTTGTCCTAATATGTTTGGAAGCGTTTTTTTCCATATATATATATATGTATATATATGCAATGAAGTTTTGCCTAGTATAACACGTTGCATGTTATGCCCTCAAATGTGTGCATTTTAATGCATACTTCACCCTAGTTTATGCATTCCTGTACGTATTATTTAGATGTGGAACTGCATTGCAAAATTCAGGGCAGTGCAAATTTCAAAGAACGGCTGTGCGGTCATTCGTAAATCGTTCTCATAATGTGTGAATTCAGTAGGTGAATCTATAAATGCGAATGAAACAGAATTTCTCTCCCTCTGGAACACAATTCAGACATAAATTCAAAGCCATATACTTTGTCCACCCAGTTCTCTGCCATAGTAGGAATTGGGCATAATAAATATTATCCACCCCAAACATCTGTCGTGCATGAATTTCACACCCATATAAGCTTGCAGCCATCACCAGCAGTCAGCTATCAGATGACTGATCTGACATTAAGTCAGCAATGGGGAACCTTTTTACAGCCTGAGGGCAACATTCCATTCTGGGCAACCTTCCAGGGGCCACATACCAGTAGTGGGTGGGGCCAAATAAAAAATGGGTGGAGCAATGCATGCAAATTTTTACCTTTGCACAGTAAGCTATTTTTTATATGCACTCGCAAATCACTCTCCACCCTGCCAAGCAAGAGGAATAATCTGAGTACAAAGACATATCCCAACAAAAATACTAATGGGAGATGTGACTGGGGAAGGGATGTGGCCAGGGAAGAGTTCTGAGGGCCAGATAGAGAGGCTTAGGGCCACATTATGTAGGAATGGATTTAGACACTAGGAGAGGATATATTGTCTAGTCATTTTCACATGAGTGAGATCAGCAGATTACCATCCTTTACAGCTTAAATTTGGAAGCTAAAATAAGGGCGGTTTAACCTTCTAGAAACAATAATCCAGGATGCTTTAAGGCAGACTAATTTCGTCCTGGTGGTACCCATTTTCTTCCCCTTCAGAGCAAGAATCACACAAACACACATTGCTTTGTGAAGAAATAAAAGTAGCATTTACTTACATAATCTAGGTCTTGAAGCAGCAGTTACAATAGCAAAATTGAGCAGGTTTATCTAAGTTGCAAAAGTAAAAAATGTTAGTTCAAAAATGCTGTCTGAGCTGCAGAGCTCAGACCTGCACATCTGGTCAGATTTGAAGCTTGATGGAGAAAGTGGAGGCTGCCCTGGCAGGAAGGACATGTGCAGTGTTAGAGCTTCCTGCCAAGGCAGACAAAGCAAGGGATCTCACAGAGTCCCTGCTAGCAAATTTTGCAGGAAAGCTCTGTGAGCCTCTGCCCTTTCATGTGCCCATCTGGCAAAGCATGAATTATTGGTTTGACTGCAATAACGCCCCACACATTTAACCCCTGAGCCAGAGTTTTCAAACTCCTGCATTAAGTATTTAACTGCTTCTGTATACAGAGGCTCTGTTATAATAGCTTTGGAGGAATGAATTGTCTGGACGAACGCTCTCCTCCCTTCGCCAACCTTGGTATCACCGTTAGTTTGCATTGATTTTATCATTTTGGCAAAAGTATGTGTGTGTGTGTGTGTGTGTGTGTGTGTGTGTGTGTGTGTATATGAGAAAGTCAGCCCAAACCGCAATAACAACCACCACAAAAGCTAGATCAATTTTTATACAGAAAGAAAAATGAATCCTGTGCTTTAATTCTGCCTTCCTGCGCTATCAATCGATTTGACAGCGTCTGGTGCTCTTGTATTACCAACTGCAGGAGTCCCAGTTAAAGGTTGCAGTTTAATTGTGCCGGGCTCTTAATTTAGACGGGGTTTGGAAAGCATGAACAACAAGTGCAATCTCTGTCTAAAAATAGGACAGGCGTTTTTGTGTTTTGCTAAGCACCTTTTATGATGCAGTTGATTTTAATTGACTTCCCATTTCCAGTTTTTAATTCCCCCCCCCCCTCCACCGCCCGTCTGGTTATTTAAAGCCAGATGCTGAAAAGGGACAGGGATTTGGTTCTGGAAATGAATTGCTGAGAATCTGTACACTGGTTTGCAATCAGCCCGAAGCAGAGGATTGAATTTACCATTTTTAGTTTAAAGAAAAGGTGAGCAAAAGTCCACATGAGAAAGTTTGCAAAAATTATGCATGTTTTTCTCCATCTCTTGTGGACATTCAAAGTAGCTGAATTTTGGGAGGTCCAATGCAGATAAAAGAAAGTTCTTCATGCAACCTCAAGGACCATCTCCTTCCATATGAACCTACCCAGACTCACCTTCTGAGGCCCTTCTTCATGTGCCTCCTCCTTGAAAGGTCTGGAAGGTAGCAACCAAGAACTTTTCTGCAGTGGCTTCCCATCTGTGGGATGCTCTCTCCAGAGACACTCACCTGGTACCTTCATTAGACACCTTTAGGCACCAGTCAAAAACATTCTTTTTTAACCAAGCCTTTGATTGATCTGATTGACATCTTAAAGGTAAAAAAGGTAGAGGACCCCTGGACTGTTAAGTCCAGTCAAAGGCGACTGTGGGGTTGCAGCACTCATCTCGCTTTCAGGCCAAAGGAGCCGGCGTTTGTCCACAGACAGCTTTCTGGTTCATGTGGCCGGCATGACTAAACCGCTTCTGGTGCAATGGAACACCATGACAGAAACCAGAGCACATGGAAATGCTGTTTACCTTCCCACCAGAGCGGTAACTATTTATCTACTTGCACTGGTGTGCTTTCAAACTGCTAGGTTGGCAGGAGCAGGGACTGAGCAACGGGAGCTCACCCTGTCACAGGATTTGAACTGCCCACCTTCTGATCTGCCAGCCCAAGAGGCTCAGTGGCTTAGACCACAGCGCCACCCGCATCTCTAATTAAATACCCTTTTAAAATGTGGCTGTTTTGGGGGGATGCTATTGGGTTGCTATTTTTATTTTGATTATATATATTGTGGTTTTTATGTGGAGCTTTTCTGTGAACCATCCTGAGACCCCCGGGTATAGGGTGGTATATAAATTCAATCAACAACAACAATAACATTTAAACTTGTTTCATAACTTAACTGTGTGCTTTGTAAATAAGAACTTTCTTTTCTCTGTCCTGAACCTTCCAACATTCAGCTTTATGTCCACAGCTTCAAGTGTCACGAGAGAGGGAGAAAATCTTTTCTCTATCAGCCTTCGCCATAATTTTTGCAAACCTCCATCATGTCACCTTTCACTTGCTTTCACTCTAAAGAATTCCAAATGCTGCAATCCTTTCTCCATGGCAAGTTGCTCCATCCCCACGATTATTCTGGCGACCCTTTTCTGAACCTTTCCCAACTCTATGATATTCTTTCTTGAGATGAGAAGACCAGAACTGTACACAATATTCCAAATGTGGCTGTGCCATAGACTTGTATAAATCCGGTTCCATCCCCCATCCTTGTCTTTGCTGAGTTCTGCAAGGGGCAACGCTGAGACGCAGGAGGAAGAAGATGATAGGCAGTGCCCCCCCCCCAGACTTGTTGTAAGCAAGATGGCAGGCAGGTGGGTTTTTAAGTTCGGAATAGAGTGGTTGCTTTGGAAGACGATCATCAGGCATCCGCACAACATGACCAGTCCAACGAAGTTGATGTTGAAGAATCATTGCTTCAACACTGGTGATCTTTGCTTCTTCCAGTACACTGATATGAGTTCGCCTGTCTTCCCAAGTGGTGTGTAAGATTTTTCGGAGACACCGTTGATGGAATCTTCCGAGAAGTTGGAGATGGTGTTTGTAAGTGGTCTATGTTTCACAAGCATACAGTAAGTTTGGTAGTACAATAGCTTTGTAAACAAGCATTTAGGTTTCCCTGCGAATGTCCCAGTCCTCAAACACTCTGCACTTCAGTCGGGAGAAAGTTGCACTCGCAGAGCTCATTAAAACAAAGCATACAGTAACAGAACCTTACTTAAAGCCACCATTAAGTCAGCAGCAACAAAAGTCCTCAGCACCATTACAGTGGTGCCTCGCAAGATGAAAAGAATCCGTTCCGCGATTCTCTTCGTCTAGCGGTTTTTTCGTCTTGCGAAGCAACCCTATTAGCGGATTAGCGGATTAGCGCTATTAGCGGTTTAGTGGCTTAGCGGCTATTAAAGGCTTAGTGGCTTAGCTGCTAAAAGGCTATTAGCGGCTTAGCGGCTTAGAAAAAGGGGGGGAAAGCGGGGAAAATTCGCAAGACTAGCAAGACATTTCGTCTTGCGAAGCAAACCCATAGGGAAATTCGTCTTGCAAAGCAACTCAAAAACGGAAAACCCTTTCGTCTAGCGGGTTTTCCGTCTTGTGAGGCATTCGTCTTGCGGGGCACCACTGTACCAGGAAATCATTCCTCACACTATGATCCAAAGGCCTAGGCTTTGTAGTCCCACAAAACCAGGGCCACAATACTGAATGCACTGCTTCTGGTGGATTCAAGGCCTGCACCTGAGTCATGGGTGCCACTGACAGAGAGACTCCTGCAAAGATCTCTGGGCATTCAATAGCTTTGTAAACAAGCATTTTGGTTTCCTTGGCACTAGGACGGGCGCTTGGCAGCTATAGCCAGTGTGGGGAGACAGATGATAGGTGGCTCTTGACTCTGGGCAACCGTCTCCCAAAAAAGCTCAACAACTCAGGGCAATCTCCCCCCATTTTCTTAATTCTGTGTCCTCAAACATAGGGGGCGTCTTATACACGGGGGCGTCTTATACACGGAAAAATACGGTACTCCTGACCTTAGGACTGGACTGGACCTTGTCTACGGACTCTGCCTCCAAGCAAGTACACCCCTAGAAATTTGGCTGGTTGGCTGCCTTCTCCCTCCACTGAGCTCTGCCTTGGCTTGAAGCACAGGGCTATGACAGCCATCTATCTCTGGCCCCTGCCTGTCTACGTGAGTCAAGGGGAAGAGAAGGGCCAGGGTAGTGAGGGACAGGAGAGGCCAAATGTGGGGAACTCAACTCTACAAAAGGTGGGGAAAAGATTTGGCGTCATGAGAGTATTTGTGTCCCCCATCTCCCCAACCTGCCCTTTATTTTGCCTGACCTGTCTCTTATTTTCCCCCGGTGGGGGAAAAGTGGCAACGCTAGCGAGCTGGTGCCCGATGCTTTCTAACATGCCAGTTTGGGTCCTTCTTGCAAGCTTTCCATTGGAATTGCCTCTCCCCCAGACGCCCAATTTCAAAGCAGAACAACAACAACAGAAAAGGCATCCTTTGTCCTCTAACTCAGCTTCTGAGCACCGTAAACACGGCTGCATTCAAATCGGCAAGTATTCTGTGCATTATTAACCGGGAAGACGAAATAATAATTTGTGTCATTTTATATGACAAAGCACAAACATTGAAAGCTCTGCTCCATCGCACCTCCATTTCAACATGCTCTGTAATTATAGGCAGTGTCTTCTTCAGGAAAGAGAAAACAAGGGATATTAAGGAGGGGGTGAGGTGTGGGAGGCAGGAGACGGAGAGAGAGAGATGGAGATGGAGTTTTCTTTGAACAGATGAAAGACGTGAGTCCACTCTCACGCTAGCCTTGGAAGCAAGGGGGAAACTGTAATGTGTGCTGCCTGCAACGGGCGTTTTAGAAATCTGCCACTATTTCAAAATGTGAAACCTGGATTTGGATGTCAGCCACGATTCTGTAAAACAGGGATAGAAAACATCAAGCCCAAATGTTTTATTAGGACTTCCAGATCTCTGTTTGTCCCACGGTGCTATTTTGGCTGAACCATGTTGTTGTTTAGTCGTTTAGTCGTGTCCGACTCTTCGTGACCCCATGGACCAGAGCACGCCAGGCACTCCTGTCTTCCACTGCCTCCCGCAGTTTGGTCAAACTCATGCTGGTAGCTTCGAGATCATTGTCCCACCATCTCGTCCTCTGTCACCCCCTTCTCCTTGTGCCCTCCATCTTTCCCAATATCAAGGTCTTTTCCAGGAAGTCTTCTCTTCTCATGAGGTGGCCAAAGTCCTGGAGCCTCAGCTTCACAATCTGTCCTTCCAGTGAGCACTTAGGGCTGATTTCCTTCAGAATGGAGAAGTTTGATCTTCTTGCAGTCCATGGGACTCTCAGGAGTCTCCTCCAGCATAATTCAAAAGCATCAAATCTTCGGCGATCAGCCTTCTTTATGGTCCAGCTCTCACTTCCATACATCACTTCTGGGAAAACCATAGCTTTAACTATACGGACCTTTGTTGGCAAGGTGATGTCTCTGCTTTTTAAGATGCTGTCTAGGTTTGTCATTGCTTTCCTCCCAAGAAGCAGGCGTCTTTTAATTTCGTGACTGCTGTCACCATCTGCAGTGATCATGGAGCCCAAGAAAGTAAAATCTCTCCCTGCCTCCATTTCTTCCCCTTCTATTTGCCAGGAGGTGATGGGACCAGTGGCCATGATCTTCGTTTTTTTCATTTTTTGGCTGAACCATACCCACCTGTAAAACACCTGACATCGTATATGACATCAGTTGCAGTGCTTTTTGTCTGGGGGGATGCAAGGGTATAGGGGCATAGCCCTAAACATTTGGTGAATTTAAGTTTGCCCTCATTGAGGGGCAGTATTCCAATATGAGTAGGAAAATGAGAGTACTCCAACATATATTTTTTAGGGGGGAAAGCACTGATCAGTTGTATGGGAAGGTAATTGCAGGTGCAGCTGATTAGCCCTGAAAGCTTTTCACAGCCCTTCCCAAGCGCTATCTTAGTCTACCACAAGCTTCCCGTGGGCAAATGGTGTGATGCAGCAGCAAAAGAAGCTAATGCTATTCTAGGCTACATCAACAGAAATATAGTAGTTACAGTCTCTTTTGCCTTGGTCCACCTGGAGTTCTGGGCACCACAATTCAAGAAAGATGCTGACAACTTGGAAGGTGCTCAGAGGATGACGAACAAGATGATCAAGGGCCTGGGAACCAAAGCTTATGAGGAACGGTTGAGAGAGTTGGGTGCGTTTAGCCTAGGGAAGAGAAGACTGAGAGGAGATAAGACAGTCAACTTCAAATACCTGAAAGGCTGCCATATGGAGGGTGGATCAAGCTTGCTTTCTGCTGCTCCAAACCCATGAATTCAAATCAGGCCTGGATTTAGGTTTGATGAGGCCCTAAGCTGCTGAAGGTAATGGGGCCCTTTACATGCCCAGCTGTCCTTTGTCAACAACAAATTGTCGCTGTTTTTTGTGTTGAATATTTTAGGGAGCAGGCGGGGCCCATGACTTACATCATAGGAGCCTACACAACACAAAACATTGTCGCCGTATGTAGGTTTTATTTTATTTGTTTTTTTATCTTATATCCTGGAAATGTACACCCAGGGTCTCTGGCAGAGACACATGCCCAACTGGCATATTCTCCCCCTCTTGGTTGATCATTCAGGAGCTTCATAAGCTTTCTTCAGCCCGAACATTACAGCGACCAATGCCAACCGACACCAGCACACTTAGGATTCGGCAGAGTTTGCGCACCTTATGTTACAGACCTCAGCATTTTGGCTAATCTACTTTATTTACATATAAACACACACGGCACACTGCAACATGGCTCCCTCTCTCTCTAGCATCAGACAGCAAAGAGAAAAAGAACAAAGGACAACAGTCCCACTTCACAGAACACAGTAACACAAACATCCTCTCTCCGTCACTTCCCACTCTGTGGCGTCCAAACATATACCATCATGTGAAAGACAACAATCCCATGACTGCAAACGTGGAGCAGGAATTCTAACAGACCCCAGGGTCCCTTCCAGCTGCCCTGTTCTATGATTCTGTGAAATGTGGGGAACCGAAATTAAGACTGGAAAAACGAACTGCAAGAAACCAAAACTGATAGATTCACCCACCCTATATGGAACAAACCAACCAATGCCTCAATGTTTTAGGGTAATTTTTGCAAGCTAATTGTTTACCATTTGCACATTTTTTGTGCGTGCTCTTTTGCTTGACGGGCTGCATTGCAAAAGTGAGAGGAATGTGAGTTTTGAAAGATTGCTGTGTTTCAGTCTCCATGTTGCATTAAAAGTACAATTTTTTTGCCTATAAATGAGAGCTGAATTGGATTTCTCCTCGCTCTCTAGTCTCAACATATGGCAGGCCCTATGCCTTTTAATGAGGACACCTCTGTCATCCCAGAAATATGCATGCATGCACACACCTTGTCCGATTTATTGCTGAGACAGACCAGAGCAGCCCTCTGGGGTTCTCCTTTTCCATGCAGCACAAACTCGCTTTCGTTTTGAGTTTCCAAAAAGTTGCCAAGCACCCAATGCAAACTTTGGCTGAGGTCCTGCCAACCTGCAGATGAGCCTTGCATGTTTATCCATCGCGGTTTTGTCATCCGTGGGGAATTGTGACATTTGCAGGGCTGTCTATGCCTCCACGTTTCAGGGTGATCGGATGAGGCTGCCAAGCCGCTCTTGAAAAAATGCCCCAGGGAAGAATGGACTGAGATCACCCAGGTTTTTCCCCAGGAATTTAAACCTGATTTCTTCATAGCAAGAAACTCCTGGCATTGGCTTATCTTGGTCTTTCCATACGCTTTAACCCTCTCAAAACCTTCAAGAATACGAGGGTGAATTCTTTTTTTTATATATAGATATTTATTGAAATTTTCCAAATATTACAAAATGCAAAAAAGAGAAAAAGAAAAATACAAATTAAAAAATAGTTAAAAACAATTCCATCTTCCATTACTTAACTTTCATTTGCTTATTTCCCGGACTTCCTCACCCCTCCCTTTCCTGTATTCCAATTCAGTTTGTTGATTCAGCAAATCCTTCCCCACTTTATAAAAAACCTTATAATTCAAAACCTAAATCTTATTTTTAACGACTTCTCATAACCATTATATTCTTTCCTAATCCTTTAAACTTTTATACTAAAGCCAAGCAATTTCGTTTCAAACATCCTTCTAACATTCATCAGTTATGTAAGACAGTCCTAGTAACAAAATAAAAAAGGAAAAATCTTCATCCAGCGTCCCTTCCTCCTGGTCCCGGGTTTGTCAGTCCATTTATCCCATTAACCTAGCACATTAACCTGGTAATCTTATATCCGAGGCTCTTAAGTCTCTTCCATGTCCCTTCCACAATTTTTCTTCATATTTTGCCCCTTTTCACGAGGGTGAATTCTTCGTTCATCAGCAAAGAGGTGCCCCTGCTAACAAGCACTCAAATTAGGGAATTGCAAATCAGTCAGTTTCAGTTTTTGTCGTTTTCCCAGTCTTAAAGCTCAGCTCTCCACATTCCCACACCAGTTTGCAAATTTTGGGGGAGGAGGGGAATCATACTGAAGATTTCTCAACGTTTTTGTGTGCATTTCTTCTATTATACACATTTTTGTAAACTATTTTGTCTAATATATTCTTTTTTACAAAACGATTTCACCAAATATAGAACAAGCTTGTTTTCTCCGGCTCTGGTGGATAGGACTTGAATTCATGGCTTCACGTTACAAGAAGGGAGATTCTGACTCAGCATGTGGAAGAACTTTCTGGCAGTAAGAGCTGTCTGACTGTGGAACGCTCTCCCTCCGGAGGTTGTGGACTCTCCTTCCTTGGAGGTTTTTAAGCAGAGTTTGGATGGCTATCTGTCATGGATGCTTTAGCTGAGATTCCTGAATTCCATGGGGTTGGACTAGAGGACCCTTGGGGTTCCCTTCCAATTCTACAACTCTTTGATTTTTATGATTCTGTATGCATCTTTCTTTTATATGCCTGTTGTCTTTGTCCATGGAGTTTTCTTGGCAGGAATACTGGAGTGGCTTGCTGGTTCCTGCTAGACAGCATCTTAAAAAGCAGAGACATCACCTTGCCAACAAAGGTCCGTATAGTTAAAGCTCTGGTTTTCCCAGTAGTGATGTATGGAAGTGAGAGCTGGACCATAAAGAAGGCTGATCGCCGAAGAATCGATGCTTTTGAATTCTGGTGCTGGAGGAGACTCTTGAGAGTCCCATGCTTGGCAGGGGGTTGGACTCGATGGCCCTTGTGGTCTCTTCCAACTCTATGATTCTATGACTGCAAGAAGATCAAACGTATCCATTCTGAAGGAAATCAGCCCTGAGTGCTCACTGGAAGGAGAAATCCTCAAGCTGAGGCTCCAAGACTTTGGCCACCTCATGAGAAGAGAAGACTCCCTGGAAAAGACCCTGATGTTGGGAAAGATGGAGGGCACAAGGAGAAGGGAACGACAGAGGACGAGATGGTGGGACAGTGTTCTCAAAACTACCAGCATGAGTTTGACCAAACTGCGGGAGGCAGTGGAAGACAGGAGTGCCTGGCGTGCTCTGGTCCACGAAGAGTCGGACATGACTAAACGACTAAACAACAACAACATGCATCTTTCTTAGTTATTTTCACTCATAATTATTTTCACTAATATTTTCCAGCAACTGGTTTTCAGACGCTCAACAGTGGAAAAAGGATTGCTCTTAGCTCTGGCTTTCTGCATGTATTCAAAGCCCAAGTCTGATCATCGTTCCCAAACTTTGTGATCATGACAACACCTGAACTTTGCTGCTTATACAGAATATTGCCTGGTTAACTTGTTGCATCTGTAGGGTCCAGTTGAACACCATTTAGCAGTCTTAAGCTATGAGCGTAGATCTTACTTGCCCTGAGACAAGCCCACCCACTGAGATTATCTGTCGATTATTGTTCAGGGCTGGTCTACCTGTTGGAAAAAGCCAAGCCTGGGGGAGTGACTCAATCAGAGACACACCAGGCAACCTCCTTTGACACAGGACATTTCTGCTGCATCTCCATGTTGTCCTGTAGGCGCCAATGATATCCAGTGCAGAAAGGGGCTGGCATTTAACTCCCCAGGTGAAGACTGACCAGGAGGAAGCGAGGCCAGAACAATGGATGATGCAGAGACATAGTGGGCACCCTCCTCAGTCCCTGGGTACCTTGGTGTCTGAGAGGGATTAGATTACTTGTTATGGGGTTGTGGCAGGCCTGTTGTGGCACACAGATCTGGGAGCCTTAGCCCAGCCAGATATCTACAAATCATTTATGGAGGAATAAGATGCTTCCATGGTTGCAACAAGTTGGTTTTAGTAATGTGTTTTATCTTCTCTCGTTTTATATTATTGTGCCGAGTTCTCATACCTCACCCTGGGAATGTTTGTGATGAAAAAAAATAGTTTCAATCAGTCAATAAAAAGAGAGCAGGCGAAAGTGTGTCTCTGGAGACCCTGCGCTGAAATTCGCAAGCTGTGGATGCTAAATCCTGCAAGAATTTGCTGCTTCCTGGCTTATCCAAACCTGAAAAGGCTTTTTTTTGTTTTGTTTTTAAAAGGAAAGGCACAGAAACTCCCACCAGCGTTTTTGGCTCTCGCAGAGGTCCAGCGGTGGCAGAAGCCGATCCTATTTTCTGCTTCACTGAGATGTTTTCTCTCTCCCCTGGCTGTGGCGCACTCATGCTCCCAGCTGGCGCGGCAGATACCCACTGCCTTTGCATTAAGCCTCCTTGGCTTCCCGAGGAAAGGCAGGACTTGCTGGTCCTTTTTATTCCGGGAGATAAAGCCTTTGGGAATGCCTCCGGATCCAGATGTACACTGTCTGAGACAAAGATGGGCCGGCGGCAAGGCGAGCAAGGGGCACTTTCTGTTTTCCATGCGTGGCACGATTCCCCGCAGGAAAGGCAGAGATGTCCAGCAACCTGGCTTTACTGCCAGCTGCATGCAATTATAGCTATTCAAGGATATCTTCACAGCACCACTCCCAGGCAGGCATCACCCTCTATCTCCCTCCCTCCCCTCCTTTCTTTCTCCTTCTGTCTGCTAGAAACATTGCACTGTCCCCAAAGCGAGCCGGGAAGATAGGCTGGTTAATCGAGTCCTGTTATTTGCACTATGCAGAAGTAGGGAGTCTTTGCGGCCCGGGGGCCACAGTTCCTCATACTCAGCCTCCTGAGGGCCACATAGCAGTGGTAGGAGGGTTCAAAAGTGGGCAGGGTAATGCCTGTGTCTGCAATAGGCTACATTCCAGGCATGTGAAAGTCATGGGTCTCTACCGAGACACACAAACTGTTAGAATTCCTGCTCCATGATTGCAGTCATGGGATTGTTGTCTTTCACATGACGGTATATGTTTTGACACCACAGAGTGGGAAGTGACGGAGAGAGGATGTTTGTGTTACTATGTTCCGAGAAGTGGGACTATTGTCCTTTGTTTTTTCTCTTTGATGCTAGAGAGAGAGGGAGACATGTTGCAGTGCTCCGTGTGTGTTTATATGTAAATAAAGTAGATTAGCCAAAATGCTGAGTTCTGTCACATAAGGTGCACAAACTCTGCGGATCCCTAAGTGTGCCGGTGTCGGTTGGCATCGGTCACTGTGATGTTCGGGCTGAAGAAAGCTTATGAAGCTCCCGAACGATCGACCAGGAGGGAGAGAACATGCCAGTCAAGGATGTGTTTCTGCCAGAGTCCTACTCGAGTGTGGGCTCAACTCCTGACACAAACACCACAGATCTCTCCCTCCTCCTTCCAGGAAAGTGTGAGGCATTAAGAGCATAAGAGCGCTGCTGGTCCGTTCAGCCTAGCATCCTGTTCTCACTGTGGCCAACCAGAAGTCTGTGGAAAACCCACAAGCAGGTTTTGAACACAAGAGCAGCATTCTCCCCTCCAGTGGTTTTCAGTAATGGGTATTCAGAAGCATTGCTGCCTCTAGCTGAGCAGAGCCATCATGGCTTGTGGGCAGCAATAGTCCTCTCCTCCATGAATTGTCTAATCCTCTTTAAAGACATCTAGCTTGGAGGCCACCACTGCCTCCTGTGGAACGCCCTCCCAGCAGATGTCAAGGCAATAAACAACTATTTTACTTTTAAAAGACAACTGAAGGCGGCCCTGTTCAGGGAAGTTTTTAATGTCTGGTGCTGTATTGTTTTTAATATTTGGTTGGAAGCCACCCAGAGTGGCTGGGGAAACCCAGCCAGATGGGCGGGGTATAAATAATTTATTATTATTATTATTATTATTATTATTATTATTATTATTAACCTTGTACAAACACAGGTATATGGAGAGATCCACTTGCACTTGACCATAGTAGCTCCATGCTATTCTGAACCATACAGCATGTAACCTCCAGCTTCTCCACTGATAGCTTGCACTGAAAGGGAGGGGAGTGAGTCCTGTTCCAGGCATTTAGCCTTGGACTGTGCAGCTGGTGTGCTAACTCAAAACAGAATCCAGATGTTGGGGAGGGCTGCTGAAGTTGTGGACCAAGCGCTTAGTGTAATCTCACCCATTTCCCCAAATTGCACCAACAGCCAATACTCCTAGCACATCTCAACATGCGGTTCTCAGGTCAGGAAATGCAAATTCTTCCCTCCACCCATCCACATCAAGAAATTTGGTTGCTGCTTATTAAAACCTCTGGGGCATCCCTCGAAACACCTTGACTGCTCTACCCGGGCAGGATCCTTCAAATTCACCGGGACATTTTACTTTAAGCAAAACCCAAGGTGTGGAAGAATTGCTGGCATCCTTTCAAGCAGCCAATCTCGCGTCCCCATTTCACGGGCTTTCAAATTGGGGGGCAAGGAACCCTCCGCCCATCATGGCTTTGCTTGGGATTCCAATATTGATGCCTCACTAATCCCTCTCAGTTCAGTGAGTTTCTGAATTTGAATTTGAGATCAGAAACAGGTAGGTAATTAGCTATTCATGAGAGAAGTCTTTTCTTTTCTTTCTAAGAAGTAAAGAACATGTGAGCTTGCGGGTACCTCCTAGCCAAGCGGAATGGAAATGCGGCCTATTCTTAGCTACAGAAAGAGCAAAGGTGGTTGCAGAGAAAAAAAGGTTCAGTTACTTTCACAGAGTCACAATACATTTAGCATATTTGGCAACAAGCAGGAAGCAACACACCGGGATACCTAACCGCTAACATGCAAGGTGGCCAACAATCCATCTGTTGTTGGTGAACAGCTCGTGCACTATTCTGATGTGATGGAATGTTCATAAGCATTCATAAAAGGGTTTTCTTTTTTCAAGGGCAAGGTGTGTGTCAACAATGTGATTTACAGCGGTACCTCAGTTTAAGAACAGTCCGGCTTCAGAACGATTCGGTTTACAAACTCCGCAAAGCTGGAAATAGTGTCCCGGTTTGAGAACTTTACCTTGGTCTAAGAACGGAATCTGAACAGTGGGAGGGCACTGGCAGTGGGAGGCCTCATTAGGGAAATTGCACCTCGGTTTAAGAATGTTTGGTTTAAGAACGGACTTCTGGAATGGATTAAGTTTGTAAACTGAGGTACCACTGTATTTACTTATTTGTTGAATTTCTACGCACCCTCCATTCAAGGCTCAGAGGGTGTTTTACAGCATGTTGTTGTTTAGTCGTTTAGTCATGTCCGACTCTTCGTGGCCCCCTGGACCAGAGCACGCCAGGCACTCCTGTCTTCCACTGCCTCCCGCAGTTTGGTCAAACTCATGCTGGTAGCTTCGAGAACACTGTCCCACCATCTCGTCCTCTGTCATCCCCTTCTCCTTTCCCAACATCAGGGTCTTTTCCAGGGACTCTTCTCTTTTACAGTATACAAACGCAAAAACACACAATGTAACAATAAATGAAACAACGGCCCCCAATTACATACACAGCTTAAAAGGCCAAAGATTGTTCAATCAGCTGAAGGCCTAGGAGAAGATGAACACTGTCACCAGATGCCTAAAGTTATGTAATGAAGGCACCAGGCGAGCCTCTCTGGGGTGTTCACCCAAACAAATGGGGAGCCACTGCAGAAAAAGGCCATTATTGTATTGCTGTCCTCTGGGTCTCATGGAGGAGACACATGAAGAAGGGCCTTAGAGGATGATCACATGGGGAGAGGCAGACCTTGAGATATTGCGATAGGATGTTGACATTGCAGGTTCCGTCAGAGAAGTGAAATTCCACAACATCTTATTCACAACATCTTAGAGAGCGAGTGTGGTGTAGTGGTTAAGAGCGGTGGACTCGTAATCTGGTGAACCGGGTTGGCTTCCCCGCTCCTCCACATGCAGCTGCTGGGTGACCTTGGGCTAGTCATACTTCTCTGAAGTCTCTCAGCCCCACTCAGCTCACAGAGTGTTTGTTGTGGGGAGGAAGGGAAAGGAGAATGTTAGCCGCTTTGAGACTCCTTTGGGTAGTGATAAAGTGGGATATCAAATCCAAACAACAACAACAACTCCTCTTCTTCTTCTTCTTCTTCTTCTTCTTCTTCTTCTTCTTCTTCTTCTTCTCACTGGGGCAACCTGCATGCTATGGGAGAAGTTGGAGGCCACCAGAGAGCAAAGGTGGTTATAGATGTACATGGTTCTCCCTCTCCTCCTTTCATCCCCACAACAACTCTGAAAGGAAGGTTCGGCTGAGACGTAGCAACTTGCCCACAGTCACCCGGTGAAAGCTTCATGGCTGAGTAGGGCTCTGAACCCTGGTCTCTCCCAGGTCCCACTCCGACACTGTCACCACGACACCACCGTGCCTCCATCACCCTGGCTTCTATCTGAAATGGATGTCGCCTAGGAAGTGCCAACCTTGTGAAGAATATTCGGCATGCTGGCAATATCTGGAGGAGGATTAGACGTTGACATTTGTAGAGGAGGGTTTTGGGTGGCCGTTGCTTTTGGCTCTCGGCGTACATCCGCAGGCAGGCCAGGCCAGGCTACAAGTCAGTCAAGGAGAAGAAGGTAAGATGGGGAGGGAGCGAGGTGGAAGAGGGTGTGAATCAAAATAGTGGAGAAGACACTCCAGAGAGAGAGAGAGAGAGAGAGAGAGAGAGAATTAAACGAAATTTCTCACCACTCAGAATATATTATCCCTGCAGCACATCCTTCAAATTGCGCGATGAATTGCCCGGGTAATTTGCTCTCCACCTACAATGCCTTCCTTTCCCCCTCAGCCCATCCTATTCTCAACAGCGATCATTTGGGAGTACGTTTCCTGGGCATTTCAATCCCGAAAGAAATATTTGGCAGAGCGGGACAAAAGGCAGGCCTCCGCCATGCCGTCACGGGTCACCCGCTCGATGCGGCTAATGTTCCCGCGTCTCAATTGCCTGCTCCTCTTCTGCGCCCACCCCCCCTTTCCAGCAGCACTAAGCGGCTGTCAACAGAGGGACGGGGGGGGGGGGAGAGATGGAGGTCTCTTCTTTATCTCCCATTTAACCCTTGCTTGGAGTGCGGTTGACGTGACCAGCTTCAAATACAGCTCCACTCTTCCATGAGAGATGCAGCTGGGCTAGGGGACAGCTGCACTGGGTTCTAGACCAGGGAACCCGCCTGAAGTGTGAAGGCTCAGCAATGCTAGTCCACTTATGAACAATAAATCTCCTGTTGTAGTATAAGTTAAGAGAATAAGAAGAGTCTTGCTGGATCAGGCCACGATATGATTCTAGACTGCATCAACAGAAGCATCAATGGACGTCGTAGTACCACTCTATTCTGCCATGGTCAGATCCTGGAATCCTGTGTCCACAGTTTAAGGAGGATATTGACAAGCTGGCAGGTGTGCAGAGGAGGGCAACCAAGATGATCAAGGGTCTAGAAGCCAAGCCTTATGAGGAACGGTTGAAGGAGCTGGGTATGATTAGCCTGGAGAAGAGGAGACTTAAATATCTGAAGGGCTGTCACATGGGGAAATGGAGCTAGCTTATTTTCTCCTGATCCAGGGGGGAGGACCTGAAGCAATGGATTCAAAATATAAAAAAGGAGATTCCGACTTAGGAAGAACTTTCTGATGGTAAGAGCTGTTCGATGGTGTAAGGGACTCTCAATGGTGTAAGATTGTGGACTCTCCTTCGTTTGAGGTTTTTATGAAGAGTTTGGATGGCCATCTGTCTGTTGGGATGCGTCCAGGGAGACGGGGGCAATTGGCAGGCCCCCAGATGGCTCCAGCCCACTGTCCGGCAGCCGGGCAAACTCTGATTTCTGGAACAGCATCAAAACTGTGACTCAAGCCTCAGAGACCTTTAGAGACTGAGCACGCAAGCCAGCAGAGATAAGAACTCTTTGCAACAGAAGTAGCGGACAGAGGCATATGTAAGCATATTTACAAGCGTTTAAAAGGTAAAGGTACCCCTGCCCGTACGGGCCAGTCTTGCCAGACTCTAGGGTTGTGCGCTCATCTCACTCTATAGGCCGGGAGCCAGTGCTGTCCGCAGACACTTCCGGGTCACGTGGCCAGCGTGACAAGCTGCATCTGGCGAGCCAGCGCAGCACACGGAACACCGTTTACCTTCCCGCTAGTAAGCGGTCCCTATTTATCTACTTGCACCCGAAGGTGCTTTCGAACTGCTAGGTTGGCAGGCGCTGGGACCGAACGACAGGAGCGCACCCCGCTGCAGGGATTCGAACCGCCGACCTTTCGATCGGCAAGTCCTAGGTGCTGAGGCTTTAACCCACAGCGCCACCTGCGTTCCACGCAAGCCAGCAGAGATAGGAACTCTTTGCAACAGAATAGCGGACAGAGGCATATTTACAAGCGTTTAGTCAGCATTAGAACAAAGGAAAAACATGTCTGCTTCCCTTCGTGTCCAAGCAAAAAGCATAGGCAAAAGCTATATACAACGGAAGTTCCCAGCGGACTGTGCTGGAAGTAAACAGACATGTGACATACAACAACTCCACATGCCTGTTCTAAAGGTGGAACGGAACTATATCCTAACATTGTCATGGATTCTTTAGCTGAGATTCCTGCATTGCAGAGCCTTGGACTAAGATGACTTTTGGGACCCCTTCCAAAGCTGCAGTTCTATGATTCTATGATAGTCTAGCATCCTGTACTCATTGTGGCCAACCGGATGCCCACAGGAAACCTACAAGCTGAACCTGGGTGCAATAATGCTCCTCCCCAATTGTGATTCCCAGAAACAGGTAGTCAGAGGCTGATTATTCCATCAGACCTCCTTCCCCCTCAACTGTCACCAGCAGGCAGCCATTCCAGCAGACTTCCTCAGTGGGAGAGAGATGAGAAGCAACAGGATTTATTTCATCAGCTTTGCTGGAGCTTCAGCAACACCTGGCAACTCCTAGTCAATCTAGGAACAACTGTCAGTAGAGCATGAGACTTTGAATTTCAGGGCTATGGGTTCAAGCCCCATGTTGGGCAAAATATTCCTGCAGTACAGAAGGTTGGACTAGATGACCCTCGGGTCCCTTCCAATTCTACGGTTCTGTGATTCTCTAAGTGCTCAGAAATTGTCCAGTATGTGGGACCGCCTCTCCTGGTCTGCCCCGCAGAGGACCTTAAGGTCCATGGATAATCACAGTTTAGAGGTCCCGGGCCCTAAGGAAGTCAGACTATCCTCCACCAGGGCCAGGGCCTTCTCAGTGATGGCTCCAACCTGGAAGCTCTGTCCCAGGAGACCAGGGCCCTGCAGGATTTAACCTCCTTCCGCAGGGCCTGTAAGACAGAACTATTCCACCTGGCTTTCAATTTGAACTTAGCCTGATCTTTTATTCCCCTTCCGTCCCTCCCCCTCCCCTTTTTATGAAGATTACCCGCTCTGGGATCCCACAGCTAATTCTCCCCTGGTCTCCTCACTGGCCCAAATAGGACTCATTTAGCCAGCTAGCCCTGGTGATCATCTAATGTTTATTGGATGGATTTCCCCCCTAAACTGATTTTTGATTTTATAGTTATTCACGTTTTATGCTGTTTTTTGTGGCATCAATTAAGTGTTTTAAATTTGTTGCTAGCTATCCTGAGCCTGGTTTTCTGAACCGGGAAAGGCGGGGTATAAATAAATTGTTGTTGTTGTTGTTGTTGTTGTTCTATCAACAGCAAACCACAACTGTCACCCAAAATCTTGTATAGAAGCTCTATTTTTTTAATATACCCAAAAGACAATAAGAGGCTACCCCATAAGGACCAGTGGCTTGGATATTGTGATAATTTTGGAGGCGCTGAGTTAATTGATCTGTCCCCCATTCCACTCGTCACTGGTGGATTCTGTCCTTGTCGTTCCTTCTCAATGACATCCCCGCCTGCCCCCTCCTCTTCCTTTCAATTTGCCAATCGCATGAAAAAATTACTGGGTGTTCACTAAAAATAAAAGTGCCATCCAAAAATTGATGGAGTACAAGTTATTAAGATGTATGTGTCTGTAAATGGGGAAGAAGGGGATGGAGGAGGAGTGTCAAAGAATAAAGTAGACCGGTAATTCGGAAACTCTGGTTTACACTATGACATAAATTGTAAGACCCAAATTATCTTTTGTCGTTGATACCAGCCGTGCCTTGGTGAAGCCTAGAGTTCCTTTATTTCCACAACGGTAGTGCTGCATCTGTGTCTTAAGAGATGTTAGCAAGGTTTTGCTGAGAAACAGAAGCTCCCTTGATATACGGGGCTACTATACGGGCCTCAGATTAGGACTGGTAACAACCGTAGCACTTTGGAAGCTGTTCAAAGTTTCTAAGGCATCATTGAGACTGGAGGCAAGTTTCCCTTCAGTAGAAGTACGGACTTGGCAAATAACTTTTTAACTTCTGGCTCTACCTAAACTCAAATCCCCCTCGTTTACTATCCCTAGTACTTCAAGACTCCCATAAAAGTGCCTGGCTTAAAACTGTCTATCAAAAACGTCACTCTTGTGGCTTATCCCCACAACACCTACTCACTATGGGCCCTACTAAAGCAAACAGTCTAATTGGTCAACGTCTAAAAGATATGGAGCATCAGAACAACCTGGCCACTATAAGGAAATTCTGCCCTTGGTATGTTCATTTTCCACCTCTCCATTTTGATTCTCTGACCCCCTATCTGCACAAACTTATTATCCCAAAATACAGATGTGCTTTTACACTTGCAAAACTGGATGTTTTGCCATCTGCAGTACTTGAGGGTCGATTCCAAAAGATCCCGCCAGAGAAACATCTTTGCCCCTGTGGAGATGGCAGCACCGAAACAGCGCCACACGTCCTCCTGTCTTGCACTCTCTACAAAGACCTGAGGAACGAGATCATCACCCCACTTGTACTAACCATCCCAGGGCACTCAACCACTGCTACAATGTCCTTTCTTCTATCAGATCAAAATGAGCAGCAAAGGTTGCTAGGTTCATAGCAGGGGCAATCAGAATAAGGGCCACTAACTGACGGCTGATTCAGGACTTTAAATTGTGCTCTTATATCAAACTTCCTTTTCTGTGTATACTGTAATGTTTTACTGTTGCTATGGCCATTGGCTAATGCGAATAAAGTTCTATCTATCTATCTATCTATCTATCTATCTATCTATCTATCTATCATCTATCTATCTATCCATCTATCTATCTATCTATCTACCTATCTATCATCATCTATCATCTATCTATCTATCTATCTATCTATCTATCTATCTATCTATCTATCATCTATCTATCTATCTATCTATCTATCATCTATCATCTATCATCTATCTGTCTCTATCTATCTATCTATCTATCTATCATCTATTTATTTATTTATCTATCTATCTATCTATCATCTATCTATCATCTATCTATCATCTATCTATCATCTATCTATCTATCATTTATCATCTATCATCTATATCTATCTATCTATCTATCTAATCTATCATCATCTATCTATCCCTTAGATACTCATTGAAACCCCGTCTTCACAAAATGCTGTTGTTGTTTTTTCCAAAAATCAACTTCCAATATTTTTTTTTAAAGTATTTACATGCTCAATCTCTGAATGGCAAGAGACTTCAGGGACTGTGGGCTTTTACTGAGGGACCAGTTTCCTTGCAATGGCAGTCAGTGGAAACTGTGATTTATGGATTTATTGGGACACCCACTGTACGATTGCATCTTACGCACATTTAACTTGTTTGATTTCAGCCTTGCATGGCTGAAGGCGGGCTGGTTGGAATTGCGCAAATTAAATGCACACAAGTTTCCCCCAAGGCAAAAAGAGCTTTTGAGCTCTCTGCCCTGATTACCAGGCAAAAGCCTCTCCGACAGCCAGCTGTGGAAGCAACTGGGGACAGCTCTGCGGGATCGCACAAGAATTCAGACAGCCCCGCGAGATCTTGTGAGAGCGCCCCAGAGCCAGCACACTGGATGAGCCGTCCCCAATGAGCAAGGCAGAGAGCTTAAAAGCACGGCAGCTGCAAAGGAGTGTTTCAAGTACAGGTGTTTTTGTGGATATGTGCCCCTGGAACCGAACCCCTGCAATGGTGCTGCAGACCGTACGGTTGATGCAAACTGAGCGCAGGGTGAAAGGGCTGCAGATGCAAACTGAGCACAGAATGACAGGACTCACAGCATGAACAATCCATCTGGCTTCCCCATCAGGCTTGCAGGGAATACCTCAAATCAAAGCTTCAGACACAACCTGAGCATTAACCAGTTTCCAGCATCAGCTGACTCCCTGCTCTCTCCCTACCAACCAGGTGAGGATGGGTGTGGAAAGGCCCATCCTTTGGTTTCTACGGCAACAGAGCTCACTTTTTAAAGTTGCAGGTGTGTGTGTGTTTTTTTAATAACTTTTTTATTCAAAATTAAAACAAAACATATCATCCAGAAACATATCGTCCTTATCCTCCCCATTTTTCCTCCCTCCCCCTCCCTCCCCCCACAGAACCCACCCTCCCCCACCCCCCAACTTCCCTCAGTTCCAGTCTTTGATTTCCATAAAAATGCTGTTTTCTGCATGTTACACAGTTGTATAGATCCTCCAACTATTTAGCTGATTATTATCAATGAAAAGTTTGTGAAGCCAGCCAAGGAGTCCAGTTCGCTTTGTTGCGTCTTCAAATACTTTGTAAAGGGTTCCCATTCATCTTTAAAAGTTGCAGGTGTTGGTACTTAGCTGAGCGGCTATGGGACTAACCTGACCTGGTCACCAGGTTCCAGCTCATACATTTCAGCCTCACAGGACCCACATCCCAGCTTTGCAAGGGGCCCAGGGTTTCGTACACAGTGACGCCCCCCCCCCCCCAATACTCATAATTGCATCAAAGAAAAAGGCTTTAGTGCATAAGGCTGGAACTTGGGGTCACCCACTGAAATTGATTGGCAGACGTTTCAGGCAGACTGAAAAAATAATATACAGTGGTACCTCGGGTTACAGACGCTTCAGGTTACAGACTCCGCTAACCCAGAAATAGTACCTTGGGTTAAGAACTTTGCTTCAGGATGAGAACAGAAATCACTGCACAGCGGCAGTGGGAGGCCCCATTAGCTAAAGTGGTGCTTCAGGTTAAGAACAGTTTCAGGTTAAGAACAGACCTACAGAACAAATTAAGTACTTAACCCGAGGTACCACTGTATGCATATTTGGGGGGGGGGGGTGTTGGGGGGGGGGGAGATGGTTGTGTTTACTAATTTGCAGCTCCACGTGGCTGCCTTGAAGACCAGGAAAGTGGTGGTGGGTGTTTAAATCTCTCTTTTATTGTCATTTCCTGGATTCCCCCACCTCGTTTCCCCAAAGCTGCTATTAGCTCTGCAGGGGGAAACACGTCTCTACCCAAAAAAAGCAGTTTGGCCTTTAGAGATGTTGCAGAGATGCCGCAGTCGGGGTGAGTTGTAGCAAAAAAAGATCAAAGAGTTTTGTGACACCTTAAAAGATTAATGCAGTGGTTCCCAAAATTTCCAGGCCACTTGATTCCATAAACTCATCCCCAACACACACACACACACACACACACACACACACACACACACAAACACACAAACACACACACCCTTTGCTAAAGAAAGCATTATTCAGAAGAGTGGTTTGCCTGACCCACTAAGGAAGACAATCACACAATGAAATTCAATTAATTGTACCAATTAATTGCAAATTTAGTCAAAATCCAGTTACAGCACCAATTAATTGCAACTTTATTCAAAATCCAGTTAAAGCACCAATTAATTGCAAATTTATTCAAAATCCAGTTAAAGCAGCTTACTTAATTCAACAAAACTGATGAACTTGTTACAGTGATACCAGCTTTTCAAAGTCTGATGGTCATTTACACTTCTGGCACACACAACCCCCTAAATAATCCCCTCTGCCAATGGCATTACCACCCAATTTGGGAACCACTGGCATAAAGTATCCAAGAAAATCAAACCCAGCAAGAGAGACTTCTCAATTCCACCATGCATGTATAAAAAGGTTTACTCACACATCATTCGGTTCACAGTCGGATCCCAGAAGGCAGACTTAGCTTAGAAAAGTAACATATACCTGGAAACTATCTCATAAGGAGACAGTCCATTTGTCCTCTCTTGGCTGGAGGCCAAGAGAGCATCTTTGGCTAAGCAGATGTTGCTTCTTTGATGCATGTAGTCACAGAGAGAGAGATGGCTGCCCTGCCCTGTGCTTTTGTCATTACCTGCACAGGTGAGGCCATGCCCACCTCTAGTCACATGCAGAGGAAGTCTGTCCCAGCCCAGAAGGAAACAGGAAGTTGACCTGCTGGCTGGACAAACATTCCTCCCCATGTGTAAACATGTTCACTCTAGGAATGTTGTACTTGACTGCTCTTGTGTTTCACATCCCACATTTCCCAAAGGCCGACACAAACACACACTCAGCCGCCCCCTGCCCTGAGTCTGCCTTCAACCACCTATTAGACATTCTCCAGCTGCCAAGATGATCTTGCATTACGGACCAATTGAATCTGCTCTCAATTCCTTGGCTGTCAAGAGTTCAGCTTCCTCTGCCCCCCCCCCCCAATTTACCAGTCTACAGAAACTGAGGCTGGCATCTCATGTGATGACAGAGAAAGGCAAGTCCCAGTTATATTGACTCCACATAAATTGTGAATCACCTTGCCAACAAAGGTCCGTATAGTTAAAGCTATGGTTTTCCCAGTAGTGATGTATGGAAGTGAGAGCTGGGCCATAAAGAAGGCTGATCGCCAAAGAATGGATGCTTTTGAATTCTGGTGCTGGAGGAGACTCTTGAGAGTCCCATGGACTGCAAGAAGATCAAACCTCTCCATTCTGAAGGAAATCAGCCCTGAGTGCTCACTGGAAGGACAGATCGTGAAGCTGAGGCTCCAAGACTTTGGCCACCTCATGAGAAGAGAAGACTCCCTGGAAAAGACCCTGATGCTGGGAAAGATGGAGGGCACAAGGAGAAGGGGACGACGGAGGACGAGATGGTTGGACAGTGTTCTCGAAGCTACCAGCATGAGTTTGACTAAACTGCGGGAGGCAGTGGAAGACAGGAGTGCCTGGCGTGCTCTGGTCTATGGGGTCACGAAGAGTCGGACACGACTAAACGACTAAACAAACAAACAAAATTGTGAATGGAAAATGTATCTAAAACTCTGCCTCTTTATAATAAATGGGAGTAGTTTCTGGGAAAGGACCACGGCCCTACATTTTTGCATCCTAAAGGGATGAGCAGGAAATAATAGCCAGCCAACCAGCTTTTTGAACCAGGGCCAGAGGCACTTAGGAAAGTGGAGATTCAAATGCTCTCGAGTACCGGGGGCTTCTCCAGACAGGTAGTTTCTTTTGCAGGTGTTCTCAGAAAGATGCTGCTTGAGTGACAGATGATATCACTGCATAACAGCCTAGCGTGGTTAGATATAAATAGCTTGCAGTCCATTTGGAAGTACGGCATGTGTGTGTTTAATTATACCCATGGGCCTGTTACAGAAATATACAAAAACTCACATAACCCTGACTCCAGTCTGCTTATATTGTTGTCGTTAGCAGCACTAGTATTAGTATTTGGGAAATTAATATACGCCTTCTGTTTTAGCAAATCTCTAAGCAGTTTAAGGATCCTAAATATAAGACATATGCCAAATAAAAAAATAAAAATTCCACATTTTGTAAAAATGCAAATAACAATTCAACAGATCATCCTCTTTAGCATCAAAATAAACGTTGCATGCAAAAATCGGCTGCAGAAATACAAAGGGAATCCCACAATGTAAAACACAGGGAGCAGCTGAGCAAAATATCCTCTTTACCTCAGTAGATCAAATATGACAAATTGAAGGCAACTAAAAAGGAGACATGTAGAAATGAGATGATTGACAACTGTCTGTAGCCTGTCAGCTTCGACTTCTGTGCTTCTGAGGCTCCTGTCCATCCTCGCTCTGAGCCCATGACAAATGATGGGATGGAGAGGCTCTGCAAGATCAGAACCTCCCTTGTCCCCCTGTCTTGGACACTTAATGCTGGATCTTTCAAATGATGTGGCAGTGCCACAGGGTGAAGCCACGGTCAAACAGCTCCCACGCCACTTCTCATAATGTATGAGAGTAAACAAAGATCTGCAGGACAAGTCCTTCAAAGCAGCTTCTCCAGACCCCCCACTCCCCCCCCACCAGTAAAATTTAGGGAAGGAATAATAGCAATAGGTCATTATGACATTTTAGTGTGTGTTTTATAGGACATCGCGAGTCACTGATTCAGGAAAGAGCTTTCAGCTCCAGCTGAATTGCCTCTTTTGATCAAGCAAGCCAGTTGGACTCTGTAGAGGAATTTTACGTCCTGTAACAGAGAAAGGGGGACCCTCGTTATCTATGCCAGTGTTTCCCAACCGGTGTTCCGCGGCACACTAGTATGCCGCGAGAAGTTGCCTGGTGTGCCGTGGGAGGGAGGCGGGCGAGTCGGGCGGCGAGAGGCGGGGCTCTCGCCGTCTGCCTGCCTGGCTGCCTGCGTGGCGCTGACGTCACGGGGCTGTAACGTGCCCCACATAGGCACACGCAGGGTGGCGAGCGAGCTCCCTCCCACATCCCATCGCCGCTCGCTTCAGCCGGCCTACAGGGCTGTCGCAGGCGGAAGGCCTGCGCATGCGCGAGGTTTTCGCGCCTTCGGGATTCCCTTCACGCCTTCCTCCTCCCGGGTCCTTGAGAGCGCGGGAAGCGGCAGCGCGAGACCGGCCTTGAGCCTGGTAGGTATTGCACTTGCCAAGGCAGGCATTTGGGAAATGAAAACTTGCAAAGCAAGCAACCAGTTCAATCTGAAGTACGTGTATGCTTAATATCCTGTATCTGAAACCTGTTCTGCCCCCTCCCCCACACTTGGTGCCATTTTCATCTACACATGCAGCAGAGTAAGTTGACCCAGAATAGTACCAATTCAGATGGCAGATGGGAGAATGACAGTGCTGAATGCTTTCCCATGTAGAACAGTCCCTGCAAATAAAAACCCAGCATATTTGGAAGAGGGCCTAACCATTACCTTCTATGCTGTTACTAATTTTTTATTTTTTATTTACATAAGTAAAAGTTTATATATAGTCAATATAGGCACAGAGTTAATTTTTTAAACATTTTCTAATGGTGGTGTGCCTCGAGATTTTTTTCATGAAACAAGTGTGCCTTTGCCCAAAAAAGGTTGGGAAACACTGATCTATGCTGTCTATCAAAGGAAAAGGGCAGTAATCGAAGGAAAGGTTTCCAAATGAAAATATGAAAGGGTCGCTTTCCTCAGTTGTCCTCTGCAGCCGTTTTAAGTTTCTAGTCCTCAACATTGTCTCTTTGACTATGTTCTCCACCTCCCTTTCCCTGACAATGGGCAGGGGCGAGAGCTGAAGCAAATTTGCTCCCAAGAGATCTAAGTTCAGTTTTTGATTTCCATATTAGATGAATGGCAATCTGTGGAATTTAGACAATAGTGGTATCTCTGCCTGCCCAGCCAATCATGAAATTTAACTTTGGAGCTGATAATGTTAGGTGCATTTTCAGTGAGGCCAGCGTCATGTATTCAAGAATACATCCTGACCACAAAGGTGATAGGAACCAGTTAAGGAGGAGCCTCACAGCTGAATGTTAAAGTGAAAATCAGCTCCAGGAGGGATCTGCACACAGAGATAGAAAATTAGGTTGAGTGTTTCCAAGGACTTTGGTTGAATGAGAGATGGTGGGGGGATGGGATGAGAGAAGATGGTTGAGAGGATGGAAGAGCCAAGATGGCATGTACAGGTATTTTGTCTATATAGTGTATGTCCTAATGCAAAGCTCTTGCAGACTCTCTAGACTCTGTCCTGTAATGCATTACTGAATAAAGTCTGACTGTTTGAGAAACACATGATAATTCATGGACCTCCAATGAAGCTGAATGCTGGAAGATTCAGGAGAGATAAAAGAAGGAACTTCTTAACACAGCACATAGTTAAACTACGGAACTCCCTCCCACAGTGGGCAGTGATACCCAACAACCTAGATGGCTTTAGAAGAGGAGCAGACAAATTCATGGAGTAGACCTGAAGGAGCGTCTCCACCCGCATCGTTCTGCCCGGACACTGAGGTCCAGCGCCGAGGGCCTTCTGGCGGCTCCCTCACTGTGAGAAGCGAGATTGCAGGGAACCAGGCAGAGGGCCTTCTCGGTGGTGGCTCCTGCCCTGTGGAACACCCTCCCATCAGATGTCAAGGAAATAAACACCTATCTGACTTTTAAGGTAAAGGGGTAAAGGGGACCCCTGACCATTAGGTTCAGTCATGGCCGACTCTGGGGTTGCGGCGCTCATCTCGCTTTATTGGCCAAGGGAGCCAGTGTACAGCTTCCAGGTCATGTGACCAGCATGACTAAGCCGCTTCTGGCAAACCAGAGCAGCGCATGGAAACGCTGTTTACCTTCCTGCCAGAGCGGTACCTATTTATCTACTTGCACTTTGACATGCTTTCGAACTCCTAGGTTGGCAGGAGCAGGGACTGAACAACAGGAGCTCACCCCGTCGCGGGCATTCGAACCGCTGACCTTCAGATCGGCAAGTCCTAGGCTCTGTGGTTTTACCCATAGCACCACCCGCGCCCCGCCTAAAGGCAGCCCTGTTTAGGAAGGTTTTTAATGTTTAATGTGCTATCATGTTTTTAATTCTGTTGGGAGCTGCCCAGAGTGGCTGGGGAAACCCAGCCAGATGGACAGGGTATAAATAAATTGTTGTTGTTGTTTATGGAGGCTATCAATGACTACTATTCTTGAAGGCTATAAAGAAGGCTGATCGCCGAAGAATTGATGCTTTTGAATTCTGGTGCTGGAGGAGACTCTTGAGAGTCCCATGGACTGCAAGAAGATCATACCTCTCCATTCTGAAGGAAATCAGCCCTGAGTGCTCACTGGAAGGACAGATCCTGAAGCTGAGGCTCCAAGACTTTGGCCGCCTCATGAGAAGAGAAGACTCCCTGGAAAGACCCTGATGTTGGGGAAAATGGAGGGCACAAGGAGAAGGGGAAAACAGAGGACAAGATGGTTGGACAGTGTTCTCGAAGCCTCCAGCACGAATTTGACCAAACTGTGGGAGGCAGTGGAAGACAGGAGTGCCCCAGGGCGTGCTCTGGTCCAGGGGGTAACAAAGAGTCAGACATGACTAAACAACAATATCTGCAGAGGCTGCTAGGAGGCTACCTGTCAAGGCTGCTGTAGTAGAAAGATTTCAGCAATGAGTGGGGGGGGGTCAAGCTAGGTGGCCTGGAAGACCCCCTCCAACTCTAAAACAACTAGTTTATTTTTTGAGATTTATAGGGGGGTGCAGAGGTATAGCATGGGTTGCCAGTGCCCGGGGCCACGCAGATTGGGGATGGGAGGGAAATGGACAGAGTACGCATGCGCATTCAGCTGCCTATCGGGATGTATGTCACCTAGGAGATTGCAGCCACAGAGATAAGAAAAGAAGAGTCATTCCAGTGTCTGGAGACGTCACTTCCTGGTTCGCATGGAGAAGACCTTTTCAACGGACTACAGCAGCGGAAGTGCACAGCTGTATTGAGGCAGCACCGAGTGTTGAAATTTTGCACCCCTAACAATTTTGAACCTGGAACAACTCCTCTTGTGCCCCCCCCCCCCATGATACGCTACTTGGGGGGAGCAGTCTGTAAGTGGTTTAATTAAATGCAATGAGTCTATAATCAAATGAGGGTGAGGCACACCCTTGCGCTCTGCTGCCCAGATAGGCAAAAACAGACCCTCAGGGGGCCTGTCTCTGTTTGCAGGATGATGCCTGGCTCATGCAGCAACAGGAGAGGGAGGTGGGGTGGGGGAATGAATCTCCATTACCCTTCCACGGAAAGCATTTAACAAAACAAGATGAGAATAACAGAAACCAGCTTAGCAAGGCACCCTGTTCTGGAGAGAACGCCTTTGGTATGCTGCCTTTTGACATTTAAATGTTAATTCACAGCAATTTTGCTTGTGATTAGACTGCACTGTACGTTTAGGGAAACGAGATGATCTGCCAAATATTTGCCTGAAATGCACCTCACGTGGAGATCTCCTTCTCTCTGTGTGTGTCTCAATTTAACTCTCACACACCAAAGGCCCAGGTATCCCTGCAAATGTACCTGGGCTGAATACTTTCAGGATAAAATTGTAGCTCCGGGCTCTTAAAGAGACAAGCACTGGGCAATTCTGCCTTCTCACAGTTGGACAGAAAGGACTGAACTCACCAAAGGGGGAGGGAGATATCCCAGGTTAAGCTCCACAAAGGAACATAGAAAGATGCCTTCTACTGAGTCAAACCCTTGCTCCATCTAACTCAGGGGTGTTTTTTAGCATGTTTATTATTTTACATTGATTTACATTCAGATCATATAGCATACAATTTACATCAAAATCTATTTATCTTGGTGGCTTCTCATCCTTACATTAATAATAATAATAATAATAATAATAATAATAATAATAATAATAATAATTTATTTATACCACGCCCATCTGGCTGGGTTTCCCCAGCCACTCTGGGCAGCTCCCAACAAAATATTTAAAACACAATAAAACATCAGACATTAAAAACTTCCCTAAACAGGGCTGCCTTCAGATGTCTTCTAAAAGTTAGATAGTTATTTATTTCCTTGACATCTGGTGGAAGGGCATTCCACAGGGCGGGCGCCACTACCAAGAAGGCCCTCTGCCTGGACCTCAGTGATTGGCTGCTCCTGCAGGCCAATCAGGTCACTGATTCACTTCCACCTGGAGCTGGATTGGGTGGCTCCTGCGGACCAATCAGACTGCTGCTTTCTGGATCCTATTGTTCTAGGATTCAGCTCAGTACATAACAGGGCATTTGCTGTGGCAGCGCCTCGGTTTTGGAATTCCCTCCAGAGGTGCTTCTGGAACCCTGCCTGGGAGCAGAATTTCAATTTTTGTTTCAGCACAGAGTGTGTAGCGCTGCTTACTCTGACCTGCACATGTGTAGCATAACTGCCTGGGAAAATATGAAACCGTTTTCCCGCCCTGCCTTGCCAGAGGTAAACATCTGGGCTCTTGAGGCAAGTGTGTGAGAGAAGGTGAAGGACAAGGTGGCAGCTTTTACTTCCCAAGCATCATCAAGCTCCCCCACCGTGACACCAGTGTGTGTGTGTGTGTGTGTGTGTGTGTGTGTGTGCACGCGTGTTCACAGTGAATGTAAAACAAAACAAATCAATTTGTGCTTTTTGCAAGGCGTCTATCTGACCCCTTGCAGAAGCTCAGCCCTTTGTTGAGTGAGTATCAGGATGCAGGTGGACAGCTAGGCTTCACAGGAGCAAACACTGAGAGAAGAAGCACAAATAGATATTTTTAATGTTGGGTGTGAGAACCGCCAATAATCCTTGCTGAAGCCCTAAGAACTGCAAACAAATCTGCGAATGATTCACCATCTTTCAGCATGTGTGTGATTGCACACACGCAGGGAACTTTTCCCGGAAGCAATGCAGTTCTAAGCATCACAGCTCCTCCGTGTTCACAGAGGAGTAGCCAGAGACCCAGAAATGCTTTCTCCATCCTCGTAGGTTTCCCAGAATATCCGGCATTGTGCATTCATCTCCTTGAACCATGCTGGTGCAGCCTGCAACATCTCCTTGCTGCGTTCCCTGAGAGCTCTTTCCCCGCCTTTCCAATTGAGGAAAACGTGTCCAAAGCGCTGTCTCGCTCCTCCTCCTCCTCCTCCATCCCCACTTCCAGCCAGACGGAAACCTCCTACCAGCCTTCTGTCAAAGAGCCTCTGCTGCATGTTGATGGGCTGAAAGGGGTCCGGCCGCATGGCAACCTTGGCTGTGACATTTTGCAAACAAAGACGATTGCGAGAGCCCCAAGGTAGACTTTGTTTGTGCTGCGATCCTGCTCTGAGTCACTCAAGGCTTCCTTCAGCTGCCTTGGCAGACAGCACAAGACTCGCCAGGGATTTTGCCCGCTCACTTGACGGCATATCTCTGCTCGTCGAGCAAATCTCTGCTCCGGGAAGATATTTACCAGCTCCTGTCTGCTGCCGATGTTACATCTGCTCGCGCAGTCCCAGTTCTTGGATCAGTTTCTCGCATCAGTGTTCTGGAACATGGATACAACTACCCGAGGGCAAAATGTAACATTTGCCAGATCACTTGTGAAATGTGCATGCCTGGATTAAGGGCACATCCACAGCTATATTATTATTATTATTATTATTATTATTATTATTATTATTATTATTTACTAAATTTGTCTATCGCTCTTCATCCATGAATCTCAGGGCAGTTCGCCACACAAAACTACAATATACAAACCACAAGATTCATAGTTAATATAAAAGGAGTAACAAACCAATAATCCCCCCTCCCTTAACAACAACAACAACAATTTATTATTTATACCCCACCCATCTGGCTGGGTTTCCCCAGTCACTCTGTGCGGCTCCCAACAGAATATTAAAAACACGAGAAAAAATCAAAAATTAAAAGCTTCCCTAAACAGGGCTGCCTTCAGATGTCATCTAGAAGTCAGATAGTTGTTTATTTCTTTGACATCTGATGGGAGGGCGTTCCACAGGGTGGACACCACCACCGAGAAGGCCCTCTGCCTGGTTCCCTGTAACCTCATTTCTTGCAGGGAGGGAACCACCAGAAGGCCCTCAGCAGCTGGACCTCAGTGTCCAGGCTGAACAATGTACAGGCATCAGGTGTCAATCAGCCAATGTCAATTAGCCATGCTCTTAATGCACATCATTTCACCCAAAGGATCCTTGGAATTATGGTTTACCCCTCACAGAGCTACAATTCCTAGTGCCCTTAACAAGCTCCTGCAGCCAATCGGAAGCCGCGCCTTGGTTTCTGAATGTTTTCAGAAGTCGAACAGACTTTTGTGACTGATTCCGTTCGAGAACCAAGGCACGATTGTACTGGGGTAAAGTGTGCATATATTCATAAAAATGACATATAAAAATGCATGGTTATTGAAGGGATTTGCTTTTCAAAAAGGGGCATTGTACGTTACACAAAACTGCATGCAAAATTTTGTATATTGGGAGAAATTTGCACTAAAATGCCAATGAATTTTCATGAGGACTTTCTTTTTTAAAAAAGAAATGGAAATTGATGTGGAAATGTGTGGAACTGGACTTAAGACTGGAATAATGAGTAAAGGAGAGAAACCAAAAAGGACAGATTCACCCACCCCATCCTCTTATTTCCACCAGCCAACCCTGTTTAGTTTGGGGTTAAAATGCGAGGAATACTCAGCCTAGAGGAGAGAGCTCTATGTCCTCCCTGCTTCCTGGTGTCCACATGACAGGCTTAAATGGATGACAGCAGTGGATGTGACCCGCTCTGCGCAGGCCGCTTGGACCTTTTGCCGGAGCAAAGCATCAGCCGGCACAAGGCCTTGGCACCCGCGTTGGTGATAAGGGGGGAAACGGCATACCTGATAAGAGGCCGAAGGGATCGTCAGCAGGTGTCAGAACAGATGGTGGAATCATAACATTTCGAAGAAGATGCTGATATGAAATGTGTCAAAGTAACGGTGTGTGGAGGGTGACGGCAGATAGCGTGGATGTCAGTCGCACTTTCCCCTGGAAAGATTCTCTGCACGTAGGAAAGGTGGAATTGTCCTCAATGGCCATCTCGATGCAAAGGAGGCAAAGATCTGTCCCTAGGACTGAGCAGTTTGGAAGGAGATGTCCAGATGTTCAAAGTCCCTTCCTCTCCGACACTCACTTTTCTCTGCTCTCCTTCCTTTTTTGATTTTCCTTTCTCCTCTTCCACCTTCCACCTCCCTTTCTGTTCTAAAGACGAAAGGATCTTTCAGCCAGATGCAACCGGCTGGCTAGCTATGCTCTTTATTTCAGAATGCTAGACTATTTTACAAGGATTTTAGGATGCTATGTGATGCTTTAAAGGAGAGGGTTTTTCCCCCCCCTTCCTTTCCCAGGGAGATGAAGGCTTAGGATTCATATTCAAATTGCTTGTCATAATTGCTCCGTCAATGCCCTTATTATAGCATTCTTCAGCTATTATTTCCTCATCTCTGTACTATTCCCTCCTGGGCTGTTTGAGTGGATGTTTTTACTGTCCCTGTATTGTAGACCAACAATATTAATCCTCGTCTGTTCTTGAGTTGCACATTGTGTGTCAATAAACTGTTTTATTCATTCCTGAGTCTGTGGTCCTTGGTTCAGTTTTACTTACTTATCAGGGCGCATTCAAGCCCAGATCTGCAGAAGCTGCTGGTGCAACAGCTCCGTGGGCCTGTCCCTTGCTCTAACAGCCTCCAGAACGCCTCCTCTGCTTCTAAGCACTTGCCCCTCTGGTTTTCTGCTAACATTGCTGAAAGTGCTGGACAGCTCCCCTATGTGTCAGGACTTAACCTGCCTGGGCTTTACCTGGCACCTCCAGGTAGAGAAGGAAAAGACTCCTGCCTGAAACCTTGGAGAGCTACTGCCAGTCAGTGTAGAGAGTAGACCAGGGTCCCCAAACTAAGGCCTGTGGGCCGGATAAGGCCAGAGGGACTTGTTTATCCAGCGGCCCCCACTGCCGCTGCCCAGTCTTACCAGTGCTGTGCTGTGCGGCTGCCCACTTCCGGGTCAGAGGAGCACCTGAAATAGCTTGTGCGCATGCGCAAGCATTGTGCACATGTGCAAGTGTTATTTCCGGTGCACATCCGGGTCGGAGGAGGCCTGTGCGCATGCACACAAGCTATTTCCAGTGTGTCGGACTTGCGTTCGACCGAGCTCCTCCGGCGATGATTAACGACCTGAGCCTCTGATAAGGCTCCAAGCACGTTCCCCCATTACGCAGAGTATCCAGCACAGGGAAGGACGAGAAATATGAGCTACATGGCTAAAGAGTGTTTTACTCCTAACTACGCGGACAGAAAAGAAAATACATCCTCTCTCTGTGAAAGCAGAGAGTAACTGAACAACAAAGGAACAGGAAACCAGTAACATCACATCCATCTCCTGTCTTCCGTGAGACTTCCAACAGTATGGAATCTCTGGAATGTAAACAGAGTCTTGTGACTCCAAAGCACTGCACAGTGGCAACACACAGAAACCAACATCCTCCCCCTTTCTGTGAACACCACTGGGCAGTGTGTCATGTACAATCTCAGTACAAACCCAGTTTCTGTACATGGGTACAGTGTTGATCCCTTGGAACAACCTTGGACAATAAATCAGCAGGAATTCATTACCTGGCATGTAGGACACCGTTACAAGTCCTTTCTGAACACATTCTCTAGCATGTTGCAGCTTCAATGGCAAGTGCTTCGGGCTTTGCTTACAACCTTCACAAGTCAGCAAAGCCTCTGACGCGTAAGTGCACTGGAAATAGTGTGTGAGCACACGTATGGGCACGTGCTCCCCCGCCCTCCGGCCTGCTGCACGATCGGCGCTGGAGACACTGGCCCAAGGGGTGGTAAGTTTGCTGACCCCTGGTGTAGACAATACTGAGCTGGATGGAAACATGTTCTGATGCAGCATAAGGCAGCTTTCAATGCTCCTATAAGAAAAAGGGAGCCTCATGAACCAGAAGATAAGCTTTGATGCACAGTCATACATCAAAGATGTGCATCAAAGCTGCTCCAAAGTTCTTACCATAGAATTGTAAAGTTAGCAGGGACCCCAAGGGTCATCTAGTCCAACCCCCTGCAATGCACAAATCACAGCTAAAGAATCCCTGGCAGATGGCCTTCCAACCTCTGCCCAGAAAGCTCCAGTGAAGGAGTGCCCATCACTTCCTGAGGGAGTCCCTTCCACAGTCAAATAGCTCTTGCCATCAGTAAAGCTCCAACTTATTGAAAGATTCCATCAATGCTCTCTTCTGAAATAAGTTACACATCACTTCGGAAGATAGGCGAACTAATGCCAGTGTACTGGAAGAGACAAAGATCACCAGTGTCGAAGCAATGATTCTTGAGCATCAACTTCATTGGACTGGTCATACTGCTCAGATGCCTGTTTATCATCTTCCAAAGCAACTGCTCTATTCTGAACTTAAAAATGGAAAGCGAAATGCTGGTGGTCAACAAAAGAGGTTTAAAGACTCTCTCGAGGCAAATCTTTAAAAATGTAGTAT
Organism: Podarcis muralis; assembly: GCF_964188315.1. NCBI lineage: Eukaryota > Metazoa > Chordata > Lepidosauria > Squamata > Lacertidae > Podarcis > Podarcis muralis. Next base: position 4,963,979 of record NC_135663.1, read on the forward strand.
AAACACTGACAACTGGGAAACACTGGCCTGCAAGCACTCCAGTTGGAGAACAGCCTTTACTAAAGGTGTCATGGACTTTCAAGATGCTTGAGCTCAGGACGAACGGGAGAAATGTGCTAAGAGGAAGGCACGATTGGCAAACCCTCACCGTGATCAACTCCTGACCGGAAACATACGGTATGTCCCCACTGTGGAAGAACGTGTGGATCTAGAATTGGCCTCCACAGTCACTTAAGGACTCACTGTTAAAACCACATTTATGGAAGACAATCTTACTCGGCTACGAGTGATGACCAAAAAAGATGACCTTCAGTAAGTTATTCCTAATGTTTAGTTGGAATCTCCTTTCTTGCAACTTGAAGCTATTGATTTGGGGCCTCCCCTCTGGAACTAAACTTTCCCGGCTCTCTTAAGTATTCCTCATAATGCTCAGTCATTTTGGTCACCATCCTCTGCACACCTTCCACCTTGTCAGCATCCTTCTTAAACTATGGTACCCAAAACTGGACTCGGGGTAGGGTGCTCCCAAGGCAGAATCGCACACCACTATTCCTTCCCTTGATCTGGACACTATACTCCTGTTTTTGAAGCCTAGAATTGCATTAGCATTTTTTGCTTAGCAAGGAAGCCTTTATACTGAATAAGCTTGAAGCTGAAGATGCTGATTTGCTTAACCTCTTATCATTACTAGGAGATGTCTCATAACCCCAAGAAAGCAGAAGGTCTTGAAATCACACACACACACACACACACACACACACACATATGCAAAGAAAGAAAAACGGACTCAAGTAAAAAAGAAAAAAGGATGCCAAAAAATATCCATTTCATTTTATAACCTCTCCTAGTCTGGTAGATTGCCCCAGTGTGGCTATAAGTTACTGGTGCCTGAGGAAAGCTACATGACACGCCATCTAACAAATTAAATGTTTCCATGCAATTAAAATGAAGCATTCAGGCTTGGCGTAATAAACTTTAGGCGATTAGTATTCCCGGCACTGCCGCCTTCATTGTGCTTTACAGTGCCATAAATATGGTCTCTCAGCGTGATGGCTCAGCAGGCAACGGGCATGAGGAAAGATATCTTGTAATATTTGTTATTAAAACATTAAAAAGTCCTTTACACCAGCACACATACACTCAAGCTATAGACTCAGTCTCCACCATCTCAATGGCATAGGTGATGGCGACGGTGAGGTGATTGGGACAGGCCCAAGTTTGCCCGATGGCTTTCCTAAGCCATTATATTATTATTTTCAGTAAATAAACAAAGGCTTATTACACACTTGTTGCAAGGGATTCAGACAGGTTCTCTCTCAAGGCAGATTTTCCGCAGCAGGAGCACCATGCTCTGTTACTAGGAATGGGGGAGCCATTCAGTACAGTTCATATTTAAATTCAAGCTCATTTGTGCCTTCCGAACGATGCACAGACCAAAATCCTTTACGAATGTGCACTACCCCGAATTTTGCAGCGCCAGCCGAGGAGCGAGTACTTAAATGCATGGGCTGAAGTGTCCATAAAAATACATGTATTAGTGACTGTAATGTACAATAACGTATTTCATTAGAGGAAATTGCTTGGCAAAAGCGTGTGTGTTGGTGGAAACAGCATGCAAACACAAATTCGTCGGGAGAAGCTCACATTAAAACACTGGTGAATTTTCATTTTTGAAAGAAAATCACAAACTGACGTGAAAATGTTGCAAACTGGATTTAAGACCGGATGAATCGAGTCATAAACTGAGAGCCAGTGTGGTGTGGTGATTAGAGGGGCAGAAAGGGCCTAGGAGACCAGGGTTCAAATCCTCCCTGAGTCACTTGGGCCATTCACTCACTCTCAGCCTAACCTACCTCAAAGGGTTGTTATGGGGATTAAATGAGGAAGGAGAGAACCATGGATGACCCTTTGAGCTTCTTGGAGGAATTTTGCATGCACACACCCAACTTCTTTTTGTCCTATAGAGAGGGGGAATTATTGTTGTTGGCATTGTTATCAACTTATTTATTTATACACCACCTTTTCCCCTGGTGGAACTCAAGGCAGCTTACAGATAAAAATAAGAACCGCTAAAACCATAGAAAAAACAATCATTTGAAAATAATTAAACATTGGTAGGATCAAAACTATATACATATATAAAATCTAATCTAAAATGAGGGTAACAGTCTATTTTCTCCTGGGTGATGTGGGCACTGGGAGTGGAGAGATTTTGAGTGGGGAAATGGCCAGGGATAAAAGGGTTAAGAGATCCTTCCTTCAGATCCTTCCTTCCAATGCAAGTGGTTCCAGCTGACTATTGAAGATCACAGCCTCTACTGCTGGCTTTTTAATTGTAGTATTAGAAGCTAAGGTCGCGTCAGCAATGGCAAATGGGAAGTCATTTAATTAAAATTGTATTGCAGTCATACCTTGGGTTACAGACGCTTCAGGTTGCGTTTTTTCGGGTTGCGGACTGCCAAAACCAGAAGTACAGGAACGGGTTACTTCCGGGTTTCGGCGGTTGCGCATGCACAGAAGCGCTAAATCGCGCTTTGCACATGTGCAGAAGTACTGAATTGCAACACGCGCTTGCGCAGATGCACAGATGCGGGTTGCGAACACTGCGGGTTGCGAACGTGCATCCCGCACAGATCACGTTCACAACCCGAACGTCCACTGTAATTTGGTACTGATTTGTAATAATTTGTGGAGAATTGCATTGCAATTTGGAAAATCAATGAAAATAATTGGTAAAATCTACTGCTGGCTTTTATAAACAAACAAACAAGTAAGTAAATCAACGTGTTGGAGGAAAATGCATAAGGTTGAGCGTGGTGTGTTGGTTTGGGCTTATTCTCAGCATTCGGATAGACCAGAGGTGGCAAACTTTGGGAATTTTGCGTGGTGTAAACACAGGAAGATACAACCATATGATTCAGCGACACACAGAGACACGGACTCACAACCTAATGAACAAAGCACTTTCCCTTAACACGGCACATAAATCTAAAGAGGATCTTTTCTTTCTTTCTTTTTTCCGTGCTGGCTGCCATAAAACAAAGAAGTAATAGAGGTCACGGCGCTTCTGTGGAAGCCGTAAAACATAACAACAGTTTGCCTCACAAATCCTCTCACTGCCTGGACTAATGTCCTCCATCATTAACAAATAAAAGGGATGATACGCCGTACCCAGATGGGCAGAAGAGGAAAAGCAAACAGCCGCTCGCATTAGGCGGAGACGGCAGCCATTAAATGGAGGGAGCGTCCGGAGGAGGGGCCGGCCGACTGGTTGGCTGGCTGGCTTCGTCCTGTACCTGACAAGCGATATCCCTCATCAGGGGGTGCTTGTATAACTGCCCCACCACCAAGGCTGGCCTTAGAAAACAGGGATGTCCTAAGGAAAAGCAGGACAGAATCAGAAACCGGGACGGCTTCTGTAAATCTGGGGCTGTCCCTGGAAAATAAAGACACTGGGAGGGTCTGCTCAGCTCTTCCCATTGGGCTTCCCATTGGCATACAGAACAGGATCCTGGACTAGGTGGGCTTTGGGCCTGATCCTGCTTCAGGCCTCTGCATGTGTTTTTACGTTATGTTGCCAGGCTTCAGGGAATCCAATGCCCCTCCCTCACGGCTGGCAGCCGGAAATGGGAAAACAAGAAGTTCTTACCAAGGTATTTTATTCAGTATTCACAGAGAGTGATGGATGATGCTGATTGCGTGGCAAGTTCCCGCCCCCAGTGGAAATAAAGACACATGACACTATTATTAAGGTTAATGGGCTAAATAAGGCGCCAACTTTATTGGTTACAGGTGATGAGCGGTATTTGCTTAAACATTGGTCCTAACCAACTATATCTGACTTCAGCCCGTCCGCTTGAAGTCCACGAAGGGTTAACCACCAGTAGGGGGAGTCCTGCTGACGCACATCAACTAGGAACTCCCCCGGGGTCACCGATAGGGGGCGTGCCTTAGGCCCTCACCTCCCTAGGCTTCAGACAGGGCCACGCCCCCCGGAATCCTTTACCGGACTACCCTTCAATATATGGGGCAGGTGATGGCGCTTCCTCCCCTCTTCCATCTACAGAACTATACCAATGCCTAACCACCAATACCCAGAAAATTGTGACAATTTGCTATGAGGTAGGCGAAAACCAAGTGGCTGGTGCCAATTTGCTAAGTGGAAAAATTTCTACCAGGCCCCTCAATGGCAACCAACCAAGGTCCATAGCAAGGTCAAGGAACGAAAACCTTATAGGGTGGGAGGGCAGGAAACAGGGATAGCTGGTAGGTGGGGAAAGAGGGAGATCCCCGGCTGCGCCTGCCTTAAATAGGGCAGACCACGCCCCCAGAGCCAGCTGATTGGCTGGCCAGGGGGTGACGCGGCCGGGAATTCCCCCAATCGCACAGGGGCTGGGCTCCAGCCGCCGTGCGTGTGTTGGGGGCGTGAAGTCCACAACCGCACCTCCTCTGTAGGGCAGAAGTGGCTCTCTCAGATAATGGTGTTGCTCTGAGTAAAGTCCCACCCCCTCTGTCTCTTCTATTGTACGTCATCCCTGCGTCACTGGCTGGTCTGTGCTTTCTGCTTCTGAGCTTTCTGTTCTACTACCCTCAATACATGGCGGGTCCTGGGGGAGGGGGCAGTCAGCAGCGGCAGAGGAAGCCGATAGGGCACCTGGGGCGGCGCGTGTGCCCTGCGCCCAGGGGTGGGGCCAGCCGGCTGTGGGGCGGAACGAGCCAGGGCAGGACGCTCCATGGGGCCTCCGAGGAGTCTGCCTGCCTCCTCCCGCTCAGCCGCCCTACAGCTGAGGGGGAGGAGTGGGAGGACCGTTTGGGGCAGTGCAGAGCCTGTGGGCGCCCAAGCCACCACGTCACTCCCAGGAGAGAGACGCATGGCTCTGGCGCGCTGCAGGCCCCGCAGTGAGTGCTGCCTGGCATTTTGCCACCCCCCTCAGTGGTGAGACCCAGGGCAGACCACAACCCCTTCCTCCGCCCTGGCGGTCACTAAGTCTGTCAGCTGTCTCTCCCCTGCTGTGTCTTCCTGCTGCTCCTCTCCTAATATTTCCCAGCTTCTCCCTTCTGCAGCCTCTGAACTATAATAACAATAACAATAACAATAACAATAACAATAACAATAACAATAACAATAACAATAACAATAACAATAACAATAACAATAACAATAACAATAACAATAACAATAACAATAATAATTTATTATTTATACCCCGCCCATCTGGCTGGGTTTCCCCAGCTACTCTGGGCAGCTCCCAATGGAGTGCTAAAAACAATACAGTATTAAATATTAAAAACTTCCCTAAACAGGGCTGCCTTCGGATATATTTTAAAGAGAAGATAGCTGCTTATTTCCTTCACATCTGAAGGGAGGGCATTCCACAGGGCGGGCGCCACTACCAAGAAGGCTCTTTGCCTGGTTCCCTGTAACCTCACTTCTCGCAATGAGGGAACTGCCAGAAGGCCCTCGGCGCTGGATCTCAGTGTCCGGGCTGAACTATGGGGGTAAAGATGCTCCTTCAGGTATACAGGACCGAGGCCGTTTAGGGCTTTAAAGGTCAGCACCAACACTCAGAATTGTGCTTGGAAACGTACTGGGAGCCAATGCAGATCCATCAGGACTGGTGTTATGTGGTCCCGGTGGCCACTCCCAGTCACCAATCTAGCGGCCGCATTCTGGATTAATTGCAGTTTCCGGGTCACCTTCAAAGGTAGCCCCACATAGAGTGCATTGCAGTAGTCCAAGCGGGAGATAACCAGAGCATGCACCACTCTGGCGAGACAGTCTGCGGGCAGGGAGGGTCTCAGCCTGCTTACCAGATGGAGCTAGTAGACAGCTGCCCTGGACACAGAATGGACCTGCGCCTCCATGGACAGCTGTGAGTCCAGAATGACTCCCAGGCTGCGCACCTGGTCCTTCAGGGGCACAGTTACTCCATTCAGGACCAGGGAGTCCTCCATACCTGCCCAATGACCTTCTGCAAACCATTGTTCTAAATCTATACTGTCCTCTTCTTGGGAGGTTCAGGAACTCCTCAGTCTGGTCCCTGACATACGTTGAGTTTGTCTGATGTGGTACAAGGGAGGTTCTTGTGTTCCTCACTGGAGATTATCCTGGGCCCTTCTGCATGCCAAGCATGTGCTTTGCCCCTGAGCTGCCACACTGTGCTGGTCCCAGGGGGGATAAGGTACTATTACCGTAGCCCAAGATCAGTCCAGAGTCTCTAGCAGGGTAGACGATCACTAGATGAGACGCGAGGTCCGAGACAGGGAGCCGGGCGGGGTAACAGGAACACTGGTAGGGCAGAAGCAGGAAGCCAGGCGAGGAACAGGAACACTGGTAGGGCAGAAGCAGGAGTCCAGGCGAGGAACAGGAACACTGGTAGGGCAGAAGCAGGAATCCAGGCGAGGAACAGGAACACCGGATAGTCAGGAACAGGAAGCCGGGCGAGGAACAGGCACACTGGGAGTGCAGATCAAGGACTGGGTAAAGCAGGTACTCCACAACGACGTTGCTCCCGCAACCTGGGACCGGGCTGCCTGACCTTTATCTTCTTCTAAGGCCGGGGGCGGTCCCGGCCCCCAGAAGCCCCGCCTCTCTTGGCCTTAAGGCGAGCACTCCTCCTGGGAGACACCAGTTCCCTTCGCCTCTCTGCCCTAAGCCTCTGCAGATCAGGAGAGGCCGAAGGGTTACTGGGCCCCGGGGGAGGCTCACCTGTAGCCACTGAGTCTTCCAGCACCTCTGGGGCCAGAATGGTTTCACCTGGTGCCTGCTCTTGAGGTTCCTCAGCATCTAGGCCTTGCCCCAGTTCAGCCGGCCCTGGAGGCGGGGACTCCTGTACCGGCTGGGATTCCTCTGGATCACTCTCAGACTCGGAATCCCAGGCCATCACACACACCTCCCTAAAGGCAGGCCAATAAGCAGACAGCTCTGGCTTCAAGCAAACTCCCTTCGACTTTCTAAAGCGTCAGTCCATCGGGTATCCAGCCCACTGCTGTCCGCTCTTGATTCATTCTCCAGCACTGGGACTCAAGGTCCTTTCACTGGCATTGAACCTGGCGCCTTCTGCAATCCGAGCACGTGCTCTGCTGCTGTGCTGTGCTCCCCTCTGTGGATTCAGAAGCCGCCGAACCGACTACAATGCTGGAATCTATTCAGCACTTAATTATCGTTAATTAAGAGTTATTCTTTCATCGTCTCTCAGTGCTTGTAGATAACTATCACAAGAGTTGAGACGGAGGCTGTCACTCATTGGAAGAGATAAGTCAGGGGTGGAAGACCCCTTGCAGCTCGAGGGCCAGTTTCCCACTTAGGCAACCTTCCAGGGGCCACATTCCAGGGGTCGGTGGAGCCAAAGGATGGAGCAACTAGAATTTTCTCCTTGTACAATAGGCTGGTTTCTACATACTCTCACGCACCCTTCTCTACCTTCAACGCAGGCAAGCAAGAAGTGCTGTAAGGCTTCAAGGACATGTTCCAGACAGATGGGAACTCAGGATCTTCAAGGGAAGGGGTGTCTGGGGAGAGTCCGAGGGGCCAGACTGAAAGGACTGGAGGGCTAGAAGTTCCCCATCCCCCAAGATAGTTCTTCAGCTGACTGCCAGGTAGGGTGGTTTTTCTGATTCATTTTTTAAAAAATAATTTTTATTGTGTTGTTGTTGTTTAGTCGTTTAGTCGTGTCCGACTCTTCGTGACCCCATGGACCAGAGCACGCCAGGCACTCCTGTCTTCCACTGCCTCCCGCAATTTGGTCAAACTCATGCTGGTAACCTCGAAAACACTATCCAGCCATCTCGTTCTCTGTCATCCCCTTCTCCTTGTGCCCTTTCCCAGCATCAGTGTCTTCTCCAGGGAGTCTTCTCTTCTCATGAGGTGGCCAAAGTACTGGAGCCTCAGCTTCAGGATCTGTCCTTCCAGTGAGCACTCAGGGCTGATTTCCTTAAGAATGGATAGGTTTGATCTTCTTGCAGTCCATGGGACTCTCAGGAGTCTTCTCCAGCACCAGAATTCAAAAGCAATAATTTTTATTAGTTTTTATTAAATATTACAAGAAAATAATAAAAAAAGAAATAGAAACAAAAATCAATACATAGCACTGTAAACACATTTGTTTACCTATTTTCCAACATGCAGACTAGAAAAGAAAAGAGACGAAAGATAAAAGAAAAGGAATAAAGGGGAAAAAATACTTTTCATAATCAATAATAACAAATCTCTACTTCAAACATTACAATATATAAATCCTAGTTAAAATATTATAAAAGGCATTCAGCACACATCTCTTAGTTTCTGGTTCACCTTTACATCTGTTCTTCAGTCACTTCCTTTCCTTGAGTTCTTTCATAGTCCATCAAATCTTTTCATTCTCTGTAGTCTTCACAAGGTTAGTCTAAGCACAACCAAACTTTCATGTTTGATCCCTGTTTGTGTAAATATTCATTTAAGCATTCCCATTGTTTCTGTACCATAGTTTTGGATTTGTGTCTCATTAAATCCATCAATTTGGCTAACTCCAGATACTCACATAATTTACTTAACCATTCCCTTTTTGTTGGGATATTATTTCCTTTCCAATAACTGGCTACCAATATTGTTGCGTATAGAAATATGTTAATTTTGTCTTTGGGGATATCCATACTCAAAATTCCTAATAAATATGCTTCTGCCCTTTTGTTATATGAAACCTCTATCAATTTTTTAATCTCTTCATGAATCATTTCCAAAAATTTTTTTGATCTCTGAACATTCCATCACATGATTGATTGATTGATTGATTGATTGATTGCATTTACACCCACCTTTTTCCTCCTGGGACATGATTTACATGACTCTCCCCCTCCTCATTCCATCCTCGTTACAACCCTGTGAGGTAGGCCAGGTTGAGAGGCAATGACTAGCCCCAAATCACCCAGTGAGCTTCATAGCTGAGTAGGGATTCGAAACCTGGGCTGGATCTACACTGACCTGTTTAACGTTATTTCCCCCATACAAATGATATGTTGTTTGAAAATGTCACGGGGCACACTTGTTTATTAAAATGTTGTTGTTGTTTAGTCATTTAGTCATGTCCGACTCTTCGTGACCCCCTGGACCAGAGCACACCAGGCACTCCTTCCTTCCACTGCCTCCCGCAGTTTCGTCAAACTCATGCTGGTCGCTTCAAGAACACTGTCCAACCATCTCGTCCTCTGTCGTCCCCTTCTCCTTGTGCCCTCCATCTTTCCCAACATCAGGGTCTTTTCCAGGAAGTCTTCTCTTCTCATGAGGTGGCCAAAGTCTTGGAGCCTCAGCTTCAGGACCTGTCCTTCCTGTGAGCACTCAGGGCTGATTCCCTTCAGAATGGAGAGGTTGGATCTTCTTGCAGTCCATGGGACTCTCAAGAGTCTCCTCCAGCACCAGAATTCAAAAGCATCCATTCTTCGCCGACCAGCCTTCTTTATGGTCCAGCTCTCACTTCCATACATCACTACTGGGAAAACCATAGCTTTAGCTATATGGGCCATGGTCGGCAAGGTGATGTCTCTGCTTTTTAAGATGCTGTCTAGGTTTGTCATTGCTAAAATTATTATTCTATTATTATTATTATAGGTGAGCTGTTGCCTCAAATTGGCGCAATCTTGCCAGAAATAGGCACCAATGGTGGCAGTGTTTCTCTGCCGCTGCTGGGCATGCCATCTGGTGGGGTCTTCTTCCGCCTGAGGCAGTGTCCCAAGCCTGCCTAATGGCTAGGCTGGCTTTGCTTCTGAATACCAGCTTTGGGGAACTGCAGGAGAGATTTGCTCTTGTGCTTGGACTCTGTTTGCCGGTTTCCCACAGGCAACTGTTCAACCACTGTGAGAACAGGCGGCTGGACTAGATAGGCCCCTGGCCTGATCCTGCAGGCTCTGCTTATGTTGTTAAAGGCAGGCGCAAACCCTGGCACTCTCACACATTTCCCATTCCCTGGAAGGATCTCAGGATCCTGGAAAAACTCGTGCCTGAAAAGGCACCAGAAGAGCTGGCCCAGACTGCTTCCTTTTTCTGCAGCCCCACATGCCACTTTTGCATTTCCAAGATATCAATATCAAAGGCAACACTTTCCCCTTGAAGGTAGGCGATAAGAGAGTTTCCGTCATACCTTGCCAGCCCCTTTAAGAGGCAAGGCTTGAAGTTCTTACTGTAAGGCAAAAGAAAAGGAGAGGGGAAAGCGCAAGGCTTTGATACCGCCTCAACTTTATTCTTTCTAGAACTTCGCTAAGGAAACGCAGGGCAGAACAAAAGAAAGCACTTCTGCGCACAACGGCTGGTGGATTTAAAATGAGACAAAGGAAGTCCTTTGCAGAGGGATATGTCTAGCACTGGATGCTAGGCGTGGCAGGTAAGTAGAGCCCCCAGGTTCTGAAGAAGCCTCCCTCAGAATACCAGCTGCTAGCAGCAGTTTGGTGTTAGTTTCATGCGCCAGGCACTCCAGAATACAGATAATATTTAATGCTGTATTGTTTTTAACACTCGATTGGGAGCTGCCCAGAGTGGCTAGGGAAATTCAGCCAGATTGGCAGGGTATAAATAATAAATTTATTATTATTATTATTATTATTATTATTATTATTATTATTAATGGGCTAGGTTAACGGGAGCGCAGAGAGTGACCTACAAGTTTTCAATCCTGCCCCCTCAAACAAGTCACACACCTCATATCTCAGCCGAGAGAGAGGTAGTGTGGTGTAGTGGTTAGAGTGTTGGACTAGGCCTTGGGAGCAGCGGCAGTAGGATTCACAACCACAGTGTGTCATGACCAACTTGGGTGGCTTTCCGAGAGGATTAGACAAATTCACGGGGGGCCAGTCCACTAGGCACGACTGAATGTGCAAATTTGGTAAGCTTCATATGCACACTGAATCACTGAATCTCTCCTCCGTCCCAAGTTGCGCCTGCGATCGAAGCAGCGTGCAGTTCCCAGGGCCATGCAGGGGAGTTCATGTGCACAGCAACATCCGCAGGCAACATGATGAGACAGACGCTTTGGAGAAAACTTGCCAAGACAGTCAGTGCAGAATCAAACTCAGGAGAGCTCTGCCCATCACTAGCAGAAACCAACATTTCCCACTGAAATTCTTACATGCATCTATTGATCTCAAAACATCGATGCCTTCTTGTCTAAAATAAGCAAGGTGGTTTGCAGCAGTTAAAGCTCAGGCTTGAAGCAGAGTGACTGTAAAGAGCAGCCCCATGGGTCAATAAGAAGACCATTTTTACAACTGAAAGTTTAGCTGAATCTGAAAAGATGATTGCCCTGAACAAGAAGCCCATAGAATCAGAGAATTGTATGGTTGGGACCCAAGGGTCATCTAGTCCCAGTGGCGTAGCGTGGGGGCGCAGGGGGGGCCGGCCGCACCGGGCGCAACATCGGGGGGGGGGGCGCTCACCGCCTCCGGAGTCGCCGAAGAGCCTCGGGCGCAGGCTGTAGCAGAGCCCCATGTCTCGCGGAACCAACGAGCTGGCAGCGGCTCTCAGCGCTCGCCGCGGTCCCCGCGCGTCAGGGCCGCGGAGGGCGCACCAGGCAGCCCCTCCTCACAGCCCCGCCGCCGCCGCCGCTGCTGCAGCTGCTGGGCCATGTTGCATTTTCCTCGCCTCTCTTCCCTCCTCCTCCTCCAGGCAAGCGGCGTCGTTTGGGCGGCAGCGCCAGCGGCAACTCGCCTCAGACACGGACCCCCCGCCGCTGCCGTGGCTACCTTACCGTAAATACCCCAGCCCAGACAGCAGCAAGAAGAAGCTGGCAGCGGCGGCAGGTTAGGGGTTAGGGGGCGCAAATTACTTGCCTTGCCCCGGGTGCTGACAACCCACGCTACGCCACTGTCTAGTCCAACCCCCTGCAATGCAGGAATCTGAACTAGATCATACATCACAGATTGCCATCCAGCCCCTGCTTTTAAAAACCTCCAAGAAATGAGAGTCCTGCACCTTCTGAGGGAGTCTGTTCCATTCATTGCCAAAGAGCTCTTCCCATCAGAAAGTTCTTCCTGATGTTTAGTCAGAATCTCCTTTCTTGTAACTTGAAATGGTTCAGGCCCTGCTCTCCAGAGCAGGAGAATACAAGCTTGCTCCATCTTCCCTGTGACAGCCCTTCAGATATTAGAAGATGGTTCTCATATCTCCTCTCGGTCTCCTCTTTTCCAGGCTAAACTTACCCAGCTCCTTCAACCGTTCCTCGTCAGTCTTGGTTTCCAGACCCCTGATCATCTCAGTCACCCTTTTCTGCACACATTCCAGATTGTCAATATCCTTCTTAAATTGTGGGACCCAGAATTGTACACAGTACTCCAGGTGAGGTCTGACAAAAGCAGAATGTTGTTGTTTAGTTGTTTAGTCGTGTCCGACTCTTCGTGACCTCATGGACCAGAGCACGCCAGGCATTTCTGTCTTCCACTGCCTCCCGCAGTTTAGTCAAACTCATGCTGGTAGCTTCAACAACACTGTCTAACCATCTCGTCCTCCATCGTCCCCTTCTCCTTGTGCCCTCCATCTTTCCCAACATCAGGGTCTTTTCCAGGAAGTCTTCTCTTCTCATGAGGTGGCCAAAGTCTTGGAGTCTCAGCTTCACGATCTGTCCTTCCAGTGAGCACTCAGGGCTGATTTCCTTCAGAATGGAGAGGTTTGATCTTCTTGCATTCCATGGGACTCTCAAGAGTCTCCTCCAGCACCATAATTCAAAAGTATCAATTCTTCGGCGAGCAGAATAGAGAGGGGCTATTTCTTCCTTCTTCTTGGGAGAAAAGCAATGACAAACCTAGACAGTATCTTAAAAAGCAGAGACATCACCTTGCCAACAAAGGCCCATATAGTCAAAGCTATGGTTTTCCCAGTGGTGATGTATGGAAGTGAGAGCTGGACCATCAAGAAGGCTGATCGCCGAAGAATTGATGCTTTTGAGTACTTTTTCTCACAGCACAGTTAAACTGTGGAACTCTCCCACAGAAGGCAAAGTTGGCCACCAACGTGGATGGCTTTAAAAAAGGATTAGCAAATTCAGGGAGGGGGAGAGGACTACAAATGGCTAGAGGTGCCATTTGGAAAACTAATATCATAACTGGAGAGAGACCTGTTGGAATGTAAAATGTAAAAGTGCTGTCTAAAATGTCTAAAATATTATTGGAATGGGAGACAAAGGGTGAGCAAGTAAAATAATCAACTATAAACTGGGCAATAGATATCGGTCATAATATAGACATGGAAGCATGGAAACAATTGTGGAATATGGATATGAAATTTACAGCATGTTATGGCCTAAGAGAAAATTATATGAAAATGATTTATCGATGGCCTCTAACACCGAATAAACTGGCAAAAATGTATAAATCTAAATCAAATTAGTGTTGGAAATGTAAAGAGAAAAAAGGTTCTTTTTATCATATGTGGTGGTCTTGGAGTAAGGTTAAGGCTTACTGGGAAATGATACATAATGAAATGAAAAGTATGTTTTAAAAAAAACCAGAAGCTTTTCTCTTGGGAATTATAGGGTCAGAACTACCTAAACTGTATAGAATTCTATTTACGTACGCTACTACAGCAGCAAGAATGCTACTCACCCAAAAATGGAAAGAAGCAGAAGTCCCAGCAAAGGAAGAATGGATAAAAAAACTTATGGAATATGCAGAAATGGCAAAACATACCGGAAGAATGAGAAATCAAAAGAACAAACTTTTTTATAAAAGAATGGAAATGGTTTATTGAATATTTACAGATAAATTGCAAATAGGTAAAAACACTGGCAGGATTATTGTAATAACCTGCAGCTTCGTAAGTGTATATATTTAAAGAAGATGAATAAATGAGCAAATTAGGTTAATTTGGATATGCAGAAGATACTAAAAATAAATTTAAGGAACTGCAGAAAGAGGGGAAAGGAAGCCAAGTTTTGAAATGTCAAAATGATTGTAAAATCAGTGAAAAGTATAACTCTGAAAAGTAGAAATACTTTTCTTTTTTAATGGCTAGGATCCCTCTGCTCTGCCTTTGCAGCTGGACGTAGCAGCAAATCCACTCCACTTCCCAGTGGGGAGGAGTTGCGGTGGACTGCGTGGCCACCCACTCCCCACCGTTGCCTAGGGGATCCCGGCCACGTCAGAGCCCGGCCAGCCAATCCGCTGGCTGGGGGGCGTGGCCGGGGCCGTTTAAATGGAGGAATGAGCCAGAGGACTTCCTCTTTGGCTTGCTTCCTCAATCACCCGCCCTCCCTCCCTATTTTGCAGGTTAGGCAATGGCCTTGCTATGGACTTCAGTTCGTCGCCTTGGTTGTCCGAGGGGCCTGGTAGGAATTTTTCCACTTGGCAAATTGGCACTGGCCACTTAGTTTTCGCCTACCTCGTAGCAATCATCACAACTTTGTTAGGGTTGCGGTTAGGCATTGTTTGACCTTGTGTGGGGGAGGGGATGTGTGGCCATCACCAGCCCCTCCATGCTTAAGGATATTCCGTTAAAGGAATCCGGGGGTGTTGATCTTGTCCGAAGCCCGGCTGGGGGCTAGGGCCATGACACGACCCCCGCGGGAACACCAGGGGGAGCTTGAGTTGGTCCGCATCGACAGGGCTCCCCCTTCCGGTGGTTGACCCTTACTGGACTTCCTGCGCAATGGGCAGGAGTCAGATATAGTCAGGTCCAATCGATGTCTAAGCCAATACCGCTCACATTCTGTAATTCAATAAAGTTGTGGCCAAAATTTGCCCAGTAACATAAACCTAATATCTGTGTCCTTGTGTGAGTTATTTCCAACGAGGGGGTGGCTGCGGGGTCTCGACACGCAATTCTTCTGAACACCAGTTGCTGGAAGCTACAGGAGAGGGGTCTTGTGTTCGAATCCTGCTTTCGGGTTTTCCCCATGCATCTGGTTGGCTCCCGAATCTCCCTGTCTCCCCATTCCTCCTTTTCTTCTTCATCTAATTGCCTATTTATTAATCATTTTCTATTGTCTCCCTCGAGGACCAGGCTCAGGATGGAAGGCGACAACAAAAACAGGGGGAGATCAGAGCCGGAGCTGGCAGGAAACGCGCCAGGATTTTGCAGCCGTCCTTTCACTCCCTGCGCAAACCACTTTGCCTCTGCCCCAAATGCAATGTGATTTCTCTCTGCTTAACCTCCTGCCCTTTCCTCTAATGATTTCCCCCAGCACTCGGGGACTAGCGGGGCGGAGGGAGGCCCAGGGAAGGACAGAAAAGCTGGCGCAATTAGCCGACAGCCAAGCAAAAGAACAGCGTGTTTCCTGGGCTTAGTTTGCCAATCTTTTCCGCGGCGTATCTTAGCGGGCATCTGTAGGGGACGGAGAGACTTGAGGCAGGACATTACGCTCTGGTTCGGGGCTTCTTTTGTTTGGACCGATAAAGGTTTTAATTGGAGTGTTTAGGCCTCCATTCTCCTAAAGAGGCAGATTTGCTCCGATAAAAGTGAAATAAAAAAAATAAATAAAGCCTTTCTTGGGCTGAGAGGAAATATTCAGAGAGATAGATCTGGCCTGTCAGCAGCCCTCTGGGACCGATGGACACAGCGGACTGCTAATGCGGGGCAGATTTCCATAGTAAATGTAGGGACTCTGCTGTTCTGGGACCCGTATTTTCACAGGATGGTAGAACGGCAGAGATTGGGGGGACCCAAGGGTCATCTAGACCAACCCCCTGCAATGCAGGAATCTCAACTAAAGTCTCAATGACAGGTGACCATCCAACCTCTGCTTAAAAACCTTCAAGGAATAATAATAATAATAATAATAATAATAATAATAATATATTATTTAACCCCCCCCCCATCTGGCTGGGCTTCCCCAGCCACTCTGGGCGGCTTCCAACAAAATGTTGTTCTTGTTGCTGCTGTTGTTGTTTAGTCGTTTAGTCGTGTCTGACTCTTCGTGAAACCATGGACCAGAGCACGCCAGGCACTCCTGTCTTCCACTGCCTCCCACAGTTTGGTCAAACTCATGTTCATAGCTTCAAGAACACTGTCCAACCATCTTGTCCTCTGTCGTCCCCTTCTCCTTCTGCCCTCCATCTTTCCCAACATCAGGGTCTTTTCCAGGGAGTCTTCTCTTCTCATGAGGTGGCCAAAGTCTTGGAGCCTCAGCTTCAGGATCTGTTCTTCCATTGAGCACTCAGGGCTGATTTCCTTCAGAATGGATAGGTTGGATCTTCTTGCAGTCCATGGGACTCTCAAGAGTCTCCTCCAGCATCATAATTCAAAAGCATCAATTCTTCAGTGATCAGCCTTCTTTATGGCCCAGCTCTCACTTCCATACATCACTACTGGGAAAACCATAGCTTTAACTATACGGACCTTTGTCGGCAAGGTGATGTCCCTGCTTTTTAAGATGCTGTCTTAACTTTAAGATGCTGTCTTAACAAAATATTAAAATACAGTAATCCATCAAACATTAAAAGCTTCCCTAAACAGGGCTGCCTTCAGATGTCTTCTAAAAGTCTGGTAGTTGTTCTTCTCTTTGACATCTGGTGGGAGGGCGTTCCACAGGGCAGATGCCACCACCGAGAAGGCCCTCTGCCTGGTTCCCTGTAACTTGGCTTCTCGCAGTGAGGGAACCACCAGAAGGCCCTTGGCACTGGACCTCGGTGTCCGGGCAAAACGATGGGGGTGGAGACGCTCCTTCAGAAAGGAAGGAAGGAAAGTCCACCATGTTTCATGGGAGACGGTTCCACTGTCAAGCGGTTCTTCTTGTCAGAAAGTTCTTCCTGATGTTCAGTCGGAATCTCCTTTCTTGTAACTTGAAGCCATGCGTTTGAGTCCTACCCTCCAGAGAAGGAGAAAGCAAGTATGTTATCTCCTCCGTGTGACAGCCCTTAAGATATTGGAAGATGGCTCTCCTATCTCCTCTCAGTCTCCTCTTTTCCAGGCTAAGCATACCCAGATCTTTCAACCGTTCCTCATACGGCTTGGTTTCCAGACCCTCGGTCATCTTGGTCGCCCTCCTCTGAACACCTACCAGCTTGTCAACATCCTTCTTAAATTGTGGCACCCAGAACTGGACACAATATTCCAGGTGTGCTCTGACCAAGGCAGAAGAGAGCAAGACTATGGTTTGCTACGATCTGGACACTAGATTTCTGTTGATGCAGTCTGGAACAGCATTAGGCTTTTTTGCTGCTGCATCACACTGTTGACGTTCCCACAACACAACCTCAGAATATGGAGCAATCTTTGCCAGGCATGGAACTGGCATATTTCATTTCTTTTGCATTCAAAACAATGGGAGGAAAACTGTTTCTGAAAAACAAGAACCAAACCAAGCTGATAACCTGCATTAGGGAATTAAAAATAAATAAATGCATGCACACACACACACACACACACACACACCCCACACACACCTTCTGGTCTCCCAACAGAAGCCTGGTAAACTCCTTCATCTGCCTTCCTTTCTCCCTCCCGTCACCTTAAATGTTTACAATATATTTCCTCGCAAAATATGCATGCCTAACAGAGCAATTGAAAAATCGCTCCGTTCAGCATACATATTTTGTGAGAAAATACATTCCCCAAAATATGTATTCGAGTGCTTAGTTAAATATGAATTGTTTTATGTGCAGACCTTTTGTATATTAAAAAAACCCACAATAATAATTGCAGATTAATGCAGAAATGGGACAGACTTGTGTATGGCTGCATGCAAAGCTGAAACAGCCTAGGCATAGACTGATCTGTCCATCCCAAGTTCCAAGCAACATCCTGTGTCGGTGAGTCCCGCAGGTGAAATGCAGAGCCATCTCTTTTTGCCCGCCTGAACCCTCTCATCTCCCCCTTGGATCGGGGAAGCTCTTTTCAAATATATTGTTTTTCTCGAAATGCTCTCTGCTGAACACTTAAGCTTCGTTTTAAAAAAAATTCAAATAAATTGCTACAGCTGCCTTCTATTTCCCCCCTTCACTAAAGTGTCCCAGCTGGCTTTTAAGCCTTCATAGGAGAAGATCACCCTCCACCATCCCGATCAATTTAGCTGCACATTTCGGTACCTTTTCCAACTCCCGGCTGTAATCTTTAGTTAATTTAAAATAAAGCATTCAGATAGAAGTTAATAACACATGTAAAATATATTTAGAAGGCAGGGCAGGGGAACCCACAACAGGAAAGTATATCCTGTCTGAACACAGAGCTTAAACAGATTGGAAGGGGAAAGATGAGATACACCAGGCTGTTTCTCATATATGGGCGTATTATCAGATACAATACTCCAACTGCATTTGACCCCTCGGCACATGCTGATTTTAATTTCCTTATCGTGTATATGCATTGTCTTAATCTACTTTTTGCTAGAGGTCTCCAAAAGAGCAGCCAGGTTTGAGAATCAGCATAGACTTCTTTGGCAATCACTCATAGCCAAGTAAGACACGATAATAATAATAATAATAATAATAATAATAATAATAATAATAATAATAATAATAATTTATTTATACCCCACCCATCTGGCTGAGTTTCCCCAGCCACTCTGGGCGGCTCCCAATCAGTGTTAAAAACAGTACAGCATTACATATTAAAAACTTCCCTGAACAGGGCTGCCTTAAGATGTCTTCTGAATGTCAGGTAATTATTTATCTCTTTGACATCTGACAGGAGGGCATTCCACAGGGCGGGCGCCACCACCGAGAAGGCCCTCTGTCTGGTTCCCTGTAGCCTCACTTCTCACAAGGAGGGAACTGCCAGAAGGCCCTCGGCGCTGGACCTCAGTGTCTGGGCTGAACGATGGGGGTGGAGACGCTCCTTCAGGTATACAGGACCGAGGCCGTTTAGGGCTTTAAAGGTCAGCACCAACACTTTGAGTCGTGCTCAGAAACGTACTGGGAGCCAATGCAGATCTCTCAGAACCGGTGTTATGTGGTCCCGGCGGCCACTCCCAGTCACCAGTCTAGCTGCCACATTCTGGATTAATTGCAGTTTCCGGGTCACCTTCAAAGGTAGCCCCACGTAGAGCGCGTTGCAGTAGTCCAAGCGTGAGATAACTAGAGCATGCACCACTCTGGCGAGACAGTTCCCGGGCAGGTAGGGTCTTAGCCTGCGTACCAGCTGGAGCTGGTAGACAGCTGCCCTGGACACAGAGTTAACCTGCGCCTCCATGGACAGCTGTGAGTCCAAAATGACTCCCAGGCTGCGCACGGTCTTAACAGTGAGTCCGTAAGTGGCTGTGGAGGCCAGTTCTGGAGCCACACATCCTTCCACAGTGGGGACATAGGTTTCCAGGTGGGAGTTGATCATGGTGAGGGTTTGCCAAGCGTGCTTTCCTCTTAGCACGTTTCTCCCTTGCGTCCTGAGTTCGAGTGTCTTCAAAGCCCATGACACCTTTGGTAAAGGCTGTTTTCCAATTGGAGCGCTTACAGGCCAGTGTTTCCCAGCTATCAGTGCTTATACTACATTTTAATAGATTTTCCTTGAGACAGTCTTTAAACCTATTTTGTTGTCCACTGCTATTTCGCTTTCCATTAAAGTTGGGAGTAGAGTAGTTGCTTTGGAAGACGATAATCAGGCCTCTGCACAACATGACCCGTCCAACAAAGTTGATGTTGAAGAATCATTGCTTGGACACTGGTGATCTTTGCTTCTTCCGGTACACTAACATTAGTTTGCCAGTCTTCCCAAGTGATGTGTAAATTTTTTCGGAAACTCCGTTGATGGAATCTTTTGTGGAGTTGGAGATGGCATTTATAAGTGGTCCATGTTTCACTAGTGTTCACAAGTTGGTAGTACAGTAGCATTGTAAACAAGCATTTTGGTTTCCCTGCAAATGTTTGGGTCCTCAAACACTCTGTACTTCATTCGGGAGAAAGCTACACTCACAGAGCTCAGGAGATGCTGAATTTCGGCATCAATGTTGGCCCTTGTGGAAAGATAACTGCCCAGGTTGGAGAAGTGACCGATATTTTCCAATGTTACACCATTAAGTTGGATTTGTGGCTCTGCAAAGAGGTTGTTTTGTGCTTGTTAGTGCAGCACTTTGGTTTTTTTGGATACTGAGCGATAAGCCAAGCTTTCTGTAAGCCTCTGCAAAGATATTTAGGATAGTTTGGAGGTCATCTTCTGAGTGTGCACACACTACGTTATCATCAGCATACTGAAGCTCTATGACAAACGTTATGGGAACCTTACTCTTTGCTTTCAGCCTACCCAAGTTAAAGAGCTTTCCATCTGTTCAATATATGATTTCTACCCCAGTGGGGAGTTTCCCTTCCACCAAGTGTAGGATCATGGCAATGAAAATAATAAATAGAGTTGGGGCAATAACACATCCTTGTTTAACGCCTGATCCTTCTGTGAATGGTTCACTTTGAAAGCCATTGTTTTCTGTGATTGTTGTCATCATATTATCGTGGAGGAGCCAAAGGATGTTCAAAAATTTATCTGGGGAGACGATTTTCAGAAGGACAGTCCACAGGGCATTACAATTTACAGTATCGAAGGCCTTAGTCAAGTGAATAAATGCCATATACAGGGGTTGGTTTTGCTCTCTGCATTTTTCTTGAAGCTTTAGAGAGGTATATTGAGGGGCAGTGTGGGGTAGTGGCTGGAGCACTGCACTTTAGACTGGGGAGCCTGGGGCTCAGAGATGAATCTGGGGTTGTAGCTCCTCTTAAGTTCTTACGTTCTGCATGCAGAGCTGATTCTCTACCACGGGAATCACAGGACTCAGAGTGGCTCCCACAAATCAAAATGATGCAGATAAAATACAGAATACTCCTATTCTATTAGAGTTTAATTCCTTGTTAATGATTATCTTTGATATGTTTTTAAACTTTAATAGAATTAAAATATAAAAAACCCATTAACATACAGATAATAAAAACTGTGTAGCACTGTTAAAGCCCTTTCATTAAAGAAAATGAAAACGGGAGGGGGCAGGGACAACAACAACAAGTTTCCAAAGTCCTGTTGGAATAAAACTGTCTTCATCTGCCAGTGGAAGGACAGCAGTCTATTATGGTGTTGTTGTTGTTGTTTAGTCATTTAGTCGTGTCCGACTCTTCGTGACCCCATGGACCAGAGCACGCCAGGCACTCCTGTCTTCCACTACCTCCCGCAGTTTGGTCAAACTCATGCTGGTAACCTCGAAAACACTATCCAACCATCTCGTCCTTTGTCGCCCCCTTCTCCTTGTGCCCTCCATCTTTCCATTAACACCTCCATTATGGTGTTATTAATGGTATAATAATAATCCTCCACATCTGTCCCGATACAATGTACAAAATATAATTTTGAAAAAGCTAACAGTTACAAAACAGCACAACAAATAATAATAACAGAAGACAAGTTTTTAAAGCATAAAAAAAATGGACACCTACTGCAAAGACCTTTTCATCCAGCTGGCAAAGTTGGACAGAACAAAAAAATGTCCCCTATTGTATCTCGACAGGAAAGCTGTTCCACAGAACAGGAGCAGACACCGTTAAAAGCCCTGCCCTAAATAATTGTGGGGTGTGGACTCCCACTGTCTTGGGCAGGGGTCAGCAGCCTAAGGCCCATGGGCCAGAAGCGGCCCACGGAGGCCGTTTAACCGGCCCAAGAGCCACCACCGAACCAAGCTGCCTGCTCGGCGAGTCCCTGCGCGCTGCACTAAACTGGCGCAAAGACTCTCTTCCGTGGTTCTGGAAATCGTTTCTGCGCATGCCCAGACACCGAAAATCGTGGGATTGGTCCAGCCCATGCCCGGTCAGCCTTGCCAACCTCTGTACAGTCATACCTCAGGTTGAAGTAGCTTCAAGTTAAGTATTTTGGGGTTGCACTCCGCGGTGACCCGGAAGTAACGGAGCACGGTATTTCTGGGTTTTGCCACTCGCGCATGCGCATGTGCTCAAAATGACGAAACGCGACCCGTTCACACGCAGCGAAACGCAACCTGTGCACACGCAGAAGCGCAGTCACGTGTTGCGTTTACTTCAGGATGCGAACAGGGCTCCGGAACGGATCCCGTTTGTATCCAGAGGTACCACTCTATTGGATTTGTGACCATTATGCTCACTTGCCTTCAGTAGCAATACAGCTCTGCTGGATAAAATACAATTGCCTCTGGCCTATTTTTGGGAATCCTGCAACGTGTTTAAGTTTTTACTCTGCTAACTATACGTTGGAATCTGCTCTGGATCGATACTGAGTAGAATTGCAGGACAGGCACTCCTATCCATCTAGGACACCTGGACCTGCGGTGATCAAGGCGTAAGAAGCCTCAAGCCTGTGGACCAAATGTGGCCTGCCCAGCCTTTCTCTCTGATCATTGGGCCTCTTCCCCTGAAGCACGTGCAGAGCACCCAAGCCAGAATTGTGTGAATCAGAAGCATCCCTTTGTATCCTGCAATCTCCAGTGCTTTTATTTATGGGTACAGCTGAGTAATGTACCATCTCCTCCTTACACACACAAACACACACCTCCTCCTCGTCCCTCTCTTCTCCTCGTTCCCTCCTCTAGAATTACAGCAGCACTTATGGGGAGAAAGTACAGAAACCTTAAAGAATAATGGCTAGTTTGCAACGGTGGGATTTATTTGAGTCCAGATGGTTATCCTGTATAAAATACAGCATCTGCTCGCAATTGCTTAAGAGAGATTTAAAGCTGTGGAGTCTTGCAGACAGAGCCCTAGAAATGGAGAATCTGTAATGCTTTCCTGGCCAAGGTCCCAGGCAGCGCATAAGAACATGGGAAGGCAGGCTGCAGGATCCAGCCAGTAGTCCATCGAGTCCAGCATCCTGTTTTCGCATTGGTGCTCCAGGCACCTTTTGCAAGGGCACCTTATGGCAGAGATGGGCTCATAGAATTATGGAGAGCCGGAAGGGACCCAGGGTCATCTAGTCCAACCCCCTGCAATGCAGGAATCTCTTGACCAAAAATGCGGCTCAAACCTGCAACCCTGAGAAGGGAACCAACTAGAATAAAATATGGGACTCAGGTAAGCCCCACCCCATATGATTGATCACATGACACAGTGCACACACACCATTTGAATAGGAATGCCCATCAACTTTGTGGGGCTCGGTCCCTTTAAATATTTTATTGTGGGGACTGCCGCCCCCACAGCCTCTAGGACAGCAGTTCTCAACCTGTGGGCCCCCAGATGTTGTTGGACTACAACTCCCATCATCCCTGAGCTCCATCCTTGCTAGCTAGGGATGATGGGAGTTGTAGTTCAACAACATCTGAAGACCCACAGGTTGAGAAAGGCTGCTCTAGGGGTTGGTTTACATGACCCTGAGATTAAGAGTCTCATGCTCGAGATGGGAAGAAGACAAAGTCTCTACTGGAGAAGAATAGGAAATCAAACTGTAAGACAATGCCAGTGTGGTGTAGTGGTTAAGAGTGGTGGACTCGTAATCTGGTGAACCGGGTTCGCTTCCACGCTCCTCCACATGCAGCTGCTGGGTGACCTTGGGCTAGTCACACTTCTCTGAAGTCTCTCAGCCTCACTCACCTCACACAGTGTTTGTTGTGGGGGAGGAAGGGAAAGGAGAATGTTAGCCGCTTTGAGACTCCTTTGGGTAGTGATAAAGCGGGATATCAAATCCAAACTCCTCCTCCTCCTCTTCTTCTTCTTCTTCTTCTTCTTCTTCTTCTTCTTCTTCTTCTTCTTTGCCGAAATGGCAAAACTGACCGGAAAAGCTCACGAATCAAGAAGACCAAAATTTCAACAAAGAATGGGGGAAATTTATAACTTATCTTCAAGACCATTGTAAGCAGATGAAAACATTAGCTGGATTCCAATAACACTTGTAATGTAGCAAGTAAGATAAAGGTAAAAGGACCCCTGACCATTAGGTCCAGTCGTGGCCGACTCTGGGGTCATCTCGCTTTATTGGCCAAGGGAGCCGGCGTACAGCTTCTGGTCATGTGGCCAGCATTACTAAGCTGCTTGTGGCGAACCAGAGCAGCGCACGGAAACGCCGTTTACCTTCCCACTGGAGCAGTACCTATTTATCTACTTGCACTTTGACGTGCTTTCGAACTGCTAGGTTGGCAGGAGCAGGGAACTCACCCCATCACGGGGTTTTGAACCGCCGACCTTCTGATCGGCAAGCCCTAACCCACAGCGCCACCCACGTCCCATAATGTAGCAAGTACTATGGAGTTAATGGAGTTATATAAAACATGGACTATTGAAAACGATGCAGTAGAAAAAGTGTAATAACAGGACCCATGGAAGGGAAGGTGGGAAGTCAAGAGACTGGGAAGAATTTTAAAGTGTTGGTGTGTATGGTTGTATTGTTATGATCTTAAATTAGTAAAATAAAATTTAAATAGATAAAAAAGAGAGATTCTCATGTTCTACTGACTGAGCTACCCCAGAAATCAGGGACAGAGAACTGTGTCTGACTGGAGGGCTGTATCCACTGATGTCCAATCCTGTGGGCAAGAAAAATCTACAAGGAGAAAGCAACCCACAGAACTGGAGAAGGGTATTTTTCACCTTTGGAGAGGGCGGGGGATATATTCCCATCTTTGGCAGGTATTGGAGTGTGCATTACACAGCCTGAGAACCAGCAGATGCCAGGTCCCAATTTCAAATGTCGCCTCGCATCCCATTTCCTGCTCCTGATGTATGAATAATGGAGTGTGCGGAGCTCTGGAGGTGAGGGAGCCTCCTTCCCTCGCGAACTCTCTCGACAGACGCAATCTTTGCTAATTGCGACGCTGAGCCCGGCCAATTCGGCGGAGCAGGATGGTGCTGCCAAGCAAGCTTGAGCCATCTGTGCATCCTCAGCCATCGCGGGGCAGGTGGACGTGTCTTTCGGGGCGTGGGGAAGGCCCCTGGCTTGGCGGCAGGACATCTGCTCTGCACGCCGAAGGTCGCCGGTTCAATCCCCGAGACCTCCCGTTAAAACCAGGGCCACGGCCAATTTTTGCGAGGCTCTCTTTTTTCACAGCAAGAAGTGCTGATTTGGGTACAGTTTCCTCTCAAAGAGCAGCGCTTCCTTAGGAAAAGCCACCTTTCCCTGCAAAATCACCCCTTTCTCTCTCTTGGTAGGCGCTTTGTCAAGAGAGTGAGAAGGACCGGTGTGTGGGACGGCTCCTTTGCGTGGCAGGGGTGGGAAAGAAACTGGGTTCGGTTTGCATTTTAGCGCAACCCCCCCCCCCCCATGTGTGCTTTCTGAAGCAGTATGCCAACCTGAAACACAGGCATTGCTTCCAACTCTGGCATTTCTCTGGATTTTTCAATGGAGTTTCCCAATGCAAAAATGTATATTTTGGGCAGAGCCATAGCTACGGGGGGGGGGGGGGGGGAGAGAGAGCTAGTCAGGTGTTTTGCCCCAGGAGAGGAGCACCACTGAATCTCCCATTCTGTGTGTGTATATGCAAGTGGGGGGGGGGGTACCACGCCACACTGAGTCTTGTCTTTGACCCAGGTGAAATAAAGCTTGGTTTCACTCCTGTATTGGGCAAAAGTGTGCACAATAATATTTTTAGGTGAGAGGGTGTTCAAAAATTCATTATATCTGGGGGGAAATTTCTTGCCCTGAATGCATATGGTAGACAAAATTATGTAAAATAATGTGTCTGTTCGGAGAAACATGCCTGAAATGTCTATTAATTTTATATTTATTTATTTATTTATTTATTTATACATACATACATACATACATACATACATACCCTGCCCATCTGGCTGGGTTTCCCCAGCCACTCTGGGCGGCTCCCAAGCGAATATTGAAAACACAATACAGCATCAAACATTAAAAACTTCCCTAAACAGGATTGCCTTCAGATGTCTTCTAAAAGTCAGATAGTTGTTTATTTCCTTGACATCTGATGGAAGGGCATTCCGCAGGGCAGGCACCACCACTGAGAAGGCCCTCTGCGTGGTTCAGGTATACTTCAGATATACTGGGCCAAGGCTGTTTCGGGCTTTAAAGGGCAGTACCAATACTTTGAATTGTGCTCAGAAATGTACTAGGAGCCAATGTAGGTCTTTCAGGACTGGTGTTATATGGTCTCGGCGGCCGCTCCCAGTCACCAGTCTAGCTGCCGCATCCTGGATTAGTTGTAGTTTCCGGGTCACCTTCAAAGGTAGCCCCATGCAGAGCGCATTGCAGTAGTCCAAGCGGGAGATAACTAGAGCATGCACCACTCTGGCGAGACAGTCTGCAGGCAGGTAGGGTCTCAGCCCATGTACCAGATGGAGCTGGTAGACAGCTGCCCTGGACACAGAATTGACCTGCCTACAGTTACACATATGGTCATACATAAATTGATTGATTTATTGATTGTCATGGACTGACTGAATGGAGAGGAATTGGGGGAGGCACCAGCTGGGGAAACCCCACAGGAAGAAGGCTCAGAGCCAATGAACTGGGACGATGATAAGTGATTAGAGGGAGAAGACTGGCGGTGGTATTGGAAGCTCAAGAGGCAACAGGGTTTGGTGAGCAGAGAGACTCTGTGACAGAGAGAAGTCCAGAATCAGAGGCAGAAGTTGGAGAGGAGGGAGCCCAAGAGGCAGAGATGAGTCAGGCTGGTGAAGAAGCCAGGGGTTATCCCCCTCCTGCTGTGACCAGCTTCCCAACCACCCCCAGAACCAGAAGAGGTATGAAAAGGGAGGAACAAAGACAGACACGATGATGTAGATTGCAAAGGGAGGAGCCAGCAGAGGAGGAGGAGACTTAGGCAACTGTAGGGAGGGACCTTCAGTTCACACACCTGCCCTATAGGAGCAAGATTCCTCTGTCCCCACAGTAACTGGGACAAGTTACTGTGCTCACCATGCCTGGCTTCCAGAGTCAACCTTGCTTCCTTTACTAAAGAGTTAACTTCACTTACGCTGTGTGATTTATTGCTGACCTGCTCCTGACGCTGATTTATCAGTTCCTGGTGTGTGGGTGTGGGTGTGTGTACACATACACATCAGAAACAGATGCAAGAATTGGAATTGGGTTAGCTGAAGATGAGTACATATAAGAAACTCTCATTATTCCATCCTTACTTGAAAGGAGGTGACAATTTACCTCAGTCCTCATACATTCCCCTGACAGATGACCGAAGCCCCACTTTTTGCAGGAGGCAAGAGTTTTTGCAAAAGGGGAATCCTGCAAACTAGTCTTCCACCTGGAACCTTAGAGAGGTTCAGACCAATCATATCCGGGTACCCAGTCTGGTTAGACTCCATTGCCCATCATCATCTCGGCTCATTGGTCATGCTGGCTGAGGCTGATGAGTGTTCGGAATCCAGCAACGCTTTGAGAGCTCCGCTTTGGCTACCCCCGGAGCAGATGGGCCATCAATCTGAGCTGGTGTAAAGCCTGATATGGTCACGTGTGCAAGTGAGGCGGAAAGGAACTTTCCTGTGTTTCTGGAGCAGAGACATCATTAGCCCAGAGGTTCCAGGCAGTGAAATTAGCACATTTCAGAAGCTCCGCATGCATCATTGAGAGAGAAACAGATTGAACTCCTTAGGGTTTGCAGTTAAACTTTGCCAGGGTTTCTGCTCCCGTTAAAGGAGTCAGGTGTGTGATTCTAGCCTTCTCGCTTTAAAAATAAAATAAAATAAGAAGATGAGCTAGGCAAGATAACTTGAACCAGAAAGAGAAGGCCTGGGATGCATGATCTAAGTTCAATCATTCACCTTAGAGCCTTGAGATGCCACACCAAAGCACCTCTACACCATCAGCAGAATAAAACCTTCGTGCAGGGAATCCAGAGGTTGAGAGCATCTTCAACAAGCTCAGAAGCTGCGCTCAACGACGTCCCGCCAGGGAGAACTAGAGATGGAGGAGACATCCCAAAACAATTTGCGAATTGAGGCACAACCTTATCCTTCGAAACTTGGACTTCTCCAAATTTTGCAATGCAGTTCTCCAGCCAAGTGAAATGTGCAGAAAAAGGAACTTAGCAGGGGGAAGTGCGCATGGAATGCATGTGTTCTTGACAATGGCATACAAAACGCATTGTATTTGGGGAATCGCTTTGCAAAAATGTGTACATTAAGCAAATTTGTCTGCAAAAATGTGTATATTAGGAAAAATTCTGCTGAATTCTCACAAGGGCTGTTTTTCTAATAAAAGCATTCAGAGACGGAAGTGAAAATGTGGAGAATTGACACGGGCAAGGGGCAAGAAGGAATTGAGAGAAACTGAAATTGATGCAGCAGCCAAAAAGAAGCCCTAATGCTATTCCAGGCTGCATCAACAGAATTCTAGTGTCCAGCTCAAGGGAAGTAACAGTACCACTCTATTCTGCCTTGGTCAGAGCACACTAGGAATACTGTGTCCAATTCTGGGTAACAAAATTTAAGAAGGATGTTGACAAGCCGGAAGATGTGCAGAGGAGGGTGACCAAGTTGATCAAGGGCGTAGAAACCAGGCCTTATGAGGAACAGTTGCGGGAGCTGGGTAGCCTGGAAAAGAGGAGACTGAGAGGAGATATGATAGCTATCATCAAATATCTCAAGGGCTGTCACATGGAAGATGAAGCAAGATTGTTTTCTTCTGCTCCAGAGGGTTGGACTCAAACCAATGGCTTCAAGTTACAAGAAAGGAGATTCCGACTAAACGTCAGGAAGAACTTTCTGACAGTAAGAGCCATTTGACAGTGGAACTGTCTCCCATGAAACGTGGTGGACTTTCCTTCCTTGGAGGTTTTTCAACAGAGGTTGGATAGCCATCTGTCATGGATGCTTGAGTTGAGATTCCTGCATTGCATGGGGTTGGACTAAATGTGTAGTTGTGTAGTTCTTGATCTCCTTGGCATCTGATGGGAGGGTGTTCCACAGGAAGCGTGGAAGGCTACCGACAAGGCCCTCTACCTGGTAATAATAATAATAATAATAATAATAATAATAATAATAATAAATTATTTATACCCCACCCAACTGGCTGGGTTTCCTCAGCCACTCTGGGTGGCTTCCAAATGAATATTAAAAACAATACAGCGTCAAACATTAAAAGCTTCCGTAAACAGGGCCGCCTTCTGTTGTCTTTTAAAAGTAAAATAGTTGTTTATTGCCTTGACATCTGCTGGGAGGGTGTTCCACAGGGCAGGCTCCACTACCGAGAAGGCCCTCTGCCTGGTTCCCTGTAACCTCACTTCTCACAGTGAGGGAACCGCCAGAAGGCCCTCGGCGCTGGACCTCAGTGTCTGGGCCGGACGATGGGGGTGGAGACGCTCCTTCAGGTATACAGGACCGAGGGTGTTTAGGGCTTTAAAGGGCAGCACCAATGCTTTGAATTGTGCTCAGAAACGTACTGGGAGCCAATGAAGATCTTTCAGGATCAGTGTTATATGGTCTCAGCGGCCGCCCCCAGTCACCAGTCTAGCTGCTGCATTCTGGATTAGTTGTAGTTTCCAGGGTACTTTCAAAGGTAGCCCCACATACAGTGCATTGCAGAAGTCCAAGCAAGAGATAACTAGAGCATGCACCACTCTGCAAGACAGTCTGCAGGCAGGGAGGGTCTCATCCGGCGTACCAGATGGAGTTGGCAAACAGCTGCCCGGGACACAGAATTAACCTGCGCCTCCATGGTTCTCATGAATGTGTCCAATTCTCTCTTAAAGCCATCTTGTTTGCTGAACATCACTTCTTCTTCTCACACCCTGACTTGTGTTCCTACAAGCAAGCGGTGAGGGCAGAGATGGACTTTGGTCTTTCAAATTTCAACAGCAACCTGCACGAGGTGAAAATTTGGTGTCCCTCTGCCTCCCACCCTCTGTTCCGCTCAATTCACCACGTCAGAGTTGTGAGATCCTGCTGTACCCCTTAATCTCGGCACCCAGCGTGGTGGAATTGGACATGCTGCCCTAAATCTGCCTCTTTGAAGGGCAAGGCGGTTGTTTCCCCCAGGCAGTGCTGCTAAATTGGGGCAGAGGGTTCTGCACGTCCTATAAAACCACATTGTGGGGCCATTTGCCCCTTTCGTTCCCCATGTCTGCTCAGGGAAATGTTAAAGACAGCTGCCAGCCGCAGAGAGAGAGAAGCCAGATGTGGTAAGAACGACAGCAGCAACACTTCCAATAAATCTCCACAGTGCTAATGAAAGCAAACGTAAAAGAAACTGGCAGTGCAAACCCCCCTTTGGAAGCTGCCAGCAGGGCTGGCATCATAAGAACATAAGAAGATCCTGCTCTTCATCAGGCCAATTGCCCATCTAGTACAGCGATGGTCAGCCTCTGGGAAACCAGCAAGCAGAATTTGAGCACAAAAGCCCTTCTGCCCTCCCGCGGCTTTTCTTAGACTCACAGAATCATAGAATCATAGAGTTGGAAGAGACCACAAGGGCCATCGAGTCCAACCCCCTGCCAAGCAGGAAACACCATCAGAGCACTCCTGACATATGGTTGTCAAGCCTCTGCTTAAAGACCTCCAAAGAAGGAGACTCCACCACACTCCTTGGCAGCAAATTCCACTGTCGAACAGCTCTTACTGTCAGGAAGTTCTTCCTAATGTTTAGGTGGAATCTTCTTTCTTGTAGTTTGGATCCATTGCTCCGTGTCCGCTTCTCTGGAGCAGCAGAAAACAGCCTTTCTCCCTCCTCTATGTGACATCCTTTTATATATTTGAACATGGCTATCATATCACCCCTTAACCTCCTCTTCTCCAGGCTAAACATGCCCAGCTCCCTTAGCCGTTCCTCATAAGGCATCGTTTCCAGGCCTTTGACCATTTTGGTTGCCCTCCTCTGGACACGTTCCAGTTTGTCAGTGTCCTTCTTGAACTGTGGTGCCCAGAACTGGACACAGTACTCCAGGTGAGGTCTGACCAGAGCAGAATACAGTGGCACTATTACTTCCCTTGATCTAGATGCTATACTCCTATTGATGAGGCCCAGAATTGCATTGGCTTTTTTAGCTGCCGCGTCACACTGTTGGCTCATGTCAAGTTTGTGGTCAACCAAGACTCCTAGATCCTTTTCACATGTACTGCTCTCAAGCCAGGTGTCACCCATCTTGTATTTGTGCCTCTCATTTTTTTTGCCCAAGTGCAATACTTTACATTTCTCCCTGTTAAAATTCATCTTGTTTGTTTTGGCCCAGTTCTCTAATCTGTCAAGGTCGTTTTGAAGTGTGATCCTGTCCTCTGGGGTGTTAGCCACCCCTCCCAGTTTGGTGTCATCTGCAAATTTGATCAGGATGCCCTTGAGTCCATCATCCAAGTCGTTGATAAAGATGTTGAATAAGACCGGGCCCAAGACAGAACCCTGTGGCACACCACTAGTCACTCTTCTCCAGGATGAAGAGGAACCATTGATGAGCACCCTTTGGGTTCGGTCAGTCAGCCAGTTACAAATCCACTGAGTGGTAGCATAGTCAAGACCGCATTTTACCAGCTTCTTTACAAGAATATCATGGGGCACCTTGTCAAATGCCTTGCTGAAATCAAGGTAGACTACATCCACTGCGTTCCCTTCATCTACCAGGCTTGTAATTCTGTCAAAAAACGAGATCAGGTTAGTCTGACATGACTTATTTTTCAGAAATCCATGCTGACTATTGGTGATCACAGCATTCCTTTCTAGGTGCTCACAGACTGTTTGCTTAATGATCTGCTCCAGAATCATTAAGAATCAAATAATCAAATAATCGTGAAGGGAATTTATGTCTCTGAAATTAAACAGGGTCTGCCAGTAGCAATGGACAGAACCATTAATTAATTCATTACTTACCAGTGCAAGTCTTATTCCTGGAATGACAGAAGAAGAAGAAGAAGAAGAAGAAGAAGAAGAAGAAGAAGAAGAAGAAGAAGAAGAAGAAGAAGAAGAAGAAGAAGAAGGTGCCACCAAGCATGTGCAGAGTGTCTTTCCACCAGGGGTTGCACACATTTTTCCTATGGCAGAGCCTCTCCGGCTTATAACATTGGGTGATCTGCAAAAAATCAGCTTTTCCTGAGATGCAATAAAATGGCAAAGTTTCACCTTGAAGGCACAGGATGCCATCTCTGGGGGGGGGGGGGAGTTGGGCTCCCTATTCACCACTAAGTAATGTCCCACCTGCAAAGGGATTTGGGGGGGAGAGGACCTCCAGATGCAAGGAAATTCTTCAAAGCAATCCTGTCACCTTTCTCCTTCAGAAATTAAGTGTGGCTCTTTTAAAAGCCAGTAAAGGAAAAAAGAAAAAGGAAAAAACTTTCAATTCACAGGGTGCCATAAGTCTGCCCAGAAGGGGAAGAAAAATCCGTTCTGTCAGAACTTCATTTCTATTCCATCTCTCTCGGTGTTATCATCTGCATCTTTGCTGACTTTAGCTGGAATTCTGCCTTCCTCTCAGCCTAAATCAAATTTCCTCCTTCTACAGAAGAAATGGTTGGGTGGCTCAAGGTTGTGCCTTAAAGATTATCCACAACAAATTGGATCCTGCTTAACCAACCTGTGGCCGCAAGTGAAGCAGGGAGGTGGGTGGAGCGTACATCAAGGGCATGGGTGCAAAGGCTCCCTCTCTAGGGTACAGAGATGTCTGGACATTCGTCTCCCCCTGCCCACCTCCGGGCGAGGAATTTCACAAGATTTGCTGGAAGCAGTTCTCTGCCAAATTCGTCTGGCACGTCTCCCTAGCAGGTCCCTCTGAGCAGACCTCACCTTTTTCTCTTATGTAGACACGCAAGAAGAAAGGGAGCAGCCTTACCCCCAGAAAGGGTTGGGAATATCCCCAGTCCGAAATCCTAGATAGCTACTGTCATTCGGGGCCGGCCCACACATGAGGCAAGGTGAGGCAGTGGCCTCAGGCAGGAGATCCAGCCTCCGAGGAGCATGGGGGGAGGAGCTGCAATGTAGGAGGCTGGGGCTGCAAAAGAGGAGGAGGTTGTGGCAAACAGGGGGCATATTCTGCTTAGCCTGAAGCAGTGGCATAGCATGGATTGCCAGTGCCCCGGGCCACGTGGAGAATGGGGTTGAGGGAAATGGGTGTGGTACGCATGTACATTCAACTGCCTAATGTCACCCAGGAGATAAGAAAAGCCACAGAGATAAGAGAAGAAGAATCATTTGGTTGTCTGGAGAGGTCACTTCCTGGTTCGCACAGAGCAGCCTTTTTCAGTGGAGTCCAGTGATGGAAGAGCATAGCTGCATTGAGGTAGCACCAGGTGTTGAAATTTCACACCCCTAACAATTTTGCCCCTGGAGCAACCTCCCCTGTGTCCCCCACACCATGCTATGCCACTGGTCTAAAATGGCAAAACATCCTGCCCCCCCCCCCCCCGCTGCCAGTCAGTGTAGACCATGCTAGGCTAGATGGAACGATGATCTGACTCAATACAAGGCAGCTTCCTGGATCCTTCCATAGCTCAGTGGGAGAGCATCTGCTCTGCATGCAGGAGACCCCAGGTTCAATCTCCGAACCTCTCGTTTCAGGACTCCTGCCCCAAACCTTCTAGAGCAGCTGCTATTCAGTGTGGATGATACTGTGCTAGATACAGCAATGGTCCAACTCAAGATGAGGCAACTGTTAGGATATTTCCGTTCCACCTTAAGAAGGGAGCAGGTTGTTGTGTCACAGCCTGTGTATTTCCTGTTCACAGGATGTTTCTGTTTTGTATATAGCTGTTGTTTCTCTCTCTCTCTGCGCCTGGACATTGAAGCAGGCAGTCATGTTTTTTCCTTTGTTCTGACCAACGCTGAATAAAGTTGTAAATAATGCTCTCCTGAGTGCATCTTTCGCTGTGCGAACTCTGCTGAAAGGGCGTGCACTAGTCTTGGAATGTGGCATGCAATTTCTGAGGCTTGTGTCGCTAATTGACTGATACTGCGTTTCTACGGGAGATCGATGGATCGTCCGAGATTGGCGTGGGGGCATGATGGCCTTTGTCTCCCTGGCAGTATCCCAACAGCAACTCCCTATGTTCCTATGACAGAGCTCTGTTCAGTGGCTGCCAACTGACCATAGGGGGGGCACACTATCCTTGAAGGGCAGTTATCAGCCAGCCTAATAGTAGGGCTGGCCCTCCTTACATGGACAAATAGTGCAGTCTGCCCTTTTCACACAATCACCGAGGGCTGTGCAAATTGTGTGGTGGTACCTGTTCTTCATTCTTTGGCAATCACTCGTAGCTGAGTAAGATTGTCTTCCATGGATATGGTCTTAACAGTGAGTCCATAAGTGACTGTGGAGGCCAATTCTGGATAGGCATGTCCTTCTACAGTGTGGACATAGGTTTCTGGGCAGGAGTTTATCACAGTGAGGATTTGCCATACATCCCTTCCTCTTAACTCGTTTCTCCCTTTTGTCCTGAGTTCATTCTTCTTCTTCTTCTTCTTCTTCTTCTTCTTCTTCTTCTTCTTCTTCTTCTTCTTCTTCTTCTATCTACCTATCTATCCATCTGTCTGTAGAGTTGGAAGGGACCCTGAGAGTCATCTAGTCCAACCCCCAGCAACTCAAGGATCTCAACTAAATCATACATGACAGGTGACCATTCCACCTCTGCTTAAAAACCCCAAGGAAGGTGAGTCCACCACCTCCTGGGAAAGTCTGTTCCACTGCTGAGCAGCTCTTACCACCAGAAAGTTCTCCCTGATGTTTAGTCAGCATCCTCCATGCCCCGCCCCACCCCAATGCACAATCGCGTGTTCCAGGCACCAACAACCCATGCTATGCCACTGCCTCCTAACCCTGGCGGATTAACCCTAGGACCTTATTCATGCAGCACATGTGCTCTGCCATTGAGCTACTTCCCAAAAACCAACGTTTGGGTGCACATTTACCACAGCTTGGCAACAAGCGGTCGATGCATTCTCCATTTTGTCAAGCCAATGTTCCCTTCAGTAATTCCCCCCGTTTGGATATTCCACCACGCCCAGAGTGATATACGCGCCCGGGGGAGAGGCCTAGATTGCAAGGCTGGCTAAGACTGTTCTCTAATTGCTGTAATCTCTTGCCCATTAAATCTGATCGCTCTCTTATCAGCGTTAACAACTGATAATTAGGGAGGCAGTAATAGGGGTGTGTTTGCTTCAAAAGCCAGCACTTAATTCCATTTTTTTAAAAAGGCGAAGGAAAGAAGAAGAAGCCAAGAGACCCAAATATCTCCCTAAGTAAAGCCTGGCTGTGATTAGTCAAGATCCCATGGAATGGAGCCTCCAGGTTCAAGAAGTGAGTATCTGAGCTGCTCCACATTTTCTGCTTGTCCTCATGCTGGTTCCCTGCAACCTCACTTCTCTCAGGGAGGGAGCTGCCAGAAGGCCCTTGGAGCTCGACCTCAGGGCTGAACGATGGGGGTGGAGATGCTTACTGGGCCAAGGCGATTCAGCTGTGATTCCTGCATTGTTGAGGCTCGGTCCCTTCCAACTCTATGATTCTATATACAAAGCATGGAGAAAGCCTAGAAAACACTAAGCGTCTGACTCAAGTACAAGGCGGCTTTCTCTGTCCCTGTTCCTCCTGAGTTTCCCAGCAGGGTCTGTCTGGCTGAAGTCAGGGAAGGAAGGCGAGACGGCGAGGAGAGGGGCTTTTTGTCTGATCCGGCAAAGGCAGCTCCTGTGATTGACAGATCTCTCCAAGTCTTGCCTACAGGGCTACAGTGAGAGAGAAGGAACCTGGAGGCATCTCTGCCCTTTCTGCAAAGCATCTCAGGGCCCACCTGCCGTCTTCCAAATTCCTCCTCCCTGCTTTTGCCCAAAGGGAGACAGCACTTCTGAGAGTGACATTATCCAGTTGTTTCCCCCGCTGGTTTTCAAGAGTTTTCCGCGCAAAGGAGGAGACCCCCCTCCCACTATGTGGCAGATGCGTGTTGGGAGATGTTCGTTTGATCTTCTGCAGTCGGTCCTTAATTAAGCCGTCCCATAAGGAGCAGAATCAGAGAAGCTGCATCAGCAGGACAGCTCTTCACTTCCCTCTCCCCTGCTATGGTCCTCTTTCCAGCGCCTCTTCTCAAGGAATCTGCCAGAGGCTCCCTGCCTAAACCCCTTCAGTGTGGACTTCTGGGTCACAATCACACTGCTTTCCCCTTTCCAGGACAAACCCAGGTTCCAGGGAATTCGAAGGCTGTTCTTTGGCTGTGTCAACCCAAACGGGTCTGGATGGGACAAGCAGTTGGCTGCAGGGCAGAGTCACAGAATTGCAGAGTTAGAAGAGACCCCAAGGGTCATAGAAACATAGAATTGTAGAGCTGGAAGGGACGCCTAGTTATCTCCCACTTGGACTACTGCAATGGTCTCTATGTGGGGCTACCTTTGAAGGTGACCCGGAAACTACAACTAATCCAGAATGTGGCAGCTAGACTGGTGACTGGGGGCGGCCACCGAGACCATATAACACCAGTCCTGAAAGACTGACATTGGCTCCCAGTACGTTTCCAAGCACAATTCAAAGTGTTGGTGCTGACCTTGAAAGCCCTAAACGGCCTCAGTCCTGTATACCTGAAGGAGCGTCTCCATCCCCATCGTTCAGCCCAGACACTGAGGTCCAGTGCCAAGGGCCTTCAGGCGGTTCCCTCATTGCGAGAAGCAAAGCTACAGGGAACCAGGCAGAGGGCCTTCTCAGTAGTGGCTCCCGCCCTGTGGAACGCCCTTCCATCAGATGTCAAAGAGATAAACAACTACCTGACATTCAGAAGACATCTGAAGGCAGCCCTGTCCAGGGAAGTTTTTAATGTGTGACATTTTAGTGTATTTTTTGTCTTTGTTGGAAGCCGCCCAGAGTGGCTGGGGAAACCCAACCAGATGGGCGGGGTACAAATAATAAATTATTATTATTATCTAGTCTAACCACCTACAATTCAGGAATCTCTGCTAAAGGGTCTATGAGAATTGGACGCATTCATGTGACTACTGTCATGATGGCTATCATTTCAGAATACCGGTTTCTGGAAACCACAGAAAGGAAGCAGGCTCCGGAAGTTGGGTCCCTGTCAGGCTTCAATGAATTGGCTTCCTCTCCCACCCCTACCCTTGGCAGTAGATAAGCAGAACAAAATGAATGGAGTCTTCTTACCAGTTAGAATTCTTTAATGATCACAGCAAGGGATAACGAACGTCTCCCTCTAAGAATGGCAATGCTTCCATTTAAGGCTACACACACACAGACCGTCCCCCTTCAGTCCACGTCACCCCTACATCTGGTAACCTTAGCTTGTAGTCATTGTGCTTTCTGTTCAGCAACTTTCTCAGCTCTCCTAGAATGGGGGGGGGGATGCTACCCAATGACTGTGAATCTGTTAACCCTCTCTCTTCCAGTGTTTCTACTCCTAGCTGCTCTTCATCCAGTATTTCCCAGCTTTTCCCTTCTGAACTATGCCCCTCAGCAAACCACTGTTCTAAATCTATACTGTCCTCCTGGTCCTGGGGAGATTCAGGGTCAGGGGGAGGAGGCGATTCCCACCACACCTCCTCATTGTGGCCCTGTCCCTGACAGTCCCGTTTGCGGGTTGATTTTCCTGGAGCATGAAGAGAAGGTGATGAGAAGAGTGGCTCAACCATGGTGAGGAGATTTCACCCCTCCTATATCCAAGAATCTGCTGATGTTCTCTGCTGATTCTCCAGAGAGGAGGGGGTGATTTCTGCTCTCTACTTATTTTGCTCCAGCCTCGCATCAAAGAGAGAGAGAGACTGAGTGTTAGAGAGAGATTGTGTGTATAGATAAGGTTGCTGCTAAGAGCAGCTGCAGACACTCAGTGCAGTTAAGCATTTTCGCTTAGACCTCATTTAGCTCTGTACATAGTTGTGTATTATAGTTGTAGATAGAATAAAAGAAGATATTCTACAAAGCTGCTCTCTGAGTCGTTTATGCTCTGCTATACTCTGCTGTACTCTGCTGTGCGACAACTGTCTCCTTGTTGGAGTGAATCCGGTGCTCACAACTCTGTGGTGTAGTGGTTAAGAGCGGTAGTCTCGTAATCTGGGGAACCGGGTTCTTGTCTCCGCTCCTCCACATGCAGCTGCTGGGTGACCTTGGGCCAGTCACACTTCTCTGAAGTCTCTCAGCCCCACTCACCTCACAGAGTGTTTGTTGTGGGGGAGGAAGGGAAAGGAGAATGTTAGCCGCTTTGAGACTCCTGAAGGGGAGTGAAAGGCGGGATATCAAATCCAAACTCTTCTTCTTCTTCTAAGCTGTGAGTCCACAGCACTTTGACCAGTTCCTGTGCAGAAGGTGGTCTCTGGAAGTGCTACCCAGCTCGCCTAGCCCAATCGGGGCTGAAGTGTATGAGTCCAGTTCGTGGCACTGGCTCAAGGGCGATGCTGACACATGGAACCCCTAAGTTATCTACAGCAATGCACACATTTGACTGGACTTAACTGTCCGGGGGTCCTTTACCTTTTATCTATGAGTGAGGGAGAAGTTGCTCCTGTCTTATTCCCATTCAATGGCACCCCAAGTGCAGCAGGGAGCATGTCAATTGTCAGATCAAAGTCTTAGCTTGTACCCTACTGATTTGAGAACTGAAGATCTGGGGAGAAACAGTACAGCAGTACCTCGGGTTAAGAACTTAATTCGTGCTGGAGGTCCGTTCCTAACCTGAAACTGTTCTTAACCTGAAGCACCATTTTAGCTAATGGGGCCTCCCGCTGCCGTCGCGTGATTTCTGTTCTCATCCTGAAGCAAAGTTCTTAACCCGAGGTACTTAACCCAAGTCCGGGGAAGAGCCCACCCGTTGGTCAGAGCGCCACAGCGGGCTCTTCTTCTGCAGGCGACTCTCCACCCCAACCCCCTGCCCTCCTGCCCAGTGTCTGATGGCGGAGTCGTCATCAAAGTCTTAAGGTGCCGCGGTGCCGTGGGACCAAAGCGAGTGGGCGCTCCAGGTCGAGCTGCCCGTGGAAGAAGGCTTGCCACTTGGATGCCCGGCGGCCACCAGCCTTAACTTTCCTCCTTCCCTTTCTCGGCCCCCCAAATTTTAGACACCTAGCTGAATACAGAGGGCAACACGTGAGTAGGGAGGGCAACACAGGCGACAAAGAAATCGGCTTGGCAGAGTCCCTGGCCATTTGATTTGATTTGTAACCCCCTCCCTGTCGCCAACACCCAGCATCCGACTGAGTTCTGGCTGCAGCAGTTCTGTCCGAAAGGCGGGGGGGGCACCGGGCAGATTTTGGCACCCCGGCACTGCATCTTCTTCTTCTTTGGTGATCACTCATAGCCAAGTAAGATTGTCTTCCATAAACACAGTTTTAACAATGAGTCCGTAAGTGACTGTGGAGGCCAATTCTGGATCCACACGTCCTTCCACAGTGGGGACATTGGTTCCCGGGCAGGAGTTGATCATGGTGTGGATTTGACAAGCGTGCCTTCCTCCTAGCATGTTTCTCCCTTGCGTCCTGAGTTTGAGTGTCTTCAAAGCCCATGACACCTTTGGTAAAGGCTGTTCTCCAACTGGAGCGCTCGCAGGCCAGTGTTTCCCAGTTGTCGGTGTTTATACTACATTTTTAAAGATTTGCCTTGAGACATTCTTTAAACCTCTTTCGTTGACCACCAGCATTACGCTTTCCATTTTTAAGTTTGGGATGGAGTAGTTGCTTTGGAAGACAATAATCAGGCACCCGCACAACATGACCAGTCCAACAAAGTTGATGTTGAAGAATCATTGCTTCAGCATTGGTGATCTTTGCTTCTTCCAGTACAGTGATATGAGTTCGCCTGTCTTCCCAAGTGATGTGTAAGATTTTTCGGAGACACCGTTGATGGAATCTTTCGAGAAGTTGGAGATGGCGTTTGTAAGTGGTCCATACAGTAAGGTTGGTGGTACAATAGCTTTGTAAACAAGCATTTTGGTTTCCCTGGCTGGAGGGGAGAGTTGCTCTTGTGCTCAACTAGCAGGTTTCCCACAGGTCAGCCACTGTGAGAGCAGGATACTGTCCTAGAAGCAGAGTCATTGGCCAGATTCAACAGGCTCATATTCTGATAAAATTTCAGCCAAAAGAATTTTGAGTGGCTCACTGTTACCACTGCAATCCATTTAGCTTTAGTTGCTTGTTATGCAAATACAATGCTGAGGGCTTTTGTCCCCACCCCCACCCCCCCAAAAAAGCACCAGTCTTAATTCTTGTTGCTAAGCATTTAAAAGCTGTCACAATTTAGGTATTAATCTTGCTAAATTCCACATTTTACCTCTTGCTTTTTAACTGAAATCCAATAACACTCCTAATTTGGATCATTTCTTTTTTTAAAAAAATCAAATTATTTAAGTTGTTTTCTTTCCCTCTCCTACATCATTTCGTTTTGGAGAGATGATTGATTCTCACAATGCACACCATCTTCTTCTGTGGGGGATATATTTCTCCCTGAGAAGTGTGGGTTTTTTAAAAAACAAAAATTGTGTTTTTTGCTGCCACGCTGTAAAAAACCCCGACAACACACAGGTGCGCAGACACGGGAATTGTAGTTGTGTTGCTGACTAGGACTTTCCTTTCATGGCTATTAGATCCATTCTATCCGCATGTTTAAAAGAAGAACCAGGTTTGTAGATGAAAAACCAGCATCTGCAAATGTATTGTTACATGTCTTTATGAGATGTGGTTTATCTGCACATATATACACCCTGAGCCTGCAATGGAGGGGTTCACAGCAAGAACATGAGAAGGGAACAGTCTCCCTCCAGAGTTTGTAGACTCTCCTTCCTTGGAAGTTTCTAAGCAGAGGTTGGGTGGCCATCTGCCATGGATGCTTTAGCTGAGATTCCTGCATTGCAGGGGGTTGGACTAGATGCCTCTGGAGGTCCCTTCCAACTCTATGATTCTAAGGCAGTGTCAAAGTACGTTTGTGTACTTGATATGGAAAGTTGGACCAATCAAAAATTCTATAAAGAATGGGAATGCATAGGGGAATACACGAATAAATAGGGTGTTAAAGCAGAACTCTTAATAGGCAATTGTTAAGGGTGTAAGGACAAAAGAAGCAATTATAATTTAACAGTTTTCAAGTTGCTCTATTTTATCAAAGCAACTAGAATATATATATATATTATGATGGGAAGATGTCACACAGGTGAAGGGAAGCAGTGGGGAGGAGGGGAGGGTTAGGTTGAATTTGGGAAATAAAATAATATACAGGACAGCAAAGGATATAACAGATTCTTATAGAATAGTAATATATCATAACCAGAATAGAAGTTTAAAGGGGGAAGTAAATGCACTTTTAGTATTTTCATTATTGTAATAGTTATTATTATTTCTTATCGGTAGAAGGCAATATTATTTTAGACTTCTTTGTTTTGCTGTCTGTATATATATATTTAAAAAACCCCGTATTTTTCACTCTATAAGACGCACTTTCCCCCCTCCAAAAATTAAGGGGAAATGTGTGTGCATCCTATGGAGCGAATGCAGGCTTCTTGGCTTCAGCGATAGCAACGTGAAGCCTCTGAAGCGCAGAGGCAGCGCTCCCAACACGCTCCAGAGGCTTTGCGTTGATTTGCTGAAGCCAGGAGAGCGAGAGGGGTCGGTGCGCACCAATCCCTCTTGCTCTCCTGGCTACTCTTCGCTGGAGAGGCGCTGTGCAGCTTTCCCTCTCTGCGCAGCGCCCCTTCAGCCAAGCGGGAGGAGAAATGGAAGGGGCTCCGTTTCTCCTGTCGCTTCGCTGAAGGGGCGCTGCGCAGAGAGGGAGAGAATTTTTTTTTTCTTGTTCTCCCCCTCTAAAACTAGGTGTGTCCTATGGTCGGGTGCGTCCTATAGAGCGAAAAATACGGTGAGCAAAAAAAAAAAAACTGTAAAAAAGAAAGAAAAGAAAAGAAAGTTGGGCCACCCTGGTTTACTATTTACATCCCATCCTTCCTCCAGGGAACTCAAAGTGGCAGGCACAGTTCTCCCCTTCCCCATTTTATCCTCCCAACAATTCTGCGAGGCAGGTTCGGCTGAGTGACAGTAACAGACCCTAGATCACCCAGCGAGCTTCATGGCTGAGGGAAGACTTGAGCCCCGGTCTCACCAGCCCTAGTCTAACGCTCTAACCACTACACCGTGCTGTCTCTCGTGGGGCTCTGCTTTGTTGCTCCCAGAGACCTGCTGCTATAGCTGGAGACAAGATCGAGCTGCTGTTACCTCTTAAAAACAAAGCAAAACAAGGCAAGAATAGAATCCCTGCTCTTTCCTTCCAATAACCTGAAACAAGTGTTACCAACAGTGATTCCTATCGAAATCAATATCTGCTAAAACAATCTGTGGAGCAGCGACGGCGAAAATGCCACCCACATGCAGGTCCTCACACCTAATTTAGTTTACAACTACAATTGTGGCCCAGAGGCCAGGGCAAAGAGCAAATATCTACAATTGCTTGGCTCTTTTTTTAAAAAAAAGAAAGAACTGTTTCGAGTTTAACCTGCAAGAGTCACAGTGCAGAAGGAAGCAGCAATCAGAGCAAAGCCATTAATGTGACCTGAGTAGACTAGGAAAGCGTTTTGCAGCAGCTTCTGCCAAAAAGCAGCAGAGTGCAATTATCCTGGGCGAGGACCTCTGAAATTTGCAGTGTGGTCCAGTGTTCAGAGCAGCTTTTGCCAACTCGGTGCCCCCAGATGTTTTGATTACGGCTCCTGGTGGTAGCTGTGGCTTATGCGAGCTGTCGTCCAAAACTCAAGAGGCAGTGCCAGGTTGGCAAAAGGGTTGTTTGCAAAGCGACCTTAACTAGAGAAGGCTGGTATGTTGACACCAGTGTGAGTTACTGGCAGGGACTGGCAGGGTGAAGAAGAGTAGTGGGCGGCACAAACCAGGGAACCCCCTGTTAGGATATAGTTCCGTTCCACCTTAAAAGGGTACAGGCATGACTGTTGTGTGTCACATGCCTGTTTACTTCCAGCGCTTGCTGGGAACTTCCATTTGTATAGAGCTTTTGTATTGCTGCTGTTTTGCTGGACACGAAGGGAAGCAGACATGTTTTTTTTCCTTTGTTCCTGCTGTTGAATAAAATGCTGTAATATACTGCTTACACATGGCTCTGTCCGCCTCTTCTGCTGTGAGAAGATTTACACACTCTGCTAACAGAGAGTGCATGGGTCTCTAAACGTGTCTGAGGCTTGTGTCGCTGATTGAGGCTGTTCCAAGGGAGACCGGTGAT
This sequence comes from Podarcis muralis, assembly GCF_964188315.1. NCBI lineage: Eukaryota > Metazoa > Chordata > Lepidosauria > Squamata > Lacertidae > Podarcis > Podarcis muralis. The sequence continues at coordinate 5,006,869 of NC_135663.1, forward strand.
TGTCCGGCTGCCGGCCGGTGGCTGGAGCCAGCTGGGGGCCTATCTGATGCCCCTGCCTCCCTGGCAGTATCCCAACACCCCCAAGGGAACCCCCAGAGGAGGAAGGGTCAGAGCCAGGGAGTTGGTGGTGGGACACTGAGGAGAGGTTAGAGGGAGATGATAGTGGGGAGAGAGGTGTCAGAAGTTGAAGGGGCGACAGGGTTTAGTGAGCAGGACGAGCTGGTGGCAGAGAGCAGTTCAGACTCTGAGGCTGAAGTGGAAGAGGGAGTTTAATGGTGTTGGGCTTTCGGAGGAAGAGAGGAGAACTAGCTCCGTTGTACATCGGGGAGGGCTGTGTGGAGAGAGTCTCTCCCTTTAAATTCCTAGGAGTTTATCTCAGTGAAGACCTTACTTGGAAAATCAATACAACCCAGGTGGTTAAGAAAGCCCAACAGAGACTCCATCTCCTCAGAGTATTGGGAAAGAACGATGTCAATCAACATTTGATGATCTCCTTCTACCGGTCAACAATAGAAAGTGTCCTTTCATACTGCATCACAGTGTGGTACACTGGTTTGACATCATCTGATAGCAAGTGCCTACAGAGGGTGGTGAATACAGCACAAGATATTATGGGCTGTCCCGTGAATCCACTGGATGAAATAGCAGAAGAATGTTGCCTCAGGAGAGTAAGGAAAATTCTCAGGGATGATTCACACCCTGGCCGGCACTTTCTTGATCCCCTGCCCTCAGGCAGAAGATATAGAAGCATGATTAGTCGCACCAACAGGGTAAAGAACAGCTTCTATCCATGGGCTGTTAGGCTGCTGAACGAAAATATAACAACAGGGCAACTGACTTTTGGGTTTGGTGGGTGTGCGTCAGTAAACGAGGGGAATTAAGACTAAGAGAGCTGAGTGGGGGGTGCTCGTGTAATCTCACTGTATACAAGTTGTACAAGTCACAATAAAGTATTTCAATTTCAATTTCAACTCAATTAAGAGGCTGCTAAAGAATCTATGGAGTCTCCCTCTCCAGCTGACAAGCTCTCCTTCTCCCTGGCTTCCAAGAAAGCGCAGAATAATGAGGAGGGCAGAACAGAGGCCAGAGGTGCACAGACACATTTTGAAACTGCTTGGGGCACATCTGGGACAGAAGGGGTGGAAGGCAGGGACTTTTAGTCCTGACACCTGCTCCACTGGGGCAAGAGCTGCTGGGAAGTGTTGCTGAGTTGTACGCCTTTTCCTTGAACACAGAGTTAACTTCATTGACATCGGAGTGCTGCCTCTTTTGTGTTGCCCTCCAGTCTGACTCCAGCCCTCCAGCCCTGTTCCAAACTTTCTTCAGGGAGGATATTTCTTGAGGTTTCATGGGTATGTTTAGCCTGGAGAAGACTGGAATGCAATTAATAGATTATAGTTATAGGTTGTCGTGTTGTAAGCTGCCTTGATATACTTCGCGAAAGTGATAGATATTTAAATAGATGTAATGAAACAAAACAGTCTCCCGGCTGCTGATGTCACAATGACCTGAAGCTGGATGTTGAGAGAACCCTTTCCCTTGCTGCTGCTGCTCCTAGGAATAATAAACTCATAGAGTTGGAATGGGTCCATTTGGGGTATGGGGAGTTTTGTCTCGAAGGTAAAAGCTCTAGTGGTTCCTTCCACCTCTATCAGCTTACCAGAAATATCTCTCCTGCCCACAGCTCTCCTGGAACAGTTAGGAGGCGTAGGCTGACAGTGGTAACAAACAAAACAACCACACATTTCCTAAATATTAAAAAGCATTTGTGTTTATTTACTTATAAAAATCCTAGCCTGCTCTTTCTACTATTTGGCACTAATGGCTTACAAGTGCTAGAGTAGAAAATAATAACATGTCTTATAATAAGATATTCCATTACAGTGAACATAATGTAAAAAAGAAAAAATCCCGTAATAAGAAGATATGGTGCCCTCCAAATCAAACTCAACACACACACACACACACACACACACACACACTGTAATAAGCATCGAAAATGTTTGCGTTAACAAAACATCCAATTTGCCAGCAATGTCTCCAAAAATGACAACGGTGGTGAAAGCACATCTATCAATCAAGTTTCTCATATGCCCACAAAAAGAAATTTATCCAAAGGGAGCTCTAGGAAGATAAGAAACTACCTTATACCGATGTTGGATGAAAGTTATGTGGTTTTTAGCTATAGTACTATAAGGAGTATGGAAAAAATGGATTATTAACAGACAAAAATTTAATGTTACATTATTTTAGGATTAAAGATTAGGATAAACAAAGAAGGGAAAGGATTTGCTGAACTAACAAATTGAACTGGAATACAAAAAGGGAGGTGTGAGGAGGTCCGGGAAATAAGCAGACGAAAGAAAGTGATGAAAAGATGGAATTGTCGAGGACTTCCGGGTTAGCGCCATCGTCTAATGGCGGATTCCCTCTGAGCTCCGGAGGGAATCGGCTCCGCAGGATTGGGTCTTGCCGCTGCGGCGACGCGGGGACCCTTAAAAATCACAGGCGGTGAAGCCTGTGAACCTGGTGACTTGGCGGGCACCATTTGCGCCCCCGACCTGCGAAGGAGCCTTTTTAAAGGCTTCGGAACGGGGGACGGGGTGAGCGGCGCGGTGCTGAGAGTCGACTGCTTCTCCTGCGGAGTGAAGCCGCACTGCCATGGTCAGAGAGCGCTGACTTCTTCTTGTGAGCAATTGGACTCTAAAGTAACAACCCGTGAGTAGTACGGAAATTGGAATTGTAAAGAATTTTTTTAAGAATTAGGCACGATCGGGGAAGGTATAAACAGGAAGTCTGCCTCCCCTCCTTGTAAACAAGTTAAAGCAAGGACCTGCTAACTAAGGTCGAGAGAACCTCTTTTTTCCCCCCTTTGGTAAAAGACTTTAATTTCACGATTTGGCAGTATAAGAAATCTTACTGGAGGATAAAGAGCTAATTTTGGGAGCTGAAGTGCCACCCTCCCGGACCCGGGAGTGTTCCGCGAGAGAGCCTGTTAATGAGGTACTAAAGAGTTTGACAGCTGTCAAATTAGCTGTCAAGACGGAAAAAGAGAACTTTGTTTCTGCTGTTTCTGCTGGTTATATCTGTTACAATTTTGTTACAATTTGTTGAAAACAAGGAAGAACTGATACAAATTAACTGGATTTTTGGATTTGAACTGGAATGAATATCAAGGAACCAAAATCCCTCTAGAGGGGGTTTTGGGACATTACAAGAATGGCTGGATTAGAGAAAATTCAGGCTGAATTGGACAGAGTCTTTGTTCTCTTGGGAAAGTTACAAGGCCAAATTGATGTTTTGGCTACAAATGTTAGAACTCTGGACTCAACTGTAAACAACATCATTGAATCTGATAAGGATTTGAATCAGGAAGTCTATTTAACTGGACAAAAAGAGAAACTTGAGAGCTTTGAGAATTTGGAGAAGGAGACATATGTTGTCCCTGAAGAAAAGGAAGGAGGAGCTGTAATTTTGCAGATGACGAAGGAGGACTTGACATGATGGTAACAAAGGAAAATAAAAACTTGATGTGGAAAATCTGGCCTGAATTGGAGATTGAAAAAAGGAGAGATCCTCTTATGTGGAGATCTGAAGACCTAAGGATTACAAATTTGCTTAAGGTGGAAGTTGGAGCTTTGGGGACATCTGGACTTGAAAGGAGTAAGAAACAAGATTTGGGCTCCACTTTTAAGTATGGAGGACTGGCTGGAAGAAACATGGATCCCGTAGGGCCAGAGCTTCTCCGAGATTTGGTGTTCAATTTTAAGGACTATCAGAAAAACCGGCAGAGAGGAATTGAGAGAGAATTAAGAGCCTCGGATGTGAGATCTCCAGGCTAATACTAGATTAAGACTGATGGACATTTGTTGGGGACTGAAACCGGGAAAGGGGGGGGGTGGTTTGGGAATCCAAAGGGTACATAATTATAATTTGTTCTGTTTTTATTTTGTTTTTGTAATGTGTATGAAAATTGGGAAATTCGTGGAAGGGAATTTGGGTCGACTTTAGAAAAAATGTTTTAAGAATGTGTATTGATGTATAAGTATTGATGTTTAAGTTTGGATAAGGTAAAATTGGTTTTTTAAAATGAACCAAATTAAATGAAAATAAGGTTAGCAAAAATAAATTGAGGAAATGGATGAAAGAGAAAAAGTAAAATAATAATATGTTAAACTAAGTATAGAAATAGGTTAAAAATTATGGATAAGGATTTGCTGAATTAACAATTTGAATTGGAATACAAGAAAGGGAGGTATGAGGAGGTCAGGGAAATATGTTATTGAAAAAATAAGTATTGTGAACTTTATGTGTTTTTAATCTTTTTTGCCTTTTCCTTTTTGATTCTTTTTTATTGTATTAAATTTGAAAATCTTAATAAATATTTTTTTTTAAAAAAAAGAAAAGATGGAATTGTCTTTTTTATCTATTTTTATTTTGGTTTTTTTTTTCTTGTTCATTTTGTAAAATTCTAATAAATATCTTTTTAAAAAAAGAAGAAGAAACTACCTTATACCAAGCTCCATCTACTTCAGTATTGTCTACGCTGACTGGCAGCAGTCGGGGATTCAGTTACGTGACATTCACACCCATGCCTGAGGATGCTGTCAGAGATTGAACCTGGGACCCTCTGCAGATCAGAGGTCTGATATCCTCCTATCCAGATCCACCCCACCCCTCCGAATTAGGTGTGTTATGTACCAAGTTGAATAGGATTCAGAATTCAGCAGTCTGATTGGTCCACAGGAGCCACCCAATCCAGCTCCAGGTGGAAGTGAATCCGCAACCTGATTGGCCTACAGGTGAATCCTGGAATTAGCCAATCACGTGGGGCCCATTATGTAAATAATGTATATAAAGCAGACATTCTGGGGGAACTTCCATTCCTCCTCACCACTATGAGCTGGATAAAGAGCATGAAATCCACTCTCGACTCCAAGTATATTTCAAGTTGCTAGTTGGTTTTTCAACCCTGTTTGTCCCAGGGATTATGATGCAGTTTTTTTCCGGGAAAATGTGGCAGTGGACTAGCACCCCCTTCTGGTGAGCCTTACATACCAAGACAGGTGACTGCTACCTTTTCCACCTGCCTAGAATACAAATTTAGCAACAGTGTGTTTGTGTTTGCGTCCATAAAGGTAAATGGACCCCTGGCCATTAGGTCCAGTTATGGCCGACTCTGGGGTTGCGGCGCTCATCTCACTTTATTGGCCGAGGGAGCCGGCGTACAGATTCCGGGTCATGTGGCCAGCATGACTAAGCCGCTTCTGGCGAACCAGAGCAGTGCATGGAAACGCTGTCTACCTTCCCGCCGGAGCGGTACCTATTTATCTACTTGCACTTTGACGTGCTTTCAAACTGCTAGGTGGGCAGGAGCAGAGACCGAGCAATGGAAGCTCACCCTGTCGCGGGGATTCGAACCGCCGACCTTCTGATTGGCAAGCCCTAGGCTCTGTGATTTAGACTGTTTGCGTGCATGCACACACACAAACATGCCACTACTGAGCGTGCCTTTTATTTGAAATGGCCCTTGGCCACAAACAATAAAACTTCCCTTGACCTGCAGGTATTTTGTTTCATCAGGGTAGGACTCGAACCGATGGCTTACAAGAAAGCAGATTCTGACAAAACACCAAGAAGAGCTTTCTGACAGTAAGAGCTGTTTGAGAATGAACGGACTCTCTCGGGAGGTGGTAGACTCTCAGACCTTGTGGGGGGCCAGACTATATTTTTAAATGAACAAATTCCTATGCCCCATGAATAACCCAGAGATGCATTTTCAATAAAAGCACACATTCTACTCATGTAAAAACACGCTGATTCCCAGACTGTCCGCAGGCCGGATTTACAAGGCAATTGGGCCGGATCCGGCCCCCGGGCCTTAGTTTACCTACCCATGGTCTAACCCATTTTTAAAGCCAAGTTAGTGCTACTGCTATGTCTTGTGAGTGTAAATTTCATAGCTTAAACATGTGTTGTGTGAAGAAGTCCTCCGTTCACTTTTACCAGTCCTGAATTTTCCAACATTTGATATTATATTTGGATGCCCATGAGTTCCAGTCTCAGCGCCAGGCTTTTAAAGTTTTGTATCTTTGCCTCTTTTAATTCCTGCTTTATTGCTGGCTTTATGGCGATCGGTTTGCCTTGCTGCATTGTATTGATTTTGCTGCATTGATTTTATTGGCCTTTGTATTTTATTCTGAACTGGGAATCCGATAGTGAAGGGCACTGTGCAAGCGCGCAATCGATCAAGCTGCAAATTCTCTTTCTGGATTTCCTTGCACAGAATGCTGCCCAGAACTGATACTCTGCAGAACTGAGAAAGAACGCTATTAATTAGTGCATGGCATGGAATTATGGAGTTGGAAGGGACCCTGAGGATCATCTAGTCCAACCCCCGAAAATGCAGGATTACACAGCTGTCCCATACAGGGATCGAACCTGCAACCTTGGTGTCATCAGTTTTGTTTTGTTTTTTGAAGTTCTATTCGAGTTCGGGATTTTTACATACATTATATTATCTGCTTCGAATTTTAACTTTCCCGTACAATCTTTTCCTTTCCCTCCCTTCCCGCCCCCACCCCCCATATCCATTGGAAGGTTTCAAACTATTATCCTCAGCCATGGGCATAGTGTCTTTAGTTTCCACCAAATGCCTTTTGTTCCAGAAGTTTTTCTCCACTGAAGATAGGGGTTCCATCTGTTCCTTATGGTGGTGGACTTGTCCTTCCACATTGTTTCCTGTGCCATGACTGCGACAATGTCCGTCTGAATAAGGTAAAGGTAAAGGGACCCCTGACCATTAGTTCCAGTCGTGGATGACTCTGGGGTTGCGGCGCTCATCTCACTTTATTGGCCGAGGGAGCCATGTGGTCATGTGGCCAGCATGACTAAGCCGCTTCTGGCAAACCAGAGCAGCGCACAGAAACGCTGTTTACCTTCCCGCTGGAGCGATACCTATTTATCTACTTGCACTTTGATGTGCTTTCGAACTGCTAGGTTGGCAGGAGCAGGGACCGAGCAATGGGAGCTCACCCTATCATGGGGTTTCGAACCGCCAACCTTCTGATCAGCAAGCCCTAGGCTCTGTGGTTTAACCCACAGCGCCACCCGCATCCCAGGTCCGCCTGAGTAAGTTCAAACAAATAACTATTCCATGTCTCTACTGTCCATTTTTCTCTGCCTTTCCAACCTAAAGCTACCGTTGCCTTTCCCACTAATATCATAGCTTTGAAGGTAAACTGGTCAGCTTTCTCTATAGCCGTGGTGTCATCAGCACCACGCTCTAACCAACTGAGCTATCCAGGAAGCATGGAGAAAGTGACAGAGGAAAGTTCTTCTCCCTCTTTCATAACACCAGAATTCATGGACATCCAGTGAAGCTGACAGTTGGTACATTCAGGACAGTTTAAAGATTCTCATGGTTAACCTATGGAACTCCCTGCCACAGGAAGCAGCGATGGCCACCAACTTGAATGGCTTTAAAAGAGGATTGGACAAATTCATGGAGGAGGAGAGGGCTATCGATGGCTACCAGCCGTGATGGCTAAGTTCTGCCTCCACAGTTGCAGGGCTTCTGAATACTTCCTCTGTCCAGCATCTCCTCATCCCCCTTGTAGAGTTTCTTTCGCTCCCAGGCTCCACTGCCTTCTTTCTCCATGCACACACCAGTCACACGGGTTCAAACCAATGGCACAGAGCTTCACCCCCTCACCTTTTGGGAACAGACCCCTAAGCTACTATTTTTAGAAGGCTAGGTAAAGGACCCATGGAGGGTTAAGTCCAGTCAAAGGCAACTGTGGGGTTGCAGCTCTCATCTCGCTTTCAGGCTGAGGGAGCCGGCATTTGCCCACAGACAGTTTTCCAGGTCATGTGGCCAGCAGGACTAAACCGCTTCTGGTGCAACAGGACACCGTGACGGAAGCCAGAGCACATAGAAACGCCTTTTACCTTCCCGCCGAAGTGGTACCTATTTATCTACTTGCACTGGCGTGATTTCAAACTGCTAGGTTGGCAGGAGCTAGGACAGAGCAATGGGAGCTCACACCATTGCAGGGATTCAAACCGCCAACCTTCTGATTGGCAAGCCCAAGAGGTTCAGTGGTTTAGACTGAGCATGGCTTAGTTAAAACTGAGGAGTTTCAGAAGTGAGCTTGTGGGTTTTATTTAGAATGCCCTAACTCCTCTCTCCACCCCCTCTGCAAAGGAAGCATGGTCATTAGTTGAACATAGATTTGTGTGCCTCAATCATGGTCAATGAAATGGGGCACCACAAATCCACAGAGAAAACAAGCTCTCCTCTCTCTACTACTGAGCTGGGCATGGAGGGTTTCATGTAGGAATCTGGAGTGCAGAATTATGCATCCTTTCTGACTGTGCAGGATGCCACCCTCAGGGGAAGACCCTCCCAAAGGGAATGAACCCAAATATCCCTATGCATTGAAAATGCGGGGATATTTCCGAACAACTTTTTCCTCCTATTGAACCTCTTCAGTTTTCGTTTTTGAAATGCAGATTTGAGGCATCCACGCAGAAAGCATAAGCCTTGAGTCTTCTGGGCTCATTTTTAAGGTATCAGTGTGGAAGCATCAAGTAGCCAGAGCGAATCCTGCTCATATATGCCCTTATTTCAAAACCCAACAATGGCCATTCCCTGAGAATTGGTTTTTTGAAAGGAAAAAAAAATCAAATTTGCATAATGTAAATGCAAATCGGGGGAAAATTTGCATGCAATTATTTTGCTCCGTAGTGTTCCTCAGACCTCCTCCCGCCGCCCCCACCCCTCCCCGCACCGGTTCATTTCAGCTTCGCTTTCTGAGGCTGATCCAAAGCTGAACTGACTGGTGACAGGTAGGAAGAAAATGAAGGAAGGCGATAATGATGTTCGCATCCGCTGCACCATTATAAAAGGGCACCCGTTGCCCTCCTGAACCTCTACAAAGAAAAGCGGGGGGGGGGGGACCCTACCCTCTCATGTTATTCTTTGCAAGCAGCAACTGTACATAACCGATTAAAATTCCGCTCTGGCAAACCCAGCGTCGTCGTCCCCCCCCCCCCTCCAACTCCCCTCCTTCTCCTCCTCCAGCAGCAACGCTCTTGAACTTTACAGCCTCGATTTCCCTGCCCCTGGTTACCCTGCCTCCCATTGTTCTGGAACAAACCCTGGCCCGTCCCTAGCAAATGACTCGGGAGCAAATCGCGGCGGGAAGGTCCGAGGAGTGGCGGGGGCGCGGGAGGTGATGGAGGGTGGTCGGCGAGCGGCGCTCCTCGTCCCTTTGGAAAGCTCTGTCTGCTCCTGCCCCTTTAAGGCTGCTCCAGCTGTTTCCCTGACCAGGCAGAGAGAAAGCAGCGTTTCGGAGCAGAGGCGGGCACAGAGCTGAGAAAAGCTGCGAGGAGGAAGAAGCCGGTGCACCCAGCTCCCGAAATTAGGCTGGCCTCTTGGCTTCCCACCCGCGACTCCCTGCTTTTGCGCACCGAACCCAAGACGGACTGCAGGAGCTATGGATGTCCTGTTTGCTTGACCTGATAGGGTACCTGATCTCCGCCTTGAATTCCAAACTGGGTGGCGAGTGTAGGGCTTTCATCCCCCCTTCTTCCTTTCTGCGAGAAGTTTGCAAAGGAGACGGGAGGGGGGAGCCCGCTCGCCTGACTCGATCTCGAAGTTAGAGAGGGATATGCGAAGCAGGAGAAACCCATCCGCTCCTTCCTGAACCACCTTGGCAGGAACTGAAGGGCTAAGCCGTCCAGCAGAGATGCTCTCTCATCAGGACCAAGGCTGGGTCCCCCAAAGCGCTTGGGGATTCTTAAGCGTTTGGGACTGAAGGGATCAAGAACTGTCCTCTTTTGATTCCCCCCCCCTCCTCCTCCTCCTGAGCTTTTGCCACACGGGAAGAAGGGCCCGGGATCTAACCCAGGATGAAGGGGATCTTGTACATTTTCACGCTGATCCTGACAGGTGAGTGGAGAAGAAGCCCAGCTTCCCTCGGAGTGGCTTTTCAGCGCCAGATTTGTGGGTCGTCGGCTGCGGTCTGCGCGGTTCGTCTCCATGCATGCGCGGCTGTGCGGCGGGTTCAAAGATTTGCCAGGAAGCGTTTCCTGCTCCCGGAGGTGTCTGTCTCCCCACCGGCCAGGGCTGACCCCAGCGGGGAAGCCTATAAGTTGAGAGGCGGTGGGTGAGTGACCAGGTGTGAGGTCTGGAAGGGTGAATTCGCAAAAGCAGACTTTGCGAGGTCGCGTTGTTCCGTCGCGAATGGCTGGATCCATCATGACCCTCTCCCCATCCCACACTGCCTATGGACATACGGAATGTCAGCTTCCCGAAAAGCGTGTTTTTCCTGGAAAAGGTCACCCTAAATCCACCCTTTTGCCCCTCGCCAGCTTCCCTGGCTATCTGGGCAAAAAACGTGGAGAGTGTGAGTGGGTTGAGAGGCAGCTAATCGGTGTCAAGTGGTCTGGGGGATGCGCCCCCAAATTCAGCCAAACCATTCCACGTTGGGGGAAAAGAGAGAGGTCATGTTTGGCGTTTGGGGGGGGGGGGTCTTTTGCTAAGCCTGCGATCCACAATTAAAGGAGAGAGAGAGAGAGAGAGAGAGAGAGAGAGAGAGAGAGAGAGAGAGAGAGAGATGAATAGATGAATCTAGCTTAGCATGTTTCTTAGTGGCAGTTAATTGCCATTTCAAAGCAAATGGTCTTTTCCTTTCTTTTTTTGAGGGGTGGGTGATGTCATTAGACTGGATCTGAACATCCTCGGATGCTAAAAGCACATTCGGTTGGTAAGTTCCATCGCATCAAGCTGGGCTTGCATATGGTTGCTACTTGGAAGCAAACCCCACTGGCTCCTACTGAGCTTCCCTCGGAGTTGGCATGCTTCGGATCGCAGCCTTTAGTCTGTTGGTACATGTCTGGCTTACCCTTAACTGTTCTCCGTCTGGTGCAACCAAGAAAAGGGGTCCCTTCTCTCTTAGCATAATGATTTTCTCCCTTGCTCGGAGATCCAGGAAGAGGAAAGTGATCTAGTTACAGAATCACTTAACAGTATTGACCAAAGTAATGGGTCAAGTTAATCTGATCAGACATTCTCTTGACTCAATTAAAACTGCCTGCACTGAACTCTCTAGACTGGCCTCACTTTTTCATGGCCACTCAGAAGGACTTCGCATGTTCCAAAGCGAACAGGCTGAAAGAAACACACAATACCTTCTCCCCCCGGGGGACTGCGTTGCAAAACTGAGCCAACTCCAGTCCACACTACCAGGGTCTCCCATGCCACCCTTTTGAGAGCAAACGTGGGTGTGGGGCCTCACACAGCTATGGGCCGCCACTGTATTTATGTGGGAGCACCTGATTTTGTAGCAGGGGTGAAGCTTACAGAGTTGTGGAGCTCATCAGTGCTCAGAGTCTTTCTTCCCCACTCTGTGCCAAAAGATACTCTTAAGCCACTGCTGTACAAATCTGATTGATTCTGGAAGACGTGCAGCTGCCCCTGCAAATGTACCCTTTCACACAGACCTCTGGGGTTGCTTGTGCACATGGGAAGCTGACCTGCGTGAAATGGGTCAGGACAGGTAACAAGGCCATCTTCTCTGGAGCACAATGAGGTGGTGTGCCAGAAGAAGACCTTGGAACTGGTGTCCACAAGAAAGGACAAGAGGGTGACTTTTCTCCTTCTGGGGCACCAGAGAAGCTCCTGCACACGCTCCCCTGTCAAATAGCGGTAGGAGAGGAATTGCATTGAGGTCACATTTCGAAGTGAACCTACCTAAGTGCACTTTCTGAAACAATAACACATGGACCAAACAACCGCCGTCCTTCAAAATGTGCACTTCCCTGAATGTTGCAGTTCTCCAGCCAACGAATGTGTGCAAAAATGTATATTGCACATATGTACATAAAGATGCATATTAGAGCAATGCTTAGGATGCATTGTATTTGGAGAAATTGTGCATTTATAAGAAAATGGCATGCAAACATGTGTCTATTAGGAGGAAATAGCACCCAAATGCTGGTGAATATATATCTGATGAGGAAATCTGGAGAACTGAATTTAAGATTGAAAATATAGGAAACCAAGAGAAAGTGAGATGGACAGCTCCACCCACACACCCCTTACTGTGCTTTTTATTTACTGGTTTTGTATTCTGCTTCTCTAGCCCCCAACCCCACGGAGCTCACAAAGATATCTATGGGTTTCTCCCGCTTTTATCCTTGCAGCAAGGGATTATCCAGAAAGACAGAGAGGAGAGGGAAACAGGTCCAAGGTAACTCAGTGAGTTTTTGTAAGGATGTGGGAGAAATTTGTTTAGTTCACATTTTAGGGTGAACTCCCCAAATTCACACTTCCTGAATCAATACACACACAAAAAAGAAACTCAGCTCGCATTTGAAATGTCCACTCTTCCGAATTTTGCAACGCAGTTCTGCAACCAGATACGCGTGCAAAAATTGCACCTTAGTGAAAACAATTATACAGAAATGCATTACAGTGGAATGGATTTGCCTCAGAAAGCAATGGACTCTCCTTCACTGGAGGTTTTTAAACAGAGGTTGGATGCTCCCACGACCTAAATGGATTGTGCAAGTTAAACCTTAAATCTGCAAAGTTTGTGGACTGGCATGATGGATTTGGCTTCTGGTCTTAAGAAGAGACACAAAAGGATCCAATGCCCTCTGAACCCTTCTTTCCTAATTGCAAGCTCTGATAAAGTCACCCTCCCAAACAAAGACACACACACACACACACACACACACACCATAGGAACCTAAGACACTCCCTTGCCCTGAGTCAGACCATTGGTCCATCTAGATCAATATTGTCTACTCTGACTGGCAACAGCTCTCCAGGGTTTGAGGAAGGAGACTATCCCAGCCCTACCTGAAGACTGAACCTGGGACCTTCCCCCTAACAACCAGCACCTGACCTTTCCACCAGGCCATGCCGTCATATCCCCAAGCTTCTCGTTGCAATCCTAAAGACCAAGGGATTTGTTGCGAAACCAAAGGAAATGAAGCGAAGGTCCTTGAGATGTTGGATTCTGGGCTCAATCGTTCCATGACCTTGCTGTATGGTTAAAGAACCTCAGATGACAGACACATAGCCTCAATCATCAGAGCTGACTCAAGGGTCGGGATGAAAGAAACTGGCCACTTCAGTTTCGCTTGTTTTCTTCTCTTGCTGAGCTGGGCAGCAAGTCCAGCTTTGGGGGGAAATTATGGAAGCCAGTCATTTAGAGCCCAGCCTGGGCCAGATTCTTTGCACAGTGACTCTGTCCAGGAAAGGGATAAGCAAACCATCCCATTTCATTTCCTCCCCTCCTTTTTTTCAGTCTTACGCTCATTTTGCCACACTTCCACATAAGCTCTCTCTCTTTTTAAGTCCTGATCCAAATTGGCCAGGATTTCAGGATGCATGTCTTCTCATCTTCATTTATTGCCTTTTTATCTGGCCTTCGCCACCCCTGCCACCGCCAAGGAGCTCAAGGTGGATCACGTGGTTCTTCTGCTCTCCATTTAATCCGCACAACATCCCTGTGAGGTAGATTAGGCTGAGAGGCAGTGACTGGCCCTAGGCCACACTCAGGGAGCTTCATGGATAAGTGAGGATTCGAACTCTGGTCTCCCAGGTCCTGGCCTGCTGCTACACCAGCCTGGCAAATGCACACGTTTGTGTGTGCAGTTTTACATAATATGCCCATTTTTCCAAGCTATTTTCCCGTACCTAATGCATGGTTTGTGTTATTTCCGGCAATGCTTTCATCTAATTTATTTGTGTTTGGGGTTGGAGAAGGGCAACACAAAATCTGGAGAAGTGCAATTTTAAAGCAATAGCCAGGGTTTGATTCATGCATCATTTTGGGGAAGTGGGAATGTTTATCTATATTATCTATCGCATTTCTATCCCCTCTTTTCTCAAAGGAGCTCAAGGTTTCAAGCCTAGATCTCCTCCTCCTCATTTTATCCGCACAACAACCCTGCGAAGCAGTAAGAGTAGCCCAAGGTCACCTAGTGAGCTTCATAGCTTAGTGAGGATTTGAGACCAGGTCTCCCCAGTCCTAGTCCGACACTCTAACCACTACACCATACTGTCTCTCAGTGCTGAATGTTGCAGAAGGTTCACAGGTGGGTTTATTCAGGAATAGCCCAGCGCTTCGAGTAATGCTGCCCTGGACAGCTGCCAAATTTGTGACTGAGCCAGCCCAAATCTTCATGGTTTCAACCATTCCCCGCCCCCATTTTTTGGTCCCATCAACTCTCTGTCATTCTCCCTCTCACTCTTCATCTCTGAAAATCTTGGTACTCAAAGCTACACAGTGAAATTGACTGGCCTAAGGTTGAGGAAACAAGAAGACGGAGCTCTTTGCACAGTTCAGTGTGTGGAACTCCTTGCCACAAGATGGCATGCTGGCCAATTAAGTGTCTTTTAAGAAGGACTTGACAAATTCACAGAGGAGAGGTATAATGGGGCTTGGCTTAACTGGACAAGAGAGTAGGAGTCCTCTCTGGGCATCTTTCCCCAACCCCAGCTTCTGATACCTGAGGGTATACTGCAACTGAACACGCTCTATTTAGGTATCATAAATTGCCATTAGGAAAATATGCTTGAGGCACCACTACCCTTTAAAAAAAAAGTGCAGGATTGATTGATTGATTGATTGATTGATTGATTGATTGATCAAAAAAGCTCATTTGATGAATCACTGGGCATGATTCCATCAGAACTAAGCATTGTTAAAAGAAATATCATTGGTTTTAGTGGGAAAGAATAAAGCGCATGGCTTTATTCCATGCCTACGTCAGTGTATCCTGTAACACAGGGCCGGTTCTACCATTAGGCGGAGTAAGGGACTGCCTCAGGCCGCAGGTTCTGGGGAGTGGCAGTGAGGTGTTGTGTAGACAGAACAGCCTGGGATAGGCAGCCAACCTACATTGGCTCCCAGTACGTTTCTGAGCACAATTCAAAGTGTTGGTGCTGACCTTGAAAGCCCTAAATGTCCTCGGTCCAGTATACCTGAAGGAGCGTCTCCACCCCCATCGTTCTGCCCAGACACTGAGGTCCAGCACTGAGGACCTTCTGGCAGTTCCCTCACTGCGAGAAGTGAGGTTGCAGGGAACCAGGCAGAGGGCCTTCTCATTAGTGGCACCCGCCCTGTTGAACACCCTCCCATCAGATGTCAAAGAGATAAACAACTACCTGACATTTAGAAGACATCTGAAGGCAGCCCTGTTCAGGGAAGTTTTTAATGTGTGACATTTTGATGTATTTTTAATCTTTTTTGAAAGCCACCCAGAGTGGCTGGGGAAACCCAGCCAGATGGGTGGGGTAGAAATAAATTATTATTATTATTATTATTATTATTATTATTATTATTATTACTACTACTATTACTACTATTATTACTACTATTACTATTACTATTACTACCTGGTGCCCCCTAAGCTAGACTGCTGCCCTCAGGGGTGAAGAGGCAGATTGACAGATCCGCCTGCCACTCCAGGCAGCTTCTACGCATGGAATCTGGAGGGCACCATCTTGTTTCTCGCCTTAGGCAACAAACTGCCTAGGGCCGGTCCTGCCCTGTGTCCTGACGTCAGAAATGACTCGCAGGATGGGGCGGAGCCACTGTGCTAACTTTCTGGCAGGTGCCATGCATCTGTCCATCTCCTTCTTCCTGCCACTGTTACCATTTCCCCACCTTCCCCTGCCGGCAGTGACCAATGAGGTTGTGTTGGGCGGGACTTAGGAAGCGGACATCCAGGGCCGGTTCAGCCATAAGACAAGGTGAAGCGGCTGCCTCAGGCGGCAGTCTCCACAGGGGCTGCAGTTCCTGTTGTCGATCTTCACTTACCCCTTCTTCCCTGGCAGGGACGGGCGCCATTTTGGGGTCCACCCCAGACGCCAAAATGTCTTGGGCTGCCGCGGTGCAGCATCAAGAAGGCACAGCATGAGCTGAAATTTGGAGAGCGTGAAATTGGGGAGACCCACCTCAGGTCTTCCATTTTAAGCTCCAATCCTGTGTCCTTGGTAACGTGTCGTTCTGCACTCAGGTCTCCCCAAGGCAGACAGATGCTCTGACATATATCACGGCCCGCCTCGTAACAGCGGCAGCAGCCTTGTTTGCAAACCCTCCTCTCTTTATTTTCATTTCCTATTACACTTAATTTGTGCCCCTGACATCTCCGTGTCCAATTATAATACGCTTTTTAAAACAACAAACTGCTCTCCTTTCTCCCATAATAAAGACTTGTGTGCCACGAGAAGGGATTGAGAGATCAGCTCTTGTTTACTCTTTGCTTCTCAGGGTTGCGGTGGGGGAAAGCAGGGATGGATTTGCTGCGATGTGTTTTGTACCAGCTCAAATTAGCATCTATACAGGTAGCAGAGGCTGCTAATTTCCATGGCGAAAGACGCGTAGCGGCCAGCGTCGGCATTTTCCTCTGACAGCTGGCTTTCTCTGCTTCCTCCTCAGCTGTACCTGCTGGGCAATTCTTCTGAGGCTTTTATCATCTTCCTTTGCTTCCTTGCTGCTTCCACAAAATAGGGAAAAGCGAAAGGCCGATTCAGGCATCCTTACAGAATCAAAAAATTGGAGACGTGGAAGGGATCCTGAAAGATCAACTAGCGCAATCTCTTACAACGCAGGAAGCACACCCTGGCGGATGGCCATACAAACTTGGTTTAAAAACCTCCAGTGCAAGAGAGTTCACAGGTAGTCTGTTCCACTGTTGAAAAGCTCTTACCATCAGAAAGGTCTCCCTACTGTTTCGTCAGAATCTCCTTTCTTGTTATATGAATCCATTGGTTCGCATCCTACCTTCTAGAACAGCAGAAAACAAGTTTGCTCCATCTTCCATGTGACAACCCTTAAGATATTTGAAGGTAGCTATCCTATCACCTCCCAGTCTCCTCTTTTCCAAGCCAAACATACTCAACTCCCTCAACTGTTCCTCATAAGGCTTGGTTTCCAGACCTTTCATCATCTTGATCACCCACACATGTTCCAGCTGCAGACATTCCAGCTTCTCAAACTGTGGTTTCCAGACCCTGGGTCATCTTGGTTGCCCTCCTCTGCACACCTTCCAGATTGTCAACATCCTTATTAAACTGTGGTACGCAGAATTGGACACAGTATTCCAAGTGTGTTCTAACCAAGGCAGAATAGAGCGGGACTATGACTTCCCTTGATCTTGTCACTAGACTTCTGCTGATGCAACCTAGAATAGCGTTAGCTTTTTTATGGTTGCCGCATCACCCTGTTGACTCATGAACTTGCCCCCGCCTCTCAACTTCCATTCTACAACATAGTTGCAGCACCCTCTGTGGCACCCCAGAGGCACTGTGCCGTGTGACCAAACCAGTCACCAGCACCCGCCTCTATCATATCTCTTCTCAGTCTCCTCTTTTTCAGTTTAAACATACTCAGCTCCTTCAACTGTTCCTCATGAGGTTGGTTTCCAGACCCTTGCTCATCTCAGTCATTCTCCTCTGCTCACACTCCAGCTTGTCAACATCCTCCTTAAATTGTGGTGCCCAGAACTTAACACAGTATTCTGGGTGTGCTCTGACCATGGCAGAATAGAGTGGTCCTATGACTTCCCTTGATCTGGACACTAGACATCTGTTGATGCAGCCTAGAATAGCATTAGGGTTTTTTTTGCTACTGCATCACCCTGTTGACTCATGTTCAGCTTGTGGCCTACAAAGACCTGCATCACCCTGTTGACTCATGTTCAGCTTGTGGCCTACTAGATCCTTTTCACATGTACTGCTAGTAAGCCAGGTAAAGGTAAAGGGACCCCTGACCATTAGGTCCAGTCGTGACTGACTCTGGGGTTGTGGCACTCATCTCGCTTTATTGGCCGAGTGAGCCTGCATACAGCTTCTGGGTCATGTGGCCAGCATGACTAAGCCACTTCTGGCAAACCAGAGCAGCGCACGGAAACGCCGTTTACCTTCCCACTGGAACGGTACCTATTTATCTACTTGACTTTGATGTGCTTTCGAACTGCTAGGTCGGCAGGAGCTGGGACCGAGCAATGGGAACTCACCCCATTGTGGGGATTTGAACTGCTGACCTTCTGATCAGCAAGCCCTAGGCTTTGTGGTTTAACCCACAGCGCCACCTGTGTCCCTAGTAAGCCAGGTATCCCCCATCTTATATTGGTGCAGCTGGTTCTTCCTGCCAAGTGCAGAAGCTGACATTTGCCCTTCTTGAAATTCATTTTGTTAGTTTGGGCCCAATTCTCCAATCTGTAAAAGTCATATTGAATTCTGATTCTATCTTCTGTGTGGCATTAGCTATCCCTCTCAGTTTAGTGTCATCTGCAAATTTGATGAGCAGCCCCTCATCCTTTCCCCAAAAAACAATTACCATCACGCAAGAGGGAGAGTGGTGGGTTCTGATCTAGCAGACTCGTCTTATGTTCTTATGTTAAATGCCCGCCTGACAAGGCAACCAGGCTGGTGACTGCATAGAAATTGGCTTGCTGGCAGCCCCACACTCATGGGACTCAATTTCATGTGATGTTAGGTGAGTGCCATCCATTGGTAGTTTCAAATGGGCCTTGAAGACTCGTCTTCTTTTGTTGACTGTCAGTGGCTGATCTGATCTGCCTTACAAAAGCAGTGCTAAGTTTTGATTTTGGTATAGTTATGTTTATGCTGAGCTATTGCAAGTTTTGTGTTGTTGTTTTTAAGTTGCATTCTGGTGTGAAATGGTGCTTTTTAGCTGGTGTTAATCTGATTCCCTCCCCCCCCCCCAAGTGTGTATTTCATTGGGAAGATTTATTTTACTTGAAAAACGATCTCACAAGTTTGTCAAATAAATAAACGGTCTGCGTGATTTACATAGAATCATAGAGTTGGAATAGACCACAAGGGCCATCGAGTCCAACCCCCTGCCAAGCAGGAAATACCATCAGAGCACTCCTGACATATGGTTGTCAAGCCTCTGCTTAAAGACCTCCAAAGACGGAGACTCCACCACACTCCTTGGCAGCAAATTCCACTGTCGAACAGCTCTTACTGTCAGGAAGTTCTTCCTAATGTTTAGGTGGAATCTTCTTTCTTGTCGTTTGGATCCATTGCTCCGTGTCCGCTTCTCTGGAGCAGCAGAAAACAACCTTCCTCCCTCCTCTATATGACATCCTTTTATATATTTGAACATGGCTATCATATCACCCCTTAACCTCCTCTTCTCCAGGCTACATCCCGGGAAAATTTCTAGACCACATGGGGAACCTCTATCAGTAGGAAAGGCTTCCTGCTAGAGAATTTCAGCTCTCGGCAAGTCAAGGTCTGCAGGATCAGCCAGAGTTACAGGGTGGAGGGAACACGTTCCTGCTCTCTCCATTGAGGAAGGGCCATAGCTCAGTGAGAGAGCACCAACTTTGCATGCAAAATGTCCCTGGCTCAATACATAGCAGCATCTGATATGTAGACCTTATCACAGATATTAATATTTCACAGCATGAAGCAACTGGATGCACAAAAACTGACTCCTTTTGGAATAAAACTTTTTCCAGACCTGTAAGTATTATTCAGAACTTTACTTGCAGAACCTTCTTCAAAACAGGGACAAAACAATCAAAGACACATCCAAATAATTCTGTAAGGCATATGCCTGTTCAAGGCAAAGGTTCATCTTCTTAAAAATAAAATAACTTATAATCAGAGCTGATAAACAGAGCTCTCTCTCTTCCACAGGTTCCATTAGCCTTCATTGCAGCCTCAGGCTGTTGAGCTCCTTGGGGTTAGTTATTTTCACATCCTTCTCCAACGGAGCCTGGGAACAAAAGACCCAAAGACCAAGTCCCCAAGATGGCGATTTGCAGTTCAATAGCCTCCCATGTGATCTAAGGTTAAACACAACCGTGCTAAGCTATCAGAGAACAATAACAGTTAATTATCAGCCTGCTTAGAGAGCTCTTCTTGCTCTTCTTTAGCTTCAATGGGATTTTCTGGTTTAACCCTTTCAGCAATACACACAGGCATTCTCCATTTCAGTGTGAATAAAACAATTATACTTAACAGGCCTGTGAAATATTCCAGTTCAAACCATTCTAGTCCTTATGACATAAGAAGAGCCTGCTGGATCAGGCCAGTGGTCCATTTATCTAGCATCCTGTTCCCAACTAGACGCCTTTGGGAAACCCACAGGCAGAATTCAAGCACAAGGACACTCTCCCTTCCTGTGGCTTCTAGCAGTGGGTATTCAGGAGCCTGGCTGCCTCCAGCTGTGAAGGCAGAGCAGGACCACCATAGCTAGTAGCCATCGATAGCCCTCTCCTTTGTGATTTTTTATAATCCATCTCAAGCAAGGGTAGGCAAACTAAGACCCGGGGGCCAGGTGCGGCCCAATCGCCTTCTCAATCTGGCCCATGGACAGTCCAGGAATCAGTGTGTTTTTACATGAGTAGAATGTGTCCTTTTATTTAAAATGCATCTCTGGGTTATTTGTGGGGCATAGGAATTCATTCATTCCCCCCCCCCCAAATTTATAGTCCGGCCCCCTGCTGAAAAAGTTTGCTGACCTCTGATCTAAAGCCATCTAGGTTGGTGGCCATCACTGTGAGTTCCACCTCTCAGCTACTCCAGAACATTTGCTGTCATGGGTAGTGCTTTGAAGATTCAGAAGAAGCGCCGTTTAAAAATGGTGTTGTTGTTGACATTTCTTCTGTAGTGCTTTTCTCCTCTCCGCAAATAATTCCTTTTCCTCCTGCCCCTCCTTGTTTTATGTCCCTTCCCAGACCCCTTTAGGAAAAAAAGAAAGAAAAGAAACTCTTTTCCTCTCCATCGCTCCTCTCTCTCCCTGGGCTGTCGTTTGTTACATACCATAACCCTGTAACTGTATAATTCATCTTTCTAAAAGCCTTCCGGGACGCAGGCTGTGTGAGCGATGCTGTAAAAACAGTTGTATTTTATCCTTGATTTATCGAGGCCCGCTGACAAAAACGTCTGGCTTAGCGGTACCTGCGCCATTTGGGCCGTTCCGACGGGACTCCGGCGGTATCCTTTTACACCCCGACGTGGATGCGTGCGTCAGAAGGAGGCCCGCCGAACTGCCGGCGCTTTGAAGCCCACTTATTGATGTTGGGAAAGTGTTCCGGGTGTCTCGGTACTTCTCCTCAGGGTTTGGTTCTCGTCTCCTGCTCATCTTTCACATCCCACAGCCCCCCGAGGAGCAGTCTTGGCAAGGCGAGGTTTGAAATGGCCCAGAAGCACGGAATTGTCAAGATTTATGTCATAAAGACCCCCTGGTGGGTCTTCTCTGCTCAGCCCCGTCCTCCAAGCGAGGAGGAAAGCCGAGAGCCTCCTTCAGTTTGAGATCCATCTTTCGCTGGAACATTTTCCCTGCGGCTGGTGGCGTGTGGTCAAGTTTCTCAGCACGATGTCAGAGCTTCTTGGACTATGAAC
The DNA here is from genome assembly GCF_964188315.1 of Podarcis muralis. Lineage (NCBI taxonomy): Eukaryota > Metazoa > Chordata > Lepidosauria > Squamata > Lacertidae > Podarcis > Podarcis muralis. Next base: position 5,028,278 of record NC_135663.1, read on the forward strand.
TCAACCAGGCTGTGTGCATTGCCAAAAGGCATCTGGGATCTGATGTGCCGGTTAAATGACACACATTTAAACCCATTGGGGAATCTGGCTTGAGTGGGGACCTTGGCAGTGAATGGCGCTCCTCTTTGAACACCCTAAGTTCAGCAGAGAATGGGAGACCCCAGCTTTCAGTCGCATTGATGAGTGCAGTTTGTTCGATAGGGACTTGATGCAGGGTCTTCTCTGCAGTGGCACCGCAGTAATAAACCCCTATCCCCTTAGAGCAGGATCGGTAAACTTGGTCAGCCCATTCCCTTCTGGGTTACCTCCGGAGGGCCATGGGGGGGGCAGGGCAAGGGGCAAACACGGGTGGAGCAAGAGAGGTCCATCATCCCTTTCTACAGCTGGCTAGTTTGCCCATCCATTCCATGTTCGGACAAGCAAGAGGCAGTGTCGGGGTTTAAGGACGGGTTTAGGGACTTGGGGGGTGAAGCAGCGTCAGTGAGGGATGTGGCCTGGGAGTGGCCAATGAGATGCTCTCTATGGGAAGCCACAAGTATGACTTTTGCACAATAGCAGATTGTGATTCTCAGCAACTGGGGCCTTTGCACCTCCCTGACAACTCTGGTCGAAAGGATTTCTGGTGCTGCACCTGATGGGAAAGATCTCTGCCTGCCAGAGACCCTGGAGAGCTGCTGAAAGTCAGAGTAGGCATTACGGGGTAGAAGAGTCTGGCCTGGTCCAAGGCTGCTTCCAACATCCTTACGACTGCAGAGGTAGAAGATAACGGTGCGGAGACTAACTCATACTAAACTTCACATTCATTTATGAACATTTCAGCGCATCAGGGCTCGTTATACACCCAGGAATTACGAGGAGGCTTGATTTGTCGTCCTGACTGTCTAATTATTTACAAGGCTTGGCAGCTTCGTTACGAAAAGCGTCTTTAATCTGCCAGCTCAAACATCCATCAAGAGCCACGTGGAAGACAGCAGAATGAACCTGGGCTGGAGAGCCCAGGATATAGAGGTAGCATGTCTCTTTGGACCAGCTAGCAAACCTCACAGGGTTGTTGAGAGGACCACATAGTTAAATCACCATCTCTTCTGCCCAGAGGTCGTTGCTGGGGTCTTCAGGGAGGGGAGAGCAGCAGTTTAGCCGGTAGAAAACATCATCTTTCTGACTGGCAGTGGGTGGCCTATTCCGTGCAGAGGGAGTCTCTGCTATGGGTGGGGCAATGGAAGATTGGGGAAGAAATTCAGTCCAGTTTTCATTGGAAAGTGAACCCACCTGCTTTGAACTTTCTCAAATGGCATGTGAGTCAAAATGCATCCTTCGTTCAAAATCCACAACGCTCCAAATTTTGTGCTGCGGTTACCCAGCTGAGTAACGCCTAGAAAAAAATGCATGCACTGGGGTAAAGTGGGCATAAAAAAATGCATGTCTTAGGGAAATTAAAACATGCTGAATATTGGTGGGAATCACTTTGCAATTCTGTGCAATGTTGCATGCCAGTGTATATATCGAAAGCCAGTTTGATGTGATGGTTAGAGTGCTGGACAAGGACCTAGGAGACCAGGGTTCGAATCCTGGCTCGACCATGAAGCTCGCTGGGCGACCTTGGCCAGTCAATGCCTCCCAGCCTAACCTCCCTCACAGGGTTGTTGTGCGGATGAAACAAAGAGGGGGAGAACTGTGTGCTATTATATATATATATATATATATATATATATATATATATATATATATATATATATATTATGCCTCTCCATTTTCCTTCATAGTGACTCAAGGCTGCATACAGGTAAAAAAATAAGAGCAGCTAAAAACATAGGGGGGTTAATTAAAAAGCAATTAAGCATGCATAGAGCTAAAATTCTCTCCCTCCCTGTCAAAAAGATACAGATAATTACAATGAAAACAGCCCAGGGCCAGCCCTTTCATTAAAAGCAGTCACCACCCTGAGCTCCTTGTAAGAAAGATGGGATATAAATGTAGAGATAGAAATAGACGATAGAGAGATAGAGGGATGAGACAGACAGACAGACAGACAGATCAGGAAAAATTCACACAAAAATGTTGTTGGATCTTCATGAGCCTTGTTTTGAATAAAATCACAAACCGAACTGAATTTTAGACTTGAAAAAGGAGAAACTGAGAGGCCAAAATGGATGGATTCCCACTTCCCGAGGTTGAGACCCGGGACCCCCTTAATACAGACCCCCTTCTCTGATCCTGCCCATTTCCTTGATGTCCCTTTTGCGGGAAATCAGTAATGGCTTGCCCTCAGTGGGAGCCTCCTCTGGCGGCAGCCTCCTCTGGCGGCTGACAGAACAGCTGAGCCTTCTTTTGAGTGATTTGGTGGCCTGAGCTTGGCAGGCGTCTTTGTTTTGTTTTCCTTCCCTCCATCTCGTTTTTGTTTTCCTTTCCCTCCTGCTTTGCTTTTCCATCTCCTCATTGACCCCCTGCATGAGATATTCCAAACTTCGGTGGCGATGGAGGGGGCAGCTGGTCTCCCCTCCTGGGAGACGGAATAAATACCGCTGGCCTCTCTCTTGTCTGGGGGCCAGTGGCCTCCCCTTCCCCTTTTTAATGACGTGTGAGAGGGCAAAACATTTTGCCTGCAAAGGAGAACCTCACCGAAAACCAGGAAGAAAGAAAACAAGACAGAACGCTTCTTACTTTCCATGTGAGAACAGGGGATATTTTTTCAGTGCCAGGTGAACAAGAGGCAACAATTTCAGGGATGTGGGGGTTCTCCTTCCCCCACCCACATATTTGCTTTCTGTGTCTACGGCCAGTGAATCCACTGCAGAATCTGGTCGTGGGCACCAAATTTCGACGCTTAGAAATCGCCACTTTTAATTCCTTTAAAAACAACAACCCAGAACCATATTTTCTAGGACGGCTAGCTATGCATTGCCAAATAAATAGATGGCTTCCATTTGATTACAATGGACAGGTGGGGATTTACATGTAATAGATGCAAATTTGGAAAGAATTGCTATAATTAAAATTTTTAAAAAAAATGCAATTCAGGGAAGACACCAGGTGGACATCTGTGCTTGCTCGGACTTCTGATCAGGTGCCGCTAACCATTCATGGGCAACCTCGCGGCCCCTCCAGCTCACAATTTTGATGGTTGCTTATGTTTAAGGAGGTACTGATGGCCGCCATCTTAGTCGTCTTTGAAAGAGTGTTAGAGAACTGCATGGAGGAAAAGGTGGCCAATGGCTGTTAACCACAATTGCCACGCTCTGCCACCACAGATACGATCCCATAATCTTTATTGCCATTGTCCCATACAGAACAACGAAATTGAAAAATCTACATCAGACATTCAGAAACCAACAAGCCTGCTATCCCAGCTATCCCAGCCTGGTTAGACCCCTAAAAACTCTGATACCCCATAATTAAATACAATATACAGTGGTACCTCGGGTTAAGTACTTAATTCGTTCCGGAGGTCCGTTCTTAACCTGAAACTGTTCTTAACCTGAAGCACCACTTTAGCTAATGGGGGCCTCCTGCTGCCGCTGCGCCGCCGGAGCACGATTTCTGTTCTCATCCTGAAGCAAAGTTCTTAACCTGAAGCACTATTTCTGGGTTAGTGGAGTCTTTAACCTGAAGCGTATGTAACCTGAGGTACCACTGTAGTCCCATAGAGACTACCTTACACTGCGTTTAAAACCAAAATCGCATTTGGATAGAATCGCATTTCTCAGGCGGCTTAGTCCTAGTCTTTATAACCCTGTACCTTCTTCCAGAAGGCAGAAGCTGAAAGAGATCATTTCCAGGGTGTGCACTATCCTACGCTATCTCTGCAGCTTTCTTATGGCACCTGGAAGCGTAGATTTGTTCCAAGGTGGGAAGAGTGCACCCAATTATTCTCTCCGCAGTCTTTACAAAAGATGGAGGCAGCAATGCTTCTGAATACTGGCTACTGGAAACCTCAGGATGGGAGAGGGCTTCTGTGCTTGGGTCCTTCTTGTTGCCTTTGCCTTGGGGCAACTGGTCAGCCACTGTGAGAAGAGGAGGCTGGACTAGATGGGCCACCGGCCTGATCCAGCTCTTCTTATGTTCTTCAGCCAGACCTGTGCCCCCACACAGAGGAGACCTTTGAACAGAGGACTGTTCTCTGAAAGCCCTTCAGATGAGAAGCTCTTCCAAATAGTCCCCAAACACCTCTCTGCCCTCTTCTGCTGAGATCAGAGCTGTGTGGGCACCTGCTTCCTTCAGGTGTGCTGGACCTGGGGGTAACCTGAGCAACGCGGTCCAGGTCCAGTCCCGAATCCAAGGGTTCTGCAAGGAGTCAGTCCAACAGGGCCAAGGCAGGACACCAGGCAGGACACCAGGCAAGGTCAGGTACAGGATCTCAGGCAGGTTCTGGCAAACAGCAATGTTGCTCCCACAACCTGGGGCAGGGTCCAACAACCCGCTCAAAGATCAGAGCAGAATGAAGGCTCAATGAACAGATCTCCCAGAAGCCCCTGAAGTTTCATCTTCATGGTTTTAACTGCAACCTTTTTCCTTTCGTCTAATCCCTTTGCCTCTTCCAAAACCATCACTTTTCTCTCTAGTTCCCCCCTTCCCATCCTAAAGCAATAGAAATAGATGTTTATTTTTCTGAGATTGAGTTTCCACAGGCATCTTTTAACTGAACAAACAGGAATCTGTCTCCGTAAAGTGAGATGTCCCTGTAATTCGTTTTGTGACTACTCAAGTCTTAAGAACATGTGCCCTTCTAGTGAAATAGAGACACTGCCATTGAGAAGGCCCAGTTTGCTTCCCAGTAGAAAAAGCTCTCGTCTCATCATGTGTCCCTAGATTTGCAGGAACAGAGTATCCCAAGTGCAGTGGAGGTTGCCCCCTTAGGGCGTACATGCCAAGGCTAGCAGGTGCACTGAATAGAGCAGTGATCCAGCTAAACTTGGGGCAAGGAGGGAGAGGGATAATAATAATAATAATAATAATAATAATAATAATAATAATAATTTATTATTTATACCCCACCCATCTGACTGGATTTCCCCAGCCACTCTGGGCAGCTTCCAGCACAATATTAAAATACAGTAATGCAGCAAACATTAAAAGCTTCCCTAAACAAGGCTGCCTTCAGATGTCTTCTAAACATCTGGTAGTTGTTTTTCTCTTTGACATCTGGTGGGAGGGCGTTCCACAAGGCAGGTGCCACTACCGAGAAGGCCCTCTGCCTGGTTCCCTGTAACTTGGCTTCTCGCAGTGAGGGAACCGCCAGAAGGTCCTCAGAGCTGGACCTCATTGTCCTGCTAGAACGATGGGGTGGAGACGCTCCTTCAGGTATACTGGACAGAGGCTGTTTAGGGCTTTAAAGGTCAACACCAACACTTTGAATTGTGCTTGGAAATGTACTGGGAGCCAATGTAGGTCTTTCAAGACCAGTGTTATGTGGTCTCGGCAGCCGCTCCTAGTCACCAGTCTAGCTGCCACATTCTGGATTAGTTGTAGTTTCCGGGTCATCTTCAAAGGTAGCCCCGCGTAGAGCGCATGACAGTAGTCCAAGCGGGAGATAACCAGAGCATGCACCACTCTGGCATGGCAGTCTGCGGGCAGGTAGGGTCTCAGCCTGCGTACCAGGTGGAGCTGCTCTGGACACAGAATTGACCTGCGTCTCCATAGACAGCTGCGAGTCCAAAATGACTCCCAGGCTGCGCACCCGGTCCTTCAGGGGCACAGTTACCCCATTCAGGACTAGGGAGTCCTCCACACCAGCCCGCCTCCTGTCCCCCAAAAATAATACTTCTGTCTTGTCAGGATTCAACCTCAATCCATTAGCCGCCATCCATCCTCCAATCGCCTCCAGACACTCACACAGGACCTTCATCGCCTTCACTGGTTCTGATTTGAGAGGTAGAGAGCTCAAGGAAAAGAAGAGACAAGGAAGCCCTGGAAAGAGGTCTCCATTTCTCTCCTACCTCACTGTGCTGAATGCCACAGTGGCTGGTCCATGGGAGCAAATGGGGTCCTGCCTCACCAGCTACAGCAGGCATCGTGAAACTCAGCCCTCCAGATGTTTTGGGACTACAATTCCCATCATCCCTGACCACTGGTCCTGTTAGCTAGGGATGATGGGAGTTGTAGTCCCAAAACATCTGGAGGGCCGAGTTTGGGGATGCCTGAGCTGCAGTCTGTCCTCAGCCAGCTCCTACCTGCCTGCCCTCTTCCTTCCAAACCAATCCAGGAGGTCCGTGGCTGGCGCTACCATGAGGCAGAGTGAAGCAGCTGCCTCAGGTGGCCAATGCTGAAAGGCAGGTGGGTGGACAGGGCCATGTGTGCCCCTTAGGCTAGGCTCCTGACCTCAGGGGCAGCATCCTCTTCTGCTCCATTACCAGTGGCAAAGTAAGAGTCATTCTGCCAGGCTGGTTGCTTTTGTACATCAAATGGCAGGAGGTGCCAACTTGGCCTCGGGCTGCAAAATGCCTTGAGCTACAATTCCCAGAGTGACTTAGCAATTGATCCCTCTGCTCAGGGAACTCTGGGAATTTTAGTTCTATGAGGGGGAATGGGGTCTCCTAACGGCTTCAGCATCCTCAACGAACCACACTTCCCAAGATTGTATACACTTTCCAGTGGTATAATGGGAATGAAACTATAGTGAGTTGGATCTGCTTGGCATTGGGTTCACCCACTGTTGAGAGTTTGCCCTTTCAATGCCTATGGGCACCAGCCACCACTTCCACAGAAGAACTACAGAAATGGTCACCTTGTGGTGACTTCTCCTTGTAAACACGATTATGTCAATCATCGTCCCTTTACCTGTAGCTATCCAGCTGTTCTGAACTCCAGCTCCCATCAGCCCCAGCCAGTGTAGCCACAGGCCAGAGATGTGATAAGAGTTATCATCAAACCACATCTGGAGCGTACCATGTCCTACTTAAGTGCAGGCATTTTGCAACTTTGATTTGATTTTTTTAAAAAAGAAAAGATAAACGAGAAAGGATCTTGAGTCCATTTGTTAGCCACTTTCAAGGTGTTTTTTTTAATTGTTTGACGCTGCATAAGCTCCAACACAAAGAGATATATGTGTCTATATTTGCTCAGGCTCCCTATTTTAATCTATAATTTAATAACAAAAGGAGAGGATAGAGAAATATTTCCATTTATTAAATTCTTGGAATGTTGTCCGTGCTACATTTTCTGCTTCTTTTGTAATTCTTTTATGCAGAGAAACAAGCAGCTTAAAATATGCACATAATCAATCTCGTCCCTTTTCTATTTCTCTGGCTGCCTTTAGTTCTTCTTTCCAAGATGTTTTTTTAATTTACATACTTAATGCAAAGACAGCTTACCTTTCTTTCAAAAGGGAGAGGGGAAAAAGGAGTCTATTGCTGGAACGTCGAGTGGCAAACACACGTGCAATTACTTCACCTGGGCTGCCTCCGTACCCCTGCTGCTTTTGTGTAGGATGGTTTAAGCAGGGACCACGCACGGATCCAGCATCCTAATTAGTGCCAATGGTGCTCCAGTGTGCAATTTTGCAGCAGGATTCACCTTGCAAACCAACACAACCACTTGACTTCAGAAGTGGCTGTATGTGGGTGTCCTGGCCCCCACTCAGACCATGACGACCAAGGCTCTTACTCAAGAGTAAGAGAGTAATCTTTATTGAGGCAAGTAAAGAGTACAGGCTCGGCAATAGGGAGTAAGTCAGAGCTCAGACTCGGTGCAGCGTCCCAAGTTGAAGGAATCCAAAATCAGGACAAACAAGTTAATGGAGTTGTCCCAATGAGTTGCCACACCCACTTGCCAAGCTTCTGAAGGTGTGCTGAGCCCAGGGATTAACCCGAGTAACGTGGTCCAGGTCCGGTCCTGAATCCAAGGGTTTCGCAAGGAGTCAGTCTGACAGGGCTAAGGCAGGAAACCAGGCAAGGTCAGGCACAGGATCACAGGCAGGTTCTAGCAAACACCAATGTTGCTCCCACAACCTGGGGCGGGGTCCAGCAGACTTTTATCTCTGTCGGGGTAACGGTTGGTCCTGATCCCCCGGTGACTCACCTCCCTGTCTCGCCTGAAGATGAGCACTCCTCCTGCGAGTACTCGGGTCTCTCCTTCTCTCAGACCTTTGTCTCTGCCGCTCGGGAGACATTGGTGGGTTACTGGACTCAGAGGCCGCCTCAGCCTCCCCTGACCCAACTGGTAGTGGAGCAGCTGTAAGTGATGGCCCAGCTGAAGGCAACAAGGTAATCCCCACATCTGGAGCCAGGGCAGGCTCAGGCCCCGGACTCGGCCTAGCTGGAGCTTGTTGCAGGGGAACCTGTGCATACTGGGGCTCTTCAGGATCAGGCCCCAGACTTGGTTCAGCTGCCGCCTGAGACAAAGGATCTGGTGCGGACTGAGACTCCTCTGGCTCCGAGTCCGAGCCATCACACAAGGCAAGGCAAGGTGAGCTTACTCACAAGACTCCAGTGCCTTGCAACAGGGACGGTGACTCTGTTCTGGGTCCTGGGTCCTGGGTTGTGCCCTCCCCTTCTGACTCTGGTTCCTCCACCACCAGTGGTTGGTTGTTGTCCTCCCAGATTCCACTGAAGTTCTTCTCTCCTCAGGAGGGGAGAGAGGATGGGGGAATCCTGCTTCCCCATCCAGAGCACACATATCCTGGGAGTGAAAAATTCTATTTTCTCCACCCTCTTTTCCCCAGTCTCAGCCTGCCCTGCCCCCATTTCACTCTCCTCATCCATCTCCACCAGTCAATCCATACCTGGTACCCCAGGAATGTCTCAGGGCACATGATACTTGGCTTTCTTCCTTTGCCGTGCTATCTCTGGCTTTTTGAAGGACAAGGACATTCCATCTCTCTCTGTCTCAGTCTCTGACTCACTCTCTCCTGGGGATGTAAGGAGGCAGCCATTTTTGTCCCATAATCACAATCAGTGTTCCATAGCTGTCAACTTACAGATTTGAAAATAAGGGACCAGCAGCCTTGAAAATAAGGGACCAGAAGCCAAAATAAGGGACCTGCATCCTCACCTGTTCCAGGCACTCCAGTCTTCCTGTCCTCCTGCAGTCTGGTCAAACTCATGCTGGTAGCTTCAAGAACACTGTCCAGCCAACTTTGTAACCAGAGGTTCAACTGAATAGAATCTGAATCACATGCACCACAAGGCCTATGCAGCCTCAACTTAAGATGGCTCCCCGGCCTGGCTTTGCACTGCAAAGTTTGCAGCAGCATGTGCAACAAAATGGCATCTAGCATTCAAAGAACCCCTCAGCTTGCATTAACTAGCCACACACAAGGCATGCAAGCTCCACCCCCCAGTCGTTCTTAGACTCCTTATTGGGTGAGCAACACAGCCAAGCAACGCAGTTGGAGCTTCCCTCCTCCCTGGCCGACAGGGAGGGAGGGAGAGGAGCTGCTTCCTTTGAAATTTAAGGGACATCATTTAAGGGACATTTAAGGGACATCCGTCAATAAGGGACAGCAGTGGGACATGGCGCTGGAATAAGGGACTGTCCCTTCAAATAAGGGACACTTGACAGCTATGGTGTTCACTGCAACCAACGCTGTTTCAATTCCACTACTGCCTGGCTTCCTGCATTGGTCACCTCGCCATTGACTATGGTCATAATAATAATAATAATAATAATAATAATAATAATAATTTTATTTATACCCCGCCCTCCGGGTATAATTATATCCCTGGGCTCAGGGCAGCTTACACCAAATATAAAATACAGTTAAAAAACAACAACAATTGATTAAAATACGGCTTAAAATGCAGCCTCATTTTACTGGTGGCCCATAACTCAAGACCATAAGGGGAGGAAACATCAAATATTCACCCGAGCCACCTATCCATGCTGGTCCTGCATGGGCCAGCAAAAGGGCCGAGGGAAAATTTATATGCAGAATCCCATATAAGGGGTTCCATCAAAAAGAAGAAAAAAAGGGGGGGTTAGACTGAGTCCAGACCAAAGGCCAGGCAGAACAGCTCCGCCTTGCAGGCCCTGAAGAAAGATGTCAAATCCCACAGGGCCCTAGTCTCTTGTGACAGAGCGTTCCACCAGGTCGGGGCCAGTGCTGAAAAGGCCTTGGCCCTGGTTGAGGCCAATCTAACTTCCTTGAAGCCTGGGACCTCTAAAGTATTGTTATTTATGGACCGTAAGGTCCTTTGCGGGGCATACCAGGAGAGGCGGTCCCATAGGTATGAGCGTCCTAGGCCATGAAGGGCTTTAAAGGTCAAGACCAGCACCTTACACCTGACCCTGTACTCCACCGGGAGCCAGTGCAGCTAGTAAAGCACTGGGTGAATGTGATCCTGCGGTGAAGACCCCATAAGGAGTCTCGCCGCGGCATTCTGCACCCGCTGGAGTTTCTGGGTCAGCTTCAAGGGCAGCCCCACGTAGAGCGAGTTACAGTAGTCAAGCCTGGAGGTGACCGTCGCATGGATCCCTGTGGCCAGATCAGGGCGAGAAAGGTAGGGGACCAACTGCTTAATATGGCGGAGATGGAAAAATGTCGCCTAACATCATCCATTATGTATCGCACGCCGTCTTCAATTTCAACAAAACAAATGCGGAAAATGTCGCAATTATAATGTTTGCAGACATTAGCAAAGACCACTCGTATTCACTTGCGAGGTTTCCATTCCTGGCTTCTGTTGAGCCTGCGAATTGCGGCAATTTCTGCTCCCATTCCCACTTCTGATGGGCTTCTCCAACCCACCCACTCCCTCCACACACAGAGACACAAACGGCTTGTCACAATGATGGGCATTTTACAAGTCGCAAATGACGAGAGCACAGCACAATCAAAACACTCTCTGGCATCAGTTACTTGCTGCATATCTTGCCCAAATCCCCAGAGGTGACCTTTTCAGCATTGTTCTAATCCCCCCCAGCTGCCTCCCCATAGAATGAGCCGTCCCCCCCGCCCACTTTTCATTTTCTTTGGAAGTAAATGCATGACCTCAACACAGGCTAAGTATCTGCGTTGCTGAGACATCCAGTCTAAGGGGAGCAGGGCTAACAATCAGATACAGTTTTCCTTTCTGCAGCCGCAGCTTCAGTCTCCAACCGCAGGGAACCAAATCCACACTTAATCTCAAACTGAGATCTCCCCTGAAACCTTAGCCGCCCCTCCAGCTGGGACAGATTGTCACGGGGTGCCCAAGACACACATTCCCAAGGTTCTGGTGGGATTCTGCTTCAGGAGAGAAGCAGGGCATTTCCCCATTCCCCCCCCCCCCACTGCCTAAGAGGAAAGTTGTAGCAGGGGAGGGTTTGACAAAGAGCGGTTGAAAAGCTTGGGGCCATTTTATGAAGAGAGGGTTTTCTCTGCATTTTCATCAGGTTTGTACTGGAGGTTTTTAAGCAGAGGTTGGGTATAGAATAAGAATAAGAATAAGAATAAGAATAAGAATAAGAATAAGAATAAGAATAAGAATAAGAATAAGAATAAGAATAAGAATAAGAATTTATTATTTATACCCCGCCCATCTGGCTGGGTTTCCCCAGCCGCTCTTGGTGCCTTCCAACCGAATATTAAAAACAATACAGCATCAGACATTAAAAACTTCCCTAAACAGGGCTACCGTCAGTTGTCTTTTAAAAGTAAACTACAGTGGTACCTCAGGTTACATACGCTTCAGGTTACATACGCTTCAGGTTACAGACTCCGCTAACTCAGAAATAATGCTTCAGGTTAAGAACTTTGCTTCAGGATGAGAACAGAAATTGTGCTCCGGCGAAGTGGTGTCAGCAGGAGGCCCCATTAGCTAAAATGGTGCTTCAGGTTAAGAACAGTTTCAGGTTAAGAACGGACCTCCAGAACGAATTAAGTACTTAACCCGAGGTACCACTGTAGTTGTTTATTGCCTTGACATCTGCTGGGAGCACGTTCAACAGGGAGGGCGCCACCACTGAGAAGGCCCTCTGCCTGGTTCCCTGTAACCTCACTTCTCGTAGCGAGGGAACTGCCAGAAGGTCCTCAGAGCTGGACCTCAATGTATACCTCCTTCAGGTATACAGGACCAAGGCCGTTTAGGGCTTTTAAAGGTCAGCAGCAACACTTTGAATTGTGCTCAGACACGTACTGGGAGCCAATGCAGATCTCTCAGAACCAGTGTTATGTGGTCTCGGTGGCCGCTCCCAGTCACCAGTCTAGCTGCCGCATTCTGGATTAGTTGCAGTTTCCGGGTCACCTTCAAAGGTAGCCCCATGTAGAGCGCATTGCAGTAGTCCAAGCGGGAGATAACCAGAGCATGCACCACTCTGGCGAGACAGTCTGTTGGCAGGAAGAGAGCTGGTGGACAGCCGCCCTGGACACAGAATGGACCTGCGCCTCCATGGACAGCTGTGAGTCCAAAATGACTCCCAGGCTGCGTACCTGGTCCTTCAGGGGCACAGTTGCCCCATTCATGATCAAGATCAGGATTAGGATGACTGCCTGTCAGGGGTTATTTGGTTTTGATTCCTGCATTGGAAGAAGTTGGACCAGATGATCCTTGATGGTCCCTTTCAACTACAGAACTCTATGATTCTTTATTTTACATCCTGGGAACTTTGACCCTGTAGTAAGAGCAGTTTGTAAAAAGAAAACCTGCCACAAGCAGCGGGTTAAGGGGAATCAGGTCTCTAGTCTCCCAGCTCATCGGTATCAGTCTGTTAGCACATAAAACCTATTTTCATTGTCACTTTCCAGGCAATATGTATATACAGTGGTACCTCAGGTTACATACGCTTCAGGTTACAGACTCCGCTAACCCAGAAATAGTACCCCGGGTTAAGAACTTTGCTTCAGGATGAGAACAGAAATCGTTCAGCAGCGGCGCGGTGGCAGCAGGAGGCCCCATTAGCTAAAGTGGTACTTCAGGTTAAGAACAGTTTCAGGTTAAGAACGGACCTCCAGAACAAATTAAGTACTTAACCCGAGGTACCACTGTATTTGATGTCCAATGCTCCCAATGTCCAATGCTTTATGATATTGCCAGTTTAATTTTCAATCTTTCCTAATGTTCTGTAGCATACATTTTGCTTTTTCACAGCCTCTACACACACACTGGCCTAACATTGAGCTACTCACCATGACCCTAATGTCTCCTTCACCATCAGTCCCCACCAGTTCAGAACACATTAGTGTATACAGTGGTACCTCAGGTTACAGATGCTTCAGGTTACAGACGCTTCAGGTTACAGACTCCGCTAACCCAGAAATAGTACCTTGGGTTAAGAACTTTGCTTCAGAATGAGAACAGAAATCATGCTCCAGCGGCGCGGCAGCAGCAGGAGGCCCCATTAGCTAAAGTGGTACCTCAGGTTAAGAACAGTTTCAGGTTAAGTACGGACCTCCAGAACAAATTAAGTACTTAACCCGAGGTACCACTGTAGTTCAAAAGAAGACTTTGCAACCCTCCCCCGTTGAAGGACCAGGAATGCTATCCACAGGTGCATTTGGAGACGGAGATGGTTTCACCCGCCATGTCCAGCCAGCTGGCTCTGGTGTTAAGTTTGAGCTCAGTTCCTTCACCGAACTATCTGGGAAGCAAATGCAGCAACGGGTAGAATCAGCACGTTTGCCGAGAAAATTAGATTCACTTTTGATCCTGGCTACTTTCCAATCGTGGCAGCACTCGAAGGCACATCTCAATTAACTGAATCAGTTTTTATTTGAGACAGTTGCTAGCCAGGAATATCCTCCCAGTCTTCTCTCGCCTGTCCTCTCCTATCCCTTTTGTCTTTGCTCCTCTCTCACACAAATGCGGGAAATTCATTGAACAGACGGCTTTATTCCGGCACTTGACACAGGTCTCACAATTCAATCCCAGAATCAAAGTAATGGCTTTGGAGAGCCAAGATGGAGGTGCCACAGATCTTGAGCCACCAGACACACACACACACACACACACACACACACACACACACACACACACCACGTCTGCCATGGAGCAGTTTCAAGAAGTGAAACCTTCAACTCCTGGTCATTTGAGAAGTGGAGTGGCACAACCCACCTCCCTAGCTTGGCCCAAAATTCAGCCGAGGAGATTCTGACTAAGCATTTAGAAGAACCTTTCGGCTGGAAGAGCTGTTTGATAGTGAAATGGACTCCCCTGTAAGGTGGTAGACTCTCCTTCCTTGGAGGTTTTTAAGCAGAGGTTGGGTGGCCCTCTGCCATGGATGATTTAGCTGAGTGTTATGTACTGAGCTGAATCCTAGAACAAGCCAATCAGGCTCCTGGATGAAGTGAATCAGCAACCTGATTGGCCTGCAGGAGCAGCCAATCAGGCTTCTGGAGGAGGTGAATTCGAAACCTGATTGGCCAACAGGAGCAGCCCAGAATTAGCCAATCACGCAAGGCACAATGTGTGTATATATAGCTAGACGTTTTAGTTTCATTCATTGCTACTATGAGCTGAATAAAGAGCATGAAATTCACACTCGAATCCTAGTATATTTCACTAAGATTCTTGCATTGCAGGGAGTTGGACTAGATGGCCCTTGTGTTTTTGTCACACGTGTCTTGTCAGAAGAACGTGTCTTGTCACACCTGTTTGTCAGAAGCTTTGGCTGTTCCTTGAAGCAGCAGAGAAGCAACTGTTAAACTCAGTCACCAAATCTATGTCCTGGATCCCAGGGGAGGATGAAGAACTTGAATTTGGAGTACTGTTTCTCCCCAGATCTTCAATTCTCAAATCACTAGAGTACAGTGGAACTTTGGTTTTCGAATGTCTCAGCTACCGAACGTTTCAGAAGCCGAACGCCGAAAACCTGGAAGTGAATGCTTCCGTTTTTGAACACGCCTCGGAAGTCGAACAGCTTCCGAGGCACATTTTTCCATTTTCACCATTCGCTTTGCCAACAGCCCTTTGATCCTCAGTTTTCAAACGTTTTGGAAGTCTAATGGACTTCTGGAACAGATTATGTTCGAAAACCAAGGTTCCACTGTACAAAGGCAAAAGGGGTTCGCTTGCATGGCTAAGGAAGCTAAGACTTTGATCCAACAATTGACGCCCGCTCTTCTGCACTTGGGGTCCCATTGCTTGCCTCACTCTGCCCAATGCAAGGACCATCTATCCTTCTTCGTATATTCTGTGCATCCATTAGTCTGTTAAGACTGTTGTCATTTCCCTGCGTTTTGACTCGTGATGCCCTGGTGGTTTGAACTGATAGTTCTTTCTCTCTGTGTGTGTGTGATGCTGTCACCGCTGTTCTCTTTTTTTATCCTTGCATTTTAATTTTTGATGTTATTTTTTTTATTGTCAGACACCTTAGGGGCCTCCAAACAGAAAGGAGGCCTGTCAATTTTTAAGCACATAATTAAATAAATAGCGGCGCAAAGAGCCTGTGAACTAGGCATGCATCCCAAAGGCACAAATCTTTTGCTTTATTAAAAAGTACAGTGGTGCCCCGCAAGACGAATGCCTTGCAAGACGGAAAACCCGCTAGACGAAAGGGTTTTCCGTTTCGGAGGCGCTTCGCAAGACGAATTTCCCTATGGGCTTGCTTCGCAAGATGAAAATGTCTTGCGAGTCTCGCCATTTTTTCCCCGCTCCCCCCCCCCTTTTTTCAAAGCCGCTAAGCCGTTAATAGCCTTTTAGCAGCTTAGCAGCTAAGCCTTTAATAGCCGCTAAGCCGCTAAATCGCTAATAGCGCTAATCCGCTTAGCCGCTAATGGGGTTGCTTCGCAAGACGAAAAAAACGCTAGACGAAGAGAATCGCGGAACGGATTCTTTTCGTCTTGCGAGGCACCACTGTATAACCATTAGACCTTCTTAGTGCTACAGGGAGACCAACGGGGCCCCATCCCTTGACTGGTGAAGAATCGTTCTTGCGCTTTCTCCCCTTTTCCCTCCTCATTCCATTTTCCTTTTGTGTCAAGCCAATGATTTCCTCAGCACACAACCAGGGACTTCCTTATCTTTTAATATCTGTACACTGCTTAGAAAACATTAAGCTCCTTATGTGTGGCGAATGTGATGATTAGGAAGATGGCGGCAATTGCATCATTCATATGATTTTTATTTATGTACTTACGTGTTTGTTTATTGCAATTCTTTCCTCTGAGGAACTCAAAGGGGGGGGGGGACATAATTGTCCTCGTCCCCATTTTATCCTGGCAAATACTCTGCAAGGCAGGTTAGGCTGAGAGTGAGTGAATTGTACCAGGTCACCCATTGAACTTCAAGGCTAAGAAGGTATTTGAACCTGGACGCGGGTGGCGCTGTGGCTTAAACCACAGAGCCTAGGGCTTGCTGATCGGAAGGTCAGCGGTTCGAATCCCCACGACGGGGTGAGCTCCCATTGCTTGGTCCCTGCTCCTACCAACCTAGCAGTTCGAAAGCATGTCAAAGTGCAAGTAGATAAATAGGTACCGCTCCGGCGGGAAGGTAAACGGCGCTTCCATGTGCTGCTCTGGTTCGCCAGATTATTTTATTTTAATATTCTGTTGGAAGCCGCCCAGAGTGGCTAGGCAAACTCAGCCAGATGGGTGGGGTATAAATAATAGATGATGATGATGATGATGATGATGATGATGATGATGATGATGATTTAAAGTATAGCATAGTGGTTAGAGTGTTGGACTAGGGCCTAGGTGGTAAAGGTAAAGGGACCCCTGACCATTAGGTCCAGTCGTGGCTGACTCTGGGGTTGTGGCGTTCATCTCGCTTTACTGGCTGAGGGAGCCGGTGTACAGCTTCCGGGTCATGTGGCCAGCATGACTAAGCTGCTTCTGGAGAACCAGAGCAGTGCACGGAAACACCGTTTACCTTTCCCGCCGGAGCGGTACCTTTTTATCTACTTGCACTTTGATGTGCTTTCGAACTGCTAGGTTGGCAGGAGGAGGGACTGAGTGACGGGAGCAGCAATGTGGGGCATTCCGGGATCAAATCAGAAACAGCTTCTGTAAATCCAGGGCTGTCCCTGGAAAATAGGGACACTTTACCCTGACATATGCATATTTGTACATGTGGCTTGACTGGAGCGCTGCACTGCAAAATTCAGAAAAACGCGAATTTCAAATCACGCCTGTTTTTCAGTCTGCAAATCATTTGGGAAACTGGGAGCTATGTTTGGTTCAGCTTTAAATGCAACCCGCATTGAACCTCCCAACGCCCCAGCTTTACTGGGAGAAAACTTCTCCCTCCTTGAGCTGTTTCAGTTTACCTCACCGTCAAGCAGCCTGTACTCCTCCATATTTTAAAGAAAGTTGTGCCTGTAAGAGTCTTGGCTCTGGTTCTCTCTGAGTGCGGTTGCCTAGCAACAGGAAAGGACTTTTATTCAGGATGACCAGACAGAAAGGAGCCCAAGTCTGGACTCCTGAGTCTTTGGCAGGTGTGCAGAAAAATGGTTTCAGCAGCTGCAAGATGTCCTGCAGGGTTTTCGGGGGAAAGATGCTTTGAACAAAAAGCTCTCTTATTTTGCATTATTATCATTTTAAACATAGGAACTCTTCTATCGAATCTGCCCCTCTTATCTCAGGCCTGGCTCCCGCTGAAGCGGTCAACCTGTCCCCACGATGCGTCAGCTCAGACTGAACTCACAAGCCACTGGCTGCTGCTCCGGACGAAACATTTCCCCGCCACATAGAAAACTAGCGCCTCAGGGGAGATGGCTCGACCTTGCCTTTGTCCTGACATGCTAGCTCACTAGGGCAGTGTTTCCCAACCGGTGTTCCGCGGCACAGTAGTGTGCCGCGAGACCTTGCCTGGTGTGCCGTGGGAGGGAGGCGGGCGAGGCGGGCGGCGAGAGGCGGGGCGGCGGCGGCGAGGATCCGCGTCGAGCCGGGGGCGGCTCCGCGGTGGTGGTGCCGAGGTTTCTCTCTCCATTCTCCCCTCACACACACACACAGGAAATAACACAGGATCAGCTGACAGGATCCGGCCAATGGGGCGGCGGCGGGGCAGCGCACGCAAAAGGGAGGAGCGCGAGACAGCGGACGAGGAGGAGGCCGGCATGTCCGGGCAGCAGCAGCAACAACAGCAGCAGCAACTCCCGGCGACGGCTCCTCAAGCCCCGGGCAACCCTACTCCCTCACCGGCCTCGGCCGCCCTCCTGCTCCACCCGCCGCCGCCTCCCCCGCCGCCGCCGGCCACCTCGGCCCCGCCGCCGCCCCCTCCTCCGCCCGCTATCGCCGCCACCACCACAACAGCCGCCGCCGCCTCAGCTGGGCCCATGCCTGCCGGGAGCGGCGGCAGCAGCAGCAGCAGCAGCGCCCCGGCGCCCTTCCCTCACGGCGGCGACCCGGCCCTGCAGTGGCGTAGCGTGGGGGGGTGCAGGGGGGGCCGGGCGCACCGGGCGCAACATCTGCGGGGGGCGCACTCGCAGCTATCTGCCCCTCCCGAGGTTTCTGGGTTAGCGGAGTCTGTAACCTGAAGCGTATGTAACCCGAGGTACCACTGTACTTCCAAGTCAGCGTGCAAGGGATTGCAGGACCGGCGGACTTGGCGGTGGGGGTGGTTGCTGGAGCCTTGTCTGTCCTTTCAGCCCCGCACCCACCGCAGACCCCTTCCTATGCCACTGGTAGCTAGGCGAGGCGGGGGGCACTGGGCGCCACACCTCGGCGCCTGCAGCGTGCCTGAGCCATGCGTCTGCGGGCGAACTGCCCGCAAGCTCCGCTCTGGCCTCTGCCCACCGCCTCAGCCTCCCTACAGCTGAGGGGGAGGCTGCAGCGAGGCTCCACGCAGCGCGCCCTGCCATGGCTCGCCCCCATGGCACTCGCCCCTGGCTGCAGGACGCGCGCGCCGCCCCGGGCCCCTGAGCGGCTAGCTGCGCCGCTGCACTGAGCGCAAGGAATACGTCCTCTCCGGGTTCGGCGTCCTCTTCGTGGGCAGCGCGAACCGCATCTCCAGCTTCGGGTGGAACTTTGGCCAGGTAGGGGGAAGCCTTTGGGCGGGGTGGAGACCGGGGTGGGGAGGGGTTAGGAGAGACGCTACCGGCGCCGTCCAGAAATGCCCAGAGCAACTGGAGTTCAGCTACGCGCACACATGCGCCCTCCAAATCCCGTTTCCCACCCCTTTCTCAAAAGAAGAGAGAAAAAATGGGTCCTGGGTGTGAAACCAAAGGACCTTTCCAGCTCCTCCTCAATTCCAGGTGTGGATGGCAATGCCTCGTGTCTCCTCCCCCGCGACCAGAGCACACTTCCTAGGCTGGTTGGACGGTCCCTGGGGGTCTTCGGGTTGCCATATTTTGAAGAGCAAAAAACAGGACACATTTGTCGACTTCTGCTTTTAGCTATGGATCAGTGGCCTAGCGTGGGGGGTGCAGGGGGGGCCGGCCACACCGGGCGCAACATCTGGGGGTTAGTGTTAGGGGGCGCAAATCCACGGGTTAGGGGGCGCAAATTACTTGCATTGCCCCGGGTGCTGACAACCCACGCTACGCCACTGCGGCCCTGAACGAGCAGGAGAAGGAGCTCAAGTGACGCTGCGCGCTGACGTCACGGGGCTGTAATGGTGGTGTGCCTCGAGATTTTTTTCATCAAACAAGTGTGCCTTTGCCCAAAAAAGGTTGGGAAACACTGCACTAGGGGAAGGGAGCTGTTGACGAGAAACAAAGGCAGCTGATCTATGGCGGAGGCGATCAGTTTGTCTGTCTAGCTCTACGCGGGCTGCCGTTCTCTGGGGTTTCAAGGTCGCTTCTTGGAAATGTCCAAGAATTGGGACTTTTTGTCTTCCAGGCAGGGGCCCCCATCACTGAGCGAAAACCCTTGTTCCTTTTTGGTTTGCAGGAGAGTCAATCGGGTGCTTTTTATGGTGCTGCAACTCAGAGGTGGCCACTGTGGTGAGAACAAAGCCTCTGGCTGGATATAGCTTAAAATATAGCAAGGCCATTGTTTTCCCTCTGTAATAAACGAAAATCTGCCCTTATTCCCTTATGGGGGACACAAGAGCCCTTATAGAGTCGTTTGTAGGTTCTCCATCGGTCAGAGAAAATAACAGAGGCCAACCAGAGAATATTGAGAAGCAAAGCAGCTCATAAGCCTGATCTTTATTGAACTGTTGAAACAGGGTGCTCCCCTCACTCGCAGGAAAGGAGGAGGACCCAGAACAAAGGTGTGTCTGCCCTTATATAGACATTTTAAATTGCCCGCCCTGGAGTCCAAGACCACCCCCCCAGAAACATCATACATACATCACAGAAAGGGGTGTAGCTCAAGACCATCCCCCAGATACATCATACCTGCATCACAGAAGAGGCGGTCTACAACAGAAATCTGAGTGCATTGTTTACCTCCTGTCTGGCAGGTTACCTGTTAATGGTCACTTGACTGGATACCCTGGGGAGCCTGGCCAGTCTTTTGTAATGACAAATACTTAGTTCCTGAGCCAGGTCACAGGCTCACCCTATTCATACGCAGACATACACTTAAGATAGGATTTGTGAAGGAGAAGACAATGGGGAGGCTTTTCCATTTTCCTTCAACCTTGCAGAGAAAACATTTGGTCAGTTTGGGAGTTGAAATGGTTTCAGGGCTGTTTTCCTGTGCTGCTTCAGACATGTGGTTTATTTATTTATGTACGTGTTGGCTTGGTACATTTATGAAAATTTATTATATATATAAGACCTTAATATTTTTATTTCACCTCAGTGGCATCATGACTAGTAGACAACATGGCTATGCTGCCTCCACAGATGGATGGAGCAAGGCTTCTGGAAATCAGTTGCTGGAAACCACAAGAGTTGCTCTCGCACTCAGTACCTGGCTAGTGGCCAGAGAGAGAACAGGTTGCGTGGCGAGTTCCCGCCTCCCCCCTCAGAAATAAAGACACAAGACACCAGAATTTAGGTTAATGGGTCAAATTAGGCCACAACTTTATTGATTACAGGAATTGAGCGGTATTGGCTTAGGCATTGGTCCTATCAACTAACCGGCTTCAGCCTGATTGCTTGAAGACCGGGAAGGGTTAACCACCAGTAGGGGGAGTCCTGCTGATGCACATCAACTAGGAGCTCCCCCGGGATCACCGCTCAGGGGCGTGCCGTAGGCCCACACCTCCATAGGCTTAGGACAAGGCGATGCCCCCCCGAATCCTTTACCGGACTACCCGTAGATTTGGGGGAAGGTAATGGCGCTCCCCCCCCCAACACGTCTACATAACAATCCCCCTACCAATGCCTAACCGCCAATGCCAAGGGAGTTGTGACGGTTTGCTACAAGGCAGGCGAAAAACCAAATGGCCGGTGCCAATTTGCCAAGTGGAAAAAAATTCCTACCAGGCCCCTTGACGGCGACCAACCGAAGTCCATAGCAAGGTCAGAGAGCCTAACCTAACGGGTGGGAGGGGTGGGAAAACCTGATCAGCTGGAGCGGAGCACGGAGAGAGGGAGATCCTTGGCCACGCCAAGCCCACGCCAGTATTGCAGGGGCTGTGAGCCAACACCCGCGAGCGTGGGGAGGGGCGTGAAGCCCACAACCCCACCTTCTCTCTAGCTCGGAAGTGACTATGCTGGATAAATGGGCAATTGGCCTGATCCTGCAGGGTCTACGAATATTCTTGTGCCCTCTTAACTTCGGCGATGCTTTGCCCCAGCCAATGGAAGCTGGCCTTGGCTTTTATAGGATTTCCTGCAGACCCATCCAGCTGGTTTGGGAGATAACACATCAAAACACGGTATTTCATAAGAAATACAAACTTTCTGGCAGCAAGAGCTCTTTGACAGCGGAATGGTCTCCGTCAGGAGGTTGTGGAGTCTCCTGCCTCGGGGGTACTTTTTGTTTCGTTTCTTTAATTTTCATTTTTCATTTTCATTTCATTTTCAACTTTTACAGACATTTTAGCCAAAGAGAACAAAATCATTGCACATTCAATTTACCTTCCCTTTGACCTCCCTCCCCTCCCTTCAGCGGTTATTTATTTCACATATTTTTATTACTGCCTATCCAATTCAAATATATTTATAAAATTTCCTTTATCCTTCCCTCAGCTATTCTTCACTGCACACGTTTATATCAGGCCTGCTGTTTTAATTTGTTTACAGAGTGTCCTCAAGTAATCCATAAATTTTCCCCATTCTATTTTTAAAAAGTCTCTCTCCTTGATTTTTTATTATTCTTCCGGTGAGTTTCGCCATTTCTGCGTATTCCTTCCTTGGAAGTTTTTAAGCCACCTGCCGTGGGTGCTTTAGTTGAGGTTCCTGCATTGCAGGGGCTTGGAGTAGAGAACCTCTGGGTAATTATGAAATAACAGGATAGCGATGGGAGAGATATTGACTGGTGGGTAAAAGCCTCAGCGCCTAGGGCTTGCCGATCGAAAGGTCGGCGGTTTGAATCCCCGCGGCGGGATGCGCTCTCGTTGCTCGGTCCCAGCGCCTGCCAACCTAGCAGTTCGAAAGCACCCCCAGGTGCAAGTAGATCAATAGGGACCGCTTTCTAGCGGGAAGGTAAACGGCGTTTCCGTGTGCGGCTCTGGCTCGCCAGAGCAGCGATGTCACGCTGGCCACGTGACCCGGAAGTGTCTCCGGACAGCGCTGGCCCCCGGCTTCTTGAGTGAGATGGGCGCACAACCCCAGAGTCTGGCAAGACTGGCCCGTATGGGCAGGGGTACCTTTACCTTTACCTTACTACCATCGTGTAGACGCCCCTTCCCAAATTAGTGATGGAAGCTTTCTGGATTCAGAGTCAATGTGGGTGTGCACACAGCCACCTTCTCCAAGAAATAGTGTTCAGTTTTGGAAGGAGGCGTCAGTAAGAGCACTGTGGGGTGCACCACAGAACCATGATGATGATGATGATGATGATGATGATGATGATGATGATGATAAAACATCAAACATTAAAAACTTCCCTAAACAGGGCTGCCTTCAGATGTCTTCTAAAAGTCAGATAGTTGTTTATTTCCTTGACATTTGATGGGAGGGCGTTCCGCAGGGTGGGCGCCACCCCCGAGAAGGCCTTCTGCCTGGTTCCCTGTAATCTCACTTCTCGTAGGGAGGGAGCCGGCAGAAGGCCCTCGGAGCTGGACCTCAGTGTCTGGGCTGAAGAATGAGGGCGGAGACGCTCCTTCAGGTATACTGGACCGAGGCCGTTTAGGGCTTTAAAGGTCAGCACCAACACTTTGAATTGTGCTCAGAAAAGTACTGGGAGCCAATGTAGGACCTACATACCATATTGGCCTGAATATAAGCCGCACCCGAATATAAGCCACACCTTTAAAAACTGGAGGGGGGGGAGAAAAATACCCTTCCTTGCTGCTCCTGGCTGCAAAGTGGGGAGGGGGAGAGCCGCACTGCATTGCCGGCAGCCTTTCCCCTTCCTCGCTCTCTCCCTTCCTCGCCTTGGGGGAGAGGATGGGGGGCTACACATGTGACGGGCACCGCTTCGCCGCACCCCTGGCGCTGTTTGCCCCACTCCTGGCTGCATACCGTAAAGTCATGAATATAAGCCGGGCGGGGGGATGCGGCTTATATACAGGTCAATGAGGTATAAGGAGTAAGGAAGCAGACATCATCCATCTTTGGAGTCCCCACATCAAGGATCGCATGACCACCACATGTGGTGCACCTTGAGATAAGTGTTAATTCAAGAATAGAATAGAATAGAATAGAATAGAATAGAATAGAATAGAATAGAATAGAATAGAATAGAATAGAATAGAAAGTTGTTGTTGTTTATTCGTTTAGTCGTGTCCGACTCTTCGTGACCCCCTGGACCAGAGCATGCCAGGCACTCCTGTCTTCCACTGCCTCCCACAGTTTGGTCAAACTCATGCTGGTAGCTTTGAGAACACTGTCCAACCATCTTGTCCTCTGTCGTCCCCTTCTCCTTGTGCCCTCCATCTTTCCCAGCATCACGGTCTTTTCCAGGGAGTCTTCTCTTCTCATGAGGTGGCCAAAGTATTGGAGCCTCAGCTTCAGGATCTGTCCTTCCAGTGAGCACTCAGGGCTGATTTCCTTCAGAATGGATAGGTTTGATCTTCTTGCAGTCCATGGGACTCTCAAGAGTCTCCTCCAGCACCAGAATTCAAAAGCATCAATTCTTTGGCGATCAGCCTTCTTTATGGTCCAGCTCTCACTTCCATACAACACTAGAATAGAATTTATTATTTATACCCCGCCCATCTGACTGGGTTTCCCCAGCCACTCTGGGTGGCTTCCAACAGAGTATTAAAATACAGTGGTCTATTAAACACTAAAAACTTCCCTAAAGAGGGCTGCCTTCAGATGTCTTCTAAAAGTCTGGTAGTTGTTGTTCTCTTTGACATCTGATGGGAGGGTGTTCCACAGGGCAGGCGCCACCACAGAGAAGGTCCTCTGCCTGGTTCCCTGTAACTTGGCTTCTTGCAGTGAGGGAAATGCCAGAAGGCCCTCGGAGCTGGACCTCAGTGTCTGGGCAGAACAATGGGGGTGGAGACACTCCTTCATGTATACTGGACCAAGGCCAAGAAGAACATCAGCACCCAAAAGCAGAATGCAATCTGCCCTTTTCACCTTCAGGTCGCTCAGTCCCCCTCCAGACATGAGCGAACCCAGACCATCTTCTCAGGCCGTTGATGGTCAGCCGGCCAAAGGGTCTCACAGGGCAGCTGGACGTTGGCTGAAGCCGTGTTGCTCTTTGACCCCTTGCATCAAAGGTCGTGTTCTGTGACCTTGGGATAAATCCCAGCGGCAGCCCATTTGCATACTGGGCGGGGGACAGCGGGGATAAACTCTATTGAAGCAGCTCAGCTTAAAATAATTACTTCGTCCTTCTCTCGGGGCTGCATTCATCTTGCAAAACGTTGGGGCCCCCCAAAGCTACACCACCTATTCAGTAGATTAAGAGAATTGCTCATTCTTCTGACTTATGAGCTTAGCACTTTTTACCACCGTGAAATTAATTTAAGATGGGAATGGGGGGTGGGAGGGAGGGAGGAAAAAGCATGCATATATATATATATGGCCTTTTCATTAACTATACCGTTCATGCATATCATTCATGGGCCCCCACAATCCTTCTGTCTGAAGGAATGTTCCTCAAGAATCCGTGGAACATATTTTATTTTATTTCATTTTTTTAGAAAGGTATTGTTGAGGAGAAAGAAAATGCCTCAGTAGAAGGGGAAATCATTCTAAGGCGACGGAAGACACTTTCAGAGTATTTGAGAGGGAATTGTGTCCTGGGAATTGCACATTGGTTAATTCTGAAATCAATGGGGCGGGGGGGGGGGGAGATAAGTTTTTAGTCTTCACTTATGCATTGCTGCCCCAGACAATGATTTGAATGACATTTACATATGTGAATCTGTCCGTTTTGGGTTTTCTCACTTTCTCATTTTCCCCAATCTTAAGTTCGGTTCCGCATCAGCGAATGCCCTCATGAAAATTCATTGGCGTTTTATTTGGTGTTTCCCCCTAATATACACATTTTTTATGTGATTTTCTCTAATATGCGTATTCCGCAAGCACTTTCCCTAACGAAAAGGACGTGGGCGCATTGTGTTTCACCAACAGTTGCGTTTTCAGGCCGGCTATTGACTAGCAGGCGGATTTCTGTGCACATTTTCAGGTTGGCAAAAGCATTCCAAATGCATTTAAATGTCAAAGGTTGATCGCTTTCCATCCTGTCCTTTCAGCCTGAAGGAGCCCAGTTCAGCTAAGAATGAACTAGTAAAAGAAATGCGATTGAAATGAAATGAAAACATATCAAAACATGTAATGAGTATTGAAGTAGGACCTGGGAGAGCCGAGTTCAAATCCCCTCTCAGACACAAAGCTCACTGGGTGACTTGGGCCAGTCACTGCCTCTTAGCATGACCTACCTCACAGGGTCGTTGTGAGGGTAAAATGAGGAGGGGAGAACCATGTACATGGCCAGCATGACTAAGTCGCTTCTGGCGAACCAAAGCAGCGCATGGAAGCACCGTTCACCTTCCTGCCAGAGCGGTACCTATTTATCTACTTGCACTTTTTGTGCTTTCAAACTGTTAGGTTGGCAGGAGCAGGGACTGAGCAACGGGAACTCACCCCATTGTGGGGATTCGAACTGCCGACCTTCTGATCGGCAAGTCCTAGGCTCTGTGGTTTAGACCACAGCGCCACCCGCGTCTCTACATACTTACATACATACATACATACATATTTTTATTTTTATGCTACCTTTCCATAATTCAAACCATGCCCTCTGCCTGGTTCCCTGTAACTTGGCTTCTCGCAATGAGGGAACTGCCAGAAGGCCCTCAGTGCTGGACCTCAGGGGATCTCAGAACGATGGAGGTGGAGATGCTCCTTCAGGTATGCTGGGCCGAGGCCATTTAGGGCTTTAAGGTCAGCACCAACACTTTGAATTGTGCTTGGAAACGTACTGTGAGCCAATGTAGGTCTTTCAAGACCAGTGTTATGTGGTCTCGGCAGCCGCTCCTAGTCACCAGTCTACCTGCTACATTCTGGATTAGTTGTAGTTTCTGGGTCACCTTCAAAGGTAGCCCCACGTAGAGCGCATTGCAGTAGTCCAAGAGAGAGATAACCAGAGCATGCACCACTCTGGCAAGACAGTCTGCGGGCAGGGAGGGTCTCAGCCTGCATACCAGATGGAGCTGGTAGACAACTGCCCTGGACACAGAATTGACCTGCGCCTCCATGGACAGCTGTGAGTCCAAAATGACTCCCAGGCTGCGCACCTGGTCCTTCAGGGGCACAGTAACCCCATTCAGGACCAGGGAGTGCAGGAGAGTCTAAAGTTACCTAACTGTACCATTGCCTCAAATATCGTATGGTTGTCCATCCGTCCATCCCCCTGTCTCACAGACGCACACTGGTGTTAGCAGCTAAATGTTGCTCCCATGGAATCCAGCAGACAGTGTGCCCCCAGTTTTGCAGAGATGCTCTTGTGTCTATGAGATTTGAGGGGCTGCCGAGTAGGGGAAACGGCCTTAAGAAAGGGCCTTTGTAGGCAGCGGGGTCAAAAGGCTTGCAGACACTTTGATCAAGAGTTTGGCTGAATTTCCCTCTCTGTCGCAAAAGGAAATATGCATAAATCAACTTGGCAAAGAAGCGCATCCTGGCCCCGGGCCACACTGGAGAGATCCCCATGGAGACCCCCGAAAGCAGTTCTCAGGCTCCTTGAAATAATAGCTGTTGTTTATTTATTTATCACTTTAAAGAAATGGCAACAAATATTCCAAGTCCTCCAGATCCCAGCCTCCCTCCTGCCTGCGAAACCACACCAGGAAATGGATGACAACAAGATATCTGCTGGATTGGGTCAATGGACAACCTAGTCCAGCCTCCTGCTCTCACAGTGGCCAACCAGATGCCTGTGAGAAACCAGAAATCAGAATTCGCACACAAGAGCCCTCTCCCCTCCTGTAGTACCAGCTGTGGAGGCAGAGCATAGCAACCATGGCTAGTAGCCATCAACACCCCTCTCCTCCTCCATAAATTAGTCCCATCCTCTTTTAAAGTCGTCCAGGTTGGTGGTCATTATTGCCTCATGTGGCAGGGAGTTCCAGAGTTTAACTCTGCACCGTGTGAATAAGTGTCTTCTGTGGAGGCAGAGCAGAAAGCCTTTAAGGCTAGGAGCCATCGATTGCCCTCTCCTCTGCGATGACGATAAAGAACAGCCAGTTGGAGAAGAGTTAGGGGTGAAACAATGGAGGGGAAAAACTGAATAATATTATAATTTTAGAATATCTAACTGTGAAGATACACAGAATGAAAGGGTCAGTGAGAAAGTGGAGGATTGGTTTGAGAAGATATTGAATTATTTGGGTAGGTTTGAACAATTTGGGGCATTTAAAATGTTAAAAGTTAAATAAACCTTGTGAATGGAGAAGTGTTAACGTATATAAAATTGTACATATGGTTGATTTGAATATGTTATTATTGATTATGTATACCCAATGTATCAGCTGCCTGGGGGGTTTCACTGTTTGTGTTTTGGTTGTTGGTAAAAAATAAATTTTTTAAGCATTAAAAAAAAAAATAACAGCCAGTTGCACTAAGCAATCCCAAAAGTGATTCACACATGGCCTCCAAAGAACACAACTTTTGAGCTGCACCCCTTAGGCATTCGCACACCTTCCTGTGCATCGTTTGGGAGGTGTAAATAGTGGTTACTTTTAAACACCTTTTTATTCAGGCTTTCCCCCGAATTATAAGCCTTTACCGCACCGTTCTGTTTGGTTTTCTTTTCGATATGCGTATTAAGTGCTTTACAGTTTGCTTTTCTAATGCATCCGTCTCTCTTAAGCAAACCTCTTAGGGATCATGCATATTAAGTGGCAGAAAGAAATCTTAATAATAAATGACTTTAAAAGTAGCGACCAGAGGCGCCAGCTTCTCAGGATAACTGAGGGGGCCCAATGGAACTTCCTGATGTCACACGTGCAACGTCACAAGGAGCCAGGGGGCCAAGCTGAACACCCTCTGAACATTGAGGGTGTCCAGCCACCTCAAAAAACAACAACATGGGGGGGGGGGGTTCCAAAGTGCCTCAGCTCCCAGGAACTGGTGCCTATGGTCTTCTCTTCTTTGGCGATCACTTGAAGACGAGTAAGATTGTCTTCCATGAACTCAGCCTTAACAAGACAGAAGTACTGTTTTTGGGGGACAGGGGGCGGGCTGGTGTGGAGGACTCCCTGGTCCTGAATGGGGTAACTGTGCCCCCGAAGGGCCAGGTGCGCAGCCTGGGAGTCATTTTGGACTCACAGCTCTCCATGGAGGCGCAAGTCAATTCTGTGTCCAGGGCAGCTGTTTATCAGCTCCATCTGGTACGCAGGATGAGACCCTCCCTGCCCGCAGACTGTCTCGCCAGAGTGGTGCATGCTCTGGTTATCTCTCTCTTGGACTACTGCAATGTGCTCTACGTGGTGCTACCTTTGAAGGTGACCCGGAAACTACAACTAATCCAGAATGTGGCAGCTAGACTGGTGACTGAGAGTGGCCGCCGAGACCACATAACACCATATAACACTGTGCTGGAACCACAGGAGGGGAGAGCTGCTCTTGTGTTCGAATCCTGATTGCTTCCAAGGGTGCTCTCTACCAAATGAATCCACATGGCAGATATTTAACTCTGGCACTTGTAGTCATTTCTAGGGCTCCAAGTACCCATATACACCAGACTCACATATTCCCAGGCCTGCACTCGACGGAGCAGTGCAGCAACAGGGGGCCACTTGCCCTTCCCAGTTTACGTACCGCCCCCTAATGGGCTGCATGAATGCAGCCGGAGACTTCACCTGTGTTGAAGCTGGCTCTGCTCATTCCACTTCAGCCCCCTCATGGTTCTGGGAGTAAAGGTAAAGGTAAAGGGACCCCTGACCATTAGGTCCAGTCGTGACCAACTCTGGGGTTGCGGTGCTCATCTCGCTTTATTGGCCGAGGGAGCCAGCGTACAGCTTCCGGGTCATGTGGCCAGCAGGACTAAGCCACTTCTGGTGAACCAGAGCAGCGCACGGAAACACCGTTTACCTTCCCGCAGGAGTGGTACCTATTTATCTACTTGCACTTTGACGTGCTTTTGAACTGCTAGGTTGGCAGGAGCTGGGATTGAGCAACGGGAGCTCACCCCATCACAGGAGACAGAGGTGCAATAGAAGGTGGGGAAGCACCCAGCCCTTCACCTGCTTGATCTGATTCTTCCTCCTGTTCTTCCTCCTCTTCCTGTGCTCCACCCCGTAGGAAGGGGAGGTCCCCCCCCCCCATTCAGTATACAAGTGCCCATACACAAACAATTTTCTGTTTGAAGAGACTTCAGCCTCTCTTGAACAACAAACATTAGCACAACCCTCAGTTCCACTCTTTCTCAATATTTGTCATGTCAGGTTGACCAGACCCAACATGGCTTCTGTAAACAGAATTTTGAAGCAAGCTTGCTTTTAAAGCTCTTTGCACGTAAGATAGCAGCCACGTTACAGTGGTACCTCTGGTTAAGAACTTAATTTGTTCTGGAGGTCCGTTCTTAACCTGAAACTGTTCTTAACCTGAGGTACCACTTTAGTTAATAGGGCCTCCCACTGCTGCAGCACTGCCACCGCACGATTTTTGTTCTCATCCTGAAGTAAACTTCTTAACCCGAGGTACTACTTCCAGATTAGCGGAGTCTGTAACCTGAAGCGTATGTAACCCGAAGCGTTTGTAACCTGAGGTATCACTGTACTTTTAAAGCCAGTTTAGAGTCAAGGTTAGGCAATTGTGTGGCGAGTTCCCGCCCCCCCCCCCAGTGGAAATAATAACACATGACACCATTTTTAAGGTTAATGGCCTAAATAATGCCACAACTTTATTGGTTACAGGTGATGAGCGGTATTGGCTTAGGCATTGGTCCTAACCGACTATCCGACTCCAGTCTGTCCACTTGAAGTCCGGGAAGGGTTAACCACCAGTAGGGAGAGTCCTGCTGATGCACATCAACTAGGAACTCCCCCGGGGTCACCAAAAGGGGGCGTGCCTTAGGCCCTCACCTTCCCCGGCTTCAGACAGGGCCACGCCCCCCTGGAATCCTTTATCGGACTACCCTTCAATATGCGGGGCAGGTGATGGCGCTTTCTCCCCTCTTCCATCTACAGAACTATACAAATGCCTAACTGCCAATACAGGGAAACGGGTGGCGCTGTGGTCTAAACCACAGAGCCTAGGGCTTGCCAATCAGAAGGTTGGCGGTTCGAATCCCCACGATGGGTGAGCTCCCATTTCTTGGTCCCAGCTCCTGCCAACCTAGCAGTTCAAAAGCACGTCAAAGTGCAAGTAGATAAAAAGGTACCGCTCCGGCGGGAAGGTAAACAGCATTTCCGTGCGCTGCTCTGGTTCGCCAGAAGTGGCTTAGTTATCCTGGCCACATGACCCGGAAGCTGTACACTAGCTCCCTCGGCCAATAAAGTGAGATGAGCGCCTCAACCCCAGAGTTGGCCATGACTGGACCTAATGGTCAGGGGCCCCTTTACCTTTAACTGCCAATACCCAGAAAGTTGTGACGATTTGCTACGAGGTAGGCGAAAACCAAGTGGCTGGTGCCAATGTGCCAAGTGGAAAAATTCCTACCAGGCCCCTCAGTGGCGACCAACCAAGGTCCATAGCAAGGTCAAGGAACAAAAACCTTATAGGGTGGGAGGGTGGGAAAAGCAGGAACAGCTGGCAGATCCCCCCAATCGTGTGGGGGCTGGGTTCCAGCGCATGGTGGGGCCGTGAACCCCGCAACTCCACCTCCTCCGAAGGGCGGAAGTGGCTTTGTGCGGCACTCCAATAACTCCCTGTAACCCCCTGTCTCTGACTCTTGCCTCCTAACTGGTACGCTTCCCCCCAAATCACTGGCCCCCTCTCCCGAGTCAGACTCCAGCTCCCTAGTGCACATTTGCCAGTGTCCCTGAAATCTGCTGGCATCTTGCAGGCATCTGGTAGGCTACTGTGAGAACAGGATACTGGACTAGACAGGCCATTGGCCTGATCCAGCCCGCTCTCCTTAGGCTCTTATGAAGGAAAACCTCAGTCGGAACCACTGCGAGATGGATGGAGGGCTAAAGAAATTAGAGAAATCAGCCAAAAGCCTCATTAAGAGATAGGCAGATCTATCAACGTCCTGCCAAAGCTATGCTCCATCCCACTTCAAATATGATCTCATCGTGGAGCACGAGGCTTCTGATATCCAAGCCATTCTTCTTTCAAAGCGTCCTCTTTGAAAACATCTCCAACCTGAGAGAAAGTTTCTCATCCACCCCCTCTTCTTCTTCTTCTTACCTGACACCTCCTTCTTCCACCACCCCCCGCCTCCTTTTCCCACTGGGATAAAAGACTCTCCTACATAATAATTTACTGAAAATGGATTTTGTGCACATTTCCCCCTTAGGGTGTGCATGGATGAGCATCTGCAAGCTCAGCTGGTGACTTTGATTTTATTAGCCATTCAGTCTTGGCGCTCAATGGAAAATGCAGGAGGGACAAGAAATCAAAAGGCCCCGGGGCAGAGCGGTTTGTGTGGGGGAGCACAGAGAGAGAGAAAGGGAGAAAACCCAATATCTCTGCCAGCAAAAGATCGGCTTTAATCAGGACTCCATCCACCTGCTTTGGGTAAGAAAGAGGACCCTTCTTATTAAGAGCAGATGAGGGAGAGATGGAACAGAAGTGGAGGCTGCCTGGCAATGGTCTGCAGAGATAAGATTTAAGCACTCAAAACGGGGAGTTGGAGAGAGGGGTGTCATTAGAATAAAGGAAGAAGTGGCAAAGAGAAGAGGAAATTAAACTTTCGCAGGGCACTGACAACAAGTGGAGGTGAGGAAAAGCAACTGGCAATCCGCTCCGGGAAAGAAAGAGCGAGAGAGCGTTTGAGTAGCAAAAGAGACCTAATTGGTTCTCTCAGGTCTTCCTTTCCTTGAAATCCTCCTTTGCTATATGTTTATTTCTTTGGCACAGACTCAGATACTCCTGATTCCCCCATGTAAATGCTGTGATTTCCCAGGAGAGCACAGTAAAGCTACACAGAGCCATGGAACTCAGCGTCCTAGAAATCAAAGCTTCCCTCTTTTAAAAAAAGCAACTTTCTAGACCTTATTGGGGCAGAGGTGAACCTGGGCAATGCCTAGTGCAGAGGAAGCAAGCATGGTTCTCTCCAAAAGCGGGCTTCCCCTGGGCAACTGGTTGGCCATTGTGAGAACAGGATCCAACAGCCAGTTCTCCTTATGTTCATGTGTTCTGAAATGTCTTGGACTCCAACTCCCATCATCCCAAGACAGCATGGCCAAGGATGATGGGAGTTGGAGTCAACAACATCTGTTTGTCCAAGGCTTCATCAAGATGGTGTCATCCAGATGCTGTCAGACTACAACTCCCATCATGCATGGCAGTTGCCCATGCTGGTTGGGGTTGATGGAAGTTGGAGACCAACAACGTCTTGGGGAAGAGCTGCTATAAGTCATCTCTTTTGGTGGTACCATCTACAGGTGTCAATCAGCCAGAGATGTCAAGATCAGTCATCTTGGAAAGATAATCCCAGGAATCAATGCCCTATTTTGGTTACGACTTCTCCATTCTGTTTTACAGCTCTTGCCTTAATTCCCATTGGTTTCAGGGGTGAACACACCTAACTTGACCTGTCTGTTGAAACAGGAGAATATAAAGTCATCACCAGAGCTCTGGAAGTGTAATCAAAACTGATGCTTAAGAGAGTTCCATGTGGAAGTGAGCCTTTGAAAATAGGTGAAAATTGTTTTAATATAAGCAGCAATTAATACTGCTTCACCTGAAGCTCTGTATGCAGGCACTAATTAATTTCCCCGTAATTGTCTCTAATTGCTACTAGTTTGTGTAGCCTGCATCTAAGACCTGATTTGGGGTTGGCTGCCAAAAACTGGTCCCTCACAGAAAGGTTTTGACCTTATAAATCCCTCTTCTATTTTTTATGTTTTTGAGATTCTGGTGTAACAGAGTCCAGCTTTACTCCCAATGAAAATTCCTGTTCTAATCCAAAAATGAGGCCTGCCCCATTTAAGATGTACATATTTTTTTTCAAATAATAATAATAATCACATACCCTTAGTAGTTTTGATGGCAGTAATAGGAATAGCAGAGGATACTTCATGTGACCACTCTCTGCATCTGCAGTGGAGGTGACACTTGCAAAATGGCTTCTGAAGGCCACCTTAGTGTCCAGGTAGGCCCACAATGGGCGTTCCATGAACTATTGAGACCCAAGCCATGAAAGGCTTTATAGGTCAAAACCAGAATTTTGCCCAGGAGTGAAAGTTATTTGCCCAGAAACCCCGCCTAGCTGCTGCCAGTCAAAATAGATGCCATTGGGCAAGATGGAGCTTGTGGTCTGACTTGTTCTGTTCATGTGGCCCACTGTAAAATTCTGGAATGGTGGCTTTGTGTGTATATAAATACATGCAGGGCGCAGGACTGGCCACATGTATTTTTTCACCGATTATTGAGCAGCAGTTGGCATAAATAATTGAAGGAGGCACAGAAAGCCTAATACTTTTTAGTCTTTGCTATACATAGCACAGGGACGCGGGTGGCCACAGAGCCTAGGACTTGCCGATCAGAAGGTCAGTGGTTTGAATCCCCGTGATGGGGTGAGCTCCCGTTGCTCGGTCCCTGCTCCTACCAACCTAGCAGTTCGAAAGCACGTCAAAGTGCAAGTAGATAAATAGGTACCACTCCAGCGGGAAGGTAAACGACGTTTCCCTGCGCTGCTCTGGTTCGCCAGAAGCGGCTTAGTCATGCTGGCCACATGACCCAGAAGCTGTACGCCGGCTCCCTCAGCCAATAAAGCGAGATGAGCGCCGCAACCCCAGAGTCGGCCACGACTAGACCTAATGCTCAGGGGTCCCTTTACCTTTTTACAACTGGAAGAAGTACAACTGAGCCAGGATTGATGCAACATGATACAATCTTTGCTTGCTATATTGTACACAGCTTAGAGCTTTTGGAATGTTTTTTTAGATACATATGCATGTTTTTTAGACAAATATGTCCAAACGATCAAAATTATGGCTGTGGAACACTGCATCAGCTGCGGTTTCTGGACCAACTTCAAAGGCAGCCCCACAGGCAATGCATTGCAGTAATCTAATCTTGAGGTTACTGGAGCATAGACAACTTAAGATAAACTCTATCTCTAACCAAGTGTAGCTGGAACACCAGCTAGAGCTTGTAGAAGCTACTCTGCTCCACAGATTCCAATTGTGCCTCCAACGACTGAGATGGACCCAGAAGTACCCTCAAGGTACGAACCTGCTCCTTCAGGAGAGCATAGGCATGTCCAGATCTGGCTGGACACGACCTCTCCAAAATGAAGAATCACCCACCAACAGCATCTAAATCTCGCCCCAGTCAATTTTCACTTTATTGGCCCTCATCCATTAAGGTGCTCAGGCGCCAGCTAAATGCATCCACATCCATTGTTGTTGTTGTTGTTGTTTAGTCGTTTAGTCGTGACCCCATGGACTATGCACTCTTCATGACCCCATGGACTAGAGCACGCCAGGCACTCCTGTCTTCCACTGCCTCTGGCAGTTTAGTCAAACTCATGCTGGTAGCTTTGAGAACACTATCCCACCATCTCATCCTCTGTTGTCCCCTTCTCCTGGTGCCCTCCTTCTTTCCCAACATCAGGGTCTTTTCCAGGGAGTCTTCTCTTCTCATGAGGTGGCCAAAGGATTGGAGCCTCAGCTTCAGGATCTGTCCTTCCAGTGAGCACTCAGGGCTGATTTCCTTCAGAATGGAGAGGTTTGATCTTCTTGCAGTCCATGGGACTCTCAAGAGTCTCCTCCAGCACCAGAATTCAAAAGCATCAATTCTTCGGCGATCAGCCTTCTTTATGGTCCAGCTCTCACCTCCATACATCACTACTGGGAAAACCATAGCTTTAACTATATGGACCTTTGTCGGCAAGGTGATGTCTCTGCTTTTTAAGATGCTGTCTAGGTTTGTCATTGCTTTTCTCCCAAGAAGCAGGTGTCTTTTAATTTCGTGACTGCTGTCACCATCTGCAGTGATCATGGAGCCCAAGAAAGTAAAATCTCTCACTGCCTCCATTTTTTCCCCTTCTATTTGCCAAGAGGTGATGGGACCAGTGGCCATGATCTTAGTTTTTTTTATGTTGAGCTTCAAACCATATTTTGCGCTCTTCATGACCATACCTACTCCCAATGAAAAGGAGAAACAGAGGCAACTGTCACCAGCATATTGGCAACAATGCAGCCCCAAAAACCCTGGTGGACCCCATGCAGTGATTTCATGTAGATGTTAGACTTTAAAGTGTTGGCTTTTGCTAGATAGTAATATGAAGATTTGCTTGAGGCATTTTGCAGCCTGAGGAGAAGGACAGGAAAGGAAAGGACCTGTCCATTTCCCTTATGTCAGTTTCTCCTTTTTCCAAACTTCAATTCAGCTCTCTACGTTTCTGCAGCAATTTGCAGATTTCTTTCAAAAAGTCCTCCTGAAGATTCTTCAGCATTTTAGTGTGGATTTCACATAGTAAACACATTTTTGTATGCAGTTTTGACTAATGTAACCAATTTCCAAAGCAAATTATCCTCACAGAATGCATTTTGCATGTCATTTTCACTAACATATTGATTTTTATACATGTGTTCCCCTAAAAGATGCATTCTTGTAAATGTCGCTTGGTTGGAGAACTGCGCTGCAAATTTGGGACCTGTTCGAATTTTGAAAGCGGGCTGCGTTTCAGTTCTTGCATTGCTTTGAAAATTGCGCATTTGATAAATTCAGTTTTAAATGTGGACATGAGTCAAATTTGTTCTCCATCCCTAACTTTAGATTGCATTAGGTCTGGGTGCATTAGGTTGATGCATTATTTGCAGTTAGTCATACTGCATGATAAGTCAAGTCTGTCTTTCTGATGCTCTTGTGATGTAGTCATTACAATATGGTTATTACCAGATTTTTTTTTCAATGAATCTGGGGACACTTTTTTTTAAAAAAATTGCATGCTTTATTATCCCTAATTACATCTATACATCAGCTGTTTTGCTGTCTTGAGAAGTCCGGAGGAGGAGAGAAACCTGGGGGGTGGAGTTGGAAGCAGAGTTTGAGGATACAACTGTGGGATGTTCACAGAATCACAGATTTGGAAAAGACCTCTGAGGGACGTCTAGGCCAACCCCCTGCAATGGAGGTACTGCAACTCAAGCAGCCTCAACTTAAAAGAACATAAGGCTTCCCTGCTCCAGTTTGACTTCTGCAGTTCCCGGCCATCAGGGACACGCTCTTGTTCACACGCTCTCACGCTCAGCTCCCCCTTCCTTTTGTACAGATCAGGGGAGGCTCGGGAGTTATGGGCAGGTGGCCGTTTCCTGGAAGGGGCGCAAGGCGCACGGTTTCTCTGCTGGGCAAGGTGCAAAGCTCTTCTTTCGCACCCTGTGAAACTCTCAAAACAAAGGGGGAAGGGGCAGGAGATTGGGGGAGGCTCGGGAGTCACAGGCGGGCAGCGTGCTGTTTCCCAGGAGGGGTGCTGGGCGCACGGTTTCTCTGCCAGCCAAGGTGTAAAGCCCTTCTTTCGCACTCTTCGATCCCCTCACCCTCCTCTGCTTCTGCCTGCGCAAAAACTATCTTCCCGCCCCTCCAGCTGCCTATTACTCCAGGAGAGCAGGGTGTCACGTTCCCTGGGGATATTTAATGAAATCTGGGGACATTCCAGGGACTGAATTTGTCCGGGGACAGATTTGCAAATCCGGGAACTGTCCCCAGGAAACGGGGACGTCTGGTAACCCTACATTACATACCCTCCAAGTATCCCTATTTTCCAGGTACTGCCCCGGAATTATGACGGCTGTCCTGGCTTCTGATTTGATCCTGGAATGTCCCTATTTCCCCTGCTATTGCTGTTGCTGCCAGTGCTTGTCCCAAGTGAGCACCCATTGCCTCTCTGTGATCACCACTGCCAGCCTCCTCCCTTGGGTGAGGAGCAGGAGAGGCTTTTGCCACCGAGGTCCAGCCCTACGTGGCACACTGGCTCTGAGAGGCAGGCGGAGGGCAGAGCTGCCCAGGGTAGGAAGAAAGGGTGAGCAGACCAGGGTACAAGGAGTCTTGATTTTTTTTAAAAAAAATGTTAAAATGCTTCGTGCTTTGTGCTTCTGCATCTGATCTTTCCCCGTTCTAAAATTTATGTATTGCTGTGTGTTTTTCTTTTTGTAAATTTAAAAACTGGGGTTAAAGGGTTTTCTCATGTGTGGAAGAGATGGGTATTATGTCCTGTTGGTGTAGCGGTGGTCCTGAAGAGGCCAGCTTAAATAAAATTGCCCTTACTGCTAACTCACCTAAAAGCAGGTATTAAATGAGCCAGGGATCTCTGTCTTGAGTTGTGGTATGGTGGTGCTGTGGTCTAAACCACTGAGCCTCTTGGGCTTGCCAATCAGAAGGTCAGCGGTTCAAATCCCTTCACGGGGTGCGCTCCCGTTGCTCTGTCCCAGCTCCTGCCAACCTAGCAGTTTGAAAGCACGTCCAAGTGCAAGTAGATAAATAGGAACCACTGTGGCAGGAAGGTAAATGGCGTTTCCATGTGCTCTGGTTTCCATCACGGTATCCTATCCTATTGTGCCAGAAGCGGTTTATCATGCCGGCCACTGCCGGCCACATGACCTGGAAAACTGTCTGTGGACAAACGCTGACTCCCTCAGCCTGAAAGCAAGATGAGCGCCGCACCCCATAGTCACCTTTGACCAGACTTCACTGTCCAGGGGCATTTACTTTTTTCACCTAATACAGTGGTACCTCGGGTTACAGACACTTCAGTTTACAGACGCTTCAGGTTACAGACTCTGCTAACCCAGAAATAGTACCTTGGGTTAAGAACTTTGCTTCCGGATGAGAACAGAAATTGTGTGGCAGCGGCAGTGGGAGGCCCCATTAGTTAATGTGGTGCTTCAGGTTAAGAACAGTTTCAGGTTAAGAACGGACCTCCAGAACGAATTAAGTTCTTAACCCGAGGTACCACTGTACTTTTTAATATAAATCTATGGCATGTCTGCATTTGGAATAACAACGGGTATCTCAGAGATGGAGCCAAAGACGAAGAGAGCAATCCAAAATATAAGAACCCTGTGTAATTTCCACTGGGGTAAATCATGTAAATGTAACTTATCCTTATCCCTCCATTCCAAACTCCATTCCGAAGCTGAGCCAGCCCAAGCCTGGCAGAGGGAAAGCAAGCCTTTAAAACAGTTTGCTTTATGCCACTGGGTTGCTAGGTCATGTGACCGAGTTGAAAGGATTTTGGAATAGGGCAAGTCTTCCTTGCCCTGTCCCACCTTCGCCGCTCTCCCCAAATGCTGATACTCATTACATTAGATGAGGTAAAGTCTACCATGGGCTAAAATCCAGGATAGCTAAACAAAATACAGTGGTACCTCGGGTTAAGAACTTAATTCTTTCCAGAGGTCCGTTCTTAACCTGAAACTGTTCTTAACCTGAAGTATCACTTTAGCTAATGGGGCCTCCTGCTGTTACCGCCGCACGATTTTTGTTCTCATCCTGAAGCAAAGTTCTTAACCTGAGGTACTATTTCTGGGTTAGCGGAGTCTGTAACCTGAAGCGTCTGTAACCTGAAGCATCTGTAACCCGAGGTACCACTGTATACACGTTCAGAAGCAGTCTATCTTGGAAAACATGTTTTTGCAGAGGCAACAGCAGCAGGGATGCCTCAAAAAGTATGTTTTAGAGTTGGAAAAGGTTCAGAAAAGAGCAACCAGGGGTTGGAGGGACTACCCTCTGAGGAAAGGATGCAGTATTTGGGGACTTCTCAGTTTACAGAAAAAGCGAGTAATATTATTCATGGCCTGGAGAAAGTGGATAGAAAAAAGTTCTCACAACCCTAGAACAACCCTTGCTGTACGCCATGATGATCACAATTATAACAAATAAAGGCTTGACATATCTCACTTTGCATGTCATGAGTCTATCTCATACATTAGTTTCACCTTTTAAGTTGAATTACTGAAATAAATGAACTTTTCCACGATATTCTAATTTTTCGAGTTTCACCTGTATAAGACGACTTTTTTCTGAATTTTTATGTGATAAATTGAGGGTCGTCTTATACACAGGTTAATACACTAAGTAAGTGAGGGTCTGGTTCTGTGGCAGGAGCAGGGAAAACGTTGGAGAGCAGGCTGCTTACCCGCTCTTCCCGGTTCAGGAACAGTATTTGGTGAGTGCCAGTATACGGTGTATTACGGCACCAGTTCCATCAGCCAGAGCAGGGGATCGTTGAAAAGCTGCTCAACAGCTCAGCACACTTACAAGAGAAGCTCAACAGCTGTTGAGGGCTCCCAAAAATAGGAGTCATCTTATACATGGGGTCGTGTTATACACGGGAAAATGTGGTACCTGGATAGCCATCGTGGGAAACAGGATGGACCTACTATTGAACAGATGGACCTTTGGTCCGACCCAACGGGTCCCTCCTCATGTTCTCTTGTTCTTCACCAAGGCTTGGGCAGAACCGCCTTTATCTGTGCACAAGCCAAACCATCGTGAAGTCTTGGCGTTCTGATCGCTCCTTATTCCAAACAGCTGTTTCCTACAGACAAGCTGCAAAAAGCGATTGCGCTGCTTTGGGCACGCGGCACTGGAGGAGCGTGCGGTATTAATAGAAATCGATGGAATTAATGGGTTAATTCACTGCTAATAAAATGCTAAAGCATCGCAATAGAAGTTAGCCTAATGAAAACGTCTCTCTCCCATTTGCATCTGGTGATTCATCTACCGCTCCCCGCAAACAGACATTAATGAGATTGGAAGTGTAATTTTCGGTATTTACACGACGGAGGGGAGTCCAATAGAATGGGGCCAGAATTAGCTCCTGATAATCCTCAGGTTGCCAATTTCTCATGCCACATCATTGAACCTCTCTTTCCCCCCATGTTCTTCCCGCCCTGGTGGAATATCTCAATAAGTGAGGAGAGAGAGAGAGACTTGCTGTGTCTCTCGGCTGTGTGACCCTTCACTTCAGGGTTATGTGAAGGGGGGGAAAGCAGTGTGTTTTCATCATTATTATTTATTCTCCCAGGGAGAAAGGGGTTTGTCCACCTAAGGATGAGGGCTGGGAATCCAGAATTCTAGGAGCAATTAGATGATGTCGGTTGGGGGAAGTTTTCAGAGGGTAGAATGTCACTCTCTTCTGGTAGGTCATAAAAAGCCTTTAGGGATTCAGTCAATCACAAATTCTTGTTATCTGAAAAATGCTTTCTTCCTAGCATGAGGCCACATCAGCCCAACCGGGGAGCTCTGGCGCCTATTAGAATGGCATTCATTTTTTAAAGCATGCCAGGCACATCGCAGAACAAAGAACAGGGCAAGAGGGGGTGTTGGAACAAGACGGCATTGATCTCAGACGCTTGGCCTGGAATCGAGACTGCAGCCCGGATACTTAGGCAAGGTCATCTCACCCGAAATGCGGGACTTCGGGTGATGTAAGAGGGGGACATCCCAGTGATGATGTGAAGGCAGAGAGATGGGGGGGGGGGAGATGTCGTCATGCAACTTCTCCAAAGATGGTTATGGGGAAGGAGGGTCACAGCGTCAAGTCTGTCCCTGACCCCACCCATTCATAGGAGTTTCTGTGGCTGGGAATCGCAAGCGGCGACAGTGCTGTTGCACTGAGGTCATGCTCTGGGGGTTCCAGAGCATCTGGTTGGCCACTAGAAGAACAAGATGGTAGGCCAGATGAACCATTGGTCTTGTGTTCTTCTCAACTAGGTAGCCACTCAGGCATTAGACACCAGAGGGCAGGCCTGGTCCTACCATTAGGTAGATAGAGATAGCTGCCTCGAGCAGCAGGTGTTGATGGGTGTGAAGTACATGCCTAGTTACCGTATTTTTCACTCTATAAAACACACTTTTCCCCCTCCGAAAAAGTAAGGAGAAATGTGTGTGTGTCTTATGGAGCGAATGCAGGCTTCGTGCAGCTATCCCAGAAGCCAGAACAGTAAGAGAGATTGCTGTGCAGCGATCCCTCTTGCTGTTCTGGCTTCTGGGATAGCCACACAAAGCCTCTTCAGGGCAGGGGGAGCCTTCCTCTCACTGCTCAGAAGAGGCTTCGTGTTGCTTTCGCTGAAGCCAGAACAGCAAGAGCGATCACTGCGCAGCGATCCCTCTTGCTGTCCTGGTTTCTGGGAGTCAGAATATTTTTTTTCTTGTTTTCCTCCTCCAAAAACTATGTGCGTCTTATGGTCTGGTGTGTCTTATAGAG
The DNA here is from genome assembly GCF_964188315.1 of Podarcis muralis. Lineage (NCBI taxonomy): Eukaryota > Metazoa > Chordata > Lepidosauria > Squamata > Lacertidae > Podarcis > Podarcis muralis. The sequence continues at coordinate 5,069,856 of NC_135663.1, forward strand.
CGAAAAATACAGTACATCCCATGTCAGGGACTGTGCTAAGGAGGGCTGCACTGATTCAGAATGGTGGGAGCCACCCCCTCCTCCTGATCTTGATCCTGAATCTTCCCAGGAGCAGGAGGACAGTATAGATTTGGAACAGTGGTTTGCAGAGGGGCACAGTTCGGAAGGCAGAAGCTGGGAAATACTGGATGGGGAACAGCTAGCAGAAGAAACACTAGAAGAGAGAGAGAGTTAACAGATCCACAGTCTCTGGATAGTATCCACTCCCCTTCCCGAAAGTCTCAGAGAGCTCAGAAAGTGTCAGAACAGAAAGCACAGAGACTACAAACTCAGATTACAAGACGCAGGAGTGATGTGGCTTAATAGGGACATAAAGGAAGGCGTAAACCTTAATTGGGAGCAACGCCATTCTGGTTAGATGCTTTCTTTTGTCCTTCGCTGTGTTTATTAAAGAAACTAACTGGTAAGAGTTCCCTTTCGTTTGATCTATTCATTTATGGCCACAGGGGAGGAAACTGATTCCCCGAATCCTGACATCCCGTTTGGATTACTGCAACACGCTGCACGTGGGGCTGCCTTTGAAAGGTACTCAGAAACCCCAACTGGCTCAAAGAGCTGCAGCCAGATTGCGGACTGGGGCTGGTTATAGGGAGCAGACATCCCCCTTGTTGCAACAGCTTCACTGGCTAAAGCAGGGGACCCAAACCAATGGATTCAAATTGAAACTAAATTCCGACTAAGCATTGGGAAGAACTTTCTGATGGCTGTCCGACAGTGGGAGGGCCTCCCTTGCAAGGTAGTGGACTCTGTTTCATTAGAAGTTTTTCAGCAGAGGTCGGGTGACTATTTGTCATGGATTCTTTAGCTATGGTTCCTGCATAGCTGGGGGTTGGACTAGATGACCCTCGGGGTCCCTTCTACAATTCTATGATTCTGCCACTCCACTAAGCCCCACCGTGCAGAAGCCAGAAGGTGCAGGTGGCTCCCTTTAGTCAGCTGCAAACAGCAAGGACTTAATACAAGTAGCCCAGTGTGTTTACCTTCACATCATCAAATATATTAAATACGCGTAATAAAATTATATTAAATTCTTGAACACGAGAGTGGATTTACTTCCTGCTACGCAATTGGTTAGAAATAAAGCCTCCACTACTTTTTCCCCACTATCATATTTTATCCCATTTATTACTCACATCTATACCCCACTTCCTGGACAAAATAAAAAAGGTCCCTGAAGAGGCGTATACTAAACTAGGATGAAAAACATACAAAATAATAAAACAGAGTAATAAAATAAGAACAAATAAAATGAAGAAAAAATGGGGGGAGCAATAAGAAAAAAGCACTTCTGGTGAAAAACAAGGACATAAAAGCCTTTTTCTAAAAAAAAATTGAAGGTGTTGGTTAGAGTTAGATTGGACTTTGCCAACCTCGTACCCTCCAGATGTTTTCAACTCCAAGTCCCATCAGTTCTGAGCATCTGGTGGGCACCAGGTTGGCAAAGGCTGAGTTCAACCATCTCCAGCTGTAATCTGAAGTCACGTAAGAAGTACTTTTGAAAATGTGTCCTGAATCTTCCAACCTTCAGCTTCTCTGGCTGTTTATGTGTTCAGACCCCCCATTTTGCTAAAGCTACGCAGGTTTGTGTTCAAATGGGTGACCGCAAGGGAACCACATGGACCACACCCTGAGCCCCATGATGGGGCGAAAGGGGGGATATAAATGAAAGAAGATACATGCAAATAAAGATATTGCTAAGAGCAAGTGCCACAGATGAGAAGGCCCTCAGACTGGTTGCCGCTAGTGTCGTCCCAAAAGTTTCCTCTCTCTTTTTCTAAATGAATTAATCAATAAGAATTGATACATGCATTCAAATATTATTAAAGAGTTGAGAATTTTTTAATGAAATTCTTATGAGTGGGATGCAGGAATTTCACAGCACTTCCCTTTTTCTTGATCTGGGCTGCATGTTTCACAACTATCATTTTTTTTATTCTTCAAGTCGTGTTTCTGGTGTTCTGCATTCTGCAGCCTCCCCAGGTGCCCATAACTTCCCCAAAAAAGCCCATGATATCCTCAGCTGCAAGCTGGGGGTGATGCTTGTAACGCTCCTGTTTTGTTTAGTCGTTTAATCGTGTCCAACTCTTCATGACCCCATGGACTAGAGCACGCCAGGCACTCCTGTCTTCCACTGCCTCCCACAGTTTGGTTAAACTCATGCTGGTCGCTTCGGGAACAGTGTCCAACCATCTCGTCCTCTGTCGTCCCCTTCTCCTTGTGCGCTCCATCTTTCCCAACATCAGGGTCTTCTCTTCTCATGAGGTGGCCAAAGTCGTGGAGCCTCAGCTTCACAATCTGTCCTTCCGGTGAGCACTCAGGGCTGATTTCCTTCAGAATGGATAGATTTGATCCTCTTGCAGTCCATGGGACTCTCAAGAGTCTCCTCCAGCACCAGAATTCAAAAGCATCAATTCTTCAGCCTTCCTTATGGTCCAGCTCTCACTTCCATGTATCACTACTGGGAAAACCATAGCTTCTCCTGTTAGCTCTTCCTAATCGTTATTTTCGGGTGCTATTTATTTGCTGTTAAGGAAATAAGCATGGAAAGGCATGTTTAAGATGGCAGAAGGGAGCTCTTTCCTTAAGAACAAACTCAGCAAGTGTGCTGACCTTTGGGGATTGAGTCTCCCTGGTTCCTTACCCTTCAAGTTCAGTGATGGTCACTAATTCGGATGGCTTAAAGAGGATTATAAGGGATGCGGGTGGCGCTGTGGGTAAAACCACAGAGTCTAGGACTTGCTGATCAGAAGGTCGCCGGTTCAAATCCCCGCGATGGGGTGAGCTCCCGTTTCTCGGTCCTAGCTCCTGCCAACCTAGCAGTTCGGAAGCACGTCAAAGTGCAAGTAGATAAATAGGTACCGCTCCGGCGGGAAGGTAAATGGCGTTTCCGTGCGCTGCTCTGGTTCGCCAGAAATGGCTTAGTCATGCTGGCCACATGACCCGGAAGCTGTACGCCAGCTCCCTCGGCAAATAAAGCAAGATGAATGCCGCAACCCCAGAGTCAGTCATGACTGGACCTAATGGTCAGGGGTCCCTTTACCTTTAATTAGACAATTTAATGGAGGACAAGGCTACTAGACAACAAGGCCATGTTCTCCCTCAACGGTGGGAAACCCAGACAGATGGGCGGGGTATAAATAATAAATTATTATTAGAAATTATTATTCTGAAAACCAGTTGGTGGAATCACAGGTGGGCTGTTGCTCTCGCATCTTTGGCCTCTGGGTGGGCCATTGGCCTCGTCTTATTGTCTTATAATTCAAAGTAAGGCATTGGGAGGCAACACCTCCATCGTTTCATTTTGCCTCTCTAGCCGTGGGCTTGTAATAGCATCTGAATGCTGACGAAGAAGGAAAGAAAGGGTTTTTAGTTTACAGATTTTATGACTTAAAATATTTATAAGCCCCCTTTTAGGGAAACTACTTTCACAAGGCACACCGCACAGCAATAAAATGCAAACAAAGGAACAATTTAAGGGCAAGAGATATACCAGTCGCCCGGAGCAAACCCTGTTCAACATAATCACCCCTGCAATGTCTGCTAAATGGGACTCGCTTCTGTAGGATTCAGCAAATGGAGCAAAACACCTGGGGTGTGGGATCGAACGTAGTGCTAAGGCAAAGTTACGTAGCAGTATACTTGTTGCAGTGGTGGCACGTTGCCATCCAGGGGTTGCCAAAGCAAAGATGTTACCAAAGATGGCTGTGTAACAGATTGCACAGGGGGGAAACATCAGCTGCTGACAAAGTCCAATTTGTGGTTTCAGCTGTGGCAAACTTAACTAGATTGATCCCTCCTGGAGGTGGGAGCAGGGAAAGTTGGGATTTATTTATTTTTTTGTATTCTCACCTCTTCTTATTTGTAATTCATATATATTGGATATTAATAAAACAATATGAAAAAAGAAAAAGGAAACAAACAGCTGTTGCACAGCAAGACTCAGCTGTTTCTCAGCAAGCATAAAATGTTATGCAGCAAGCTTCTGCCCGCACAACTATGGCAATGGATTTCTCTGTGGCGCAACCATTAAACTCTGTCACTTCTAGTGCAAGAGCTATTGCGTGTGCAAGGGTTTTTGCACCAACAGACAGAGAATGTCGCACGTGACCCTTTACCCTGCAGGAAGGATGAAGCCTCTTCTGTTCTGACAGGAAATGTGTGCATCACTTTTAGTTATTACTGTTTTCAATATGTATTTTACTAGGTAAGTCACCTTGTGATCTGCAGGCAGTGCCGGATTTACATATAAGCTAAACAAGCTATAGCTTAGGTCCCCACTCTCTTGGGCACCCCCCAAAAATGTAAAGGGGGAAAAACTGGATGTACATTTCCAAAATATAAGATAAAAACAAATAAAATAAAACCTACATACAGCAACAGTGTTTTGTGTTTTGTAGGCTCCTATTTGTTATGTGCAAATGGCTTTAGATACCTATCAGGTCCATAAATTACCATATAGCATATATTCAACGCAGCAACAGTGTTTTGTGTTGTGTAGGCTCCTATGATGTCAGTAATGGGCTCCGCCTGCTAGCCTGCTCCCTAAAATATCACTGGTTTGCTCATTTCTATATATAGGGTGCCTACATTCTGCATATAGCATATATACAACACAAAAAATAGTGACAATTTGTTGTTGACAAAGGACATATAAAGGGCCTCATTACCTTCAGTAGCTTAGGGCCTCATCAAACCTAAATCCAGCCCTGTCTGCAGGTATGGAGACACCTAAATAAAGTAACACCAGTTCTGCTAAGCTGATGGATGCTTTGCTATTGGGGACAGGGAACTAGGTGTGAGTCTAAGGCAAGTAGAGGTGACTCAGGTAACGACACTTGCCTCCTCAATAGTCCCATTTTTGGACTTTCCACCCAAGAAGGGTCTTCTTATCCCTCTGCCAAATTTCACACACACACACACACACACACACACACACACACACACACACAATTTTTTCAGTTATTCCTCACCAATCAATGAGAAAGAAAACTGAAAATTATCAAAGGGAACAGAAACCCATTGTGGAAATCCTCATGGGTGGGCTATGTGGTTATTGTATTTTCAAGACAAGAGGTTTGGGGGTGTCCTTTCTTTCATTCCATAGGACTTCTCTCCAATGATCTTCCTACTGCAGCCTCCCCGGGTGTCCATACTTCTGGAAAACCCTGTGTCATCCTCCACTGGATTTTCCTGAGATTGTGGGGAAGCAGGAAGGCTGCCAACTGGACACCTAGTCATTGTTTTGGGAGGTTTAAGTGAAACCTTTTTGATTTTACATATAAAACTATACAGCCAGCATGGTGTAGGGTTCAAATTCCCACTCGAGCATGAAGCCCACTGGGTGGGACTTTGGGCCAGTCATTACCTCTCCACCTAACCTACTTCACAAGGCTGTTATGGGGATAACATGAGGAGGGGGAGGAACCATGATATCACCTTGAGCTCCTGGGAGAAACAGGTGGGATATAAATGTGACAAATAAATAATAAAAGGAAGGTGATCCCTTCAGAATAAAACCAGTGAGTATTCTAGTCTCTGTTGCTCAGTAGCCAGCCTCTAGAGCTTCCCAGACTTTAATTAAAGCCCAAGGGTAGGTGTCTTAACTCCTCCCATGGGGCTTTATCTGATTATGAGGTGCTGGCACCTGGGGAGGCTGCAGAGAAATATTTAATGGAAAGAAAAGCATAGCCTCCTCAGCCATTTTGCCGCGATTAAAGGAGCTCAGCCCCACATCAATAGACATTTTAAAGAGCTCTAGCATAACAGGCAGAAAAACTGAAGACCCTTTTACAGGACAAAAAAAATTCTCGGAAATTGGAGGAGATTTTAAACACAGCAATTGTTTTTCTGACACCAAACTGGCTTTCTTTTCTTTTCGTTTGCTGGGGTTTTGTGTGTGTGTTTTTTTTTATTTGGTTTGAATTGGATTGTGTTTGTTTAATCACTGAATCTGCTCCGCTTTTAATTGTCTTATTGACTTCTTTATTGTTTGTATTGATTTTATGAATGCCTCCCTGAGATCCTTGTTGGCAGAAGCGTGAGGTCTGCCTGTAAAAAAAAAAAAAAAGCAACGAAGTGTCATGGAGAAACAGGGTGTTTGAAAACACCAGTGGGAATATAATAAATATATATATATGGATGCGTCACAGGAGGGGCAGCATACATTTCCGAGAGGGCAGAGGAAGCTTTGCTTCATCTCTGAGATTTCTGAAAGAGAAATCTCTCCCTCTAATTGCAAACACAGGTGATAAGTGCCAAAAGGATTGCATGGATGAATCAGTCCCTTTCCAGCCCAGTGTGTTTATTCACAAGTCCATCCCATCCAATTAATGCATTTTCAAGACAAAAAAAAACCACCCAAATATATATTATAGTGTATCTTTTCTCACAAAATAAAATTTAAATATAAATTTGTATCTCAAATGTACTCAGTATCCTCTCCCCCCCCCCAAAAGAATGCATTTTTCAAAAAAAACAAAGAGATGTATTGCAAAAACCAGAAGTACAAAACCCCAAATCCATTGAATCAGACCAGTTTAAAAGAGGATTAGACAAATTCATGGCAGAAAGGGCTATTGATGGCTACTAGCCATAGTGGCTATGCTCTGCCTGCACGTTTGTTTGTTTGTTTGCAAGCAATCCTTCTGAATACCACCAGCTGAAAACTACAAGATGGGAATGACCGCTCCCCGCTTAAAATGGGGGGCGCCCTTTGCGTGGACGCGCACAGCCCCTGGATCTGGAGCGGCCCCATTAGCATAGGCTTGGCCTTGCCTTCCCTCAGGTGGGATACCTGGAGGTCTCCGCCTACCTCAGTCAGTTGTCCAATCCCACCTGGGGGAAGCGTTGCCAAGGAGACCAGGCCAGGTAGGGGAGGGACTACCTGCCCACACAATAGAGGGAGGATCTTACCTGGGAATCCTCACTTGGCTCCAGAGCTTCTCCCACCCTACCCACCCTCAGTTAATGTCTTATTTTCAGGTTAACTTTCCTTCACAGGTTTTGCAGGTTAACTTTTCCTCACAGGTATGCGGGCGCTGCTACGTTAAGGTCGCTGTTAAAGGGCCAGAAAGGAATTTCCCTGCATTGGCAGGTTTCGCCTTTCCCGTAGCAAAACGTCACAACTTTGGCGGTATCAGGCCTTGGGCGGAATCCTTTAATCCATCTTCCTCTTTGCGGCGGCGATACCAGGGTTCCCCATTAAAGGGGTTTCTGAAGGGAGGCTTTGACCATATGCCGAAAGGTCGTCATTGCTCTCCCCTGCGGTGGCGGCGTAACGGGGGCGGCTATCTCTGCTTGAACATATGTTCTCCAGAGCCGGCCCATCCCCCACAGACACACTGGATAACCCTGATGCTCCCTAGGTCCCCGGCTGGGGACTGGGGAGGGAGAACGCCCAATGCCTGAGCCAAGGTCTACCCACATTTGAAATTTAATAAAGTTGTGGCCAATTAAATCCCATAGCACATTGTCTTGAGTCATTATTCCCGCTCGGGATCTGGGGACTCCGCCTGTCCACGCAAAGGGATCTTGTGTTCGAATCCTGCTTGCAGGACGCTGAGCTATATGGGCCATTGGCTCTTTTTATGCTCTTACGCTCTTCGCTTGCTTAAAAATGCACCAGCCTAGGAACCATCAGGACCAAAGGGCGATATAAAAATGTCCTACAGGCAATGACCATTTCATGCCTGTCCAATATGCATGCAATCACATGCATGCAAATCGCCATGACCCGGAAGTGTCTGGAAAAGTGGGGGAGGGGCATAACGAAGCATAACGAGGCACAGTGGATTTGTGTAAGCTTTGCAGGGTTCAGGAGCATTGTCTCTGTGCAAAATGGCCGTCGCCTGTATTTAAGGTTGTTTCTTCCATCTTCAACTGGAGTTCAAGACAGGGCAAACATTCCATGCTCTGAGGGAACTCAGGGGTTGTAGCAATACACATCTATCTTTTTTTTAATAAAAAAAGGAGTTGTTGTACAACAGCTTACAATACAATGATGCTGAAATGCAAAAGCCTGTCAAGTACAGGCACTTTATTTTGAAAGCATATGAAGTTTCATTGCAATTTTTTCTCTGGGAACATTCCTCATATTTCTGTTGCACAGAGGCAGAGTATAAAGGGAGCAGCAAAATGGCAAATGTGCATCAGTGGAAGGAAGTATAAAGTGATGCACACCAGGGCAAAAAATGAATTAAAAATCCTAATTTCAAATTTCTTCTTCTTCTTCTTCTTCTTCTTCTTCTTCTTCTTCTTCTGCGATTACTCGTAGCCAAGTAAGATGGTCTTCCATAAATACAGTTTTAACAGTGAGTCCGTAAGTGACTGTGGAGGCCAATTCTGGATCCACGCGTCCTTCCACAGTGGGGACATAGGTTTCCAGGCGGGAGCTGATCACGCTGAGGGTTTGCCAAATGTGCCTTCCTCTTAGCACGTTTCTCCCTTTCATCCTGAGTTTGAGCGCCTTCAAAGCCCAAGACACCTGCTCGCCAACTGGAGCGCTCGCAGGCCCGTGTTTCCCAGTTTGTCAGTGTTTATATTACGTTTTGTTAGATTTGCCTTGAGTTTTTAAACCTCTTTTGTTGCATCACACTTTCCATTCTTAAGTTCGGAATAGAGTAGTTGCTTTGGAAGACAATAATCAGGCATCTGCACAACATGGCCAGTCCAACAAAGTTGATGTTGAAGAATCATTGCTTTAACACTGGTGATCTTTGCTTCTTCCAGTACACTGGCATTAGTTTGCCTGTCTTCCCAAGTAATTTGTAAAAAAATTCAGAAACACCGTTGATGGAATCTTTTGAGGAGTTGGAGATGGTGTTTATAAGTTGTTATGTGCTGAGTTGAATAGGATTCAGAATGCAGCAGTCTGATTGGTCCTAGAACAATAGGATCCAGAATGCAGCCATCTGATTGGTCCACAGGAGCCACCCAATCCAAATCCAGGTGGAAGTGAATCCGCAACCTGATTGGCCTACGGGAGAATCCCGGAAGTAGCCACTCACGTGGGGCCCATTGTGTAAATGATGTATATAAAGAAGACGTTTCAGGGAAACTTGCATTCCTCACTGCTATGAGCTGAATAAAGAGCATGAAATCCACACTCGACTCTGAATATATTTCATAAGTGTACACTAATGGGGTCTGAACTGGAGGTGTCTGGCCACTGTGAGAACAGGACGCCTTATAGAGAGCCAGATCCTTGGCCCAATCTAGGTCAATACTGTCTGCACTGTCTGGCTGTGGCTCTACAGGATTTCAGGAAGGGTCCTCTCATAGTTCTACCTGGAGTTGTCAGGGATTGAACCTGGGAGCTTCTGCATGTGAAGGAGATGCTTTGCCGCTGTGCAAAGGCTCTTTCTTTAAAAGTCCATGCAACTCAGGACATGGCAAGGAATCACGACTCCCAAAAACATGAGAAGAGGCCTACAGCTGGGTCAGGCTGCAAGCCCCTCTGGTCCAGTATTCTGCTGTCACAGTTGCCAGCCAGATGCACCAATGGAAAGCCACAAGCAGGTCATGACATTCACACGGCCAGTTGGCTTTGTTGCAAACAAAACGTGTTGTCTGAACATCTCTGTGCCAAATCTCCATCTTGGACACCTGTGCCACGTCAGAGAACAAGTTATTTCCTTCCCTGCCCCCACCTAAAAGCCAGAAGGGTAGTGACAAATATTCCCATCTTAGGCCCAATAAGCTACTACTGAGGTCTACTGAGGCATCAAATTAAAATACATTATCTCAGACCCCCCTCATAAATCAGTCTGGTGGAGTTTTTAAATTAATGAGGTAATTTGCTTCCATGACTATTCTTTAAAGCAAAATAAAAAATATCAAAAAATCCCCAACAACTTCCAAATTCCCGTCGTCTGATGTTCAGGAACAGCTTGACATCCTCAGCCTCTGTTTCTCCATGGAGTCCATGGGGTGAGGAGAACCATCCCAGGCCACAGCAAAGAAGGATGAGCTCACAGTCCCCATTTCAAATTTCTTTTCAACTAGGAAATCAGGAAATCAACAACCTCAGATATGCAGATGACACAACCTTGATGGCAGAAAGTGAGGAGGAATTAAAGAACCTTTTAATGAGGGTGAAAGAGGAGAGCGCAAAATATGGTCTGAAGCTCAACATCAAAAAAACGAAGATCATGGCCACTGGTCCCATCACCTCCTGGCAAATAGAAGGGGAAGAAATGGAGGCAGTGAGAGATTTTACTTTCTTGGGCTCCATGATCACTGCAGATGGTGACAGCAGCCACGAAATTAAAAGACGCCTGCTTCTTGGGAGAAGGGCAATGACAGGCCTAGACAGCATCTTGAGAAGTAGAGACGTCACCTTGCCAACAAAGGTCCGTATAGTTATAGCCATGGTTTTCCCAGTAGTGATGTATGGAAGTGAGAGCTGGACCATAAAGAAGGCTGATCACCGAAGAATTGATGCTTTTGAATTATGGTGCTGGAGAAGACTCTTGAGAGTCCCATGGACTGCAAGAAGATCAAACACATCCATTCTTAAGGAAATCAGCCCTGAGTGCTCACTGGAAGGACAGATCGTGAAGCTGAGGCTCCAGTACTTTGGCCACCTCATGAGAAGAGAAGACTCCCTGGAGAAGACCCTGATGCTGGGAAAGATGGAGGGCACAAGGAGAAGGGGGCGACAGAGGACGAGATGGTTGGATAGTGTTTTCGAGGTTACCAGCATGAGTTTAACCAAACTGCGGGAGGTAGTGGAGGACAGAGGTGCCTGGCGTGCTCTGGTCCATGGGGTCACGAAGAGTCAGACACGACTAAACGACTAAACAACAACAACAACAGGAAATCAGGAGACCACCATCTTTTAGTCCCTTTCTGCTCAGTCCCACCACCATAATATTTTTTTTTCAGTTTGGGGAACGGGCAGGTGTATCCTTCCCTGGATACTCCATTCCACTTCCCCCTCCCCTGAGTTTTCTGTTCTAACCCCAACTGTCAATCATGATTTCATGGCCACTGGAAGTGGTTCTCCAGGTGGGGCAGAGCCACTATACAGATGTTCTAGCAGGTGGAGTCATTATGGGTTACCAGGAGAAGGAGAGGGCAGAGAGGGCAGGGCAGGTGACCACTAAGTATGTCCAACCCTCATTGGGCAGGGTTTGCTGTGATGGGAGGCTGAGCTGAGCTAGGAGTTAATATTTGGCAAGAAAGTGAAGGAGGCAGAGTTCAAGTTGAGTGTGAAAAGGCTGGTCTCTAAGGAGCTGCAAAGAATGGATCTGCCCATTCCAGTTTTTCCGATTGCAAGTTCAGTTTTCTGCATCCCTGCATCGGTTTGCAAAGTCCTTTCAAATCCTGTGAATGTTCATCCACATTTTAAAGCAAATTTCTCCCAATATTTATATGTTATTTTGTCTAATATCCACATTTTTGCAAGCGACCTTCCCTAACGTAATGCAAATTTGCACGTTACTTTCACCACTTTATATGCCTTGCCTCTGAAAGACGCCTCTTTGTACACCTTTTAAAAAATCTGAGTACCGGATGACAAAATTCAGAGTTGATCGAATTACAAAGCATCGCTGTGCTTCAGTTTACATATTGTTTCAGAAAGTACAATCAGGTGGTTTCCCGTTAAAATGTGAACAGAATTGAATTTTCTCCCTTTTTCCTACTTAAAAGCGATCTTCCGGTTCTGAAGCCTTTCCATTATATACATCAACCTTGTCTTTTTTGGTATATCTGGGATCCCTTTTGAATTCAATTTTTTAATTTAATATTGGACCGCTTTGATCCCCTGAGGGGGTCCCTGCTCGGGGGGTTCCCTGCTGACAAGCCAACTTTCAGTAGCAAAATGCAGAAAGCGCCAGTCGACCCCATTCCCACCACACCTGGCTTGCTGCGAGTCTGTTTGATTTACTCAGAAGAATAATCACCGCCCGTCTCCTCAGAAGAGAAGTAGGCTAAAAGGAGAAGGGAAGGAATGGCTTCTTGGGGGAAACTTGCCTGCGACTGAACTTTAGAAGCCCTCGCTTCTCCACCCACCAGGGTCTCACCCAAGTCCTTGCAGCACTTAGCGTCTGATTAAATGCTAAACTTTCAGGGAAATGGCCAATTGGTGTAACAAGAAAGTCGGACGAGGGCCCCCGAGAGGCTCCATTAACCCCAATTGATTATGTGATAGAAAATGTAATTTTCCTTTAAGGCTCAGTCAATCGAAAGGGCCGAGAGAACACATCGATGTGCTGTGGTGTGGGCTGTGTGGTTTTTTTTTAATAGTACACATGTTCTCGGCAAAACTCCATAATCAATTTTCCTTCTCGTCTATTGTCTCTTGCAAAACATGTATCCACCCACCTTCTTTTTCTTTTTTTTGCAAACGCACTTCTTGTCCCCAATCGCCGCCACCGTGCCCCCCCCCCCGCGACCTTTTGAGATATTCACCCAGTGAATTATCATCGAGTGTGGTTTATTAATAACTGTGCATGTTCCCAATCAAAGCTGAGGACTGTAATTAAATATCAGGATTCTGAAGCGCCACTCGGTGATTTGTTTGCATAGCGAGCTGCCTGTGATTGAATGACGGGTCTGTGAATGGATCAGATTAACCTACATTCTGTTTTTGTTTTACGAGGTTGTTCCCCGAGGGCGTAACTACATTGTGGGCTTAAAGTGGCTGAATAATCATTCCCTCTCTTCCCCCCCTGGCAACTAGATGAAGATGGGTCTTGTAGTTTCTCACCAAAGAATGCCCTGCAAACTACACTTCCCAAGATTCTGAGTCACAAAAGTATCACCCTTCTTTTCCCAGTATAATTTTTCACAATCATCTTCATACCAAATAATTACATTGTTTAATAAATTGACTTCCCACTCCCCAAACCTTTTCTACTGCGTTATATCTTTGTTGTTGTTGTTCAGTCGTTTAGTCGTGTCCGACTCTTCCTGACCCCCTGGACCAGAGCACGCCAGGCACTCCTGTCTTCCACTGCCTCCCACAGTTTGGTCAGACTCATGCTGGTAGCTTTGAGAACACTGTCCCACCATCTCGTCCTCTGTTGTCCCCTTGTCCTTGTGCCCTCCATCTTTCCCAACATCAGGGTCTTTTCCAGGGAGTCTTCTCTTCTCATGAGGTGGCCAAAGTCTTGGAGCCTCAGCTTCAGGATCTGTCCTTCCAGTGAGCACTCAGGGCTGATTTCCTTCAGAATGGAGAGGTTTGATCTTCTTGCAGTCCATGGGACTCTCAAGAGTCTCCTCCAGCACCAGAATTCAAAGGCATCAATTCTTCGGCGATCAGCCTTCTTTATGGTCCAGCTCTTTAGCTTAATATCTTTAGCTATTACTAATAGTTTCTCTGTTACCATATTATGGGGTTGCCATATTTTGAAGAGGATACATTTGCCGGTGCCTGGGGCAGGAGGGAAGAGGTGCTGTGAGGGGAGGCGCTTGCCAGAACAACATTGGAGGGTGACGGGGAGGGACACAGCAAAATTTGTGCATGCAAAATTTGTGAGGGGGCGGAGGGAGAGACATATAGAAAGAAAAAGGAAGGGAGGGAGGAAGGGAGGAAGGAAGGGAGGGAGGGAGGAAGGAAGGAAGGAAGGAAGGAAGGAAGGAAGGAAGGAAGGAAGGAAGGAAGGAAGGAAGGAAGGAAGGAAGGAAGGAAGGAATAGAACAGAATAGAATTTATTATTTATACCCCACCCATCTGGCTGGGTTTCCCCAGCCACTCTGGGCAGCTTCCAACAAAAAATTAAAATACAGTAGTCTGTTAAATATTAAAGGCTGCCCTAAAGTCTGGTAGTTGTTCTTCTCTTTGGCATCTGGTGGGAGGGCGTTCCACAGGGCGGGCACCACCACTGAGAAGGCCCTCCCCCTGGTTCCCTGTAACTTGGCTTCCCTCAATGAGGGAATCGCCAGAAGGCCCTTGGAGCTGGACCTCAGAGTCTGGGCTGAACTATGGGGGTGGAGACGCTCTTTCAGGTATACAGGAAGGAAGGAAGGAAGGAAGGAAGGAAGGAAGGAAGGAAGGAAGGAAGGAAGGAAGCTGCCTCCCCCTCTTTAGAGACGGTGTGAGGTGATGGGGTGGGGGAAGGCATACAAAATAATAAATTAAAATCTTCAGGAAAAGCAATGAAGTTAGCTGAGCCTTCCTTTTTCCCCTTGTTGAAGATGGGGGCAACATTTGCTCTCCTCCAGTTTTCAGGGACCTCACCTGTTCTCCAAGAATTCTCAAAGATTATAGACAGAAGCTCTGAGGTTGCATCCACAAGCTTTCTTAGTACCCTTGGACACAGTTCATCAGGCCCTGGAGATCTGAAATTGTTTGAAGTAGCTAGTAACTTTGAAATAACTTTCCCCTTCTGAAAGTTTGGGAACCAGTCACAGAACTGGCTCAAGTGCCTCTACCACCCACTTCCCAGACCTGGAGGAGGAGGAGGAGTTGGGGGCATCTGCTGGGATTTGTGGGAGTTGGTTTACAGCGAGCCGCACACAAAACTCACAGGGAAAACGATTTGGTATGTTAATCACATCCTTTGCAATGCTTGATAGTAGAAAGAGGTCAAGACTGTCAAATCTGAGGGTATATATATATATTCTAGATGGTGAGAACTGTTCCTCTGCTCTCTTCACAAGGAGCGGCTACTCAAGAGAACCAGCCTCCATCTCATCAAGTTGCACAAACTATAGGCAAAAGCTGCAGGGTGTGTCACTATTGATTTAGCTCATGTATATTCCATTGGGAAGTACAGCATATAAGGGGGGAGAGAGAGAGAGAGAGAGAGAGAGAGAGAGAGAGAGAGAGAGAACTTTTATAATGTGAGTCGCCTCAAGACTATTCTTAGTAGTAGGCATCTAGATAGAGTTGATAGATGATAGATAGATGATAGATAGATGATAGATAGATGATAGATAGATAGATAGATAGATAGATAGATAGATGATAGATAGATGATAGATAGATGATAGATAGATGATAGATAGATAGATAGATGATAGATAGATAGATAGATAGATAGATGATAGATAGATAGATGATAGATAGATAGATAGATAGATAGATAGATAGATAGATAGATAGATATAGATAGATATAGATAGATAGATAGATAGATAGATAGATAGATGATAGATAGATAGATAGATAGATAGATAGATAGATAGATAGATAGATGATAGATAGCTAGATAGATGATAGATAGATAGATAGATGATAGATAGATAGATAGATAGATAGATAGATAGATAGATAGATAGATGATAGATGATAGATAGATAGATAGATAGATAGATAGATAGATAGATAGATAGATAGATAGATAGATGATAGATAGATAGATAGATGATAGATAGATAGATAGATGATAGATAGATGATAGATTGATAGATAGATGATAGATAGATAGATGATGATAGATGATAGATAGATAGATAGATAGATAGATGATAGATAGATGATAGATAGATGATAGATAGATAGATAGATAGATAGATAGATAGGTAGATAGATAGATAGATAGATAGATAGATAGATATAGAGATAGATGATAGATGATAGATAGATAGATGATAGATAGATAGATAGAGATAGATAGATAGATAGATAGATAGATAGATAGATAGATAGATGATAGATAGATAGATAGATAGATAGATAGATGATGATAGATGATGATAGATGATGATAGATAGATAGATAGATGATAGATGATAGATAGATAGATATAGAGATAGATGATAGATAGATAGATAGATAGATAGATGATAGATAGATAGATAGAGATAGATAGATAGATGATAGATAGATAGATAGATAGATGATAGATAGATAGATAGAGATAGATAGATAGATGATAGATAGATAGATAGATAGATAGATAGATAGATAGATAGATAGATAGATAGATATAGAGATAGATGATAGATGATAGATAGATAGATGATAGATAGATAGATAGATAGATAGATAGATAGATAGATAGATAGATAGATAGATAGATAGATAGATAGATTAGATAGATAGATAGATAGATAGATAGATAGATAGATAGATAGATAGATAGATAGATGATAGATAGATAGTTTGTTCTGGATCCTGGTAGAATGCAGTTAATCACTAAAACCTGAAAAAGCAGCAGCATGGATAGAGAACATTGCATTAAACAGGACATCACCTGCAGCCCCTGCAATATAATTTATATCATCAAATGCCAATAGCCACAATGCCATATTGAGTATGTAGGTAAAAATGCAACTGACCAACACACACATTTTAGAAACCACAACTGGAACTTTGACACACACACCCAAAAAAGTGGGGCAAGCTGTTCCTAAACAGTTTGAGAACCACAGGCTGCTGGACTTATTAGCAATCGCACTATCGGGAGCCCGTTTCTACACCTGATATCTTATTCTGCATTTATTCATTGCTGTATTTTATTTCATTTCATAAAATTTATACCCCACTCGATTGTAAAAACAAAAGCAAAATACCCCAAAGCAGTTTACAAAAAAAAGATGCAACTATAAAATTATCAATAAGAAAAAATCAACTTACCAAAGGTCAGAACAACACTAGACTAAAAACAGATTAAAACTCGCAGCAACTTTCTAACTGTCTAACTGAGAATGTTTTTAGCTGGTGCCGAAAAGAGTTCACTATATATCATTTGGCAGGCTGTTCCAAAGTGCAGGTCTGTTGAATGGTTCTCCAACAGAATGGCAACATATGGACTGCTCTGTCTCCAATGGTATCCCCAACTGTCATGGCCACTTCTTGCCACTCATGTGAGAAACTTCCACTCTGAGATTGATGGGTGAAGGAGGAGAGTTCCCCCCCCAAAAAACTATCTCTGTACCCCTGAGTGAAAGTGGTAGAACATGGCAGAGGAGATAAAGATTTGTCTGTCTCCTGGTCTTCCACAGTGAGGAAGTTGCAGAGAATCATGTCATATAAAAAAAAATCTTTTTAAAAAAATAATTTTATTTAACATAATTATTACAAAACATAAGCAAAATATTGCAAATACATGCATACATACATACATATTTCAGATAAGAATTTTGTTGTTGTTGTTTAGTCGTTTAGTCGTGTCCGACTCTTCGTGACCCCATGGACCAGAGCACGCCAGGCACCTCTGTCCTCCACTACCTCCCGCAGTTTGGTCAAACTCATGCTGGTAACCTCGAAAACACTATCCAACCATCTCGTCCTCTGTCGCCCCCTTCTCCTTGTGCCCTCCATCTTTCCCAGCATCAGGGTCTTCTCCAGGGAGTCTTCTCTTCTCATGAGGTGGCCAAAGTACTGGAGCCTCAGCTTCACGATCTGTCCTTCCAGTGAGCACTCAGGGCTGATTTCCTTAAGAATGGATGTGTTTGATCTTCTTGCAGTCCATGGGACTCTCAAGAGTCTCTTCCAGCACCATAATACAAAAGCATCAATTCTTCGGCGATCAGCCTTCTTTATGGTCCAGCTCTCACTTTCATACATCACTACTGGGAAAACCATAGCTTTGACTATACGGACCTTTGTTGGCAAGGTGACATCTCTACTTCTCAAGATGCTGTCTAGGCCTGTCATTGCCCTTCTCCCAAGAAGCAGGTGTCTTTTAATTTCATGGCTGCTGTCACCATCTGCAGTGATCATGGAGCCCAAGAAAGTAAAATCTCTCACTGCCTCCATTTCTTCCCCTTCTATTTGCCAGGAGGTGATGGGACCAGTGGCCATGATCTTCGTTTTTTTGATGTTGAGCTTCAGACCATATTTTGCGCTCTCCTCTTTCACCCTCATTAAAATGTTCTCAGATAAGAATACATATATTAAAAAGAACAAAAAAGAAAAAAGAAAGAAAAGAAAAAAGAAAAAGAAAAAATAAGGAGAAGAAGAAAAGTTGGAAGAATTTCTTCCAAATTTATTCTACAAATATCTCAATAATAAAATTTCATTGATTGACTTCCATCGCTTGCACTGCACTTCCTATATACATTTTAAGCAATATTGTATCTGTTATTCCGTATTTTCCCCATACAATCTCATACAAATATTCTAATCAATAAGTTTTCTAAATCTTTCATAAATCTATTCTAAACACAACCAATACCTTACATTTAATCTTTGTCTACATAAATAATCATTTAAATCATTTAAACAGAAAAATAAATTAAAAAAATCACTGCCACCTTTTCCACTGTCAAATAACAGAAGGTCACCCCTACAAAAAATAAAATTATCAGAGGGGTGAGCCATCTCTGACATAAGCCCATTAGCAGAACTGGGCGAACTGGGCCACTGGCCTGACTCAATTGAAAGCTTCTCCTCCCTTGGTGACCTTCCTCTTCTTTCCGTGCTGATCGCGGACCAAAAACTGCCGGAGGGACGAGCCGTGAACTCAGCGAGCAGGAGCTGAAATGTTTAGGACCCTGCTTGAACGAGTCCCTGGGGAATGGCTGCCGGGAGCTCTTAATGAGGGACTTTCACACTAGAGTGGGAACAAGGAGATAGCATTGATGCCAAAAGCAAATGTACTCAGCGTGTCATCGCCTTAATGTTCTTCTCAGCTCCCCTTTTGGAGAAACGCTCTCGCTGAGAGTCAGGGACACTGGCTGGCTTGCAAATTTTAAAAACCAACCAAACTTCCACAGGCTCTGGAAGGAGCTGGCAATCGCAACCCTGTATGTTACAAAAGGGGACGCAGGTGGCGCTGTGGGTTAAACCACAGAGCCTAGGACTTGCCGATCAGAAGGTCGGCAGTTTGAATCCCCATGACGGGGTGAGCTCCCATTGCTCAGTCCCTGCTCCTGCCAACCTAGCAGTTCAAAAGCACATCAAAGTGCAAGTAGATAAATAGGTACCACTCCGGCGGGAAGGTAAACGGCATTTCCGTGCACCGCTTTGGTTCGCCAGAAGCGGCTTAGTCATGCTGGCCACATGACCCGGAAGCTGTACGCCGGCTCCCTCGACCAGTAAAGCGAGATGAGCACCGCAACCCCAGAGTCGGCCACAACTGGACCTAATGGTCAGGGGTCCCTTTACCTTTTATGTTACAAAAGAGACAGCTCTCTGAAAAATAATAATTTCCCAGCAAAGACTTGGAGGAGAAAAGGTTTGGATGTAGGTGGGCATAGAATCATAGAATCGTAGAGCTGGAAGGGACCCCAAGGGTCATCTAGTCCAACCCCCTGCAATGCAGGAATCTCAACAAAAGCACCCATGACAGATGGCCATCCAACCTCTGATTAAAAACCTCCAATGAAGGAGAGTCCACCATCTTCCGAGGGAGACCATTCTGCTTTCAAACAGCTCTTACTGCCAGAAAGATCTCCTTTCTTGTAACTTGAAGCCACTGGTCCGAGTCCTACCCTCTAGAGCCTTCTCTCCTTTAATGGCCCATCACCCAGGTGATTGCCTCATCAGGAAGTTAGCCTGGCCTATATTTTGACACTGGCTGGATTTGGGGTTAGAAGGGTCTCTGCACACAGCCGGATTCCCCACCCCACCCCAAACCCATCACTATATATCATCCCCCCCCCAAACTCTTATCATCCCAAGATATGCCAGCCTAGCAGACCTTGTTTAATTTCCATTGAAAGTTGTTTTAAACTGTTCTTAGTTTTAATGTTGTAATGGGCCCTGGGACCTTAGAGTAAAGGTCAGGTCAGGAATAAAGACGTAATAAACACAGCAGTAATAGAACTTTTACAACATGGCGGAGGGGCCCTTTTAGCTGGGTGGGAATGTCTTTCTTTTTTTTTAAAAGATATTTATTAAGATTTTACAAAATGAAAAAAGAAAAAAGTAAAATACAAAATAAAAATAGTTAAAAAAACAATTCCATCTTTCCATCACTTATTTTACATTTGCTTGTTTCCCGGACTTCCTCACACCTCCCTTTTTTGTATTCCAATTCAATTTATTAGTTCAGCAAATCCTTTCCCTCTTTGTTTATCCTAGTCTTTAATCTTAAAATATTATAACATTAAATTTTTACCTGTTAATAATCCATTTTTTCATATTCCTAATAGCGTTATAGCTAAAAACCACTTAACTTTTTATCCAACATCATTCTAACATTCATTAATTTTAGCTGGGTGGGAATGTCACCACATTCATGGGCTTAGCCAAAGGGGGGCTGGGGGGCAAAAGGTATTACAAAGCAATAGAAACACTTAAACTGAGATTCTGCCCCCCCCTAACAAAAGTCAGCCCACAAGGTGTTTTTTTCCCATATTAAAGGAAATTTCCAGGATCTTCCAAAAAGAAGCTTAACAACTTTTTGTCCAAACTCACCCCAAATAAACTCAACAACTTCGAGTCATCCAACCTCTGCTTAAAAACTTACAAGGAGGGAGAGTCTGTCACCTTCCAAAGGGAGTCTGTTCCACTGCCAAACAGCTGTTACTGTCAGAAAGTTCATCCTGATGTTTAGTCAGAATCTCCTTCCTTGCAACTTGAAGCCATTGGTTCGAGTCCTACCCTCCAGAACTGGAGAAAAGAAGCTTGTTCCCTCTTCCATGTGACAGCCCTTGAGATATTTGAAGATGGCTCTCATATCTCCTCTCAGACTTGGTTTCCAGACCCTTGATCATCTTGGTTGCCCTCCTCAGCACATGTTCCATCTTGTCAACATCCTTCTTAAATTGTGGTGCCCAGAACTGGACACAGTATTCCAGGTTGGGTCTGACCAAGGCAGAATAGAGTGGTACTATTATTTCCCCTGATCTGGACACTGTGCTTCTAGTGTTCTTCTCATAGCATAATATACTCCTTTATGCTTCTCCTAGCATAAAGTTAGAAGTTCTTCCAAAGGCTCCTTTGTCAATTTTCTCCTCTGAACCTGGAGTTCTGAATTAACCTCTCATCTTTTTTTCTGAAGTGGATCTGAAATATCAGTGGTTCTCCATTGGTCCATGTTCGGGGCTTTGTAAAACAATAAAAGGAGCTTGAGTCTGTTTTGTTTCACTTGTGCCTTTCCTCCCCATCTCCTTCCCCAGTGCACACAGGAACATGGATAAAACCTTGCGAAGAAGCAATCTTCTCCTCCTCACAAAAACCCTGTGAGGCAGGTTATGCTGAGAGTGTGAGACCAGACCAGGGTCATCCACTAAGCTCACCAGATGAGAGAGAAGCTGAACCCTGGCCTCCCCGGAGGACCTAGTCTAACACTCCAGGCACTGAATAAGACTGTCTCTCAGATTCTCCACACTACTATTGCAATCCTCTAGTAACTGAGCTCATTAGAAAGTAGGCTGCTCATTTCTCCATCGCAGGAAGCTGGGAAACCATTGTCAAAGGCAGGAGCTTTCTAATTAAAAACAGAAGGGGAAAATGACGAGTCAGTGCAGAGGACAACATTCAAAGAAAGAAAGAAAGAAAGAAAGAAAGAAAGAAAGAAAGAAAGAGAGGGAGGGAGGGAGGGAGGGAGGGAGGGAGGGAGGAGGAAGGAAGGAAGGAAGGAAGGAAGGAAGGAAGGAAGGAAGGAAGGAAGGAAGGAAGGAAGGAAGGAAGGAAGGAAGGAAGGAAGGAAGGAAGGCTGTTCTCCTCCACCATCCCAGTCCAGGGGTGCCAACTTGAATAAAATATGAGGGGGAGGTAACACTGATCTAGGTCTTTCGATGGAACCCCTTACAGTGGTGCCTCGCAAGACGAAAAGAATCCGTTCCGCGATTCTCTTCGTCTAGCGATTTTTTCGTCTTGCGAAGCAACCCTATTAGCGGCTTAGCGGCTTAGCGCTATTAGCGGCTTAGCGGCTTAGCAGCTATTAAAGGCTTAGCGGCTTAGCTGCTAAAAGGCTATTAGCGGCTTAGCGGCTTAGAAAAAGGGGGGAGCGGGGGGGAAATCGCAAGACTAGCAAGACGTTTTCTTCTTGCGAAGCAAGCCCATAGGGAAAACCGTCTTGCGAAGCAACTCAAAAACGGAAAACCCTTTCGTCTAGTGGGTTTTCCGTCTTGCGAGGCATTCGTCTTGTGGGGCACCGCTGTATATGGGATTTTGTATATAAATTTTCCCTCGGCTCTTGTTGCTGGCCCATGTAGGACCAGCCTGGATAGCTGGCTCCGGTGAATATTTGACATTTTCTCCCCTTATGGCTTTGATCTATGGGCTACCAATTAAAATGAGGCTGCATTTTAAGCTGTATTCTAACTTATATTTTAATCAACTGTTCGTTTGGTTTTAGTTTTGGTTGTTTTTTTGTTTTGTTTTTAATGTTTTTGAAAGTGAGATGAGTGCTGCAACCCCATAGTCACCTTTGACTGGACTTAACTGTCCAGGGGTCCCTTACCTTTGCTTTACCTATAGGCACAGTCCAAGTTTATTGTCAACAGCTCACAGGGCTCATCAGTGAGGAGTCTTCCTTGGCCCTACCTAGAAGCTCCAGGAATTGAACCCGGGCAGCTGGACCATAAAGAAGGCTGATTGCCGAAGAATGGATGCTTTTGAATTCTGGTGCTGGAGGAGACTCTTGAGAGTCCCATGGACTGCAAGAAGATCAAACCTATCCATTCTGAAGGAAATCAGCCCTGAGTGCTCACTGGAAGGAGAGATCCTGAAGCTGAGGCTCCAATCCTTTGGCCACCTCATGAGGTGACTCCCTGGAAAAGACCCTGATGTTGGGAAAGATGGAGGGCACAAGGAGAAGGGGATGACAGAGGACAAGATGGTTGGACAGTCTTCTCGAAGCTACCAGCATGAGTTTGACCAAACTGTGGGAGGCAGTGGAGGACAGGAATGCCTAGCGTGCTCTGGTCCATGGGGTCACGAAGAGTCGGACACGACTAAACAACTAAAGAACAACAACATCTTTCAGTCCTTCTTTTAAAATAAGGGCTTCCCAACTCAGAGGCACCTTAATGGAGAAACTTCACCTGTTCTGTTTCTACCTGCCATATCACTTTGGTCTTCTAGGTGTGAACCTAGAGGCACAACCATACCAGGGATGGTTCCAACCAGTAAAAATCCTATCAATTGCTTTGCTTGGAGGGGTGGAATCCCTCCCCCCATCCAAATAAAAGGACGGGGCATTTGGAACACTGCAGTTCATGTTGCCTGAAGCGTTTAATTCCAACATAAATATAAAGCATCAGCATGCAGGGTGGTAAATATCAGCCCTGCTGCTCTCTCTGCCGAAGCAAAGCTCTTGGCCAGAGGGCACCATTAGTGGGTTTCATTTGTCAATACATCTCCAACCTCAGACTCTCAGCCTTTCATGCTTTCTTTATATATGCTGCCCGACGCCTACAAACATATCCACTGAGCTCCCTTTCCAAAGATCAGAGGCAGTGTCTTAGTTAAGCCTGATTCCTGCCACCCACAAGAGTGGTCTTTGAGCCTCAGCCCACCTGTGTGGCTGGCGGAGGGACCCCAGCAGAAATCTGAGAGCGACTGCAGCAGTTTCCAAATGTTCTTCCTCTGGGCAACCCTTTCAGAGGCTGGGTGCTCTGCCTGAGAAATGCTTTGGGATTGTGGAGGGTTCTCGAGCATGATCTGGGGTGGAATGTAATAAGAGCATGCTGGATCAAGCCACTGGCCCATTGAGCCCAGCATACTGTTCTCACAGTGGCCTGTCATCTAGAATCATAGAGTTGCGAGGGACCCCCAAGGGCCATCTAGTCCAACCCTCTGCAATGCAGGAATCTTGGCTAAAGCATCCATGACAAATGGCCATCCAATCTCTGCTTAAAAACCACCAAGGAAGGAGAGTCCACCACCTTTCGTGGGAGTCCATTCCACTGGCAAACGGCTCTTACTGTCAGAAAGTTCTTCCTGATATTTAGTCAGAATCTCCTTTCTTGCAACTTGAAGCCCTCCAGAGTGTGTTGGGCCCGGGGGTAACCCGTGAGACATGGTCCAGGACCAGTCCAGAATCTGAAGGTTCCGCTAGGACTCAGTCCGACAGGGCCAAGGCAGGACACCAGGCAGGACACCAGGCAAGGACAGGTACAGGATCTCAGGCAGGATCTGGCATACAGCAATGTTGCTCCCGCAACCTGGGGCGGGGTCCGGCAGCCTTTTATCTTTGTCGGGGTAGCAGCTGGTCCTGATCCCCCGGCGACTCACCTCCCTGTTTCGCCCGAAGGCAAACATTCCTCCTGCAAGTACTCAGGTCTCTCCTTCTCTCAGACCTGAGTCTCTGCAGCTCGGGAGACGTCGATGGGTTACTAGACCCAGAGGCCGCCTCAGCCTCCCCTGACCCAACCGGTAGTGGAGCAGCTGTGAGTGATGGCCCAGCTGAAGGCAATGAGGTCATCCCTGCATCTGGAGCCAGGGCAGGCTCAGGCCCCTGACTCGGCCCAGCTGGTGCTTGTTGCAGGGGAACCTGTGCAGACTGGGACTCTTCAGGATCAGACCCCAGGCTTGGTTCAGATGACGTCTGAGGCAAAGGATCCAGTGCAGACTGAGACTCCTCTGGTTCAGAGTCCGAGCCCAAGTCCCAGGCCATCACACAGAGCAGGAGAAAACAAGCTTGTTCCTTCTTCCTTGTGACAGCCCTTGAGATATTTGAAGATGGCTATCGTATATACTCTCAGTCTCTTCTTTTCCAGGCTAAACATTCCCAACTCCCTCAACTGTTCCTCATCAGGCTTGGTTTCCAGACCCTTGATCATCTCAGTCACCCTCCTCTGCACACCTTCCAGCTTGTCAACATCCTTCTTAAATTGTGGTGCCCAGAATTGGACACAGTATTCCAAGTGTGGTCTAACCAAGGCAGAATAGAGCCGGACTATGACTTCCCTTGATCTGGACGCTAGAATTCTATTAATGCAGAATAGAATAGCATTAGTTTTTTTGCAGCCACATCACCCTGTTGACTCATGTTGAGCTTGTGGTCCACTAAGACCCAGAGATCCTTTTTCACACGTACTACTGGCAAGGCAGATGTTTTCTATCTTATGTTTGTGCATCTGGTTCTTCCTGCCTAAGTTCAGAACCTGACATTTGTCCCTGTTGCAATCTATTTTGTTAGTTTGGGCCCAGTTCTCCAATCCATCTTGAATCCGGATTCTGCTGCACACCTGTGAGAAACCCCCCAAGCAGGGTCTGTGCACAAGAGCCCTCTCCCCTCCTGTGGTTTCCCAACTTCTGAGGGTCACAGGGCAATGGTGGGTGGGGTCAGAGGCAAATGTGGGTGGAGCATGAAATGCAAATTGTAGTCCTACGCCCACTCATGCAACCTCCTCTGTCCTTCATCTGGAGAAGCAAGAGGTGTTGTCTGAGTTCACCGCCACCTTTCCAGCCAAGCAGAAACACTCAAGGAAGGTGTAAAGAAGGGTCTGTGGCCTGGGGAGAGTTTTGAGGGCCAACTAGAATAGTTTTGAGGGCCACATTCAGTGGCTGAGCCTGGGATTCCTTCCCCCTGGGGTATCTGAATGACTTTGGCAACTGTACTCTTACATGTGTGTGTTTTTTGTAATATTTATGCGATTCTGCAGATCCTATAATTATCCTGCACTTTGGCTTTGTATCTCGATGTGAGCTGCTTTTGTGTTCCTTATTTATTTTACTTAGGAACACTGTTTAAAAATATTTATCGTTGCCTAATAATTACGTCGCTTTAAATGTGGAATTATGATCATTAGACGTTGCAATGTGCAATTTGTATTGTATTTCGTATACCTACCTAGAGAGATATTATTATTTTGGGATAGGTAAACTGCTTAGAGCAAGTGTGGGGAGCCTGTGGCACCCCAGATCTTGCTGAACTACAACTCCCATCATTCCTGACTATTAGTCTTGCTGGTTGGGGCTTGTAGGAGTTGGAGTGCAATTTCCTCTGGAGGACCTAAGGCTACCCTTCCGCTGGCTAAGAAGTTTCTGTTGAAATATGAAGCAGTATATAAATGACATTCATGGAAATCATAGGATTGTAGAGTTGGAAGGGACCCCGAGGGTCATCTAGTCCAACCCCCTGAAACGCAGGAATCTCAACAAAAACATGTGTGACAGATGGCCATCCAGCCTCTTCTTAAAACCCTCCAAGGAAATGGAGTCCACCAACTCTTGTGGGAGTTTGTTCCATTGTCAGACACCTCTTACGGTCACAAAGTTTTCCCTGATGTTTAGTCAGCATCTCCTTTCTTGTAACATGAAGCCTTGGGTTCGAGTTCTACCCACCAGAGTAGGAGAAAACAAGCTTGCTCCATATTTGGTGAAATCGTTTTTGAAAAAGAAGTTTGGGTCCTACCCTCTGGAAGAGGAGAAATGTCATCTTCCATGTGACAGCTGTTGAGATATTTGAAGACAGCTACAGTAGCAGGCCTTGATGCTTCAAATTTCAGCTGTGGCCCATGTGATGCCAAAATTCAGTTCTTGCCCCCGCCTCTCACCTTCCATTCTACAACATAGTTGCAGCACCTTTTGTGGCACCCCAGAGGCACTGTGTTGTGCGACCCACCCTGTGGAACTCCCTCCCACCAAATGTCAAAGAGAAAAACAACTACCAGAATTTTAGAAGACATCTGAAGGCAGCCCTCTTTAGGGAAGCTTTTAATGTTTGACAGACTATTGTATTTCAATATTTTGTTGGAAGCCACCTGGAGTGGCTGGGGAAACCCAGCCAGATGGGTGGGGTATAAATAATAAATTATTATTATTATTATTATTATTATTATTATTATTATTATTATTACCAGTCACCAGCATCTGCCTCTAAAGGCTATCATATCTCTTCTCAGTCTCCTCTTTTCCAGATTAAACATACCCAGCTCGTTCAATCTTTCCTCATAAGGCTTGGTTTCCAGACCCTTGCTCATCTCAGTCGTTCTCCTCTGCTCACACTCCAGCTTGTCAACACCCTCCTTAAATTGTGGTGCCCAGAACACAACACAGTATTCCGGGTGTGCTCTGACCATGGCAGAATAGAGTGGTCCTATGACTTCCCTTGATCTGGACACTAGACATCTGTAGATGCAGCCTAGGTTTTCCCAGTAGTGATGTATGGAAGTGAGAGCTGGACCATAAAGAAGGCTGATCGCTGAAGAATCGATACTTTGAATTCTGGTGCTGGAGGAGACTCTTGAGAGTCCCATGGACTGCAAGAAGATCAAACTGATCCATTCTGAAGGAAATCAGCCCTGAGTGCTCACTGGAAGGACAGATCCTAAAGCTGAGGCTCCAAGACTTTGGCCACCTCAAGAGAAGAGAAGACTCCCTGGAAAAGAACCTGATATTGGGAAAGATGGAGGGCACAAGGAGAAGGGGATGACAGAGAACGAGATGGTGGGAGAAGGGGATGACAGAGAACGAGATGGTGTTCTCGAAGCTACCAGCATGAGTTTGACCAAACTGCAGGAGGCAGTGGAAGACGGGAGTGCCTGGCGTGCTCTGGTCCATGGGGTCACAAAGAGTTGGACACAACTAAACAACTAAACAACAACAACTGAATAGTATTAGGGTCTTTTGGGGGGTTGCTATTGCATCACCCTGTTGACTCATGTTCAGCTTGTGGCCTACAAAGACCCCTAGATCCTTTTCACATGTACTGCTAGTAAGCCAGATGTCCCCCATCTTATATTGGTGCAGCTGGTTCTTCTTGCCTAAGTGCAGAACCTGACATTTGCTGTTATTGAAATTCAGTTTGTTAGCTCTCCAATCTGCTAAGGTTTTCTTGAATCCTGATTGTGTCTTCTGTGGCATTAGCTACCCTTCCCAGTTTGGTGTCATCTGCAAATTGGATGAGCATCCCCTCAAATCCTTCATCCAAGTCATTAATTAATTAATGTTGAACAACAACGGTCCCAGGACAGAACCCCTGTGGCATCCCACTTGTCACTCTTTCATCCAGGATGACGATGAACCGTTAATGGGTACTCTTTGAGCATCCCCTCAATTCCTCCATCCAAGTCATAAAACCAATATATCAATGAATCAAATAAAGGAATAGTGCTTCTGTGTGAAGCTGATTGTCTCAGACCATCTGGTCCATATAGCCTATCAGGCTGGCTTTGGCTGGCAGTGGTTCTGCCAAGCGGTGACTGTGGTGTGTTTGTTTCCTGAGCTCTTAAATCCAAGATCAGGGAAAGAAAGCTCTGCCCATTTCAAGTCTCTTCATTTTTCATTCGTCCAATCTTAAATGAAGTTCTTTACCTTTCTACAAGGGACACAGGTGGCGCTGTGGGTTAAACCACAGAGACTAGGACTTGGCGATCAGAAGGTCGGCGGTTCGAATCCCCGCGATGGGGTGAGTTCCCATTGCTCGGTCCCTGCTCCTGCCCACTTAGCAGTTTGAAAGCACCGGCGGGAAGATAAACGGCATTTCCGTGCGCTGCTCTGGTTCGCCAGAAGCAGCTTAGTCATGCTGGCCACATGACCCGGAAGCTGTACGTCAGCTCCCTCAGCCAATAAAGCGAGATGAGCATCGCAACCCCAGAGTCGGTCACGACTGGACCTAATGGTCAGGGGTCCCTTTACCTTTACTTTACCTTTCTACAGCAATCTGCAAATTATTCAGCATTCTAGCACAAATTTCTCCTAATGAACACATTTTTGCACGCAGCTCTTTGGCGACACACACATTTTTTCCTGGCAACTTCTCCTAATACGATGCATTTTCGTGTGTCATTTTCACAAACATATATTCAGTTTTATGTGCACTTTTACCCAGTGCATGCATTTTTGAAAATGTTGGTTGGCTGCAGAACTGCATTGCAAAAACTGGATAAGTGTGAATTTCAAAGGAGGGCTGCGTTTCATTTCTGAAAGTGCAAATTTGATCTGTTTGGCTTCAAATGCCAGCTGAGTTGAATTTCTCTTCTTTCCTTTTCCAAGATCCTTTGCCCATCGCAGGAGAAGACTGGAAGGTGAAAGCAAGCCGTCTTGCAGTGCGATTTGCTCACAACACCTGATCACAACAGACCCAGCCTCGCAAGCTCCCCCAGGCCACAGTTTGAAAGCCACCGCTCTGCTACATTGCAAACAAATAAGACGCCACTCGGTTTAATTTAAAACCAGTTATTTATTAAACATGAAACAGAAATGTGCACTCCCGGGAGGATATATGCCAACTGAATGGTCACTTCTTTCCCTCTGAACACAGCTGGAAGAAGTGGAGTTGCTCAGAACAATATTTAGTGCATAAATAAAATAGATTTTATTTTATTATTCATGCTGCTTCCATATCACCGCACCTGCAAAGGTGCTGTTTTTATTCCAGATTTTCAGGAAAATAATAATAATGCTTTGCATTTGTATGGTTTGGATGTATTGTTACTGTTATTATTAATGTAGGTGGAGCTGTGGTCTAAACCACTGAGCCTCTTGGGCTTGCTGATCAGAAGGTCAGCGGTTCGAATCCCCACAACAGGGTGAGCTCCTGTTGCTCTGTCCCAGCTCCTGCCAACCTAGCAGTTCGAAAGCACACCAGTACAAGTAGATAAATAGGCAACACTGTGGCAGGAAGGTAAATGGTGTTTCCGTGCGCTCTGGTTTCCGTCACGGTGTTCTGTTGTGCCAGAAGCAGTTAGGTCATGCTGGGCACATGACCCAGAAAGCTGTCTGTGGACAAATGGCGGTTCCCTCGGCCTGAAAGCGATAAGAGAGCTGGGACAGAGCAATGGGAGCTCACCCTGTCACAGTGATTCGAACTGCCAACTTTCTGATTGGTAAGCCCAAGAGGCTCAGTGGTTTAGACCACAGCGCCACCCGCATCCCTAGTACCTCCATACACCCTGCCCAGGCTTGCACCCCAGGGAGGACACTTTGGTGGTGCTAAGGCAGTGATTTGACTTCACCCCCAGAGGTGCATTCCATTGCGTCTTGAGACAAATGGATGCCCAGTTCCCAGCAGCTGTGGAGGAGTCAAGGAACTGCAGATTCCATAAACAAGCACACACAAACCCACACCAAAATTATGCTGCCATTTTTAGGAAACTAATCTGAGTCTAATCCCTGCAGCCCAAGGCAGGGAACCCAATACCAAAAACATGCAACACACACAATCCCACTTCGTAGTCTCCACTGATGAGGGTATCATAACTTCCTTGGGGCAATCTGGTTAAGGTTTAGCATTCAGCTGTCCCTATATTTAAGAGGATTTTTTTCCTAATCTTTGTAATCGGCATGGGCTGGTGGTGGAGAGGAACAGTTGCTGTGAACTGCCTTTCCGAAAGCCTTCAGAGATTCTGAAATCTCTGGTGGAGAAGGGTGCGACTGAGCAGTAGGACATCTTCTTTGCATGCAAAAGATCCTGGGTTCAGTCCCTGCACCCAGGACACCCCTGTTCTGCCTTCTTCCAGGTCCCAAAGGACCTGCACGTTGGCAGAGGCACATCTAGCTGCTCCGGCACCTGGAGTGGCGCACATTCTGTGCACCCGGGGGTGGGGTTAGCCATCTGCAGGCTGGCTGCTTTGCTTCACTCATCTCACATCTCACAACCGTCTCAACCATACCTGAAGGAGCATCTCCACCCCCATTGTTCTGCCCGGACACTGAGGTCCAGCGCCGACAGCCTTCTGTCAGTTCCCTCATTGCGAGAAGCAAAGCTACAGGGAACCAGGCAGAGGGCCTTCTCGGTAGTGGCACCCGCCCTGTGGAACGCCCTCCCACCAGATGTTAAAGAGATAAACAACTACCTGACATTCAGAATACATCTGAAGGCAGCCCTCTTTAGGGAAGCTTTTAATGTTTAACAGACTACTGTATTTTAATTCTTTGTTGGAAGCCGCCCAGAGTGGCTGGGGAAACCCAGCCAGATGGGTGGGGTACAAATAATAAGTTATTATTATTATTATTATTATTATTATTATTATTATTATTATTATTAACCTTTCATCAGAAAGGCCTCAGGAGGACCACAAATGGTCTTTGGCTTCCGAGGAGGAATCCTACACAACCACACGCTCCTGCTTCTCTGCAAAGGTGGCAGAACCCCAGCAAAAGCACTGGGCATGGAATAGCTCAAGCAGACTGACCAGAGACATCCCTAAAGAGCAGGAAATAGAAGCAAGAGCATCCCAAGAGCAGCCCTGCACAGAATGAGTGCCTTCCATTGCCGCCCTCTGAGCTCCTCCAAGCTGCAGAACTATTTCCCCAGCTAGACTTTCTTTCCTTTCGGATCACACCCTCCTTCTCCCTGCGTGTAAAGCGCAAACTCTTCCCAGTTGTTCCTCCCCTCTTCCTGAGCTTGGATATCTCCTCTCCTTCCACACAGCCCAAGCTCAGAACTTTGCAGATGCTAGATGATTTTAATGGGAGATTTTAATGGAGTTGCGGGGCGAACGTGCCAAGGGGGGCGCCGCCTACAGCAAGCATCCCAGGGGAGTGGGGAGGCGATGTCACCCCCCCTCAGGGATGACATCCGGGGCGAGCCACACCCACCACACTCCCTTCCTCCGCCAGTGCACGTTAGCAATCGCACATCAATTGGACGTGCCTAAAATGACACTTGCTTTTCGACCACGCTTCATTTTCCTTGAGAGCTGCATTGCAAAATTCAGCAGTGTGCGACTTTCAAAGGACAAGTGTCTCCCAATTTGCGTCTTGTTTCAGCGAGGGAGAACTAAGCAGGCCAGCATGGAAATGTGAGCCGAATGGGTCTCTCTTAGTGGGCAGCCGGTAGGTTCTACTTTGCAGAATGATGATTCGTATTCTGCTCGTACCTGCAGGGCAGTTTGACAAGTGCACATTCTGCAATGATTGCCTTCTTGGGTCAGATCAAGGTCCATCTAGGTCAGCGTTCTGTATTCAGCTTTGAAATATTTCCCGAATACACTATCACTTATCCCCGGCTTCTAACTGCTTGTCAATCTCAGGAACATCTTTTACCATCTCTTTTAGCTTCACCTGTGTTGCTGTGCCAGACGCTTCTCAGCTGTGTCCTGGGCAAACCCTGGAGCTTCTCCACGTCCAAACGTCAACCATGCTCACAATTTTTAAATTAATTTGTGGGATTTACATATTAAGAATCCCCACTTGTTGTGGGAGGTTATTGAACAATTACCTTTTTTAAAAACACACACACATTTATTTGGTTTTTCAGATAAAAAGTTTACAGCGATATATCAAACATAAATCATAAAAACCAGGTTCCAAGGAATATCCTGGACTTCCACCCTCCCCTTTGTGGGTCCTATTATTAATCATTTCTTCCTGCATCTTTTATGATGAGCCAAATCTTTTACATCTCCATTGTGTCCAGAATTCACCCTTAAACTACAAGTGACATTCCAATCCTACTAACGATTTCAACTGTTTACAATGGTTATAAATTTCCCCCATTCCTTATTAAAATTTTGGTCTTTCTGGTTTCTGTTTCTTCCGGTCATTTTAACCATTTCAGCATAGTCCATCAACTTCATCTGCTATTCTTCTCTGGTAGGAACAATTACCCTAATATACCTGAAGGAGCATCTCCACCCCCAGTATTCAGCTCAGAGGGCCTTTTGGCGGTTCCCTCATTGCGAGAGGTGAAGTTACAGAGAACCAGGCAGAGGGCCTTCTCGGTAGTGGCGCCCTCCCTGTGGAACACCCTCCCAACAGATGTCAAGCAGCTATGTAATGTTTAAAAGAAATCTGAAGTCATCCCTGTTCAGGGAAGTTCTTAGTGTCTGAGGTTATATTGTGTTTTTACTATTCTGTGTTGGGAGTCCCTCAGAGTGGCTTGGGCAACCCAGTCAGTTGGGCAACATACAAATAAGTTGTTGTTGTTGTTGTTGTTGTTGTTGTTGTTGTTGTTGAAAGTTCTTCTTCATGAAACACTTTGAATTGTGCTCAGAAATGTACTGGGATAACACTTGTTGGAAACTGAGGGGTGGTGTTAGAATTCCTGCTCCGTGATTGCAGTCATGGGATTGTTGTCTTTCACATGACGGTATATGTTTTGACTCCACAGAGTGGGAAGTGACAGAGACAGGATGTTTGTGTTACTGCGTTCCGTGAAGTGGGACTATTGTCCTTTGTTCTTTTTCTCTTTGCTGTCTGATGCTAGAGAGAGGGGGAGCCATGTTGTAGTGCTCCGTGTGTAAATAAAGTAGATTAGCCAAAATGCTGAGTTGCTGAGGTCTGTCACACAAGGTGCGCAAACTCTGCGGATCCCTAAGTGTGCCAATGTCTGTTGGCATCGGTCGCTGTGATGTTTGGGCTGAAGAAAGCTTTTGAAGCTCCCAAACGATCGACCAGGAGGGAGAGAACATGCCAGTCAGGCATGTGTCTCTACCAGGGTCCTACTCGGGTGCAGGACAAGCTCCTGACAGGCGGTTGCTCCTGGGGTCACATCCTGCTTGTGGGTTTCCTCACAGGCCTCTGGTTGGCCTCCGTGAGAACTTGATGCTGGGATCGATGGGCCATTGGCCTGACCCTGCAATCTATTCTTACGTTCTTACCTCTCTAAGATAGGCCCAGTTTGGGAACGTTCTCATCCTCCTCTCTTGTTCTCCTCCAGAAGGGATGACCGATGTGGCCAGCTCGGCCCGGGACTGCCTGCAGGCTGGCGAATCCTGCACCAATGACCCCAGCTGCAGCTCCAAATTCCGGACCCTCCGGCAATGCATTGCTGGCAACGGCGCCAACAAGCTGGGTCCGGACGCTAAGAGCCAGTGTCAGAACACGGTGACAGCCCTTCTGTCCAGCCAGCTCTACGGCTGCAAGTGCAAACGGGGCATGAAGAAGGAGAAGCACTGCCTCAGCGTCTACTGGAGCATCCACCACACCTTGATGGAAGGTGAGTCGGCGTGGCTCCGTGACGTAGCAGGCAGCTTGGGGAAGGTGTAGGCTGTTTGGGGGCAAAGGAGGGTGGGGAGGACTCCCGTCTGGGGAGAAAACAGTAAAGACCTGATAAAGAGACCACAGCAAAGGTTATATTTTCTGAGAATCCGCTGGAAAAACAATCTCTCAAAGGACCTGTTGATGGCATTTTACCATTGTACTGTGGAGAGTGTATTAACTTATGGTCTGTGTGTCTGGTTTGGGAGCTGCAAGGTCAGGGGAAAAACAGTTCTGTCCAGGGTTGTAAAGACTGCGGAGAGAATAATTGGGTGCACTCTTCCCACCTTGGGCCAAATCTATGCTTCCAGGTGCCATAAGAAAGCTGCAGAGATAGCGCAGGATAGTGCGCACCCCGGAAATGATCTCTTTCAGTTTCTGCCTTCTGGAAGAGGGTACAGGGTTATTAGGATTAGGACTAGCCGCCTGAGAAACAGTTTCTACCCAAATGCAATTCTGGTTTTAAACGCAGTGTAAGGTAGTCTGTAGGGGCATGGGTGGCTCTGTGGATTAAACCACAGAGCCTAAGACTTGCCGATCAGAAGGTTGGCAGTTCGAATCCCCGCGACGGGGTGAGCTACCATTCCTCGGTCCCTACTCCTGCCAACCTAGCAGTTCGAAAGCACATCAAAGTGCAAGTAGATAAATAGGTACCGCTCTGGCGGGAAGGTAAACAGTGTTTCCATGCGCTGCTCTGGTTTGTCAGAAGCGGCTTAGTCATGCTGGCCACATGACCTGGAAGCTGTACGCTGGCTCCCTCGGCCAATAAAGCGAGATGAGCGCCATATCCCCAGAGTTGGCACGACTGGACCTAATGGCCAGGGGTCCCTTTACCTTTACTAAACTTTCTAAATATCTGGGTAGGCTTGCCTGTACGCTGTCAGGTTGCAGCCCCTGGTGAAATCTACTTCCTCGTAGTTAGCTACTCATTGCCTTGGCGACACAGGAAAGCACCAATTACATGCAGGTCGTGTGGCCGTACCCCGTGGTGCTACTTTGGTGTGAGAAGTGGGCTGCACGATTGATGTTCCATCCATTACCGAGGTGCTTTGGATCCTGACCAAAGGGAGCCGTTTCCCCCTGATCTCACTTCCGTCCCGACTCTGCTGCCCTCAACAGAGAGTTTGTCACCATTGATCTCCTCTGCGTTTGAAGTGTCAAATAACAAATTAAACAAGCACACAGGCTAATTAAACGCATGCTATTAAACAAGAGGCTGCCCTTGGCATTCATTCAGACGTTTATTCCCCTTCTGGCTCCCTCCCAGCTCTCTGTGATGTCTCCCTTCCATGTCACATTGCCACTGAGCAAAGAGGCCCTCACGGATGTCCTTCTCTACGAGTGGAGGGGTGGAAGGTCACGATCCTGGCAGCAGGGCCCTGTCACCTCCACGCCTCCCAGAGTCCAGAGAAGGAGTTCTGCCCAGTGTGTGGACTCTAGGGACAGACGGATCTGCTTCTCTCTGTTCCGCGTTTTTCCAATCTTCAGTTCAGTTTGCGAATTCCTTTTCAAGCTCCCCGTGAAAATCCATCGGCAATTTTTAATGCTATTTTGCCTAGTGTACATGGAGTCCTTTTTGCGAGTAGTTTCCCCCCTATATAATAAGAATGTAAGAAGAGTCTGTTGCATCAAGCCAATGTCCCACCAGGCCCAGTATCCTGTTCTCAGGTGCCTGTAGGAAACCCACAAGCAGGATTCGAACACAAGATCGCTCTCCCCTCCTGTGGCTTCCAGCAACTGCTGTTCAGAAGCATTGTTGCTGTCAGGGAACTGCCATCGGAGCCAAGAGTGGAGGTAAGGCTCCCCAACGATGCAGGAGAAGGAACCAGCAGGGAGAGAGAGAACACTTCCTTTGGGGAAGGAAATCGGCGTGACACCAGGAAGAAAGCGGAGCAGGGAAGGACTTCGGAGAGATGGCTCCAAGACTCTTCCACAGAGACCAGCGGGGAGAGCCCAGGACCTCCGCTGGCCACGCCCACTCTGCGCAGAAGACTTCCGCGCAGGGAGGCTAGGAGGAGACTTGGCGTCAAAGAGCTTCTATGTTGGAAGAAGTTCAGGAAATGCCCACTGACGGATTCTGCCAGTGACTGACACAGCCACGGAGAAAGGGCTGTCCAGCCAGGGAAAGGTTTAGCCAGACAACGTTGCCCAGAGCAGCAACCCCCTTACGCACAAGCAACCCCCAATTCCCTTTACAGTTGCCTTCAATTGTGGAGGCAGACCATAGACATTGAGGCTAGTAGCCGTCAATACCCCTCTCCTCCATGCATCTGTGTGTGTTACTTTCACTAAAATATTTGTGTTTGTGGACACACACACACACACCCCTAAGATATGCCTTTCTGCACATATTATGTGGCAGCGGAGAACTGCATTGCAAAATTCAGAGAAGTGAGGATTTCAAAGAACAGGGTATTTTGGTTTTCCATATTGTTTTAGAAAGTACGGATCTGGTAGCTTCTCACTGCAATGCAAACAGAACCGAAATTCATAAAAGGGGAAGGGGAGGGAAGAGAAGGGAAATAAAAGATCAGGCTGAATTCAAATTAAGGGCCAGGCAGAATAGCTCTGTATTACAGGTCCGACGGAAGGAGGTTAAATGCTGTGGGGCCCTGGTCTCCTGGGACAGAGCATTCCACCAGGTCGGAGCCATCACTGAGAAGGCCCTGGGCCCTGGTGGAGGATAGTCTGACTTCCTTAGGGCCCTGGACCTCTAAACTATGGTTATTCATAGACCTGAAGGTCCTCTGTGGGGCAGACCAGGAGAGGCGGTCCCGTAGATACAAGGGCCCTAAGCCACAAAAGGTACATTTAGAAGGTACCTTGAGCAGAGGGTGGGATAGATGACTTCACAAGTCCCTTCCAGCTCCAAAATCCTATGATTCTATGGCTGTGTCCAGGGCTGGCTGGATGCTGTGGTGTGTTAGGAGGTACCAGCTTGGGAACCTCATTTATTGCCTGAACTATCCCTCAGGGCAAATTTGTATCTATGCATATAAATTAGCATATGCAGTCAACAGAACTGTCCCAGCCCTGCCTAAAGATGACAAGAATTGAAACTGGGAACATTTCCATGCAAGGCTCTATGGTCCTTCGCAGTCTGGAGTTTTCCAAAAAGCCCTCCTCAAAACTGATAGGATTTCAGCAGGTTGGACTCTTGAACTTTACAATTCTATGATTACAATGTCCTGGTTTTTGGCAGAATGTCCGTGCACAATTTTGCAAAAGCGTGCAGAAGCACGTCTGTGGCAAGTACCCTTTCCCATCATGCAAAATAGCATTTCCTTTTCCATTTTGGTTTCCTTGCTGGACAAGAAGAGTCTATTGAAGCCCACTGCTGTATGCCTAACCCTCCTGCCATCTTTGGTTTATTATGTACCTTGGTGGAGAAGGAAAAAAACATTAGCAGAGCCAAGGATTTTAAATAAATCAACACACTGGCTGTGCGGTGCTCGCTGTCATAGCTGTGACGGAGATGAAAGCCTGTGTGTTGAAATAATCAGTCTTTTATTCTCATAAAGACTTTCTCCCCCCGCAACTTTGGGGCAAATGGGAAACGTCAGCAGAGCACCCCACAAATATGCAGACAAACCGAAGGATTCCGTAGAGGACGGTGGCCCCCATCATTCATCAATCTGACACCCCCCTCAGACCACAGCAGAGTTTTTCTGTTGAAAGGGGAGGTGGCGCAGAAACCATTGTTGCGAGTCTCCAAACGGAACGCATCCCTCCTGGCTTTTTCAGATGTTGTCTGATGTTGTTCTCAGTGACCTTCGCCGGTAGTTCTGGGCCACACATCTTGTGGTGGCTGGTTGGCATGACAACACTTCAAAGCCCTTTTCGAGCTCAGTGTGGGCCTTTCGAAACCGGAGGAGGAGGCAGGAAATGGGGAGGGCAAGAGGAGGAAGGAGGCGGATGGGAAGGTGAAACCTCCTGCAGTTTCTGACTGGGCAAAGCCGAGGGCACCGGCGGTGCTCAGGAGCCATCAGTTGAACGGAGGAGATTCAGAGTCCACCCACCCACCTTTGGGAATGGAGGAACTGTTCTCAAAGTGGCCGGCTGGATGCCTTTGGGGAAACCCGTGAGCAGGATCTGAGCACAAGAGTCCTCTCTGCTCCTGCGGGCTTCCAGCAGCTGAAACTCCGAAGCATCGCTGCTCCTGACTGTGGAGGCAAAACAGAGCCATTGTGGCTAGTATAAGGTTACCAGATGTCCCCGTTTCCTGGGGACAGTCCCCGGATTTACAAATCAGTGCCTGTACAAAATCCTATCATTCCTACTGAAGTTGGAAAGTGTCCCCAGATTCATTGAAACAAATCTAGTAACCTTAGACTAGTAGCCATCAATAGCCCTCTCCTCCATGAGATGGATTGACACACCATTTCCAGTGGTGACTGCATATAATCTTGTTTCTGTTCCCCTTCCTCTGCTTTGTCTTATGGCCATGATTCCAGTTCACCTAGTGGAGCCGGTGGACTTCCTTGGCAAATGATCAAGTCATCGTGTGATCTGATTGGAAGGACTTCCGCGTTCCTTGGGATGTCTCTTAACTTTGGCTCATAGGTGAGCCCGTCTAAAAGCTGGAAAGAGGGAGGAGAACTTCCTCGTTAATAATAATAATAAATTTTATTTATACCCCGCCCTCCCCAGCCAAGACTGGGCTCAGAGCAGCTGACACCAGGTATAAAAACAATTGATTCAAATACAACTTAAAAACAAGATGAAAATGCAACATTAAAATGCAGCCTCATTTCAGTAGAAACTCAAATCAAAAACTTTTGGGGGATGAAAATGTCAAATTTTCACCAAGGCCAACTATCCAGACTGGTCCTACGTGGGCCAGAAAAAAGCCAGGGAAGTCCCCAAATAGGAGTTCCATCACAGAAGGAGAAAGGAGAGTATAGACTTTCTCTATGCAAGAGGCATCAGTTTGTCAATACAGTGGTATCTCGGGTTACATACTCTTCAGGTTACATACGCTTCAGGTTACAGACTCCGCTAACCCAGAAATAGTACCTCGGGTTAAGAACCTTGCTTCAGGGTGAGAACAGAAATTGTGCTCCAGCGGTGCGGCAACAGCAGGAGGCCTCATTAGCTAAAGTGGTGCTTCAGGTTAAGAACAGTTTCAAGTTAAGAACGGACCTCCGGAACGAATTAAGTACTTAACCCGAGGTACCACTGTATCTAGCATGTCCCCCCCAAAAAACTCACATTACAGGCTGTTTGTGGGGGACACTAGTTTCTCAACAGGGGGTGTCCTACTAGGGACACAGAAACTGGTGAAGAAACTCCCCAGGGATTAGGCAAAGCTCGAGACCCCAGGATTGAGAATGCGACTAACCTGTGTACCTAAAGTGAAACTTCACAGCGAATTTGGACATTCCTGGTCAACAGAAACACCCAAGGAACGTTGAGATGAGCAGACACAATGTCAACAGAACTAGCAAGGTTTCTCAGAGTGGGTCATGCAACCCTGGGTTGGGGGGGGACACATAAATTCTCCCAAGGCCCAAGTTTGACTGATGGGTGGGATCATCCATCTGTCAATCACCTGACATGGTCAGGTGACCAGTTTGTGCCTGCACGGACTATCAGCCGATAGTTGGGGCTTGCAAAGCAACGTGCATGGATCCATGCAAGGCTTGGTTTTCTGATCAGGAATACAAGGGCGCAGAATCAGAGCACCCACATATTCTGCTTCTACCCACATATTCAGTTTCCTTGTCCATCTACCAGGACTCACAGAAGATTGACTCTACCTTCCCAATGTTATGATTTCCGCTCCTGGTGTGACCAGCGAGGGCGCACCCATGTACAAAAATTGTTATAATGGGCTCTTAAGTGTGATAATTAGAGCATTACAGCCTTGGACTGTTTTTTATTCCTCCAAGCCACTAATTTTTGGCAAGTATTGAGTTTTTAAAGGGACCTCATAAAAGCGTTAACTCTGGGAGTCATAACTCTTGCCTTGTCAAGGCTCTGAGTGTTTTATGCTCCGTGGAAATTAAACCGGGAGTAAAACAAGGGCACCCAAGCGTAGGCTGGGAAATAGATGGATTAATAAAACACCACTGGGGGCTGGAAGAAAAGGTAGGGAGGCCACGAAAGAAAAAAGTGGGGATGAATTACGATGTGAGGGAGGCGGAGAGAGAAAGAGAGGGAGAGAGAGAGAGGAAGATTACTTAGGTGGTAGAAAGACCCGTCTTTGGCACCCAAACATCGCCAAACATGTGAAAAGAGTTGGACTGCCAGACTCTGAGCAGGTACTGCATCAAAAATGTGCTCTGCGATGCGTTTCCCCCTCTAACTATTCTCCATCAATTAATGAGAAAAGAGATTGCATTTTAAAATCAGCAAGAGAGAGAAAATGTTGGTGGGACTCTCATAGATGGAGGGCGGCAGGTTGTGTTGACATTGTTGCGCTTTCCTACCTTTGGTGGGGCTGGGGGGGGGGTTGTGGCTGCCCTTCTAGAAATCTGGTGGACTGAATCCTGCAGCTCGCTCAGGTGCCAGCAGTTTCTGAAAGCCCCATGATGTTTTCAGCTGGACATTCCTGTGAGTGCAGGAAGTGGTGGAGACTCCCTCTCTCACGCTCCTGAGAGCTGCCCGTTGTTGGTGCTTGTTACAAGTGAAGTCTTCTCACTTCGCACACAGACACAGTGCATAATTATTATTATTTTAAGGGGAAAGAGAAAACTGCCCTCAAAAACAACATCAATGAGCATGCCAGTCTCGGGTGCTTAGAGGCCAGCCTTCTCAACTTCTTTTGGTTCATAGAATCATAGAATTGTGGCACTGGAAGGAATCCCAAGGTTCATCTAGTCCAACCCTCTGCAATGAAGGAATCTCCACTGAGGAATCCCTGACAAATGGCCCTCCAACATCTGCTTAAAGCCCTCCAACGGAGAGTTCACGGTGTTTCAAGGGAGTCCATTCTACTTCCGAACAGCTCTTACTGTCAGAAAGTTCTACCTGAAGTTTAGTGAGAATCTGCTTCCTTGTGGCTTGAATCCATTGCTTTGTGTCCTAAGCTATAGAGCTTGCTTGCTCCATCTTCCATGTGAAAGCCCTTCAGATATTTGAAGACGTCTATCACCTCTTATGGGACCGGGTGGCGCTGTGGGTAAAACCTCAGTGCCTAGGGCTTGCCGATCGTATGGTCGGCGGTTCGAATCCCCGCGGCGGGGTGAGCTCCCGTTGTTCGGTCCCAGCTCCTGCCCACCTAGCAGTTCGAAAGCACCCATAAGTGCAAGTAGATAAATAGGTACCGCTTTATAGCGGGAAGGTAAATGGCGTTTCCGTGTGCTGCGCTGGTGCTGGCTCGCCAGAGCAGCTTTGTCACGCTGGACACGTGACCAGGAAGTGTCTCCGGACAGCGCTGGCCCCCGGCCTCTAGAGTGAGATGAGCGCGCAACCCTAGAGTCGGACACGACTGGCCCGTACGGGCAGGGGTACCTTTACCTTTACCTTTATCACCTCTCTGTTTTCTCTTCTCCAGGCTGAGCAGCCCCAGTTCCCTCAACCGTTCCTCATAAGGCTTGGCTTCCAGACTCCCTCTTCTGCGCATGTTCCAACTTCTCAATATCATCCTTAAATCTTGGTGCCCATAACTGAACACAGGACTCCAGGTGGGGTCTGGACAGGGCAGACTAGAGGGTACTATTCAGCAGCGGAGCAAGCCAGTCGGGCGGCTCCGTGGGGCCTCCAAGGAGTCTGCCTGCCTCCTCCCACTCAGCCGTCCTACAACTGAGGGGGAGGCAGTGGCGGACCGTTTGCGGCAGTGCGGAGCCTGCGGGTGCCCAAGCCACTACGTCACTCCTAGGAGAGACACGTGGCTTGGGGGCGCTGCAGACCCCACGGTGAGCGCCGCCCAGCATTTTGTCACCCCCCTCAGTGGTGACACCGGGGGCAGGTTGCCCCCAACGCACCCTCCTTCCTCCGCCCCGGTACTATTATTTCCATACATTGTTGTTGTTTAGTCGTTTAGCCGTGTCCGCCTCTTCGTGACCCCCTGGACCAGAGCACGCCAGGCACTCCTGTCTTCCACTGCCTCCCGCAGTTTGGTCAAACTCATGCTGGTAGCTTCGAGAACACTGTCCCACTATCTGGTCCTCTGTCGTCCCCTTCTCCTTGTGCCCTCCATCTTTCCCAACATCAGGGTCTTTTCCAGGGAGTCTTCTCTTCTCATGAGGTGGCCAAAGTCTTGGAGCCTCAGCTTCAGGATCTGTCCTTCCAGTGAGCACTCAGGGCTGATTCCCTTCAGAATGAATAGGTTTGATCTTCTTGCAGTCCATGGGACTCTCAAGAATCTCCTCCAGCACCAGAATTCAAAAACTATCTCCTTCATGGATCATTGCCTTGCCGTGGCAAAGGGGCTTGAATTACTCAGAGAAGCTATGAACTATGCCGTGCAGGGCCACCCAAGATGGACAGGTCATAGTGGAGAGTTTTGACCAAACGTGATCCACCTGGAGGAGGAACAGGCAAGCCACTCCAGTATCCCTGCCAAGAAAACTCCATGGACAAAGACAAGAGGCATATTACTTCCAAACACACACACGCACAAAACCCACACACACAGCTGCCTGCATTTGGGGACTCTCCTTGGCTATTTGTTGACATCCGTCTGTCTCAAGAGACAATGGAGTGCACCTCCGAGGGTGCAGTCAAACCGCTAGAGAATCACAGCACGTGCTGTGGCTGCAGAGACCTTGCCTATGGCGGCTGTCATAATGAGTTAGGAATACATAGGAAGCAGCCTTATACAGTCAGACCAACAGTCCATCTTCTCTAGCATTGCCTACTCTGACTGGCAGCTGCTCTCCAAGGTTTCAGGCGGAGAGTTTTTCCCAGTCCTACCTGGAGGTCAAACGCAGGAGGTGACTTTGTGTGCAGAGCGCTTGACCAACCCCTGAGCTCCTTGCCCCCATCGTGTTCGCTGCAACGGCACCAACACGACCCCATCGCAAAGCCTTGAAGCTTGAAAGGCAATCAGTGGGCAGACACACGGCAGGACGCTGCAGCCAATCTGGCCTCTCTGGACTGGGAAAACAGCAGCGCAGCCCAGCAAACGTGATTCATGGTGGTCGAATGAAGCCGAGAGCAGTTCCGAGAGACTGATGCCAGATTCCTGCCCCCAACGTGGACCCGCAACCTGATGGCAACAAAAAATAATATCCGCCAAGATGCCCTTTCTTCTGGCATCCTAGCACATCCCCCTTTTGACGGCTTCTCTTATTAAAAATGATTCTGCAGCCGGCTCCGCTTTGGCCTCCTGCGATTCCTCCCAATCTTTCTCCGGCATGAGAACTGGGTCTCCAGGAGTTGTTTCTCTT
This sequence comes from Podarcis muralis, assembly GCF_964188315.1. Taxonomy (NCBI): domain Eukaryota; kingdom Metazoa; phylum Chordata; class Lepidosauria; order Squamata; family Lacertidae; genus Podarcis; species Podarcis muralis. The sequence continues at coordinate 5,112,912 of NC_135663.1, forward strand.
AGAAATTGCCCTCCGCCTTGTCCCCCAAACGTAGGATTGATGGATGAGTATCAGAGGAAGGGAGCCGAGACAATGCCGGCTTGTTTGCAAAGCCTCGTCTTTCACAGGCGCGAACCCTCCAGAGGCCGTAAAGGCTTCCAAGAAGCCATTTATACAATCAATTATCAAAGCCCTTGTCCTGGGAATTTGTGGAGCGTATTATTTACTCAACGCCGAATAAAAGCAAAGATTGCATTTCGGGAACCCGCACATTTGCAAGCGCCAGTGAAATTGTCTGAGGACAAAAAGTGGCCGCCGTCGTTACATAGGCAATTGTCCTCATCCGAGCAAGAGGATGCGTATTGGGGGGAGGGGTCTTCCCCTCTGGACTCAGTCTCTGAGCACCCTCCCACTCCCTTTGCATCCAGCATGATCCCAAAGCTCTTTTGGGAAGTGGTGGCTACACAACATTAGGCACAAGCCACGTCCATCCTGCAGTTTCCTATGAAATGTTATGTTGCGGTGCTATTTCTCCTTGTTAAAAATGAGGTGGTTTACATTTTTAAAACAACAACCCCCTCAGGGTCTCCCCATCCCTGCTTTGCTCATATGTCTGCTGTTGTTTTAAACTGCTGTTTTCCTCTAATTATGCCTCCATCCCTGTTGCTGTTGTTGTTGTTACTATTAAGGGTTGCCATACACCCTGAATCTCCCACACATAGCCAGAATCAGGCATTGGAAGCAGGGCCCAGATGAAAATCGCTGAAATGTCCGGGAAAATCTTGGTGTAAGGCAACCCTTGTCAGAAGTCTATATTTTGGCAAATCCCCCCCCCCCCAAAAAAAAGCTCAAAAACTGTGTGTGTGTGTGTGTGTGTGTGTTTTTGCAAACTTCTGTGTCCATATTTCCACTTTTTGAAATTTGGCAACCCTATTACTATTACTATTTTTAATTTATTTATACCCCACCTTTTTCTCTGATGGAATTCAAGGTGGCTTACAGATATAAACAAGAATCGCTAAAAACATAGACAAAACAGTAATTTAAAAAGTAATCATTGATCAAATGAAAACTATACATACATATATATATATATATATATATATATATATATATATATATGCAGGTTTTGGTGTCCTCGGGTGTCTTCCCGTGTAAAAGTTGGGGTGTCTAGGAAGACACCCGAGGACACCAAAACCTGCATTCCTATACCCGTGAAAATCTACGAAAGCAAATATATATATATATATACACACACACACATTTTAGGGGAAGCGAGTGGCACTGTGGGTTAAACCACAGAGCCTAGGGCTTCCCGATCAGAAGGTCGGTGGTTCGAATCCCCGTGACGGGGTGAGCTCCCGTTGCTCGGTCCCTGCTCCTGCCAACCTAGCAGTTCGAAAGCATGTCAAAGTGCAAGTAAATAAATAGGTACCACTCCGGCGGGAAGGTAAACGTGTTTCCGTGCGCTGCTCTGGTTTTGCCAGAAGCAACTTAGTCATGCTGGCCACATGACCAGCTGGGGGGGGGGGGATTTGCCAGCTGTCTGCGGACAAACTCCAGCTCCCTCGGCCTAAAGAGCGAGATGAGCACCGCAACCCCATAGTCATCTGTGACTGGACCTAACGGTCAGGGGTACCTTTTCCTTTACTGTGTGTGTGTGTGTGTGTGTGTGTGTTTAAAACATACAAATAATTACCAGCCCTTCCATTAAAAGCAGTCAGTTCCCAAAAACCTGCTGGAACAAGGTCTTCAGCTGCCGATGGAAGCGCAACAAGGAGGGAGCCAGTCTGGCTTCTCTAAGGAGGAAGAGCCAAACTTGTCTGGGAGCCACCACCAAGAAGGTCCTCTCCTGAGTCCCCACCGACCATGCCTGTGGGAGTGGTGGGACCAAAAGAAGGGCTTCCCCTGAAGATCTCAAAACCCAGGCAGGTTCATAGGAGGGAATACAGCCTTTCAGATAGCCCGGGCCCTCGCAAGCCAGAGGGACAGGGGGTCTTTGTTGAGGCTGCTCAGCCTCCCCGCCTAACAGCTGGTGTGTGAGGTAGCTCAGCAGTCAGTTCCCCGTGCATCAACTGGGCAGCCTCAACAAAGCCCCACTGCGCCTTCAGCTCACGAGGAGACCTTCCCCAGACATCCTCTCGGGCTCTGGGGAGGGTCTCCTCGTGAGACACAAGGACTCTCCAGGCTGCCTCCCACTCCTGGGCTTCACTTCCAGGTTCCCAGAGCTGTGTGCATGTGCGTTTGCACACAAGCGGGAAATTGCAAGTACTGTGCCCATTTTTGTTTCTGTCTCCAGCTTCCCCTGGCACATGGTTGCCAGGGACTTTGTCCAGGAGGGAATGCATCCTGCAGGCTGAGGGAAAGGGTTTCCTATCCCTGTTCCAAAAGGTGAACTGTCTGTGTGCATCTTGTTGCTAACAGCTGCAGATAAAGGTAAAAGGTAAAGGGACCCCTGACCATTAGGTCCAGTCGTGACCGACTCTGGGGTTGCTGCGCTCATCTTGCTTTATTGGCCAAGGGAGCCAGCGTACAGCTTCCGGGTCATGTGGCCAGCATGACTAAGCCGCTTCTGGCGAACCAGAGCAGCGCATGGAAACGCCGTTTACCTTCCCGCCGGAGCGGTACCTATTTATCTACTTGCACTTTGACGTGCTTTCGAACTGCTAGGTTGGCAGGAGCAGGGACCGAGCAACGGGAGCTCACCCCGTCACAGGGATTCGAACCACCGACCTTCTGATTGGCAAGTCCTAGGCTCAGTGGTTTAACCCACAGCGCCAACCGCATCCCTACCAGCTGCAGATAGACTTCACCAAAAGTCTGACGGCCACTTTTGGGAAGCCCTCGAATCTAGGAGCCATTGCTGAATCTTACAGCAGATAATTCAATCCGAGAATTACAGGTGTAAAGAAAAGACTATCTTTTGTCTGGCCCCAGCCTGCCGCCAATCATTTTCAGCGAGTGGCCCTCCCCCACGGCTAGCAACAGAGGTAAATAATTATAGGAGGACAAATGCATGCAAATCTGCGGGGATTTTTTGGTTCCCTTCCTGCAGAGTAGACCCCTCCTGGCTCTCAGGATCACCGCGGCTTATATAAACTGCCTCTGCAGACCACATAAATGTCAAAACGCACACACCAGGCTGTTTTGTTTTTCATATATTAAAAACTTGCTGAAAAAACTATTTACCTCCATAACACCCGGTGAGATGAGTGGCTAGACTGGCACATTTTACGGTCCTTGGAGCAGATGAAAGGGGGAGCGACTGATTGAATATAATTAGCTTGATGTCTTCTGCGGGGAGTTATCTGCCAGGCTTGTGTGTCATTATCGCAGAGCTCCACTACAAAGGGCAGCCCACAAGGAGAAGATGTTGTGGTGTGTGTGTGCGTGGATTGCAAAGGCGCAGAGGCGCAAATGGATGTGGGCACATGCGCCGTCCAAGGAAGTAAACGGAAGGAGATGGAAGGGGGTGAAGTCAGGGTGGGGAGACTTTAAGGCTGCGAGTTGAGCGACCAGCCGAGCGAGTGAACCCGCAGCAAGGTCAGCAGAGCAGTGAAGGACAGATCCATACTAGACGTTTAAAGCACATTCAATGCACATTTAAAGCACAACGTATCCTTCCACCAATGTATCCTGGGAACTGTAGCTTCCCGCCCCCTCACAGAGCTACGGTTCCCAGGATTCTTTTGGGGAAACCACATGCATCACAAGGGGTTAGTCTAGAGGACCTTTGCAGGTCCCTTCCAAATCTACAGTTCTATGAAATGTGCGGTCATGGACTGGTTGGATGCAGAGGAATGGTGGGAGGGAACCAGCTGGGGAACCACCAAGGGGAAAGGCTCAGAGCCAAGGGTGGTGGTGGGACAATGATGAATGGTCAGAGGGAGAAGACGGGGAAGAGGAGGTGTCAGAAGCTGAAAGGGTAACAGGGCTTGGTGAGCTGGGAGAGTCTGTGGCAGAAAGCAGTCCCAAATCAGAGGCAGAGGCTGAAGCAGGAGAGGAGAGAGGAGAGAGGCAGGGATGAGTCTGACTGGTGCAGAGTCCCCCTCCTGCTGCGACAGGCTCCCAGAACCAAGAAGAGGCATGAAAAGGGCAGGGGAGAGGTTGGTTGGCTGCAGGCACACAGTCTCCAATCGCTTGGGGGAAACCCTGGAGAGGAGCAAACTTAGATGGCTGTGGGGAGGCGGCAACTTTCCGTCTCAGCAACTGATCCATGGGGCAAGACCTACTGGGGATGACCTGCTGTGCTCATTAGGCCTGACACTCAGCCAAGTGTGCGGAGTTCTTGCTAATAAAGAGTTAAGTCCAGCTCTGAACAGTGTGATTTACTACCAGCTCGCTTCTGACATGTGTGATGGATGTACTTTAAATATATGGTGTGGATCTGAGGGTAAAGGAAGGGAGCCATCTTCAGATCGGGAGCCACATTCCCTCCTGGGCAACCTTTTAGGGGCTGCATGCCCACAATGCACAGGGCCAGAGGTAAGAGTGGATTGCAGGTTACATTTCGTACCTTTGTACAGTAGGCTATGCTTGTCCAGAGGGTTCTGTGTATCACCCTCTTCATTCAAGCAAGCTGAAACGGGGGGCGGGGGAGGCCAAGAGGCAGAGCTGAATCTGACTGGTGAAGAGTCACAGGTGTCTCCCCCTCCTGCTGCAACAAGCTCCCCTCCCCACTGGTCTCCCAGGACCAGAAGAGGCATGAAAAGAGCAGAGGAGGCGCACACAGGCGCAGTCTCCGCTTGCTTGGAAGAAGCATGCTCAAGAACACGCAAAATCATTTGGTGAGGGCTTGGGGCAGGGCCAAAGAGGGGTGTGGCCTATGGAAGGGGTGTAGCTTCTGCAGATATCCAAGGGCCAGTCAAAGAGAGACCTGGGGAGGCCCACATTTGGTGTCTGGGGCAGAGGTTCCCCACCCCTTGCACTACAATTGCCACCATCCCTGACCAATAGCTCTGCTGGCCTGGGACTGATGAGTGTCGGAAGTCCCACAACATCCAGTGAACCATATGCTCCCTGTCCCTGGACTACAAGAGGGACAGTGTTGCCTAATGGTTAGAGCGCTGGACTAGGGGCTGGGAAACCAGGGTTCAAATCCCCACTCAGCCATGAAGATTGCTGGGCAGCCTTGGGCCAGTCAGTGGCGTAGCATGGGGGGTGCAGGGGGGGCCGGCCGCACCGGGCGCAACATCTGGGGTTAGGGCAAATGCACAGGTTAGGGGGCGCAAATCCATGGGTTAGGGGGCGCAAATTACTTGCCTTGCCCCGGGTGCTGACAACCCACGCTACGCCACTGGGGCCAGTCACTCACTCTTAGCCCAACCTCCCTGAGGATAGAAAGGAGAGGGGACAGAACTGTTTGCGCCAATTTGAGCTCCTTGGAGAAATGGTCGGAGGGAATTGAGTTTTGGAGGAAACTGAGCAGTGTTGAGGCTGTCCCAGTGGCAAGAGGCGAATGGGAGTACCAAGGAAGTACATCAACAATCAGCTGCTGGGCAGGGAGAATTGATTGAAACCAACCCCAGCCGTCATTATTTAGATCACCAAGCAGAAAGCCTTCATTTGCAATCATTGATTTTAATCTGTTTTTCCCCATGGGTGCCTCAGTTTCCCAACCACCCGGCTCCCACCCCCAAGGAAATGTGCATAGTGATTTGTTGATATAACCATTAAAAGCATGTTGATTTACAACCATGCTGAGTTTTTCCCTGCTTTCCGCATATCTTTTCTCCTCGCTATGGCAGTAGCGTACTCCAGCAATATGCATTTATTTGAGCAATTATAGATTCCCCCCCCCCTCTCTCCTCCTTTCCCCCGGTTTTTTTTATATATTTTTTAAGGAACTGCACAATTTTTACTGCTTCGGAAAACAGAGGATGGTAAATTGCTTATTGTTCAAAATAGCTCTGCCCCTGGTTTTGTGAGAGGGGAGAGATAAAATAGAAGGCTGAAGAAGCACTCTCATGGAAAATTATCAAAGAGAAAGCTGTGAAATCAATCCAACAATAAGGCTTAAAAAAATAAAAAAGACACATGCAGATTCCCCACTGAGAAAGCCTTTCAGACCTCATTTCCCTGGCAAGCCTGGTGCGCAGGCTGTAACCCCTCCTGGGTGGAGGTAGCCTGGGCCCATGTTCAGATGACCTTCAGGTTAGACTACTGCAATGTAGGTTACGTGGGGCTGCCTTTGAAGACTGTCCAGAAAGCTCCGTTCGTCTAACATCAGTTGGATGCCTTAAGGGTCGCCTGAACACTGGCGGCTGTTATGTATTGAGATGTCTCTGTTTGCCTGAGCTTCAGTCTGGACTAAGATTGTGAAGCTGAGGCTCCAAGACTTTGGCCACCTCATGAGAAGAGAAGACTCCCTGGAAAAGACCCTGATGCTGGGAAAGATGGAGGGCAGAAGGAGAAGGGGGCGACAGAGGACGAGATGGTTGGACAGTGTTCTCGAAGCTACCAGCATGAGTTTGACCAAACTTCGGGAGGCAGTGGAAGACAGGAGTGCCTGGCATGCTCTGGTCCAGGGGGTCACGAAGAGTCGGACATGACTAAATGACTAAACAACAACAACAAAGGATTCTCAGCCCCTATGTCCCGATTCGGTACATGATATCCAATCACAGAACATTTCATGATTTGGGTCTCTGCCATTGGCCCTGAAACTCTGAGTTATGATTTGCAGCTTGGAAGTTTAGACAGCCAATCACGTTCGGAGTGGGAGTGGCCCAGGCCTTCAGAAATGTATATAAGCAGTTGCTTTGCCCCTGTTGTGTAGTTCTGTTAATTCAATAAAGTTCTTGCTGTTATTGCTGTGTCTTGCCTCGTGGGAACCCAACAGCACTTCAGTGGCCATCACTGCCTACTGTGGGAGAGAGTTCCACAGTTTAACTCGGTGCTGCGTGAAGAACTTTTTTTTCTTTTTTTAAATTTTTATTTCAAAACAAACAAACAAAAATACAAACATCAAATTCAAAATCCATATTCATTTTCTTACATAAGCCTATTACATAGATTATCTAAATTAAAATATATCTAATTGCTCCAGGCTTTCCTTTGCTATATGTAAATACAATGCAATTAACAAATTATATTATAAATGATATTATAGGTTTCCATATACCCCCCCACTCCCCTTCACCCATGTGTGATCTCAATATTTTACTTCTTCCATCTTCTTGTGTTGTTATAATTTAATAATTATTCAATCGATTCTATTATTATTTTCTTGCTTACCCCTGCACGTTTTACCCATTCTCTATTAATATTTCAATTCTGGAACCATATTTTTTTCATTTATTCCTTCACTCCATCCCACTCTGAAGGACTTTCGTTTTATCTGCCTTGAATCTTCCAGGATTCAGGTTCATTGGAGGTCAACAAGTTCTAGCATTAAGACTTGCATTAATTTGTAGTAAGACTGTTGTTATTGTTGTTGTTGTTGTTTAGTCGTTTAGTCGTGTCTAGTAGGAGGTGGGTGATTGACTCAATGGGTATGGTAAACCTGTTGACAACTGTTAACAACTACAGGAAAAAGCAAGGGATAGTATGCAGATGACCAAAAATAGCTTGAGCATATGCAATGAGACAAGAATCCAATATCTCTATTCAGACCAGGTCTCTCCATAGTTTTCAGTCTAGTGTTGTTGTTGTTTAGTCATTTAGCTGTGTCCGCCTCTTCGTGACCCCCTGGACCAGAGCATGCCAGGCATTCCTGTCTTCCACTGCCTCCCGCAGTTTGGTCAAACTCATGCTGGTCCAACCATCTTGTCCTCTGTCGTCCCCTTCTCCTTGTGCCCTCCATCTTTCCAAGCATCAGGGTCTTTTCCAGGGAGTCTTCTCTTCTCATGAGGTGGCCAAAGTCTTGGAGCCTCAGCTTCAGGATCTATCCTTCCAGTGAGCACTCAGGGCTGATTTCCTTCAGAATGGATCGGTTTGATCTTCTTGCAGTCCATGGGACTCTCAAGAGTCTCCTCCAGCACCATAATTCAAAAGCATCGATTCTTCGGTGATCAGCCTTCTTTATGGTCCAGCTCTCACTTCCATACATCACTACTGGGAAAACCATAGCTTTAACTATACGGACCTTTGTTGGCAAGGTGATGTCCTACATTGATCAATTCTACCCAAACCTGCACATTGCTTCTATAAAGGAAAGTTCAGTGGGGAGACTGACAAATAACTGAATAACTGAAGACATCGTCAAGGTTTCAACTTTCCATGATATAAGGAAGCATCGGGAAGGCTTCAGATCTCACGTTAAAGTTGCCTCTCATTCGCCTTGATCTCTCCTTGGCTTTCAGTACTGTTGACCACAGTTTCCTTCTGGGGCATCTCAGTGAAGATCACAGAATCTTAGAGTTGGAAGGGACCCAATGGTCATCTAGTCCAACCCCCTGCGATGCAGGAATCTCAGCTAAAGTGTCCATGGCTGATCCACCCGCTGCAAGGAAGGAGAACCCACCACCTCTTGTGAGAGTCTGTTCCACTGCTGAACAGCTCTTACTGTCAAAAAGTTTTCCCAGCTATTTAGTCAGAATCTCCTTTCTTGAAGCTAATGGTTCCGAGTTCTACCCTCCAGAGCAGGAGAGAACAAGCATGCTCCCTCTTCCATGTGACAGCCCTTAAGATATGTCACATGCAAGGAGTGGGTTGGCGGCTCTGCACCTCAATGGTTCCACTCCTACCTCCAGGTCCATTTCCAGAAAGAAGTCATGGGAGGTGACTGTTCATCACCATGGGAGGTGTCCTGCAGTGTCCATGGGGTTCCACCTGGTCCCCCATGCCGTTTAGCATTTATGTGAAGCCTCTGAGATATGCCATCAGATTTTAATGTTTGATGTATTACAGTATTTTAATATTTTTTGGGAAGCCGCCCAGAGTGGCTGGGGAAGCCCAGCCAGATGGGCGGGTTATAAATAATAAATTATTATTGTTGTTGTTGTTGTTGTTGTTGTTGTTGTTGTTTGGAGTGATGTGCCACCAATCTGCAGTTGACTCCCAACTCGGTCGCTCTGCTCCATCTGAATCAGGAGAGGCGGTTGAGTGCATGGAGGTTGTGATGTTTTTGGTGTGCGCTAACGAACTGAGCCCTGTTCCTCAAAAGGCAGAGGTGTTATGCATCCCAGGTTTTCACGCCTGGAAGGTTGCATTCCCATGGAAGGAGCAGGGGGTCTCCTGGATTCAACACTGTCTTGGGGGGTTCAGGTAGCCTCCGTGATGAGGAGTTGCCTTTTTCACCAGTTACGGCTCCTTTTGGACAGAGATGACTTGGGGCCTGTCCTTGAAGATGACTTCAACTGGTCCAAAGTGGAGCAGCCAGATTGCTGGTTGGGGTTTGATAGACATCTCATATAACCTGCTTTAAAACACCTGCACTGCTCATTTCCGGGTCCAGTACCTCACAAAGCCCTAAACAACCCAGGACCCAAATATCTGAAAGAGCACCTCCTTCCCATCTTGGGTGCTGAGATTGGTAGGGGGCCCTCTTGGTAGCTCCTCCACCCTCAGAGGTTCAGGGTGGGGTGGGGTGGGACAGGGTCTTCCATGTGGTGGCTCCTAAACTGTGAAACTCCCTCCCCACAGAGATGCATCTGGTGCCCTCACCATACAGCTTTTGGAGAACGCCAAAGACACGCCTCTTTCTCCCCTGGCTTTTGACACTTGAGGTGTATATATTTCAGACCCGCCTTGTTTTTGCGATTGTAAATTGTTCTGAGCTGTTTCTTTCTGCAAGGGTATTTTCCTCCAGTGACATCATTTCTGTCTTCTGTCTTCCTTAGGCATGAACGTCATGGAGAGTTCCCCTTACGAACCCTTTGTGAGGGGCTTTGACTACGTCCGATTGGCTTCCATCACTGCAGGTATGTCTTCGCAGGGATGTTCCCCTTGTCCCTAGCCCCAGGCGGTCACTTAGAAGTGGCAGGAAAATGGACTTCAGCTCCCTTGTGATCCCAGGAAGTCTCTCTCCAAGACTCCAAGCAAAGCCTTTACACTTGCCTGAACTGTTTGATTTCTGCCCATGCTGACATAAGCAGGAGAATCAAACGTTTTCTGCTCCTTCCTTCTTTCTCAGAGTTCCTCCAGAGGCCACCTTGGTTTTCCACCAGTGGTCAGTTCTGTGGGAATGTTCAGGGAGGCAGGAGATGATATATTGTTTATTCATATCCTTCCTAACTTGCGCTGGCAAGTTCCTTTACTTAGCAGAGTTTCACATTCCCCTTTTAAACACACAGCAGATAGCTGGCTGCAGGCTCGTGTAAGCCTCTCACTATTATATACAACTCAGTATTGAATTGTATATTCCTGGTAAGTTCCCTTTTCCCCCTCTTAAAAGAATAAACACACGACAATCTTGTGTAAAGTATATAAAATAAGTTTACTCACACGTTCAGTTCACAGTTGGATCCCTGAAGGCAGACTTAGTTACAAAGTATATCCATGTGGACCTATCCCATTTGGGGATAATCCCAAGGTCCTCCATTGGCTGGAAGCCAACAGAGCATCTCTTGCTAAAGAGCTGCTCCAATTATGAAGGAAGTCAAAGAGAGGAAAGAGGGAGTGTCCAGTGTGCCTTGTGCTTTTGTTACCTGGACAGGTAAGGTCACACGCACCTCTAATCACATGCAAAGGATGTATGCCCCAGCCAGGAGGAAACAGGAAACTCTCAACTGGCTGGACCAAACATTCCCCCACACGTCCACTCTAGGAAAACAAGGAATGTTGTACTTGACTGCTACTTATGTATCACATCCCACAAGTTCCTATTCTTGCCCACAAATCTAAGGCTGCAAATGCACCATATGTTTAAAGCACATTTCCTGTGCCCACACACACAAAATAACCATGGGAACTGTAGTTTTCTCCAACAGGCTACAGTTCCTAGAACCCATGACAAACTACAGTTCTCAGGATTGGGGGAAGGAAGTACTTGAAATGTATGTAGACACACTGAAATTAATAACCATGGCTAACTTTGGTCCATTAATTTCAGTGCGTCTACTCTGAGTAAAAGCCAACCTATTTTCTGCCTCTGCCTTTATCCTTTGCAACTAGCATAGATTCCCCATTCCGGGCACCCAGTTCCTTTGCAGACAGCTGCAAAAGAAGCCTAGCATTGTTTCCACTACCATACCACCCTCAAGTGGACGCGGGTGGCGCTGTGGGTTAAACCACAGAGCCTAGGATTTGCTGATCAGAAGGTCGGCGGTTTGAATCCCCACAATGGGGTGAGCTCCCGTTGCTCGGTCCCTGCTCTTGCCAACCTAGCAGTTTGAAAGCACATCAAAGTGCAAGTAGATAAATAGGTACCACTCGGGCGGGAAGGTAAACGGCGTTTCCGTGCGCTGCTCTGGTTCACCAGAAGCGGCTTAGTCATGCTGTCCACATGACCCGGAAGCTGTACGCCGGCTTCCTCAGCCAATAAAGCGAGATGAGCAATGCAAGGATGGGCATTTCGGACTGGCGTATCTCTGCCCCGCAGGCTCCGAGAATGAGGTCACCCAGGTGAACCGCTGCTTGGATGCCGCCAAGGCCTGCAATGTGGACGAGGTTTGCCAGCGCCTTCGGACCGAGTATGTCTCGTCCTGCATCCGCCGCACGGCCCGGGCGGACACCTGCAACCGCTCCAAGTGCCACAAGGCCTTGCGGAAGTTCTTTGACCGCGTGCCCCCCGAGTACACGCACGAGCTGCTCTTCTGCCCCTGCGACGACACGGCCTGCGCGGAGAGGCGCAGGCAGACCATCGTGCCCACCTGCTCCTACGAGGCCAAGGAGAGACCCAACTGCTTGGCGCCGCTCGACTCCTGCCGGGTGAACTACGTCTGCAGGTACGTTGAGTTTCGCGCCCTGTTGCCACTGCAAAGTGGAACTCTGTTTCTGTGGTTCATTTTGCATACCGTACACCCCTGCATATTTTACATGAACTAAACCATCCAGTAATCCATTCTTACATCCATCAAATCTTATTCACACTGTTGAATTTATCTCAATGCTTCTGGCATTTTTGAATGAACACAACTTTCACCCATTTATTCAGTAAACATTTCCCAGTCTTCTTTAAACATGCATTCTTCTCATTCTGTTATTCTATATGTTAAATCTGCAAGCTGCACGTATTCCATCAGTTTAAGTTGCCATTCTTCTTTCTTGCTCATTTTCCGTCTTGGGGCTAACAAAACAGTAGTAGCATACATAAATAGTCTTTTTTGACACCTCGGAATTTCCCTATGAATTATCCCCAACAAAAAGCGCTCTGGTTTTTTTTGGAAAGGTACTTTTAAACATTTTTTTCAATTCATTTTATATCATTTCCCAATACTCTTTTAGCCTTTTACACTTCCATCACATATGATAAAACGTACCCTCAACCTCTTCACATCTCCAGCACTTAACTGATTCGGACTTATATATTTGAGTAAGTCTACTCGGAGTTAAATACCATCTGTAAATCATTTTCAGGTAGTTTCATAGTATGCAAAATGAACCACAGAAAGAGAAGAGGGGAAGTCGTTGATTTGAGGTTGTTTAAATGAATATTTTGAAATGCAATTTAGAAAATTTAATAAATTTATATTTATATAGGAAAGTGGAACTCTGGAGCCTGAGGTTAAAAAATAAACCCTTATAGAGGTGCTGGAAAAGAGGCCACAGCGTGGGGTTTCTTTTTCATGCACCCAGCCCCTTGGTGCAGAGGAAACATCCAGTTTGATGTGCTTAAGAACCATGGTGCTGGCGATCAAGTCCAGCTCACTGTTAGTCCCAGGCATCAGCAGAGAAAGTAAAAAATAAAAATGTTCTTTTGTCCTTTCTTTTGCACAAAGAGAGCGAGAGAAGCCTTTGATTGGGATGCCCTTGGTCCTGAGCAGGCTTGAGTTATCTGTACGTGGAAATAGAGCAACGGGAACCCTTGTCCTTGCTGGAGCTGCAACGTGGTGTCAGAAATGTACGACACCCTTTTGTTTATGCGTGTGGAAACTCTGCTTGAGTTTGGGGCGAAAGCTGCACAGCATCTTTCTCCCTTGACGTTGGCGCTTAGCAGTGCCACTGGAGCTCACAGGAGATAGATAGAGAGATAGATCAGTTACCTTCTGAACACATGCATTAAAAATTGTGTACATAGCGAAGAATGAAGATCAGGAGCAGGAACCAGGACGCATCCGAGGTGACATGCTTCTGAACGCCAGCAGCTAGGAATCACAAGTGGGGAATCATAGAACTGTTGGAAGGTGTAATGGGTATGAGTTACTCGTGCGTAAACTGGCGCCTCTCTAGGCTAGTTTGCCTTGTTAAACCTTTCTGACTGCACAGCCCTTCTCATCGTGGCTGCCTCAGTCGCTAGCAGAATCCGTCAGTGGGCGTTTCTTAAACCTCTTCCAACATAAAAGCTGTTTGACACCCAGTCTCCTCCTCCTCTCACTGCGCGGGAGTCTTCTGCGCAGGGAGGGCGTGGGTAGCGGAGGACCTGTGCTCTGATGTCAGTTCCCTGACAGAAGGGATCCCAAGGATCTTCTCGCCCAACCCCCTGCAATGCAAGAATCTTATAGCCCTTTCTGAAAGGCATGGAAGTGAAAAACATCTGGAGGGCATCAGGCTGGGAAAGGCTGCCTTGTCGAGGGTCTGCTTTTGATATGAGCATGTCAAATTGCAAATAACTTCTCCCCTTTTGCCTCTCTCCCAGATCCCGTTACGCTGAGTTCCAGTTCAACTGCCAATCCTCTGCGCAGTCTGCAACAGGGTGCCAGAGGGAGAATTACGCTGCCTGTCTGCTGGCCTATACTGGGATCATAGGTACATAACAGGGATTTGCTTAAATTTTGCTTCTTTTCAGCCGCCCAGAAAAATCGCTGCCATGTTAATTCAAACATTGCTCCATTGGCGATTCCTCCATGCTGAAGTTTACAGCCCTAACTGCACAGAATGTGACCGGAAACCCAGGGTCCTTTGCAACATTGCAAAGCATCCGATCCAAACTCTTCTTAATGCTTAAAATAAAAGACAGCAGCAGCAGCAGCATTTTACTTAAAACCCACAGTTGAAGAAGAAAAAGAGGAATTTGGATTTGATATCTGGCTTTATCACTACCCGAAGGAGTCTCAAAGCGGCTCACATTCTCCTTTCCCTTCCTCCCCCACAACAAACACTCTGTGAGGTGAGTGGGGCTGAGAGACTTCAAAGAAGTGTGACTGGCCTAAGGTCACCCAGCAGCTGCATGTGGAGGAGCGGGGAAGCGAACCCGGTTCACTGTTTACGAGTCCACCGCTCTTAACCACTACACCACACTGGCTCTTTTTGCTCTATTGTTGACTACAACAATATACCCATCTCAACCTTTCAAGGGGTTCATCCACACTTTTGCTTGACCCATATTTTGATCATAAAGGTAAAGGTACCCCTGCCCATACGGGCCAGTCGTGTCCGACTCTAGGGTTGCGCGCTCATCTCGCTCAAGAGGCCGGGAGCCAGTGCTGTCCGGAGACACTTCCGGGTCACGTGGCCAGCGTGACTAAGCAGCATCTGGCAAGCCAGCACCAGCGCCGCACACGGAAACGCCATTTACCTTCCCGCCAGAGCGGTACCTATTTATCTACTTGCACTTTGACGTGCTTTCGAACTGCTAGGTGGGCAGGAGCTGGGACCGAACGACAGGAGCTCACCCCGTCGCGGGGATTCAAACCGCCGACCTTGCGATCAGCAAGTCCTAGGCACTGAGGTTTTACCCACAGCGCCACCCGCGTCCCCATTTTGATCATATTATTTACCAGTTAATTACCCCAAGTCCAAGAGCTTCCGTCTTTGTTCGGCGGTTGTGCCGTGTGAAAATCCTGTCTTACCCGCTGAACTGAACCTCAGTTAAACAAAAGCTCTCTGGATTTTCCACACATCTGGTGCTTCTAAGAAAATTGCCAAATCCCTTCAGCCGCATAGACACCCCAGGCACTGACAGCAACATGATGGCATTTTAAACATTCATGGTTTCCCTCAAAGAATTCTGGGAGCTGCAGTCTGTTGAGGGTGCTGAGAGTTGCTAGGAGACCCCCCTGTTCCCTTTCCAGAACTACAATTCCCAGAGCTCCCTGGGAAGAGGGATGGATTGTGAAACCGCTCTGGGAATTGTAGCTCTGGAAGGGGAATGACAACTCTCAGCGCCCTTAAACTACAGCTCCCAGAATTCTTTGGACTGTTCCAAGTGGAATCACAGTGCTTTAAATGCATGATATGAATATGGGCATTTTTATCGGGAGCAGCTATTCCTGACCTGTTGCCAGAGTTTGACATAGGATTGGGTTTTGTCCTCCACTCATCAACAAATATTCTCTCTCTCTCTCTCTCCCTACTTCCCACTCCCCATTCCACCTCCTGGCAGGTAGTCCCATCACCCCAAACTACATCGACAACTCGACGTCAAACATTGCACCCTGGTGTACGTGCAACGCTAGCGGGAACAGGCAGGAGGAATGCGAGAACTTCCTACACCTCTTCACAAAGAATCTCTGCCTCCGTAAGTATAGGCTTGCCATACGGCAGGAAAATTCCTGACATGTCCTGGTTTTTCAGGTGTCAAAATGGCATCAGGGTAGGGGGCATTTTGCCGAAGCATCAAAATGTCAGGGGAAACCTGACATTTCGGGGAGTTCCCCCCCCCTCAAAAAAAAACCTGAACAATTTTGTTTTTGGTTTTTAAAAATTGTTTTTATTTGATTTTTACAAATTCATTCACGCAGGTAATATTATAACAAATAATAAACATTGCACAAGATTCTTCCGAATCTCAAGACTTCCCTCCACTCCTCCGTGGGTTCGTTAAGTAGCTTTTTTAACTGCACATCTGTCTAATTCATGGGTAGGCAAACTAAGGCCCGGGGGCCGGATGCGGCCCAATCGCCTTCTCAATCTAGCCCATGGACAGTCTACATGAGTAGAATGTGTGCTTTTACAGTGGTGCCTCGCAAGACGAAATTAATTCGTTCTGCGAGTTTTTTCGTCTTGCGAATTTTTCGTCTTGCGAAGCACGGTTTCAAAAGAAGTTTTAGAAAAGCTTCAAAAATCACCAAAGTCTTCAAAAACCTCAAAAAAGGCTACCACACCACGTGCAACTGCACCTCTTCAAGCAATGCACCCTGGGTATTAATGGTTTTAAGAAAAAGGAAACAAACTTCCAAGACGTTTTCGTCTTGCAAAGCAAGCCCATAGGGAAATTCGTCTTGCGAAGCAACTCAAAAAACCAAAAACCCTTTCGTCTTGCGAGTTTTTTGTCTTGCGAGGCATTCGTCTTGCGAGGTACCACTGTATTTAAAATGCATCTCTGGCTTATTTGTGAGGCATAGGAATTAATTCATACAGTATATATTTTTCAAAATATAGTCCGGCCCCCCACAAGGTCTGATGGACAGTGGACTGGCCCCCTGCTGAAAAAGTTTGCTGACCCCTGGTCTAATTCACCACCCTGCATTGTATCCAAAACCTATGTATCATTGCAAGAGTTATTTAAAGCATGCCCAAGAGTTCGTGTTTACGGTGGTCTTTTAAGTCCAATATATATTTGTCCCATTCTTTGTTTCGATCCTCCTGATTTCTGACTTTCCCACTTAATCTTGCCATCTCTGCATAATCCAGTAATTTAATTTCTGCTGGTCTGCCCTGGTGGGTAACTTGTCATCCTTTCAGCTCTGGGCAAGAAAAGCTAAACAATTGTGGTGGTTTCCTAAAATAAATAAATCACTTTTTGAAATATGGGAACCCGACGGTTCTCCCAAGCACCAGAGTTGGGGGACAGGGTACCCCCTTCCTTCTCTCCCATGCCCAAAACCAGGGTCACCTCTGAGTAAGGAGAATCCTTCTGCTGCAAAACGGATGTCTCAGTCCTTGAGAGTGGCGTGAGGAGGAGGAGGAGGTGAAGCGGGCAGCCAGGCCTTTCAAATGTCAGAAGCAGGGAAGAAAAATCTCTGGCAGGTTGAGCACGTCAAGACTCATCAGCGTCCTGAGAAGGACGCGAGGCTGTCGAGACTCAAGGAGATCTGACAAGAGCGGACCTTGCAACAGATTGGATCTCGGCGGCTGCTAAGGACAGAGCGCCCCCTCTTTACGAGAACTCTCTGACAAGGGCAGGCCTCGTGGCCTCGAGGGTGCTAACTTCGCCAGCACAGCGGCCAGACATTCAGTGCCTGGCTTCTCTGAGCCTCTTTAGATGGTGGGAAGAGGGCAGCAATAGGTCAGGAAAATCCTTGCCTTCCTTTAGCATCTCCTGCACACCTGAGTTCAACTACCGCATTGTTACAATGGGATTCCTTTATGGCATATCTCAGCCACAGATGCTTACATTTTAACGTTTCAATGGGATGGCATTATTGCATTTCTTCATTGCGGCTTTTAACTATGCATGTGTATATTTTACTCCTTCTAATTTGTTGTTGTTATTTATTAAAGTTGCATACCCATATGCATGCCCAGAGATCTCAGGAGATGAAGCTGAGGACTCATAAAAGAAGAAGGAATTGCCCTCACGGCCTGTCAGGGACCGTGCTGAGGAGGGCTGCACTGAGGAGAAATGGTGGGAGACACTCTCTCCCCCTGCTCCTGATCTGGACCCTGAATCTTCCCTGGAGCAGGAAGGCAGTATAATAATATAATAATAATAATTTATTATTTATACCCCGCCCATCTGGCTGGGTTTCCCCAGCCACTCTGGGCGGCTCCCAATCGAGTGTTAAAAACAATACAGCATTAAATATTAAAAACTTCCCTGAACAGGGCTGCCTTCAGATGTCTTTTAAAGATAAGATAGCTGCTTATTTCATTCACATCTGAAGGGAGGGAGTCCCACAGGGCAGGCGCCACTACCGAGAAGTCCCTCTCTCTGGTTCCCTGTAACCTCACAATGAGGGAACCGCCAGAAGGCCCTTGGAGCTGGACCTCCGTGTCCGTGCTGAACGATGGGGGTGAAGATGCTCCTTCAGGTATACAGGACCGAGGCTGTTTAGGGCTTTAAAGGTCAGCACCAACACTTTGAATTGTGCTCAGAAATGTACTGGGAGCCAATGCAGATCTCTCAGGACCGGTGTTATGTGGTCCTGGCGGCCACTCCCAGTCATCAGTCTAGCTGCTGCATTCTGGATTAATGTAGATTTGGAACAGTGGTTTGTAGAGGGACATAGTTCAGAAGGCAGAAGCTGGGAAATAGTGGGTGGGGAACAGCTAGAAGAAGAAGAAACAGTGGGAGAGAGGGACGTAAAAGATTCACACACACCCCTTTTCCAAGGACATGGAGAGCTCAGAAAGTGTCAGAACAGAAAGCACAGAGACTGCAAACTCAGATTACAAGACATAGATTAATAGGGATGGAGGGAGTGGCCCTTAATTGGGAGCACCGCCATTCCTAGTAGACGTGTTCTTTGTTCTCGCACTGTGACTATTAAAGATTCTAGGTGATAAGACGTTCCTTTCATTTGATCTTTTGTTTACTGCCATGGGGGAGGAAGTCGATTCCCCAAAACCTGACAGGGCCATCCCCAGTTGTGCATACCTACACCAGAAGTAGTTTCACAAGAAGACTCTGTTTGTGCCAGGACCTCCCATGCTCAGAGGCCAGATTCCCCTCCTTTGACGTAGGGGACTCAGGCTTACAAACCGTAGAGCAGGCATAGGCAAACTCGGCCCTCCAGATGTTTTGGGACTACAATCCCCATCATCCCTGACCACTGGTCCTGTTAGCTAGGGGTGATGGGAATTGTAGTCTCCAAACATCTGGAGGGCCGAGCTTGCCTATGCCTGCCATAGAGGAACCACAGTCTGCCTGAGTCAATGACTGCTAAAGTAGGCTGGGCCCCTTTAAATTGAGTGGCTCCTCCTGCTGAAGTTGGGGCTACCAACCAAGGTTGACCAGCAGCTCCTATTTAAGGCTCAGTCAGAGGCTGGCTGGTGCTGAAACAACATTTAAGTGCTGCTCTTGTGGAATCTATAGCCTGAGCTGTCCGGTGTCCTTGCCTTGCCTGCTGCTCAAAACTCTCCAAAGTCTCAACAAGTTAGACCCCCGGACTAACATCATGTCTCTGGTGCAAATGCATGCAAATTTATGTGCATGAACACTCAGGCACCATGCCAGGCACAGCCTGCCGTTTCACACTGCTGCGGTATATTTCAAAACATCGATAAGTGATCCTGAGACAATTAGGCTGTTTTCTAGCATACCTTTCGCCAAAAGAACACAAACACCCTTTCTGGCTTTTAAATCACAGGAAGACAGGCTGTTGCAGAGTAAATTGCAGTGTGAAATCAGGTGAAAATGGGGATGGGAGAACGAGTTCCTGGCCACCAGAAGTCCTGTCTTAGGAGCATATCCCACGACATCGCCTGTAAATGAGGAGAGGGTTTGCTGCAGAAGCATTTCTGAAACTGGAGCCTGGAAACCGCACATATCAGATTAATATCTCCGGCCCTCGACACGCAGCAAGGGGGCAGAGGGAGTGGAGATCTTTAAATGAAAAAGGGACCAGGATACATAAATCATCTCCCTCCGTCTCCACAAGGCAGTTAAATTATTCACATTACACAGGAGTGCACTTGGAGAGTTTTAGGACTTTAGAGAAGAACGCATATTACAGGGAGACCACATCTAGTGGGTGAGGATATGAGACATGTTCCCAGAGCCCAAACACAGAGTGGGTTTTGCTCAGCAAGCAAGGCGGCAAACTTAAAAGGTCTTTACTTGTGGGGTTGCCCCAATCAGACCTGTTTCCAAAGGAGATTTTAAGCTCTTCACCGTGCTTCATTGGTGGCCCACAGTTTTTAGAGTTTGGAGAGAGGGAGGAAAAACCTCATTCTCTCTCCACTTACCCTGTGCCACACATAATTTTATAAACTCCTGTAATAATAATTTATTATTTATACCCCGCCCATCTGGCTGGGTTTCCCCAGCCACTCTGGGCTGCTCCCAACAGAATATTAAAAACAGGATAAAACATCAGTCATTAAAAACAGGGCTGCCTTCAGATGTCTTCTAAATGTCAGGTAGTTGTTTATTTCCTTGACATCTGATGGAAGGGCATTCCACAGGGCAGGTGCCACTATCAAGAAGGCCCTCTGTCTGGTTCCCTGTAACTTGGCTTCTCGCAGGGAGGGAACCGCCAGAAGGCCCCCGGCACTGGATCTCAGTGTCCGGGCAGAACGATGGGGATGGAGACGCTCCTTCAGGTATACAGGACCAAGGCCGTTTAGGGTTTTCAAGGTCAGCACCAGCACTTTGAATTGTGCTTGGAAACGTACTGAGAGCCAATGTAGGTCTTTCATGACCGGTGTTATGTGGTCTTGGCGGCCGCTCCCAGTCACCAGTCTAACTGCCGCATTCTGGATTAGTTGCAGTTTCCAGGTCACCTTCAAAGGGAGCCCCACGTAGAGCGCATTGTAATAGTCCAAGCGGGAGCTAACTATCATTACATTCAAAGTATAAGGCAGCTTCCTGTGTAGAAACGAGGGAGACGATCATGCTTTCCTCTTTCAGAGAATGCCATCCAGGCCTTTGGCAACGGGACGTACCTGAGCGCCGCCCTGGGCTCCTCCACCCCTCCCACGACGCAGATGCGCAAGCAGGAGAGGAACGCCAACAAGGCAGCAGCCACCCTCAGAGAGAACATCTTCGAACAGCTACAGCCCACCAAGGTAGGCCGAGGATGCAGCCCAGGGAACAAGCAGGGTAGCCATGAATGACGTTTTCAACACCATCCTACCTTACATAGAGGAAATTTGAGCAGACACAGACCAAGGGACACCCTCCTTGGACCATCAACCAGCATCGCTCCCACCCGCAGGCTGCTTGCAGCTTTTGCACTGCATTTCCAGATGTTCCTATAAGTCTCTGAAAGTCTTTGTAGACTATGCAAGTCTCTGAAAGAAGCAAAAGGTCAGATTCTTGCTTGGTGAAAACAAGCCGTAATTCTTCTTCAGCACATGTTATGTAACGTTATGACCACTGCTCCATAGCTATTGTTGTTATACCATTCCATTCACCACATAGATGGGTTTATGAAGCATTTCTGTATCCTTCTGCTGTGCTGAAGAATTCCACGAAACAGTGAGTATATCCAGAATCACTCTTCACAACGTCTATTTGCGGACCACTTCAGCAGCTTTGGACGTCATATAACAAAGCTTTACGGCTTGTTTTCACCAGATAAGAATCTGACCCATTGCTTCTTTCAGAGACTTGCATAGTCTACAAAGACTTTCAGAGGCTCATAAGACTTATGTTTATTTGGTTCTATGTTTTCAAGAGAATCCATCAAGAGTGCACATTTTGTGACTTTCAGAGATTTATAAGATTTCTGTTTGTTTGGTTTTGCAGAGAGTGCATATTTCACATTGTTCAATGTTCCGTATCGATTATATAAAGAGTTTGTATTAATATTGCATTGTTGTGTTTGGTCATCGTGTTGCCTTGGATATTACTGATAATTGGTTGCAACACAGGGCTTTAATTGTTTGGTTATTTTCCAGAAGTTCTGACAACCAGTTGTTTCATTCAGAAAGAGACCTAGGTGGTATCTGATGCAGGAGAACCGCTAGAACAATGATTGCCAGCTCCTCAAAGGAATTTGCCCTCCCTCTCACCATGAACGGGCGAGGGCACTCCTCTAAATCTGTTCTGGAGATTCCCCCAATCTTCCAGGACAGATTTGGGGAGGGCTCCCTGTTCTAGAAGCAAGCACACGAACATTGCAATACGTATAGAATCATGGAATTGTGGAGTTGGAAGAGACCACGAGAGTCACCTAGCTCAACCCCCTGCAATGCAGGAATCTTTTACTCAATGTGGGTCTTGAACCCCGAGATTAAGAGTCTCATGTTCTACCAACTGAGCTAATCCAGGACAAGCAAGGGGCATGAGGTTCCCTAACTTTCACCAGTGATTCTAGATTCAGGTAGGTCGCCATGTTGGTCTGACGCAGTCGAAATAAATAAATAAAAATAAGAAAATTGTCCAGTAGCACCTTAGAGCAGTGTTTCCCAACCTTGTGCCTCCAGCTGTTTTTGGCCTACAATTCCCATCATCCCTTGCCACTGGTCTTGCTAGTCAGGGATGATGGGAGTTGTAGTTCAAAAACAGCTGGAGGCACAAGGTTGGGAAACACTGCCTTAGAGAACAACTAAGTTTGTTCTGGGTATAAGCTTTCGTGTGCATTCACACTTCTTCAGATACACTGAAGGAGAAATCACCAGACCCTTATATATAGTGGGAGGGTGGGGTAGGGTTTTTCTCAGAAGGGTAGTAGGAGATGGGTGATTGACTCAATGGGTATGGTAAACCTGTTGATGACTGTTAACGACTGCAATTAGTCCTACAGGAAAAAGCAAGGGATTGTGTGCAGATGACCAAAAATAGCTTGAGAATATGCAATGAGACAAGAATCCAATATCTCTATTCAGACCAGGTCTCCCCATAGTTTTCAGTCTAGTGTTGTTGTTGTTTAGTCATTTAGCCATGTCTGACTCTTTGTGACCCCCTGGACCAGAGCACGCCAGGCACTCCTGTCTTCCACTGCCTCCCGCAGTTTGGTCAAACTCATGCTGGTAGCTTCGAGAACACTGTCCAACCATCTCATCCTCTGTTGTCCCCGTCTCCTTGTGCCCTCCATCTTTCCCAACATCAGGGTCTTTTCTAGGGAGTCTTCTCTTCTCATGAGGTGGCCAAAGTCTTGGAGCCTCAGCTTCAGGATCTGTCCTTCCAGTGAGCACTCAGGGCTGATTTCCTTCAGAATGGATAGGTTGGATCTTCTTGTAGTCCATGGGACTCTCAAGAGTCTCCTCCAGCACCAGAATTCAAAAGCATCCATTCTTCGGCGATCAGCCTTCTTTATGGTCCAGCTCTCACTTCCATACATCACTACTGGGAAAACCGTAGCTTTAACTATACAGACCTTTGTCGGCAAAGGTGATGTCTCTGCTTTTTAAGATGCCGTCTAGTAATAAGTTGTAATTCAGCAACTTCTCTTGCTTTTTCCTGTAGGACTAATTGTAGTCGTTCACCATACCCATTGAGTCAATCACCCATCTCCTACTACCCTTCTGAGAAAAACCCCACCCCACCCTCCCACAATATATAAGGGTCTGGTGACTTCTATTTCAGTGTATCTGAAGAAGTGTGCATGCACACGAAGGCTTATCCCCAGAACAAACTTAGATGGTCTCTAAGATGCTACTGGACAATTTTCTTTAAAAAAATTCACCAATGATATTTCATTATGTACATAGACCCTAAAAGGGTCGTGCTAGATATTCTGAGATGCGTATTTAGGGAGGGTTAGGAACATTTGCAGAGCAGAAGTGGGGTGGGTGTTCAACCCTACCTCATCCCCCAGTTGTCCTCAGTGACTCTCCTTACCTCAACCATTTCCCCCTTCTTCTGAAGTCAGGTTCCCAGTCAAGTGCTGTGAAACCCAGTGGAAGGAGAGGATTCAGCGGAAGGGCATAGGGAAGGGAGAGGGTTAAGCACACCTGCTGCTTCTTTAGCAGAAATGCTGCCCTTACTTTGCACTCAAGAAGCGAGTGAGCTCAGAGTCTGTTGCCAAGAGACTGCTTCCAGCTTTGATTCATTTTTATTCCATGAAGTTGTAATCAGGGGTGAGGGAGGAATTCGAACCAGTTCTCATTTAAAGGCGAACCTCACTCATTGGCACTAAGAGCCGAAGCACAATTCCTTTGAAATCTGCATGTCCCTGAATTTTGCAGGGCTGCTTCTCCAGCCAAGTAACATGGTCAAACCTGCATATATTGGGGGAAAGTGCATTTAATGTATGCATTAGTGAAAATGGCTTGCATTGTAGTTGGGGAAAATCCCTTTGCAAAATTGTGCGCCTAAGGAAAAAATGCATATAGAAATGAGAGCATTAGCAGAAATTTGCAATAAAACGCTGATCAGTTTTGACGAGGACCTTCTATTTTTTCTTAAACAATCACAAGCTGGTGTGGAAATGGGGAGAGCTGAACCTACGACTGGAAACGGGGAGGAACTGAAATTGATAGATCCACCTGCTTCTAAGAAGTTGTTTGTTTTCCCCCTTTGATTTGAAAGTCATGTGTGCACCAGCAACAGCAGCAGCAACACCAGATCCAATAAGATTGCCTTGCTGGGAATTCTTCCTTTGGCTGCTGCCGCGTTTCTTCCCTGCTCGGAGCTGAACTTCCTTTGCCATTTTTAACTCCTCCTGGCGCCCAGCAGCTGTGGGATAAGAGAAGAGCTAAGCCGATTAGACAGCAGGAGCAGGAGGTTTCAAAGGAACGGCATCTAACATCCCTACTCCCAGCTTACGGAGAAAGGCTTGTGAAGCTGCATCTCTGTTCAAGGAGCTGTCTCTCCTGAAACCGGGGAGGGAGGGAGATTTTCCCCATTGAATCAAACTCATTTCTGTGTGCCTCCCCAAATTCGTGCCACAAAGCAGTAAAGTCAACAGATTTCCAGGAACAGGACTGTTTGCGTCCCAGTATTTGGCTCTGCCCAATGTGGAAGGCAACGGTTCTTCACGCCAACCAGAGAGACAAAGTAATAATAATAATAATAATAATAATAATAATAATAATAATAATAATAATAATTTATTTATACCCTGCCCTCCCCAGTCAGGATCAGGCTCAGGGCGGCTAACACCAAATATAAAAACAAGATTGCTTAAAAAACAAAATTTAAATACAACATTAAAACATTAAAATGCAGCCTCATTTCAGTGGAACTCAATCAAAAACTTTTTTGGGGATAAAAATGTCAAATCTTCACCAAGGCCAACTATCCAGACTGGTCCTACATAGAAAAAAAAGCCAGGGAAGTCCCCAAATAGGAGTTCCATCACAGAAGGAGAAAGGAAAAAGGAAAAAGGAAAGCGGGGAAGGGGATCAAGTTGATTCCAAGCCAAAGGCCAGGAGGAACAACTCTGTCTTACAGGCCCTGCGGAAAGAAATCAGATCCTGCAGGGCCCTGGTCTCATGAGACAGAGCATTCCACCAGGCTGGGGCCAGTGTTGAAAAGGCCCTGCCTCTGGTTCAGGCTAATCTAACTTCCTTAGGGCCCAGGACCTCTAGGGTGTTGCTATTTATGGACCTTAAGGTCCTCCGTGGGGGATATTGGGAGAGGCGGACCTGTAGGTACGAGGGTCGTAGGCCATGAAGGGCTCTAAAGGTCAAAACCAGCACCTTAAATCTGACCCTGTACTCCACCGGGAGCCAGTGCAGCTGGAAAAGCACTGGGTGAATGTGCTCCCATGGCAGAGAAGTAGGGACATCCCCAGTGGCCGGGGAGTGGGGGGCTCCCTTAACTGTGTCACTGTCTTGGGGGTGAGAGGTGTCAGGTGACGGCTTCAAAAAGGCTCACTGTCAGCACCAAACAGTGGATTGGCACAGACACTGAACCTCACATGGTGTATTTGCAGGCACGGTTTGGATCAAAGCCACACCTGCAAATGGACTTTCATCTACAGGTGAAATATGTCTATTGATAGGTGTGGTTTGGATCCAAATGTCATGGACTGGCAGGATGCAGAAGAGTAGTGGGAGGTACAAGCTGGGCAACCCCCAGGGGAAGAAGGCTCATGGCCCAGGGCTTGGTGGTAGGACGACAATGAGTGGCCAGAAGGAGCAGACTCTTAGCGTTCCTGCTCCGTGATTGCAGTCATGGGATTGTTGTCTTTCACATGATGGTTTATGTTTTGACTCCACAGAGTGGGAAGTGACAGAGACAGGATGTTTGTGTTACTGTGTTCCGTGAAGTGGGACTATTGTCCTTTGTTCCTTTTCTCTTTGCTGTCTGATGCTAGAGAGAGAGGGAGCCATGTTGCAGTGCTCCGTGTGTGTTTATATGTAAATAAAGTAGATTAGCCAAAATGCTGAGTTGCTGAGGTTCTGTTACGCAAGCTGCGAAGACTCTGCAGATCCCTAAGTGTGCCGATGTCTGTTGGCCTCGGTCGCTGTGATGTTCCAGCTGAAGAAAGCTTTTGAAGCTCCCAAATGATCGACCAGGAGGGGGAGAACATGCCAGTCTGGAATGTGTCTCTGCCAGGGTCCAACTCGAGTGTAGGATGAGCTCCTGACACAGACTTGGGAGGAGGCGGCAGAAGAGGTAACGGTTTAGTGAGCAGGAAGAGGCTTTGGCAGAGAGCAGTTCTGATTCCAGGAGACAGAGATGAGGCCAGCTGCTGAAGAGTTCAGGTAGTCTCCCCTTCCTGCTGCAACCAGAATCCCTCCTCACTGGTCTCCCAGAACACACAGAGAAATGAAAAGAGCAGAGCTGAGATTGCTTGTGTGCAGATATAGTCTCTGATTTATTGGGGGGAAAACCTTGGAGAAGAGGGGATTTAGGCAGCTGTGGGAAGGCGAGGACACTCAGTCCTTGCAACTGCCTCACAAGGACAAGATTACTGGAAAGTTTTCCTGGGAGCTCTAGACCTGCGCAGTTTTGGTTTCTTTAAACAAAGAGCTACCTTCATGGACACTGTGGTTTTTTAATTGCTGACTCCAGCTCCTGAAACCAAACCACACCTGCAAAAAGGCCACCCCAAAAGAGCTCTGCTAGCCAAAGGGCTATTTTAAATTCCTGGATGTTCCTTTGCAGCCACATTTTCATGTGCCCATTGACCTGACCTCGCAGATCAAATGTGGGGGCAGCAGGGCATGCTTGGGGGCAAATGGCCCCCTGGGCCAGATTCGAACCCCTGCCAGGGCTAAGTTGGCTGGAGATCCCCCATGCCTTGTCTACACTGACTAGCAGGCGTGCCTCTCCCAGGCCTCCCTGAAGATGCTGTCAGGGCTGAACCTGGGACCTTCTGCAATCACAGCAGATGTTCTACCCCTGACCTATGGCATTTCCCTCGAGGAGAGAAGCACAGACGAGAGAGCAGAAATGCAGCTAAATCCATAGCTGCTTCACTTTCCCCTTGGTTCTGTCAATTCTTTGGATAACCAGAAGATGTAAGCCTGGTACCCACCGGCGTAAGGGGTGTGTGTGTGTGTGTCATCTGCTTAGCACAAAGTGTTTGTGTAACTCAGATCTAAGACCTCGCTAGCTGCAAAGTGTTCAGATCTGAACGGGAGCTATTGAGAGTCGAGACTCACCTATTCATCATGGTCTTGGCTGTGAGCCGCGGCTTAATATAGCAGGCGGCTGTTTGATCACCTTGCCTCAGACGGAACCTGGTACCTATTTTGGGCCTCTGAGAGCAGCCACAAAGAGGCTGCAGGTGAACCGTCAGGCACGTGCTCACTTTGGCTTATCTCTGCCATCTCCAGGTAAAGGGGTCTTTTGGTTGCAGGGGTACCAACTTGAATCAAATATCAGGGGGCCCAGGTAAGCCATGCCCCCCATAATTGATCACAAGACATGCCATGCACACACCATTTAAATGGCAGTGCCTATTAACTTGGGGGGTCCCCTTCAAGTATTTTATTGGGGGGGCTGAAGGCACCTTGACCCTGGGAGTTGGCTCCTATGTTTGGTTGTAAGACTGGGGGGGGAGGAAATACCCATCTTTTGTGCAGCTCATGTTATTGCTTTGTTGTTCTTTAGAAATACTTCAGATGCTTTCTTTTTGTTGAAATATATAAAAAAATAATAAAAATTGTCCAGTAGCATCTTAAAGGTAAAGGTACCCCTGACTGTTAAGTCCAGTCACAGACGACTCTGGGGTCGCGTGCTCATCTCGCTCTATAGGCCAAGGGAGCGGTACCTCTTCAACTACTTGCACTTTGTTGTGCTTTCGGACTGCTAGGTGGGCAGGAGCAGGGACCGAGCAATGGGAGCTCACCCTGTCGCGGGGATTCAAACTGCCGACCTTCTGATTGGCAATGCCTAGGCTTAGTGGTTTAGACCACAGCGCCTTAGAGACCAACTAAGTTTGTTCTTGGTATAAGCTTTCGCACACAAAAACTTGTACCAAGAACAAACTTAGTTGGTCTCTAAGGTGCTACTGGACAATATATATATATATATATATATATATATATATTTGCTTTCGTAGATTTTCACGGGTACAGGAATGCAGGTTTTGGTGTCCTCGGGTATCTTCCCGTGTAAAAGTTGGGGTGTCTAGGCGACGTTTCGACGAGGTCTCACTCGTCATCTTCAGGCTGGTGCTTTCGGCTTCTTGTTACTGGAACAGAGCAGGATCTCAGTGTTTGAGTTCCTATAAATACTGTTGAGGAGGTTCTGGGCAGAGAGGAAGTTCCCAGGCTAGTGTGCCTTTGCGTCAGACCAGCATGGCTACCTACCTGAATCTTTCTTTTTGTTGTAAGGGAGAGACACGAAACCTTTGATAGACTTTGAGGGCCGCATTCTCTTCTTGTCAAGCTTTTAGGGGCCACATCCCAGAAGTGGGCGAGGACAGAGGAGGCTGGTTCATCTGGGCAAATGGGGCACCCTGTCTGCCTTCATCTGTCTCCCACCTGCCTGCCTGCCTGCTTTCTCACAGCTAGCCAGCAGATGGCGCTGGCCACCAGCTTCCTCCCAAACACAACAGGGAGGAGCAAAGGAATGAACTGCACGCCATTGGCTCTGTCGCCACCTGCTGTTGCCTCCAGGAATTTCACACAACCAGTGGGTGCCATGCACTACTGGGCGGAGCCAGAGGCAAAAGTGGGTGGGGCCAGTGGATGTAAATGTTTCTACACACCTCTATCATGCATACAGACAAGCAAGAAGTCACCCTCCCAAAGGCCTGGTCAGAATCTTTCCCTGGGATAAAAGGCTAATAACAAGGTTGCCAGCTGTTCCTCTCAGAGGGGAGGTCATTCTGGGGATGAGGCACCACCACAGAGAAGGCCTTTTCATGTGACCCCAATCCCTGAACTCTACCTGGCGCTAGAACCACAAAGACAGCTTCTCTCCCACTCCAAATCCACCCACTTCAGATCCACACTATACAATTAATGCACTACACATTTATTCCTGCATTTCAGGGGGCTGGACTAGATGGCCTTTGGAGTCCCAGCTCTACAGTTCCATGATTCAGTATCAAACCACAGTCCCCTGTTCCCTTCACTTGGGTACAGTTCCTAGAGCGGTTTAGCAGTCAATCTCTCTTCCCAGGGAATTGTGGGAACTGTAGCTCTGTTATGGGGATAGAGGCCTCCTAACAAGCCCAGCGCCTTTAACAAACTACAGTTCCCATGATTCTTTGGGAGAGGCCTTGCTATAGCGCAGATGGAGCTGCAGACTAACAAATCACCCAGGTGTTAACTCCCTACCTTTGCTGGTTTTTTCTTTCCAGGTATCTGCAGAGGAGAAGCTTCTACAAGATGCCACCCACCTAGCGTCTGACGGCTCCAGCTCAGCGCTGTCACTGGCCATGAACGGCTGGTTGGTGATGTGGTGTTCCACTTCTACCAGTACATTCCTCCTGGCGTCCATGTGAATTGGAGCGCGCCCACACTCAAGCGCCCTGACCGGACTGCTCTCCGTTTGTTTGTTTTCGAATCGGGGAGCTGGGGCGAAAGGCCTCGCCAGCTCCTGGCTACCTCCCTCTTCAAGGTTATCGGGAGGAAAGGAAAGACACTCATCTCATCAGCTTGTTTGTCGACACCTTTCTGGTGAGCCACAATGTGTTCATCTGTGGAAGGACCCAGAAATCAGTCCCTGCAAGGAAGCGTGTGATCCATCATGGGTTACAGCAAGGACTAATTCACATTAGCTTCTTTTGCCCCCCATATTTAGCAGGTCAGTAAAAGTTGCCTGCTTTGGTAGGCTGAAACAGTCTTAGGAACATCCCCAGCACACTAGGATTTTGCTGCCATCTTGGAAAACCTTCCAAGAATGGGTTGAAGTAGGCTATCGCCCCAACTTCTCCATGTGTTGAGTCAAAGAACTGGACTGCTTCATCATGCCAATACTCCCATCTTGCGGTAGTGACACCACCCAATCTCCATATTTTTTTTAAGAAGGGGAGGGGGAGGGAAGAACTGAGCGCTTTGTCCTTGAGACCTGGGTCTCCAGACTCAGAATGAGACAGACAAGTCTGGGTATCTTGACTCTCTCCTTGGCCACAATTTTTGGGTGGGAAATGGGGTCTATAATCTGTTGAGCGGAGGGCTTTGGTTTGAAAATCCATGCTTGTTTGGAGCTTCACGAGGAGAGTTTAGACAGGACCAGCAGGACTGAACTTCTGAACCACCCATTCTTACCAGCAAGGCATTGACTTGGTTCCAGCACAGCACCTCGAAGGATAAAACCACACCTCACCTGATACTCTACAAGAGAGCAATTGTAGATGGACCTGGAATCTTCTCATGCAACTGGTGTGTGCTTCTTCAGCCTGGGTGGCCCTTCTAGACACTTGTATTGAAGGCCGATTCATGCTGCTGATTCACTGAACTCCTCAACGCAATCCACTGAGTTAAATTTGAGAGACTCCCTTACTTTCCTCAGTGATTTTCAAAGGACAGTTTGGTACTTACCGCAGAAAACCCATCCCTGTAATTTGGTCCAGGAAAGAGATTGCAGGACAGAAGTCTTTAAAATCTTAATCTCAAACATTTCAACCGTCTGGTATTTTGAGATCCCCAAACAACACATCTTGCACATCCAAACATTTGCTGCCGGAAAACAGAAGCCACTGGAATCGGAGGCAGAATGTCACCTTCAGGACTGATGTCCAGATGCACAAATTGACCACTCAGCCAAACGTTTGAATTATATATTCTCAGAGAAGGACTGTTTTGGGTTGTGAGTGGATGTAATGGATATTCCATCTGTGGCGGGTTTCTGATCAGCAATGGCTGGTCCACAGGTCCAAGGGAATATTTATAGCAAGCGATGGTCCTGGGAGTGTCAACTGGGTCTATGGGGGTGGGAATTACTCCTTCCACCATCCCAACTTGCCTACCAATGCATTGCATCTCCCATTCATGGTCACGGCTCATGTGGGTCAACCATAGTTAGATTCCGACACAATACTTTGACCCCAATTCAAGATGGAGGTCAGCCCCCATGGAGAGCATTCTGATCAAGGGACTGCAAGGCCCTGAACCTTGTATTGAAATGTGGCCTCCTTCTTCTTGTGCAAAGGATTATTTTTTAAGAAAACACACACAGAAACCGACCTACCTACATTCCAGAGCTCTCCAGGGCTCAACATGCAGAGATTTGTTCTTACGGAAGGGAATGCTTTCCTCTTCATGCGTGCATCAGAATTCCGGCATGCCCAGCAAACTTGTTGGGTGGTGCACATGAGCACACAAATTTGGCAAAGCTAGAAAAGGCAGGGATGATTAGCTTGGGGGGAGTGAAAGGGAGCTCATTCCAGTACAATACCATCCCATCCACCTACAAAGCAACTTGGAGGTATCTTCATCTATATTGGCCACTAGCTGGTTCCTTGATTCCCGGCCCAGAGATGGATTTAGGGGCAGCGCAACTGGTTATGCCACACTGGGCACCAAGCCTAGGGGCACTGCAGACCATCACAACTATAATGTAGTGAATTGAGCAGGGCAAAAGGTCAAAGAGGCAGAGAGCACTCAATTTTGGCCTCGCAAAGGGCACCACTGAAGTTTGAAAAGCCAAAGTCTGCCCTGCCTGGTTCGCTGAACTAGAACTGCATTTCTATGGACTGGTTCTGCCCGAAGGATATTTCTGCCCCTTGCCATCTGAGACACACATCCTAAAGATATTCTGCAGCTGGGATGAGGAACCTCAGGTCCAGAAGACAGCCTATTGCACAAACACAAAATTCGCAATTGTCACTCATTCTTGCCCCTCTGGTCCCACCTGCCACTGGTATGTGGCCCTCCAGAATGCCATGTGGCCCTCTGTGGAAAGAAATTCCCTAGCCATGTTCTGCAGCATTGCAGAGCAATGTTTGCAAGCGCTCCTTTGCAACGTCGGCAAGCGATTCTTCGCTGCACCGGTGGCTTTTATCTCGTGTTTTTATCCCACGAACCTCCCTGAGATCTTTTGACGAAGGGTTGTATATAAATCCGATAAATAAATAAAATAAGTAAATAATAAAGGTTGGCATTTGCTCAGTTCACACACCCCAGAAACAGCCTAGATCAGGCACCCCCAACCTTCGGCCCTCCAGATGTTTTGGACTACAATTCCCATCATCCCTGACCACTGGTCCTGTTAGCTAGGGATCATGGGAGTTGTAGTCCAAAACTTCTGGAGGGCCACAGGTTGGGGGTGCCCAGCCTAGATGTTTCAGGTGACCATTTGGTCACTTGGTTCAGCTTGCCCTTCTGAGGACACTGCAAACATTTCAAGTCCTTTGGCGGTGACGGATGCTTTTCACATTAAGGCAGAAGGTAAATGATGGAGCCCCCTGACTCGGAGCTCCTGGTTTTGTTTGTTCAGACACATCAAATGTTCACCTGACATGCTGCACGTTTTCCTGGCTGCAAACCAGAGGTGGAGGGCTTGGCATTTTTTTAGCACTTGGTCGCCAAAGTGGTGGAAAGAAAATCTGGGGAGGGCACTGAAATCCCAAAAGAGGATCTCAGACTTCCGAGTCTGCTATCAAATTTGGGAAAATCACTAGAATTTAAGTATTTTAGAAAGGGGGGCAAGTAGTACAAAAGAACCTGATGGTTATCATCACCAGCATGAAGTAGTATCTTCTGGCTGGAGAAATATGTGGAAAGGGGAGAAGGTTTAAAAAGCAGATGGCCGACACCGATATAAACTCATATTTCCAGTTGATTTGCAGATTATTTTTCTGGAATGTGATGGGTGCCTAGCTGTTATTTATCCTAAAAGATAAAACTTAGCTGTGTCCCTTCCAACTCTACAATGCTATGATTTTATTATTCTCCCACTGCCCTGCCGCCAGTTTTCATGATGGAAAAACCTACGGCAGAGCCTGAGAAATCCCAGAATGAACCTAAAGAGGTTTGGCAGAGGAGAATTCAGGCATCTTTAAACTTTTGCACATTCCCTTGCACCTTGAGGGTTTAGAACCACCCTGTTTCCAAATCTAGCTTTGCCCGCCAGGCATAAACCGAGTTGAATCGCTACTCTCCAAGTTCAAACCAACGTAGCTCCATTGACTGGAACATTAGAAAAACGATCCAGAATTCCACCAATCCTATTTGTCTTCTGGATGACGCCTCATGAGAGCTAGAAACCTGCAATCTAAAACAAATAGCAAAGCCAATGATTTCGGAGTGAGGGGAGGTGTTGCCAGCTGCGGCTGCGGGTCAAAATATCTGAAGGGCAGCAGGTTGGGGAAGGCTTTTGTAGGATCATAAAAGGGCCCTATGGGATGCGGGTGGCGCTGTGGGTTAAACCACAGAGCCTAGGACTTACCGATCAGAAGGTCGGCGGTTCGAATCCCCGCGATGGGGTGAGCTCCCATTGTTTGCTCCCAGCTCCTGCCAACCTAGCAGTTTGAAAGCACGTCAAGTGCAAGTAGATAAATAGGTACCACTCCGGCGGGAAGGTAAACGGCGTTTTCATGCGCTGCTCTGGTTCTCCAGAAGTGGCTTAGTCATGCTGGCCACGTGACCCGGAAGCTGTATGCCAGCTCCCTTGGCCAGTAAAGTGAGATGAGCGCCGCAACCCCCAGAGTCGGCCATGACTGGACCTAATGGTCAGGGGTCCCTTTACCATTTTAAGAGGGCTCTGGCAGGACCAGGACAAAGGTCCATACCAGTTCACATCCTGTTTCCAGCACAGGTCAGACAGGTGCTGCTGAGGCCATTCTGTGTTGCTCCTCCTCCTCCTCTGCTTTTCTTTTTCTTTTCAGCACAGCTGAAATTAGTCGGTACTATTACTAAAAACAGAGATGCCCAATAGGGTTTCTTCCAGGTGTTTCTGGAGAGCAGCATCCATCACCCTGACCCATGCTGGCCAGAATGAGGGTGCCGTCTCGCTGCAAACCCCATTCTCGTTTTTTCTCTGTTCGGACCACCCCGTCTTTTGTTATCTTATTGTTTTCTTATCGCCACCTCCTTAACCCTGCCGATGGTTCTCCAAATTACTGCTCCTGTTTTTATCTCCGCAGCACTTTGAATTTTGCAAAGTGCGCTTTGACCCTTCACATATTTCTTCTTCACCCTGAACAGCAAATTGCTTTTGTGCCCATTCTACAGACAGGAAACTGAGGCTGTGAAATAACATATTGTCCAAAGCCAAAGACCATGTCTACTGAAGGGGTGAGCCTCACATTACCAATCACTTTCTCTCTGCTTTTCAAGGAAGCTTGGCTAAAAGGTCCCTAATTTCCGGAAATGCCCTCTTTGCCCAGACAGGAAAGGATAGTAACATTCTGCCAATGTCTACATAGACTTGCCTTCTGTTGCTTGTGACTTGAGATGGGTATTAGGAAAAGACACCCTACATTTACACCCAGAGCATGGGCGCCGCTCTGGCAGTGGCCAGGTGAAAAAATATATAATATAAGGTCAGTTCTGATTCTTACGTTTCAGGGGGTTGGGCTAGATGGCCTTTGAGGTCCCTCCCAGCTCTGTGGTTCTATGATTCTAAGATGTTCTCATCTCTGCAATAAGACAAAACACAAAAACCTTGATGCTGGAGAGGGGAAGTGCTCCCAAGATCACACATGGGTTTATAGGGGGGGTTGGTTATACTTTTGGGATCTAATCTGTACTTTCTGTATGTATCAGTATTAAAAAAAATGTACCCTGAAATAAAGCAGATGTGGATTCTTTTCCTGAATAGGTTGGTCACTTTTATGTTGCCTCTTTAAGAATTTAGGAACATGAGGATTATCGGGGTGGGTGAGACCGTACAAGGGCATGAAGGTTTTCCACCAATGAAGTGGCCGAATGCCAAAATTACAGGTTGGGGGAAGAAGGCATTCGATTTTACGATACAATAATCTTTATTGTCTTTGTCCCATACAGAACAATGAAATTGAAAAATCTACACCAGACATTCAGAAACCCACAAGCCTGCTATCCCAGCCTGGTTAACCCCCTAAAAACTCTGATACCCCATTTCTAAATACAATATACTCCCATAGAGACTACCTTACACTGCGTTTAAAACCAAAATCACATTTGGATAGAAACTGTTTCACAGGCACCTGGCCCTAGTCTTTATAACCCCGTACCTTCTTCCAGAAGGCAGAAGCTGAAAGAGATCATTTCCGGGGTGCGCACTATCCTGCGCTATCTCTGCAGCTTTCTTATGGCACCTGGAAGCATAGATTTGATCCCAGGTGGGAAGAGTGCACCCAATTATTCTCTCCGCAGTCTTTACAACCCTGGACAGCATTGTTTTCCCCCTGGCCGTGCAGCTCCCAAACCACACACAGAGACCATAAGTTAATACACTCTCAACAGTACAATGGTAAAATGCCATCAACAGGTCCTTTGAGAGATTGTTTTTTCCAGAGAATTCTCAGAAAATATAACCTCTGCTTGCTCTCTTCATCAGGTCTTTGCTGTTTGTCTGTTTGCTGCCTGCCCTTCACCCTAAGGTCCCAGGATGGGTTACAGCCTTAAAATACAATATCAAAACATCAGGAAGAACTTTCTGGCAGTAAGAGCTGTCCAAGAGTGGAACGGTCTCCCTCAGGAGGTGATGGACTCTTCTTCCTTGATGGTTTTGAAGCAGAGGTTGGATCACAGCTGTCAACCTTTCCCTTTTTTTAAGGGAAATTCCCTTATTCCGAATAGGATTCCTCACAAGAAAAGGGAAACGTTGACAGCTGTGGGTTGGATCGCCATCTGTCATGGATGCTTTAGCTGAGATTCCTGTGGGAATGTTCAGGGAAGCAGGAGAGGATATATTGTTTATTAATATCCTTCCTAACTTGCGCTAGCAAGTTATTTTACTTAGCAGAGTTTTACATTCCCCTTTTAAACGCACAGTGGATGGCTAGTTCCAGGCTTGTGTAAGCCTCTC
Source organism: Podarcis muralis (assembly GCF_964188315.1). Lineage (NCBI taxonomy): Eukaryota > Metazoa > Chordata > Lepidosauria > Squamata > Lacertidae > Podarcis > Podarcis muralis. Next base: position 5,148,724 of record NC_135663.1, read on the forward strand.
ACTATTAGGTTCCTGGTAAGTTCCCTTATATCCCTCTTAAAAGAATAAACACGCCACAATGTTATTTAAAGATTAATAAAAGAGGTTTACTCACATCATCAGTTCACAGTTGGATCCCTGAAGGCAGACTTAGTTACAAAGTATATACATGTGGATCTATCCCATATGGAGATAATCCCAGGGTCCTCTGTTGGCTGAAAGCTGAAAGCCAACAGAGCATTTCTAGCTAAAAAAACTGCTCCAATGACGAATGGAGTCAAAAAGAGAGAGTGCTGAGCTCCTTGTTCTTCTGTGTTACCTGGACAGGTAAGGTCACACTGTGCTGGTCCCGGGGGTTACCGTGCAGTGTGGTCCAAGTCCAGTCCGAGGTATGTGTGGTATGGGGGCTGTCCGTCAAGGCTGAAGTGGGGTCCAAGGCAAGGAGTCAGGTGAGATCAGGAACTCTGGCAGAAGAGCAGGACAGTGTGCAGGCAGGAACAGGTTACCAACAATGTGGCTCCCGCAATTTGGGACTGGGCTGGCTGGCTTTTATCTCCTCTGAGGCATAGGGCGGCCCCAGTCCACAGGTGACTCGCCCCTCCTGGCCTGGAGGCGAGCACTCTTCCTGCGAGAACTTAGTTCCCTCCGCCTTTCTGCCCTGAGCCTCTTCAGCTCAGGAGAGGCTGGAGGGTGACCAGACCCAGAGGCAACCTCACCTTCCCCTGACGGGGCTGGGAGAGGAGCACCTGCAGGCAATGGGTCCTCCATCACCTCCGGAGCCAGAGCAGATTCAGTTGGTGTCTGCTCCTGAGGATCCGGCACAGGTGAGGGCCCTTCAGGTTCAAGCCCCAGCCCTGGCTCAGCCAGTCCTGGAGACGGGGACTCCTGTGCAGGCTGGGATTCCTCAGGTTCAGCCTCTGAATCCGATCCCCAGGCCATCACACACACACACACCTCTAGTCACATGCAAAGGAACTATGTCCCAGCCAGGAGGAAACAGGAAGTTTTCGACTGGCTGGACCAAACATTCCCCCGCATGTCCACTCTAGGAAAACAAGGAATGTTGTATTTGACTGCTACTTATGCATCACATCCCACAATTGCTGCATTGCAGGGGGTTGGGCAACCCTCGAGGTCCCTTCCAACTCTACAACCCTGCGCTTCCTTTTAAAGCTCATTCTCAAAAGACGAGACGTTTTTCTTCTTGGAAATTAAAACCCAAACAGGAGTTGCAGCTCAGACTGATGAAATTGAACGAAGAAGACGCAGAGGTGTGTTGGCACGCTTGTCGTGCCCCAGAAACAACAAGGGGAGCGGCGACAGATGCAAGAGGGCAGAGGTGACTCCCCGACGAGATCTGTAGCTGCAAGGCAATCTCTCTCTGAAGAAGAAGCAAAAGGACGACAAAAGGGTTGGCTTCGGAAGAGTGTGTGTGTGCTGCTCTTTCGCCTTGAGATTGATGAGGAAAAGCCTGACTTGCGGAGGGCTTTAGTTAAAGGAGGCCTTCCGGATGGTTCCACCTTGACCCACTTTCTTATCTGAACAGCAGATTGTCCTTTCGAAATCTGCACCGAACCAATGCTGATATATCACATACCCTGCCTCAGATGAGAATAGAGACTCCTCATTCCCCCGCAACTGACCCTCCTAGACACCCACCCACCCACCCACAGAGCATTTAAAATATCTCAAGGGCTGGTCACACAGAAGAGGCAACAAGCTTGTTTTCTCCTGCTCTGGAGGGTAGGACTCAAACCCACGGCTTCAGGTTACAAGGAAGGAGATTCCGACTCAACATCAGCTTTCTGACAGCAAGAGCTGTTTGACAGTGGAACGGTCTCCCTCAGGAGGTGGTGGACTCTCCTTTCCTTGGAGGTTTTTCAGAAGAGGTCTTGGATGCTTTAGTTGAGATTTCTGCCTTGCAGGAGGTTGAACTAGATGATGAGGAGGAGGAGTTTGGATTTGATATCCCGCTTTATCACTACCCAAAGGAGTCTCAAAGCGGCTAACAATCTCCTTTTCCCTTCCTCCCCCACAACAAACACTCTGTGAGGTGAGTGGGGCTGAGAGACTTAAGAGAAGTGTGACTAGCCCACGGTCACCCAGCAGCTGCATGTGGAGGAGCGGAGACACGAACCCGGTTCACCAGATTACGAGTCCGCCGTTCTTAACCACTACACCACACTGGCTCTCATCTACACCACAGATGACCCTCAGGTCCCTTCCAACTCTACAAATCTCTGATCCTATGGTCCATAGCTCAATGACAGAGCCCCTGCCTTGCTTTCAGGCAAGATGGCCATCTGCCAGGGGTCCCTTCCTATCCTACAGCTCTGTGACTCTATGCAACGGGTCCAGGTTTCAGTCCAAAACAGCATTTCCGGCTTAAAAGGATCCAGTAACACACAATGGGGGTGGGATCACACCCACACCGTACTTTTAGAGTATGTGGCTGTCCCCCAAAATCCTGGGAACTACCCATTTTTACAGGTGCTGGGAGTGATAGTTCTGTGGGGTAAACTAGAGTTCAAAGGAGACCCTTTGGGGAAGCCATGTGCTTTAAATGGAATGGAAAGCCCAAACTGGTCTAGATGGCTGGGTGCTTCAATGTCTTCCATCTGAGCCTGAAAACACTAAGACAGCCTTTGCTCTTGCAAAAATCCCAATTAATTTCCACAGTTGAGGCTGGTGCCATCAAAGCTTGCAAGGAGCCTTCGTTTTACTTTATTTTTTTTCTGAGGGAGGGGGGGGACAACGTATCCCTCGCCAGCAGCAGGCGCCAACTTTATTGGCAGCTGTCTCAATGGCCGGTTCTGGCTGTTAAGAAGAGCCAGGTAAGAGGGGCGAAAATTAATGGCTCCTCATTATTCCGAGTCGCTGGTACATTTACAGTCTATCACTCGTTTGGAGTGCCTCTTGAATGCGCAATAAAAGGAAGCGGCAGTAAGATGTTGCCCGCTTGTCTGATGAGCTCCTGTTAGCGGCTCCTCGGCCGAGAGATCCGAATGCCTCCACCCCCAGCAAGACACATCCTGCTCCATACCCTCCAACATTCCTCCGATGAAAATAGGGACTTCCCATTCCACAATGATAATTTTACTATTTATACCCCACCCATCTGATATGGTTGCCCCGGCCACTCTGGGCAGCTTCCAACATATATAAAAACATAATGAAACATTAAACATTTTTTTAAGAAAACATTCCCTATACATACAGGATTGCCTTCAGATGGCCCATACCCTCTGTAATATCCTAGGCAACACGATGACTAAATACAATGATACAATATCAATATACACTCTTTATATAATATGGAATATATGAAATCACATAAACGGAAAACTTATGAATCTCTGAAGATCACAAAATATGTACTCTTAATGGATTCTCTTGAAAACATAGAACCAAATAAACATAAGTCTTAAAAGTCTCTGAAAGTCTTTGAAGACTACACAAGTCTCTGAAAGAAGCAATAGGACAGATTCTTATCTAGTGAAAACAGGCTATAAAGCTTTGTATTATGACGTCCAGCGCTGCCGAAGTAGTTCGCAAACAGACGTAGTGAACAGTGATTCCGGATATACCCACTGTTTCATGGAATTCTTCTTCAGCACAGCAGAAGGATACAGAAATGCTTCATCAACCCATCTATGTGGTGAATGGAATTGTGCAACAACAATTGCTATGCAGCAGTGGTCATAAAGTTATGTAGTCGCAGTGGCTCTCCAGACTTTCGGGTCAGGGAGATCTAGCCATGCCCAGAGGTGGCAGGAACTGAACCCAGGACTGTCTGAACCCAGATCATGTGCTCTCTTCCTGGGCTATGGCTCTGCCCTGTAGCTGTTTCTCTACCCAGAAGAAGAACCGATAGTTGTACCCTTTCAGGGCATTGCACTAGGGGCAAGTTTTTCCTGAATGGTAGATCATCCGCTTTTAATACACACTAGCAGGGAGCGCCTGGTATTGCCTGGGATTTTAAAGAAACCAAACCAAAAACAAAAACACCCTTTGTTTTGTTTTTTTAATGGATAGTATGATTTATGGGTTTTGACCCACCACACTAAATATTGGTCGAGGTCATACCAAAGTCATGTTTCAGCCCACCATCTTGATTCAAAATGGCAGCCAATGTCCCGATATCAACAAAGAGTATCATCCCCACCGTGGAAACCCTCTGACCAAGTTTGCCAACACTATCTTGAGAGGCGTCTTAAGGTGTAGAGAACAAGCAAGAGAACACACCAACCGCTTTCCTCAAAATGTTGGATTTGTCCTGTGCCTGCCTCTACCACCTCACCAGTCTTCACTTCCTGTCAAGTCCAGGGCCTAACCACCCTGTGATCCTCAGATGAAGGGCTGTATATAAATCTTATTTTTTTAAAAAATGGGCAGAGATGAGGAACCTTGGACTCCAACTCCTTTCAGCCCCAGTCTGGATGGCCAATGACCATGGATGATGGGAGTTGTAGTCCAGCCACAACTGAAAGGTCATTATTTTCCCCATCCTTGGCTAAGATGTATCTGGCCATCTTTCACCCGGTAGGGCCCCTAAAATCGGCATCCTTCCAAAAACTCTTCAAGGAAAAGCATCACCTGGCTTTTCCGTAGGTGTCGCCCGTTTCCTCTAACGCAAACCGCCACAGCAGAGGCAGCAGTGTCTTTGAGTAGCCTGGTGTGCCTCTTGTTGATGGTTATTAAAATGTTGTCCATGCTTCTTCAGAGCCGAGACGGATGGCGGGAGGCCAGAGGCAAAGAAACAGGGACAGAATTAGCAGTTGCACGGTGGCGACAGTTCATCGCTCCTCTCGCCAAAGAAGAAAGCGAGTTCAGGGAAGCTCATTCTGTGGAGAGTGATTTGAGGAGAGGCTGAGGAATATTTCTTCGCTCAGATTTGAGGGTGGGGGGTCAGGGAGGAAGGCAGGAGTGGAGAACGCTGGCAGGGCTTCAGTAACATCTGGACTTTCATCCTGACCTAACAAGGTCTGCGTGTCACTGGCCGGCAGAGCCTCATTGTGGCAAAAATAATCAGACGGCTTCATTTCAGCACAGCGTTGCCTTCTCAGAAGCCTCGGGGAAAGAGGATAGCTTGTGACTCCAGAAACATTTATCGGTCCTCAAGCAAGTGTTTAACTTGGCCTCAGGCAAAGGATGCTGCAAAGAGCTCGAGAAAGGCAGGGCAGATTACAGGCCTGGCCAGGGTCCCTTTTCTGTGTGTGCATGTTTTAAAAATGAAATATTGGTACACGCCACCCCAATCTCAAAGCAGCGAGAGACTCCAGGAGTTAAAGGTAAAGGGACCCCTGACCGTTAGGTCCAGTTGCGGACAACTCTGGGGTTGCGGCGCTCATCTCACTTTATTGGCCGAGGGAGCCGGCGTCCAGCTTCTGGGTCACGTGACCAGCATGACTAAGCCGCTTCTGGTGAACCAGAGCAGCGCATGGAAACGCCATTTACCTTCCCGCCAGAGCGGTACCTATTTATCTACTTGCACTTTTTGTGCTTTCGAACTGCTAGGTTGGCAGGAGCAGGGACCGAGCAACGGGAGCTCACCCCCGTCACGGGGATTTGAACCACTGACCTTCTGATCAGCAAGTCCTAGGCTCTGTGGTTTAACGCACAGCGCCACCCACGTCCCTTACTCCAGGAGTTACCCATGGTTGTTTTCTTGAAATGAAGGTCAGCAGAGACTGTGGTGCTGTTAGGATACACGGTTTTGTTTATGGAAGCTGAACATAAGATAGAGGGGTTCACGGCATCGACACCCCGACAAATCTTGCTTCCTCACCACCACCCCTGAAAGCGGGGGCTCAGAACTGCAAACCCAAGCTTTGCCAGTTCTAACTTTTGCCAGATAACGAGTGTCGATTTGCTGTTATTGGGCAATATATTTGTACTTTACGTGCCTTGTACTTTGAAGCTTTGATGAGAGCCACCCTCCTCTCAGGAACTGTTGGGTGATGGATTTGGAGCAGCAAAGGTCACTGAGGGACTCAAAGATGAGAGAAATGTTGGGGGGGGGGCTGGGAAGAGCGATAAGAAGCTCAAAGGCAGGTGCGCTGCAAAGCCCAGTGAGAACCGAGAAATAAAGGAAGCTTGGGCTAAAGTAATGTTTGAGACAATGGGCTATTATCTCTTTTCCCCAGCCACTCATTTCCCTCTCTCCTCATTAACAAGCTAAATCGAATATGCATAAGTATGCCAGGAGTGGGGGGGGGGAGCCCGTTTTATGTGCTGTCCATTGAAGTGGGACCCATCAAAGGCAGATTCCCAACTCGGACAGAAATAAAAGTAATACTTTACTTTCCAATTTGGGTCTCTTTCTCCTTTCTGGAGCACTCCAGTCAAGACAACCATTTGTTACCACGAGACCTGGTTCAGCTCCCTTCTTAGGAGTTAATGTGTGCTCAGGTGCCAGGAGGCAGAGAGGTTAATGGTCAGAAACTAAGCTCCTGGCCGCATTTGGCAAATCATTTGGAGAAATCAGCCAGTGGAAACTGTGATGGACTCCAAAATCAATCAATTAAAGGGGGAAACTTGCTGCTTTCCCCGCTTCTGGGGGTGAGAAACCAGACCTCCCCCCACCCAGCTCCTATTCCCAGACTGACTTCAAGTATCTCCTTTGCTTTGGCGTAGATTTCATGATGTAACCAGTTACAAATGGTTCACCTCACAGGGGAGGGTAGCCTGAGGCCAGACTGCCAAGCAGAAAAGCGCTTGACTCATCCAAGGAGGAGATGCAAAGAGCCAGGGGAACCCTTTGTCTTCCAGAACTGCCCTTATCACATCAGATTGTGCATAGCAACTATGAATCATAGGGTTGGAAGGGAACTCAGAGGTCATCTAGTCCAAACCCCTGCGATGCAGGAATCTCAGCTAAAGCATCCCTGGCAAATGGCCATCCAACCTCTGTTTAAAAACCTCCAATTAAGGAGAGTCCACCACTTCTTGTGGGAACCTGTTTCACTGTTGAACACCTCTTACTGTCACAAAGTTCTTTCAGATGTTTAGTTGTAATCTCCTTTCTTGTAACTTGAAGCCATTGGTTGAGGTACTACCCTCCAGAGCAGGAGAAAACCAGCTTGCTCCACCTTCAGTATAATAATAATAATAATAATAATAATAATAATAATAATAATAATTTATTATTTGTACCCCGCCCATCTGGCTGGGTTTCCCCAGCCACTCTGGGCGGCTTCCAACAAAGATGAAAGATACACTAAAATTTCACATATTAAAAACTTCCCTGGACAGGGCTGCCTTAAGATGTCTTCTGAATGTCAGGTAGATGTTTATCGCTTTGACATCTGATGGGAGGGCGTTCCACAGGGCGGGTGCCACTACCGAGAAGGCCCTCTGCCTTGTTACCTGTAACTTGGCCTCTCGCAGTGAGGGAACCGCCAGAAGGCCCTTGGAGCTGGACTTCAGTGTCCGGGCAGAACGATGGGGGAGGAGACGCTCCTTCAGATATACTAGACCGAGGCCATTTAGGGCTTTAAAGGTCAGCACCAACACTTTGAATTGTGCTCGGAAACGTACTGGGAGCCAATGTAGGTCTTTCAAGACCGGTGTTATATGGTCTCGGCAGCCGCTCCCAGTCACCAGTCTAGCTGCCGCATTCTGGATTAGTTGTAGTTTCCGGGTCACCTTCAAAGGTAGCCCCATGTAGAGCGCATTGCAGTAGTCCAAGCGGGAGATAACCAGAGCATGCACCACTCTGGCAAGACAGTCCGCAGGCAGATAGGGTCTCAGCCTACGTACCAGATGGAGCTGGTAAACAGCTGCCCTGGATACAGATTTGACCTGTGCCTCCATGGACAGCTGTGAGTCCAAAATGACTCCCAGGCTGCGCACCTGGTCCTTCAGGGTCACAGTTACCCCATTCAGGACCAGGGAATCCTCCACACCTGCCCGCCTCCTGTCCCCCCAAAACAGTACTTCTGTCTTGTCAGGATTCAACCTCAATCTGTTAGCCGCCATCCATCCTCCAACCGCTTCCAGACACTCACACAGGACCTTCACCGCCTTCACTGGTTCTGATTTAAAAGAGAGGTAGAGCTGGGTATCATCCACATACATGTGACCGAGTGTGAGATCCTTGAAGATGGCTTTCGTATCTCCTCTGAGTCTCCTCTTTTCCAGACCAAACATACCCAGCTCCTTCAACTGTTCCTCATAAGGCTTGGTTTCCAGACCCTTGGTCATCTTGGATGCCCTCCTCTGCACACCTTTAATAATAATAATAATAATAATAATAATAATAATAATAATAATGATGATGATGATGATGATGATTTATTATTTATACCCCGCCCATCTGGCTGGGCTTCCCCAGCCACTCTGGGCAGCTTCCAAAAGAATATTAAAATACATCAAACAAACAATATTAAAATACACCTTCCAGCTTGTCAACATCCTTCATAAATTGTGGTGCCCAGAACTGGACACAGGACTCCAGGCAGAATACCAATGGAAGGTGAGAGGTTGGGGGTGGCACTGGATTTTGGTGGCACAAAGGGCAATCACTGAAATTCGAGATGTCAAGGTCTTCTGCTGGTGGAGGTCCAAAGCTGCCATTGTGGTTAGAAGCTATAGATAGTCCCCCCCAGAGCAGCACACAGGGGAAGGGGAGGGAATAATTTTTTGATCTGGCAAGAAGAAATGCTTGTGCTGATGGACCAATAATAACTGAATTCCTCCCATGCTTAAATTCGGGTGGATTATTCTTATTGCTAACGTGAGCTGGCTTTCCTTTTCTCTTTGTTACACTTGACACACATATAGAATATTTAAAGCTATTTGGGCAACTCTAATCACAATTTCCTCTCCAAGAGGAGAAATAACAGAGGATTTGATCTCCCCCGAAAGCCCCATCTCCAATAAGCTAAGGAATATTTTCGGAGGGTTATGGAGGGAGATACTCTAACCGGTTCTGGAGTAACCCAGCTGGCTCCAAAGCCTGTTTGCAGACTCTCAGCACAAGAAAGGTGAGCTCTTTGAAAGGTGAGCTCTTCGAAGGCTGGATTACCTGGCTGGGCTGAAGGAACAGCCGGGGTCACCCACTGAGTTAATGGAGGGCAAAAAATAAATAAATAATGAAACAAAAGGGGAAGAGCTTCTGTGTTACTCTTCATCCCTTCTCTCGTGCTACAAGATGCAGGTTTTAAAACCCACTGACTCCTTAAACTGCAAGGTGAAAACATTAACTTTCTTATAATAAGTGATGTTACAGGGAACCAGGCAGAGGGCCTTCTCGGTAGTGGCGCCCGCCCTGTGGAACGCCTTCCCAGATGATGTCAAGGCAATAAACAACTATTTTACAGTGGTACCTCGCAAGACAAATGCCTCGCAAGACAAAAAACTCGCAAGACGGAAGGGTTTTTTGTTTTTTGAGCTGCTTCGCAAGACGATTTTCCCTATGGGCTTGCTTCGCAAGACGGAAACGTCTTGCAAGTTTGTTTCCTTTTTCTTAACACCATTAATACAGTTGCGACTTGACTTCGAGGAGCAACTCATAGAACGCGGTGTGGTAGCCTTTTTTGAGGTTTTTAAAGACTTTGGTGATTTTTGAAGCTTTTCCAAAACTTTCCTGACACTGTGCTTCGCAAGACAAAAAAAATCGCAAGACGACAAAACTCACGGAACAAATTAATTTCGTCTTGCGAGGCACCACTTTACTTTTAAAAGACAACTGAAGGTGGCCCTGTCTAGGGAAGTTTTTAATGTCTGATGCTGTATTGTTTTTAATATTCAGTTGGAAGCCGCCCAACTTATTATTATTATTATTATTATTATTATTATTATTATTATTATTGCTCGGATCTTGGCGGATGGAAATACAGAGTGAAAGAAATGCACTAGCATAAGTGTTACGATATAGAAGCAATGCAGCCGCGAGCTGCTGGTAGCTTGAAAGCAAAACATAATGGGAATGTTGGGACTGTCCGTGGGAAACAGAGGGACAGTCAATTCACAGGGCATTGCACCGGAATTAGCTCAGAGTGTAATATGAGCTCTTCCTCTTGTTCCTGTACAGGAAGTGCAGGAAGTGTTTCACTCTCGACTGCTGGAGTTTGAAGAGAGCAGTCATGTTTTTTGTAACGCTGCAAAGACAGAAATAAAGGCATGTAAATACGTTTTCTGTCTATCTCTTTTCCCTGCCGGGGGGGCAAGAAAGAGGGGGGGTGTTCTTCTCACGCTGAGAAGGATCGCCTATCACGACCTCTGCCTGGATCTTGCTGGGAAAGCAGACAAGGAGGTCAACAGGAGACCAAGCCTGGGAGAGTTGCCAGTTTCTACTGATAAAGGCTTGATTTCCGACAATAAGAACATAAGGGCCCTGCTGGATCACACCAATGGCCCATCTAGTCCCGCATCCTATTTTCAGACGTCTGTGGGGAAACCCACAAACAGGATTTGAGCACAAGAGACCTCTCGTCTCCTGTGGTTTCCAGCAACAGGTATTCAGAAGCATGATTGCCTCCATCTGTGGAGGCAGAGTAGACATCCTGGCTAGTAGCCATCAATAGTCCTCTCCTCCTCTAATCCTCTCTTTAAGCCATCCAAGTTTGTGGCCATCACTGCCTCCTGTGGCAGAGAGTTCCATAGTTCCACAGCCAGCAGCTTGTGAGGCATGTTTAGGTCAGGCAGACCTGGATTCAAATGTCTGCTTCCATGAAACACGCCATGAGTGACACACACAGCCTAGACTACCCCACAGTGCTGCTGCAACGATGAAATGGGGAGAAGACCCAGTAATTTTGCCCCACACTCCTGGGAGGGAAAGGTGGGGTGTGAATGCGAGAAATACACAGTAACCAAAAATGAGGCAGCCATTCTTAACCAGATCGTCTTCTTTTTATTCCAGAAGGGAAAAAAGTTTTTGTTCATTATTTACTTTTATTTACATACATATACTTCACATTGGTGTTTTAAAATGCACGTATTCATCACCTTATTCCTGCTTTTAAATTAGCTGTTATTTTGTGTTTTTTTACAATACAAAAAAATACCAAAAAACCAGCAGCCCTAAAATGCGTATTTTTATACCATCCCCACCCCAGCAATGAAATACTTTACAATACTTACTCGTTATTTACATATGAATGCAATAAAGGCTAAATTATACATATGAACAAAACTAAGCTCAGGTCCAAATACAGAAGAATAGTGTTTTTCCCCCCACACCAGAAAAAGAAAGAACTGTAGGGGGAGAAGAAACAGAAAGAAATTCCTAAGAGAAAATTAGTTCAAGAACTCTACAGAAAAGACCTCTTTGTGCACAAATTTCAGAGTAATAGAAATGTAAGGGCTTTTTTCTTTTGCTGTTTCAAGGGCCGACATTATTTGACACACCATGACAAATTTCACTTAATTTCCCCCATCCCGGTTTAAGTGCTGGAGCAGATTCCTGATGAGAAGAGACCAGGCTCAAAAGTGTCAAAAGCATTCTGAATCTGGAAGACGCAAAAAAAAAAAGGGGGGGCAGGTTTTTTTTTCTGGGAAAACAAAGAAAGTTTGTTGGAAGAGTTTTGCAGAGAGGCGGGAGAGTTGAGAGGTTGGTTTTGGGTGGGGGGGGGGGCAACGTGAAGCAGCACAGCTAACCACATCCTGAATTTTAAAATTCGAAGCTGCTAGGAAAAAGGTAGCGACTGGTGCCGCGGTTTATGAGAAGAACAGAAAGACAAAAGCGCCGTCGGCCTTTTGGCCGAAGACGCTTACCTACAGAGCAGCTGCACAAAGGAGGAACCAACCTGCATCTATAAGACACAACCCAGCAAAAGTTATTTCAAGTAGCAGCTGAAAGGGAAGAGGAAGCCGCCAAGACAACTGACCTGAATCCCAACTTCTTCAATAGGTGTTAGAAGCGGGGGGAAGTGAAAGAGAAACTCGCAAGCGGTGGTTTTGGCAATTCAACAAACCACGTTGGTGGTGCCCATTGGGCTTAGATGGCTGTAGGTGGAGCTGGCCTGCGGAAAGGCAGTCTCTTTCTCTCTCTGGATATGTTGCCCTTGCCATCGTGCCCCACTTTTGCCAGCTTCCCAGATGCATTTGGTCAGCTCCTTTGGGGGAAAACCAGGCTCCTGGACTGGGTGGCTCCTCAAGTCCGATCTCGAAGGGCTCTGTTCACAAGCTTTTGCCTGGATGAGGCCTGGAGGGACTTGTCTTCTCAAGGAACAGCAGGCAAGGCCAATGTGGTGCTCTCCAAAGGTTGCTGGGAGCACAATTCCTGCCCATTGGCCATGATAGCCTGAGATGATGGGAGTTGCAATCTCACCTCTGGAGAGCGCTACATTGGCGACTGCTGTCCCAGGGGAGATTTCAATACCCACAGCGTCTTTCAGGGCCTCATGCACAGCCAAGTTTTTCACTCAACTGCTGCACTGCAACAAGTCGCTTCTGCTCCTGTTCCACACTGGGGAAGCCTGCCTTGCAGGGCGGGCAGAGTTATTTCCCACACGGCTATGGTAGACAGACTTGTTTGGGTCTCCATCCTTCCCAGCCCTGAATTACAAAAGCTCTTCCTCCCCAAATTTTGGGTTTCCCATTAGGAAAGCTGAGCTGGGTCACACACAGGCTTGAGTCTCCAGACACTTGGGGGGGGGAGAGACAAATGAGTCACTGGTTTGACAAACCAGCACAACTGGGTGCTTTTTGCCAGGTCGCCTCGGAGCAGCTGTCAAACAATACCAGACAAGGTCCACATGCTTCTAGCGAGACGCGGCGCTGCAACGTGCTGGCTGTGGACCTGGGGCTCCAATCCTCACCCAGAGATCTGTGCATAATACAAGGGTTCCCCGATAGCAGGGGCTCAGCCTGCAGGCTATTTTTGCTGTGTGCGTGAATATGATATCACCCTAAGAGTAACAAGGAGTCGCTGCTACTAGGATGGTTTGCAGCGGGCTTTGGTTTACAGCTATTACGAGTGAGGAAATCAATTCTGTGTCGGCGCCCTCTTAATGTTTAGCTAGGGCAGCCATCGCCACCCTGGGTCCTGCCAGATGTTTGGGGCTACATCTGGCTGGCAGCCGGTCAGGCAAGCCGGACCTATGACAATGGGAAAGAGTCCAGAAATTTGGGGAGGGGGTTTGAGATAGAGATTGGAGGTCAGCCAGTTAGGGTCCGAGTGCTCCTCCTTTCTGAAACACATTCTCAAAAACCCTGTAAGGTGGCACAGAATTGCAGGTTGGGGGGGGGGGGGGATATATATATATGTCTAAGACCACTTACTGAGTTCCTGGAAAAGGTTGGATTCCTGGTTCACAGCTCAGCTTCTTTGCTCCAACGCTACACTCATAGCCAAGGTCTCAGCCTTCATTTTATAGATATACAGATACTGTGTATATATAAATCCCATTTCCGACAGTAATTCTAAAAGCGCACTGGGAACCAAGTGAATATATTCTCACACATCGGCGGTCTCCGTGGGGGAATTTCTTTCCTCCTTAATACAGTGTGCATGGTAACTAGAAGGCAGCAGATACCTGTCAAGGGGTGCTTTCACAGCCTGTCATTCTTCAAGCATTTGCAATTCGCCACAGTTAGGTTACATTATTCATGGATAAGATCCAGAAGGGGAGGGAAGAGAATCTCAGGCACCAGGCAGTCAAGAGACAGCCGGGGCTTTGGCATCTGTGACACAGAACATTTGTGGCCTGACAGCTCCAAAGGACACGCAAGCCGCATCGCCAGAGATACTCGTCTGCCTTTGTGTACAAATCACAGGTCCAAACGGAACACCTTCTTGGATGGCAGCAGGCTCCCAGGTGCTCACCAGAGGAGATGAATGACCGAGGAACTGTTTGAGAACAGAAACAATTATATATATATCCCAGGTATTAAAGAGTGCCCCCCTACAGAGATCTCAATTCCAGCTGCCTCCAGAACTTCAAAAGCCGCAAAATTCAGATTCTGAAATAATGGCTTGAAAGGCGAATCTCTGTAAAGATCCCTAACTCCTCCGCTTCCCAGGGGAAACAACCCTCCATTGAAAAGCAGAATTTAGCTGGCACAAAACACCAGAATCAGCTGGGGGAGTTGTACAAGGCCTGCTCATTTCAAGGTGTTCCCGCACAACTTCCATCGACTTCAGGTTGGTCTGTCGGCGCAGGTGGGTAGTCCATGGAAAATGGGGGTCGCGAAGGCCTTCTCTGACACAAGAGGTTATTCCTTAAATCAACTTGTATGCCGTTTATGGAACTAAGACCCGAAGTTCTTCAAACAGATCTCCTCCCCGAAACATGCACACACTTTATTTTTTTGGCAAATAATTTTACTTTCATATTTTGGGAGCATTGCAGTCCAGTGGTTGGATTAACTCTGCAGGCTTTCCGTGATTTTCGTGGTGCAGTTCTTTTTGGAGATTGGGATTCCCAGTTCTGCTTGAGCGATGGTGATGGGAGAGAACTTTGTTAGCGCCACTCCCCTAACTCCTCAGTGTCTCAACGGAAGCGACACTGGTAGTATAATACTGGAGCAAGCTGAATGGGAACAAGTCCTCCACTCCCAGATCTTCAGATCTGTGATCCTAACTGGAAGGTCCAGGAGACGGGTGCTTAGCAGGAAGCGGGCAAGGGATCTTGGTTCATCCCGGACTCTTGTCAACGCCTTTGCCATGGCAGATTCAGGCTCTTTTCTACCGCACACAAAACCCACACAGCCTCCCCAAGGCGGCACGCTCCTTAATGCTGCAAAAATGGACTTCGAGAGGTAATTTGCTGCCTTCCACTTCTCCCCAAGGACAAGTCAATTCAAGTGCAGCTTCAACAAAGCAAATTGGGGAGGGGCAGGGAGAGATATGCTATTTTAATTGTACGTTTGTTCCAGTTCTGTAGGGTTCAAGAAGTACAGGTTCATTAATATGCACAATGACAACATTTCTGGCCAGGCAGTCCAGAACAAGAAAGCTTTGGTCGCTCACCGTTTGTTCATTGCGAGATGCAAATGAGCGGCTAATTCCAGTCGCGCAATGCACATGCATGCACCTCCAAGGAGTCTAGATCGTTGCCTCTCTCATCTCCACTCCCTCCCCATCCCCATGAGTCCGCTCAAAATACAGCTGTAATACATTACTGCGTTCAAGAGAGGAAAAGGGGGTAGATTGGGGAAAGGGATGCAGTTACTCCAGGTGTAACTATAGGAGCTGCAACATGCGACACTGCTAAAAAAATATCGCATTTATGTTTCAAGCTACTGTCCCCCACCTGGATGCTGGGAGCACAAGCCCCAGATCTGTGCAGGGGAAGAACTTGCCAGAAAAATGCTATTGGGGGTGGCAGACGCACTTAAGGGCCAAACATAGCTGCCTCCTCCTAGGCTACAGCAGCCTTGATCCAGCAGTGTGTTGTGCCCAGATGAGAG
The DNA here is from genome assembly GCF_964188315.1 of Podarcis muralis. Taxonomy (NCBI): domain Eukaryota; kingdom Metazoa; phylum Chordata; class Lepidosauria; order Squamata; family Lacertidae; genus Podarcis; species Podarcis muralis. The sequence goes on from NC_135663.1 coordinate 5,164,063, forward strand.
GGTGGCACAGGGGTTTCTCCAGTAAGTGTGGCATCAGGGGCAGCTCCCAGCCGCTGGAGTGGAAGCAATGCTACAGTGACGGGAGCCTTTGCTGCTTTCTGCATGCATTTAGGCAACGGGAACGCTCTCCATCGGCGGCAAAAGTGCAATTGCATCGCGACTCTTGCTATGGCTAATGGACTGGCTCCCACGACCCCCTTGCGTGGGCTGGGATGGCATGCACCGCCAAGCAGCCGCCAGCGGTTCCATTGTAAGTGGGACACAATTTGGGCAAAATGGGATGGTGCACTGACTATCCCTGCCCTGTTTTGGAAGCCTGGTTGCTCCCTTCTGAACACACATGCGAGTGATTTTCAGAGGGAACGCAATAGGTGTTAAGAGCAAGTGAAAACCTGAGTTATAGCAACTTCGAACACATGCCGACTCTGCAATGCCCGCTCGATTTGGAGAGAGTGCCAAAGCCAACACTTCTTGCTTCTCAAGGCTCCTGCTTCTCTGGCTGCCAAGCTAATAAAACCCCAGGTTTCTGCTGGTTTCTGTCTGGAACATACAACGGGCAACCTGGTTAACTGCCCAGGATTTATCAAGGCCAGAGCAATGTAAGTGGCTCTCAATCTGCAATGGCAGTCCAGCCCCTGGGCCAACCGAGAAGCCGCACCTCGACTTCTTGAGAAGGCACTCAAAGGGTGCCACCAAGTGCCACACTCCGGTCTCCCAGCCTCTCCTTGGGGCACCTTACGTCAACCTGGCACCCTCCAGCTCAGTGGTTCTCAACCTTGGGCCCCCGGATGTTTTTGGCCTACAACTCCCATGATCCCTAGCTCGCAGGACCAGTGGTCAGGGATGCTGGGAGTTGTAGGCCAAAAGCATCTGGGTACCCAAGATTGAGAAAGGTGCTCCAGATGCTTACTACAACTCCCATCAGCCCCAGTCAGCACAGCGTGATGAGAGTTGTAGTCCCAAACATCTGGAGGGCACCAGGTTGGCTAAGGGATGCTTCAGAGTTAATTCAGACCCTACCCTTGCCTTTGCAGGAGTACACTTGCCCGGTGTGCAGGATTATTGATAGGTATTGGGGAGGAGCGAGCAATGTAAGCTGTTCAAACAGAAGGGACCACTCTTCAGAGCACATCCACTGTAATGCAGAAAGTGGTTTTCCCCACGTTTGTTCTCAAGTGAGGTAAAATAAAAAGGGGCGTGGGAGAGGGGTGGCGCCCAAAAGAGGGAACATCTGCCTTGAATGGAAGCAGATGCACGATGCAAAATGACAATAAATAGGAAGCATTCCAGCCCCCCACCCCGGCCCCCCGACAACCACCACGGCTCCATCAGCCTGAAACAGGTTAGCGTCCTTATGCTCTGCGCCCGTTAACTGGGCACAGCGGGGAAAAGGCCACGGATTGCCCAGGGTAACTGAGGAATGTAGTTACGCAAGAGGCCAGCTATGCTAATTCCCCTTTGCTGCCTTGGTTCTATTTAAAACCTTGGGAACACTTGCACACAGATCTGCCACATAGATCCACGTGAAAAACATTAATCTTCCCAGAAAAGGGAGGTGTTGTTTTTTTTCCTGGCAATGTGCTGCAGTGCGTAGCACCCAGCCACACTCAACAACATCCCTCGATTTAATACAGTCAGGTGGATGAAAATAAAGCGGCAAACATAACCCCAGCCCCAATGAAGGTATTGTATTTGGAACAGAGCTCTAAATAAGAGAGAAATAAATAGAATTTTTTTTACAACACTGGGTTCCTGGAGGAAATTGAGTTAGCTTCTCCTTAAATCCTGGGGGTTTAACTGCCGAGGGCAGAAAATTATCTGTAAGCGCTGCAGCTTTTCTTGTACGACCAGGGAAGGGGTGTGGGGAAGAGAATCAAATACCACAAAGCGCTTTCCACATACAAAAAGCCGAGTGTTCTTTGTCTTCCCGTGGCTTTTCCCTACTGCCAACCTTCAGTGGTAGAGGCGGACGGATAATGGATTCGCAACCAACGGCCTTTAGCTGGATAGGGGAGGGAGATGCAAAAACGTGGGAGCCAGGCAGGCACGACGGGATTGGCAAATCTAAGACGGAGTGGATGTCAAAACAAGGCCAACTAAGACAACGCCAGCAGGAAGGGCTGGATGCTCCCCAGAAACATTCGAGGTGTCCTTTGCAACACAAACCTTGCAAAAAAAACCACACCTCTGTCCTCCTCCTCCCAGGTAATCCCTTGTGTTTAAAACCCTAAAGAGGCAGTTCAGATGTCCATGCATCAAATACAGGTCCCGGGCTGGGCTGGAGGCTGCTGTTTGCGACTTCGTACCGCTCCCGACTTCTCTTTGTAGGCAATAGGCATTTGTTGTGAAATGTCCACCAACGCACTAGCTACTGCAAGACCTGGAAGGAGAAGGGAGAGAGCAGGGAGTTACAGGCAGAACGGAGAACAGGGGAGCCCAGCCAGCATCACCACACCCATCCATCGTAGACTGGCCAGAGACCCAGGGAGGTTTCTGCTCCCTCGCCAGATTCCTTGCACCCACCTCTGACGCAACTGGTCTCCACACTCAGTGAAAGGTGGACCAACCCTTGGCCAGGATTCAGAAGATGGGGTGGAAGATGGCAACGCTAGCTTCCAGAGAGAACCCAAAGCTTACAGACAACTCTTAAGGCAGGGTGACTCTGCCCTTGCAAAGTTTAATAATAATAATAATAATAATAATAATAATAATAATAATAATAATTTATTATTTATACCCCGCCCATCTGGCTGAGTTTCCCCAGCCACTCTGAGCTGCTCCCAATCGAGTGTTAAAAACAATACAGTATTAAATATTAAAAAATTCCCTAAACAGGGCTGCCTTCAAATGTCTTTTAAAAATAGGATAGCTGCTTATTTCCTTGACATCTGACGGGAGGGCGTTCCATAGGGTGGGCGCCACTACCGAGAAGGCCCTCTATCTGTTTCCCTGTAACCTCACTTCTCGCAATGAGGGAACCACCAGAAGGCCCTCGGCGCTGGACCTCAGTGTCCGGGCAGAATGATGGCTGTGGAGACGCTCCTTCAGATATACTGGACTGAGGCCGTTTAGGGCTTTAAAGGTCAGCACCAACACTTTGAATTGTGCTCGGAAACGTACTGGGAGCCAATGCAGATCTCTCAGGACCGGTGTTATGTGGTCCCGGTGGCCACTCCCAGTCACCAGTCTAGCTGCCACATTCTGGATTAGTTGTAGTTTCCGAGTCACCTTCAAAGGTAGCCCCACGTAGAGCGCATTGCAGTAGTCCAAGCGGGAGATAACCAGAGCATGCACCACTCTGGCAAGGCAGTCCGCAGACAGTTAAGACTTCCCCTGCATGCATAGACAGGCTTCGGTGAAAAGACAAGACTAATTGCGTTTCCAACGGTTTCTGCGTATGCTGTTGAGGGAAGTGAGGTGCAGATGGGGCTTGTCAACCTGGGAAGATAGCCCATCTAGGAGAAGGAAAACTCTTATCCTAAATCTCCCATTTCCTTGCAGGATATCTTCGGGAGAAGAAAAGGCTAAGGGGTAAAGCCTACACAAATCCAGAGTGGATATGCTAAGATGGTTGGATGGTGCCTTGTACGCCTCCTTTCAACAACTCCTACAGCCAAGTTGGTGCAAAACGCATTGAACTGCTTTCCTTTGGACCAAGGCTGAGAGGAGAGCCTTGTGGTCTGGGCAGCCCCAAACCTCCACAAACACTGCCCAGGCTTGCGCCCTAGGGAGGTCTCTTTGGTTACTTCTAATGATGCGGTTTGACTTCTACGGAAGTGAACTCCATTGTCTTTCGAGACAGACGGGTGCCAACAACAAGCACACTCAACAGGACAGGAAGCAGGAAATGAGTGCCTCTATACCAACAGCAGCACTTGCTTCCATGCGCCGGGGCGTACAACATGTCAGTTATATGCCTTTAGCAGATGCAGTTATACTAGGCGTACACGGGCGTGCAAATCGGCACAAGCAGCCGTCCACGTGGAGGTGCTCTGAAAGGAATGAGTTGCATTTAAAGTTGCATTTAAAGTGCATTTAAAGAAAAGCGAAAAAGGGTCGGGTGGACTTAGACATCGAATGGCTGTAGGAAGAGGTTACTGGACGACTATGTTACTGGACGACAACTTCCAGCATACTTCAAAAAAACAGAAGGGCACCGTGCTGTGGAAGGACGGTGGTTGCTTACCTGATTGCCCTGGTGGAGGGATACCTCCCAGGCCTCGTGGCAACCTCACAAATACCGAAAGAACAGCAGCTTTGTTGCCAAAACAGGGCTCCAACGCTATGGGTTTGGGGACAGTCTGCGGGGGAGAAAAGAGAGCATAATTTACTTCATGCCAGTTTCACCTGATTTTGCCAGCTTAGGAGCTGACCTCTAATCTTCAACCAAACCGCAATCCAATCTGCAGCCACAAACTCCACGATATGCTATACCTGGACAGAACCAACGCAAGGGGCCATAAGAAGTGCTCACAGAATGGAACAGAGGCAGCATCCCTTTTTTTATTTTTAAAGTCAAGGGAAAGCAATCAGCAGCTGTGTTTTCTTGCATCTGATTTATTTATCTTTGCTCAGCTTACTTTAAGCGATCTCTCCGTGGTTAAATACAGGTTTGTGTGCACACATTCCCAGAATCAATTCAGCCAATACTTTTTAGCAGGCACAGCAGAAGCCAAGGTTCATCCGTGCCTTTGCATAACCGGGGAGGAGGGCGACGGCAGGGTGCAGAAGGAAGAGGAATACCGAAAAAGAGCATCTGAATTACAGGCTCTGGGAGTTGGAGCAGAACGAACGCTTGGAGGGTGACAAGTTCCCCATCCTCAGGTACAAGGCAACTCCTGGGAGCACAGGAAGGTGCCTCATACAGAGTCAGACCATTGGGTCTGCCTAGCTAAGTATTACCTACACTGGCTGGCAGCAGCTCCCCAGGGTTTCCCAAAAATCACAGACACGGGTGGCATTCCTGAGTATGAAATTCATTTTTCTCTCTCAAGCTCATGCCGCAAACCTCTAGCCCTCTGCTATGTCACGCTGGTTTCTTCTGTGCCGCTCCTGAAACATGTCTAACATGCACTTAGCAGGGCTCCAAGACCCTGTGGTCGAAAATAAACCGGAAAGTGTTTCCATCTATATTTCACTTTGATAGATCAGCAGCTCATTTTAATGGGGCATGTAATTAAATCGAAAAGGTACTAAGGAACTGTATTTCAACATCTATTAAAAGTAGCAGAGTGTTCTCAACGGCAAAGTAGCTGGGAACAAGGCACGGAAACTTGGGTCTTTGTGCGAGCAAACTATCAGAGAAGCAATTACAAAAGGAAAGGAAAGGAAAACACTGTTCTGCTTAGCGGCTGGTACGTTTTGTTGCTTATAAAGTTTCAGCTTCAAGCAAATTCTTTTTATGACGTCCTAAACGGAGCAATTATTGCCTTTTTCATTAGGTGAGGCATTATAATGCAGTACTTATGAGCCAAACAGAAACTATAGATGTTAAAAGAAAGGGAGAAGGAACCAAAGTCACCATTAAGTTAACAAATGCCTAACAAGGCAGTGACAGAGAGAAAAACCAAAATTAGTGCCTTTACGCATCTCTAGTATTAAACGGATAACAAACACACTGATGGATTAGTCCCTGCAAAGCATTTCGCTGTCTACCACAGGGAGGCTGATATTTACAGCAGCCTGTGCCCTGGAATCTCCACTCCCTATAGAGTTGCTAAAGTTCAAAATAATTCTTTTCTTACAAAAGCAGTGGAGAACAAACTTGCACCATATATTCTGCCGGAACTCAATTACTAGAACTAATGGGCATGCAGTGCCAGGCAACTCCAAGTAATACATTGCCCATGGTGGCATCCAGCATGGAGAGAGAAATAGACAGAAAGAAGAGGAAAGAGAAAGAGGAGACGAGTATATATAAATAGTGTAGAAGAGGAAGGATGGGGAATTGGAATCTGGCAAGCAGACTGGATCTTTGCCTCCCCTACAGGCCAACTTTAACAGGTGGGCAGGCCCCCTAGCTGCCAATCACCCAATATCACAATGGTGTCAAGTAACCAGTTTTCCTTTGAAATCAAACCACCAGCTGATTGGCAGAGCCTGCTAGCTCCACTTTCAGTAGAGCACCACATGTTTACCTGCCCTACCTGTAGCGCAGGTGGGTATGGCTTGGCTGAAAGGGTCTCACAGACCAAATGGGAGCAGAGCAGGCATTCCACACCACGGTTTAGATTAGTGTTCTTCCACCTTGGTTCTTCCGATGATGATGGACTACAACTCCCATCATCCCCAGCCAACTTAGCCAATGGTCATGGACAATGGAAGTTGTAGTCCAACAGCATCTGAGGAGCTAAGGCTGAAGGACACTGGTTTCAGGAAAAGGAGAGAAAGCCAATGGTCCAGCTGTTCAAGCAAGCAACTTATAGGATGTGCAGGTCCGTGATCTTCATTAACATTTTAATTGATATTAAGCCAGGACAGAGTTACGATAGCGTGTTTATTTTTTAGGCTACTTTGGTTTAGGTGCATTCCTTGTAGTAGAGAACGAAGACGGAAATACTTAAGGGCAAGCCTTTCCTACTAAAAGAACAAGCAACCCCCACTGCATCCCTAATCCCCAGGTAATTTATGAACCCCTGTTTCTGCAAAGGAAATGAGAAATGCACTACATTCACTCAGAGGGCTTGGGACCTGTTTGCAGGTTTCCCATAGGCATCTGGTTGGCCACTGTGGGAACAGGATGCTGGACTAGGTGGGCCATTGGCCTGATCCACCAGGCTCTCCTTAGGCTCTCGTTTTCTTAATGTGCATCTCATCAGGTGAGTCACAACTGAAGGGGAACTCCATGGAGTTCATCTTCCCATGCCCAACCTGCAGGTACCTACTCTTCTCAACGGAATGGCTAACGCCGCAGAGCTGAAGAAGGCCTCCCGCTTCCGGACCCAAGAGGCTGTTAGTGTGGTCCAAGAGCCTTTGCTCCAACTCCCTCTCCCAGGAACAGGAAGCCTAGCTAGATAGCCCAGCTCCCACAGTGACAGAACAGGTTTCTTGGATCTCTGCCCAGACCAAGCTTCCTACTAAACTTAGGTGGCCTGTCTGACACTCCCCCGCCCCCTTCTTTGGGGTGTCATTTCGCAAGATGCCGTGGAAGTGTGCTGAGAGACCTCGGGGGGAACTTTCCGTTCTGCCCCATTACTTTTCTTCACATAAATTCACCAAGTCGCAAGGTCTAGGGATTGATAAACACATTCTTTATAAAAATAGACGTCAACAACAAAAAACAGATTCCCCATACTTGTTCTGAGAGCGATAATCAGTCCTAATTAAGTATTGCGAAACACCAGATGAATAAGTGAATTGGGTTATCCTTTTTCAAATCCAATTAATGGTGATAGGCAGGGCCAAACACTTAAAAAAATAAAAATACAGAATGACCACTGAACATGAACCCAGGGGAAAAAATCCTCCACACACTTCTTCTCCAACCATGTCCATTAAATCCCCCCATGCAGTAATAATAATAATAATAATAATAATAATAATAATAATAATAATAATAATAATTTATTATTTATACCCCCAGTCACTCTGGGCAGCTTCCAACAAAATATTAAAATACAATAGTCCGTCAAACATTAAAAGCTTCCCTAAACAGGGATGCCTTCAGATGTCTTCTAAAAGTTGGGTAGTTGTTGGTCTCTTTGACATCTGGTGGGAGGGCGTTCCACAGGGCGGGTGCCACTACCAGGGAGGCCTTCTGCCTGGTTCCCTGTAACCTGGCTTCTCACAGCAAGGGAACCTCGGCGCGGGACCTCAGTTTCCGGGCAGAACAATGTTGCACAGTAAACTTAAGGGCACAAGAGGATCCCTGCTGGATAGGACCAAAGGTCCACCTAGTCCAGAATCCTGCTTTCTACCATGATGCCCATCCAGATGCCTCCAAGAAGCCCACAAGTATGTTTTGAAGGCAATGGCCCTTTCCTGCTGTTGCCTCCTCTAGCACCTGCTATTCAGGTATGGGGATTCCCTTCAACCACCATGGCCCATAGCAATGGATAGTCCTCTCTTCCTCCATGAATCAGTCAAGGCCCCTTTGAAAGCCATCCAGCCTAGTGGCTGGGGATGGGGTGGGTCAAGGGGCTCCCATTCCCTCCTCTTCCTCCTCCTCCCATGGAAGGTGTGCAGAGGAGGGCGACCAAGATGATTAAGGGTTTGGAAACCAGGCATTATTAGGAACGGCTGAGGGAGTTGGGAATGTTTAGCCTGGAAAAGAAGAGACTGAGAGGAGATAGGATGGCCAGCTTCAAATATCTCATGGGCTGTCACATGGAAGAGCGAGCAAGATTGCTTTCTTCTGCTACAGAGGATAGGACTCAAACAAATGGCTTCAAGTTACAAGGAAGGAGAATCTGACTAAACGTCAGGAAGAACTTTCTGGTAGTAAGTGTCAGTAGTTCAGCCTGCACTTGAGTAGGACCCTGGTAGAGACACATGACTGACTGGCATGTTCTCTCCCTCCTGGTCGATCATTTGGGAGCTTCAAAAGCGTTCTTCAGCCCGAACATCACAGCGACCGATGCCAACAGACATCGGCACACTTAGGGATCCACAGAGTCTTCGCAGCTTGCGTAACAGAACCTCAGCAACTCAGCATTTTGGCTAATCTACTTTATTTACATATAAACACACACGGAGCACTGCAACATGGCTCCCTCTCTCTCTAGCATCAGACAGCAAAAAGAGAAAGAACAAAGGACAATAGTCCCACTTCATGGAACACAGGAACACAGGAACACAAACATCCTGTCTCTGTCACTTCCCACTCTGTGGGATATATCGTCATGTGAAAGACAACAATCTTATGACTGCAATCATGGATGTTACATGGATGTAACATTGCAGCTGTTTGACCGTGGAGTGGTTTTTAAGCAGAGGTTGAATGGCCATTTGTTAATGGATGCTTTAGTTGAGATTCCTGTATTGCAGGGAGTTGGACTAGATGATCTTTGGGGGTACCTTCCAACTCTACAATTCTATGATTCTATGATAATCACTGTTACACATTTTCTCCTTGCATTTTGTGGTAGCTGTTTCACCACGAGCCAGCTACAAACATGTCAGGAGGAGGAGTGGGATCATTTCAGCAAAGCGCTCATAGTGCTTTGTGCCTCCAAAGCGCCATCACAGCCCTGCCCCACTTGTGAGTGCAGAAAATGCATGAGCTGAAGTCCCCGCCCCACCCTTTGAAACCCTACGAGCAGAATCACCCAGAGGTCATCACAGCCACCGCTCTGCCGCACCCACCAGGAAAAGTTGGTCCCAGGTTTGCAAAAACTGTCTAACTCCATGCCTTGCTAAGCTAGCTAGAAATAATTCATTAAACAACAAAGGTTTGTTTCCTCCTGCCGCTCCTGTATCTAAGGAGCCTTTTTAGAATAAAGTGAAATTTTAGCGGAGCTAATCCGTTTTGCACACCTCAGCTGCCCGCATAATCTCCAGCTCTTTGTGGTGGGCAACAGCGTCCCCCTGCCAGGTGTTCAAAGGGCAGCGTGTTCCTTTCCATGAATTAAAAAGCAAGGTGATGTCAGCAGAGGCACCAAGTGGAACACAGAAGCCGAGAACAGTTTGCCTCCTTTTGCTCCGATGTCCCTGCACATTAGAATCTGCTCAAAACCTGCCCAACAACACGGCTTGCATCAAGTGAACTGGTAGCCTTAGAAGCATGTTTTTAAAACGCTGCAGAGGAAGGGGTGCTTTTGTTTATTAAAGGGGAGGACTCATAAGTTCAGAAGGCTATTCTCCCCCCAGTCTGAAGTGCTTCATCAGAGGTGAGCCCCAGACACATCCAAATTTGAGCCTTGGCTCATACTGCCTTGAAGCAGGATCTGGTCACCGCCATCCCTTCTGTCTACCAGCTAGATCTCCGCCCCCCCCCCAAAAAATTTACAGCTTAGCAGCAAGGTTTCCAGTCCCCTCTGTTTCCCCCTCCCTTCCCTCAGGATGTAGGAACCCTGGAGAAGTAGATTTGCCAGAGCTTCCATTACCAGGGATGCGACCATTGCAGCATGCTAGGCACTGGAAAGATGGAAAGAAGGAGGGAGAGGAAGGGAAGAAGAGGAGGAGAAACTGTAGAGAGACACCCTGCTGCCACAAGTTTGGAGATGGCAAAGGAGTCCAGGGGATCTCCAGAGATGGGGAGATTGCATCATCAACTCATCTTTTGAAAACCCTTGCAAAATCCTTGAGACAGCACTCCCCTCCTCCCGAAGCATTCACAAAGGAAGATTACAAAAAGCAGAAATCAAGGCGAATCTAATTCACCCAAATCATAATGCTGCCCCAAACCAAACACTGAAAACTCGGAGGTGGTGTGATTCTGCGAACGACACACTGGACGTGATGCATGTGCAAAAAACACAGGAATCTGAATGATAGCCGTTTGGGGGGAAAGCCACAATCCCCAGATAGTCAGTACCTTTATTAAGGGTGACCTGACCAAGGGATATTACACTCCCAGCCTCCCTCTTCAGGGGCAACAATACAAGCACTGCTGTATCTTCCTTTATGGGGTGGGGGGTTGAGAAGATCTGCTTGAGGGAAAGTAGAATTTTTAATAGAATGAAGAGAAAAGGGGAAAAGGTTTAATTAGCCCAAAACCATTCCTCTGGTATGGTATGTTCTCTTGTGTGTGTTTGGGGTTTTTTAACAGTCACGTCTAGTTTTGCTCCATCGAGATCAACACAGGAGAAGGAGCAAAAGTGAGAGAAGGAACATTAGCCGCTGAGGCTGCGCCCAGCAAAATTAATGAGAAGAAGAGGAGAGCTGATGAAGGCAGAGACCAGCTGAAAGAAAGGACCTGAACTGGCTGGTGGGCAGGGACAGAAAGCCAGTACAGGACAGAGAAGAGGTGGGATTTGGTGGGGTGGGGGAGAGAGTTTGGCAGGGACCCACAACGGTGTGTTCATAGGGGGAAATCAAGCTCTTCTGACTCTGCTTGGATTACTTGGAGCAATCTGCTACCCACACGCCCTGAGGCCATGGACCTCACTGGCTTTGCTAAAAGCGCATGGTGCTCAGATACAGACATTGGGAGGGTCTTGTTTTACAGCAGTGGGTCATACTGCCAGGTGAGCTCCTGGTTATACCCAGCTCCAAGATTACATGAGGACCTATGCACTACTAGATAGATTGTGCCGGAAATATGGTTTTATTTCCTCAGTACAGAATGTTAAATTGCCAAGCAGCTTACAAGCTTTGCTAATCTTAGATCATTCACACCTGCCGATTATAAAAGCTACTTCAAAGCAATATTCTTCTCGGAATAAGTGGATGAAGAAAGCTCAGCTCTAAATCTGATTCGGAGCAACTCTGCCAAAAAGAGAGAGCTGTATTTCACAGGTATCTAATGACAAAACAAGCCGATAAGCCTTAGAGGGTCAACTTGCCACACTGGCCCTTGTGAAGCAAAGGGCTACCAGATGCAAAACCAAAATGGCTGCCCACCGGCTAGCTGGAATATAAAAGAGGGAGGGGTGGTTGGGAAGGGGGGGAACCACTCCTTTAGGCTGCTAGTCACGCGTTGGCTTAGAAAGACGTCATTCCTACTGGGTAAATCGCTCTCTCTTTTCCTTCTTATGCACTGCAGGAAATATACTAATTGAGACTACTGTTCCAAAATGAGTCCAGCTGCAAGACGTTCGCCTAGGATGCAATTAGCTTAATCTGACCTGCCAGTTGGCCAGGCACAAAAGGAAAGTGAGAGACCCTTGCTGACTAAAATGACCCCTTTCCTACTATTTATTTGGCCGCTAGTAAGTTAAGCAGTCGAGGGCCAATTCGCACGTGGCGTTTGCCTGCACAGCCACCATCTCCATGCAGAAAAAGCTCTGGGGTGCTCCGAGCTCCGGTTCCCCACAGGATCCAGCCCTGCCAGAACAACTGGGTGGCAAGGAGCAAGGAGCAATCTGGGGGTAGGAGGCCTGCTGAGAAGAACTGGCAACACTGGGGAGGAACCAGGCTCCTTTCCTCCCAATCTGTTACTCCAGAGGCAGGGTGGGGATGCTGCCCCAAATATCTGAGGGCCACAATTCCCACCAGCCGCAGCAATAGGCCACAGAGCTGCTAAAGGAGCAGGTGGGGAGTGGGTGGCTCCCTTGGCCACTTGTCCAGAAGGGATGCATCCCAGAGATTCTTCCCTTTGGCCTGAAGGGGGTGGAGCAGATCCTCTTCCTTGACTGCTGTTCTTGCAATGCAGCAAATAAGGCTCTGGTCTCCCCTCTGCCTCACAGTGCCCACTGGGGCACACCTTTGCACATTGGCATAAAAGGACCGTGTAAAAATTAGCCAGGAACGTGCTTGTGGAAGCTGCTCCTCTCCTTGCAATTCCCAAGAGCGTGAAATTGGGGTAGGATACAAATCTGCCTAATTTCCAAACCAAGTGGTGCCCGTGACCATTTGTACAATATTCACATAACGCAGCCCATGTGGGTGTGTCCATCCCTACACACCGATAACTGGGAATTAAAACTGTTGTGCGGGCACAGTCCAAGAGTTTCTGGCACCTGAGCCAGACAACCCAAATGGCCAATCCTTCTCCCCACCTCCCTGAAATAGGGTCAGGGTCCCGACTAAACCACATTAGCAATTTGCACCTGACCTACACCATCCAGGGATTATACTCAGAGGTGTTACATGAGCACTTGCACACCTGAGTGTCTTCTGCTTACAAAATAAGCAGAGCAAGAAAAAGGAAGTGGGAGGGGGCAGCTTGCAGAGAGACAAATTAGGTCCCTTTTTGTTTCCCGTGCTGAGAAGCGACTGGCGAACCACCCCCGCGCCCCCTGCAGTCATGCCACTTCCGTTTAAGTCACAGATTCTACACTCTCACACATGCATACACAAAAGTTAAGAGGGTTTCGATAGCTTGTACATCCATGAACTCCCTAACCCTGCTCCGCATTCAGAACAAGGGCTGTCTGTTCCCATATTGATGGCGAACATATGCCAAGTTCTCACGGCTCCCCAGCTGGGGGAGAAAAGGGCGCAGACGAAAAAGTGGCAGCTTGTCAAATCGTCTCCCAGGAGGAGCTGGAGGAGCAAGGCGGCAGAAGCAGGAGGGGCGAGAGGAAGCAAAGAGGGAGGGTGGAGGACGGCTGCGGAAGGAGATCCCTGGCCCAACTAGCTGCCGGAGAATCTGGTGAGCCACTGCCAGAGAATATTCCCAGCCCTACCAGGAGCTGCCAGGGACTGAACATGGGGTGCTTGCAGTGATATGTGGTCCAGGCCTGGTTTAAGGGCCAGAGCACAATGGCGCCTTCACCTGGCAGTACATTGTGGGTGAGGCTTGCCTGACACCCGGCATCTTGCCTTACCTTCTCCAGCTGCCTCCTTCCTCCCTGCGCCGGGCACTGCAGCAGCGGTTTGGCTTCACCATAGTGCCTCACAGGGGACCAGGGCCAATTTCCCTCCCTCTGTGCTGGGTGCTGGTTCTGGGGAGAGCCAACAGAGGCAATTTGGCTTCACCCCGGTGCCACGCAGGGCCAAAGCCAAATGATGCTCCTTCCCTTTCAACATTGCAATGTGTCACTATATCACGATGTTTAGCTGGTGATGCATCAGGATGTTAAAAAGCTGGCATCGCCCAGCCCTAGAAGGCAGAGCATTCGCTCTACCAACTGAGCCAAAGCCCTTCCCCACGCTTAACTGGCTGCACCTCAGAAAGTCCACTCTCCTTGCCTCTGCTACGATGCCCCCCTACAAATCAGGCAGGGAAGTCACTGGTTCACAACCCAGAGGGCAGTGGATACTATCCCACAGCAGAGACACTGGAACTGGGAACAAGGCTATGTTAGAATTCCTGCTCCATGGTTGCAGTCATGGGATTGTTGTCTTTCACATGACGGTGTATGTTTTGACTCCACAGAGTGGGAAGTGACGGAGACATGATGTTTGTGTTACTGTGTTCCGTGAAGTGGGACTATTGTCCTTTGTTCTTTTTCTCTTCGCTGTCTGATGCGAGAGAGAAAGGGAGCCATGTTGCAGTGCTCCATGTGTATTTATATGTAAATAAAGTAGATTAGCCAAAATGCTGAGTTGCTGAGGTCTGTCACACGCATGGCGCACAAACCCTGCGGATCCCTAAGTGTGCCGGTGTTGGTTGGTATCAGTTGCTGTGATGTTCGGGCAGAAGAAAGCTTTTGAAGCTCCCAAACGATCGACCAGGAGGGGGAGAACATGCCAATCGGCTATGTGTCTCTGCCAGAGTCCTACTTGAGTGTAGGCCAAACTCCTGACAGGCTATGCTTCCCTCAAAGCGGGGGGGGGGGGTGTCTGTTGGAGAGGGGGGTGTCAATTGGAAGAGCCATCTCACCACCACTCATTCCTAAGGTGGTATTTCCACTTTCTCCACCTATCCCTCTGCCTTTCCAATGAGGTAGGGAGTGGCCCCCCAGCAGCTTGGACTGGTTGCAGCACTGTGAACCCATCCATGAAGAGGATGTGCATGAGCAGAATTATGTTCCAAATCATAGAATTGTTGAGTCGGAAGGGACCACTCGGGTCATCTAGTCCAACCCTCTGCAATGCAGGAATCTTTTGCCCGACGTGGGACTCAAACCCATGACCCTGAGATTAAGAGTCTTATGCTCTACCAGGTGAGTTATACTAAGTGCATACAGGTGATCTCGGTGTCAGTCCCACTCACATTCATTTCATTTCACTCTTAATTATACCACCTTTTCTCTCTCTTTTACTTTTACTTTGTATTCTTCCTGCATGGATCACGTTCAGAACCCAAGTGTCCACTGTACACACATTTCCTCCTCCCTCCTGTTGCAGAGGCAGCAATGTTGTAACATGCAACAGATTCCTTTGTTTCTGGGCAGTTATCCAAGTTATGCCCCCAACTCTCAGCCACAGGACAGCATGCTGGGGCTAGAAGCAGTTTGTCTGGCAGTGGCACTCCCTCTGCCCACTGCACCTGTTGCCAGGCTGGCTTTCCAGATCACCTGCTGCCGAGTGTAGGACCCCCCCCCCCCCGTTGTAACCAGTTGTACCCGACTTTCTTAATACTTAGCCAATTAGCCTCCCCCCGTCCTTTGAAAGACCGTGCAAAGAAGGCTTTTTCAGCAGCACCTACAGCTATTTCCAACCAACTGTTCTGGCATATTAAACTGTATCCTTCTTGATTACAAGGCATAAAAAATCTTTTTAAAAAGAGCTGCAACTTTTATTTAAACCAACGTAACCTGAAAGATGCAAACGAGCAGCCTGGAGAAAGAAAATTAGATCAAAAACAAGGCCTGCTGGGTTTCGAATGTTTACGGCTTCTTTGTGGCTAGACTTCTAATATTGCCTTCCTCTCCTCTCCTCCGCCTCCCTCTTGCAAAAGCCGGTCAAGCAGCACAGCATCTGTGAATATTAACAACGGGAACAGTGCTCCTACAGGGTGGTCCCTCACCTTTACGCTGCCTCCAATGAGGTCGGGTGGCTCCTCGTCCGTTTCCAAGGCAACGTTGATGGACGCAAAAGGGCGACTGGCCATCTGCTGCATCTCTCGGAGCAGTTGCTGTTGAATAAATGGAGAGATGTTAATACGGCAGCCCGACATATTCAAGGGTCACGGGCGTTCATGGGATTTTCACACAGTTGCAAGGAAACAAGAGCGGCGGCTGGCACTCTGTGCCCAGAAAGAGAATAATTCAAGACTAGCAGTTAAAGAAAGTTTAAGCAATACTGCTATATATATATATATATTTTAACAGGATGTGGCAAAACATGGGGTGTAGGATCAGACCTGCTGCCACCACAACTCTGGTCCTGAGTTAGGGCAGGCGGACTCATGGGAGTTGTAGTGAATTCAAAACAAGTTCACAGCATGGTCCATTTGTGTTATAGATTTACAGCCTGAGCTGGACAGGCTGCTCAAGAGGCATCGCCTGTTAGGACCGGTGCACAAGGCACAGTGAGATAAGCATCCCTTTGTTGCCTTCATGTGGAGATTTGTCTGGACGCTAACAGCCACATACCTGGCACTGCCCAGAAATCCTAAGAAACCAAAGTATCAGTTCAGTTTTGAAACCAGGGGTTACAATAAGGGAAGTTTTGGAAGGTCCGTTCTTCTGCCATCTTGATTCAAAATGGCATCTGATTACAGTGGTACCTCGGGTTAAGTACTTAATTCGTTCTGGAGGTCCGTTCTTAACCTGAAACTGTTCTTAACCTGAAGCACCACTTTAGCTCATGGGGCCTCCTGCTGCCTCTGCGCCGCCAGAGCACAATTTCTGTTCTCATCCTGAAGGAAAGTTCCTAACCCAAGGTACTATTTCTGGGTTAGCAGAGTCTGTAACCTGAAGTGTGTGTAACCTGAAGCATATGTAACCCGAGGTACCACTGTACATCCAAGCAGATGAAAACCTGTTCCTTTCCAAAATATATACTAGATGCGAGGGCTGAGTTGGAGGCGATGGATAGTTCAGCAAGGGTTGCAAACCTCTGCTGCGACCCGGGCTCTCACCACACACCTTCCTGCCATATTGAGACTCACAATCGTGTGCACAGGAAACAAAGTGGTCCTTTCACAAAGAAAAAACCTCAATGTTTCATTGAGAGAAAACAGGCCTGGTTAGGTGACCTACAACTCAGAAAGGAGATGAGGGCTGAGTCAACCTGGAATCCCTTGATTGTATAGAAAGAAGTTCTCTCTAGGCAACTCACAAGTAACAATATACCCTGAAGAACTAAATGAGCAAATGTATGTACTAAAGCATCACAAATTTGCCCAAGGTAAGGTAGGTCTCATAACTCTTCTGTTTTGGGATGACGGTGGAGAAGGTGTTCATTGCATGCTTGTTTCCACAGCAACTTCACTGATCCATCACACACAACCTCCAAAAAAACCCCTATTATGAGCATGTAAGAAACTAGCTGGCGTAAGGAAATCTGCAGAGCCAGATAGCCATGCGTCTTCCCCCATCACATGGCCGGTTCCTGCTTTGTTTTTGCTCAGTTCAGCATTTTCAAATTGTTTCCCAACCTGTTCTCTACTTCTCTGGCCCGCTTCCACCTATATTCTCCACCCGGCTCCATGAGTTTTGTGGTTTTAATTTTAATTGCACGGTTTTTGTCAGAGACGGCCTCCAGGTCCCAGCTCACAGAAGACCAACGCTAGCCAGCAGAACTGTACAAAGTCTTTATTGAAGTTTAGTTCCCATTTTCAAACCCTAGCGTGCGTCTCTACGTCTAGACCCTAGACCAGCGAAGCCTCGTCTGAGTCTCCGCCCCCTGTACACCAGTTTAAGACTCTAGCCTTACTCCACCTCCTACGTTTCTCCTTCCTCCTCTGGGTCCTACTACCCCCCTGGGTGCCTTCCTTCCTGGACGCCTCGGAAGCGGACCCTTCGGACTCCTCCCCCTCTCTTCGGCGTGCTTTGGGACCCGGCTCCCTCTCCGGGCTGCTCATTGCGCCTCCCTCTTGTACATTTGAACTTGGCGCGCGCGCGCTGCCCCCGACCTTCCTTTTGACCGTTTCCTCGCTCTCTGATGCAGGCGTGGCTAACCCTGACTCATGTCCTTCCGCTGACGGAAAGCTGCCTGCTGCCGATGTTTGGGACTCCTCCCCCTTACTGCTCTCCGGTGGGGAAGCTGGTCCCGATTTCCAGCTGCTGCTCTCTGAGTCCCCTCTGGCCCCTCCTTCCTGGGGTGTTCCCTCTGGCAACCCCCTAGCTCTGACCACGGGAGCCCCTTTCTGTGAATCCTCTGATTCGCTGGAGAGACTTAGAGACCTCGGATGGCTATCATCGCTGACCTCTCCCTCGGATTCCTCTCCCTCGGTCTCTAATTCCTCCCTATCCTGTCCCTCTGCTCCTGAACCCCTGACAGTTTTATAATTAAACGGTTGCATTTTGTGAATTTGGGGGGTGCTTTAGAAATAATTAAAAAAGCAGGCCACAAAATTTAAATGTTAAGTTGCACGAATGTCTTACCCTGTGACTGAGTTGGAGGTTAACGAATCTCCGCTTCCCCTGCCAGCTGCAGGGCTGATACTCCACACCGACAAATTATAATGAAACAACAGCAGAACAGAGCGAAACCCACAGCATCAACCATGTAAGGTCAGCAAGTCTCCCAAATCCATCAGATTCATGTGTGCCACAGTACGGAGGACTACCGTATTTTTTGCTCTATAACACGCACCCGACCATAACACACACATAGTTTTTAGAGGAGGAAAACAAGAAAAAATAATATTCTAAACGAAACAGTGGATGTATGATTTTTGTGGTTCATGCTGTGGCCACAGACATGTGATCTGACGGTGAGTTTGGGGTAGCCCAATGCAAAAATCCTGAGGATCCATGTGGAGCCATGCTTTGTAACCACGTTTTTGCACCACTGCGCCCCCAGGCAACAGTGGGTGTGTGATTTTTTTTGGTGCAAGATGTAGCCATGGTCATGCTATGTGATCTGATGGCGAATTTGGGGTGACCCAGTGCAAAAATCCTGAGGATCCATGTGGATCCGTGCTTTGTAATCACGTTTTAAGTGGGGAGGGAAGGAAAAGCACTCAAGGGACAAGGAACACGCATGGGGTGGGTGGAGAAGGATGCTGTTAATAATGCAGAAGAGGGGTATAAGAGGAGAAGGCTCCTCTCCTCTCCCGCTTTGCTCCTTTAAAGCAAGCAGGCTCTCTGTCCCTCTCCTCCCCCCCACTCAGCGGCTCTTCTCCCGCTTTGCTGTTTCAAAGCAAGCCACGGAGGAGGGAAGTAAGGGGAACCATGGATCCTCTGCTCACGACTACAGCAGATCCCCCCGCCATCCGTAGGCATTCGCTCCATAACACGCACAGACATTTCCCCTTACTTTCTAGGAGGAAAAAACTGAGTGTTGTGGTGCAAAAAATACGGTATATGTCTGCTTGAGATTAACAGCAGCTGTAAATAACTCAAGGGTCTACCAACTCCTCCAAGGTCCAGAAAAGAACTGAACCTAAAGAGCAAAGGATATAGAAATTATGCTGAGTGGATTGATCTGCAGTCTGTATTGCTTAGGGGCGTCTATTTTTCTCACTTCCCACCAGTTGCTGGGGTGTTTGCGGGTTTTGTCTGGGGGTAGGGGTTGCCGCTATTGTTGTTTTTGTGTCTTTATTGTGAGTTGTGTGGAAATTGTTCAGTTTGGTTGTTATGATGTTTTATTTACTGTTTAGGACTACTTTTGTAGTGGGTGTGTGTGTGTTAGGGGACGGTAGTTCCTCTGGTGGGGGATATGTCATGCCCCTTTTGGGGTAGTTTGTCCACCCTGAATCCCTACCCTGCACTCAGCTCTCACCTGTAGCTCCTAGAAGCTGTGACAGCAGCCACACCCTGGGAATGGGTCCAATGGTCAAGAAAGTGGTTTCTGCACAACACGCTGCAGAGGGCGAAGGGAAGAGCAGATGGGTCTTGTCAACCCATCTAGGAGAAAGGAAAACTCTAATCCTAAACTTCCACTGCCTTGCAGGTTATCTTTGGGAGAAGAGAAGGCTAAGGAGTAGACCCTACACAAATCTGGAGTCCCTAAGGCAGTTGTACGCAACTCCTGCAGCCAAGCTGGTGCCAAGCGTATTGCTCTGTTTTCCTTCAAACCACATCAGTGAGGCCAGAGTGGGGTCTTGCCGCCTGGGCAGCTCAGGACCTCCATCCACACTGCCCAGGCCTGTGCCCCATGGAGGACACTTCAGTGCTGCTAATGCAGTGGTTTGACTTCATCTCCGGAGGAGCACTCCATTGTCTCTTGAGACAGACAGATGCCAACAATGTAGTTTTTTTCATGTTGAATTGTGAGAGAGCCTGCCATCACGGGCAATTGCCCTGGGTGAAACAAGACTGGTAGGGGTGGTTCAGTACTTCCCCTACTGCTAGTTCAGTGAGGTCAGACTCAAGAGGTACTAGCGAAGCCTGGGCAGAGCTTCTGCTGTTGGGTAACCATGCCGAATTAGCTAGCTGTATTGAAAAGAGGTCAGGCTCTCAGCTGGAAACGCCCAGCTGCAAAAGGCCACAGAGCTCTTCCCACTATTTTAAGCATCGTTTTGAAATCTCCCTTCATTACTTGGGCCCATGGTGCGGATGAACTATGTAAAACTACTGAAATGAAAAGCATCCTAAAAATACACTGAAAGGCAGCCATTATATATACAGTGGAACCTCAGTTTTCAAACGTAATCCGTTCTGGAAGACCGTTCGACTTCCGAAATGTTCGAAACCTGAATGTTAGAAGAATGTTGGAATGAAGTTACATGGCTTTAGTAGAAATGTTATAAGGAATTAAGTATAAATAGATTAATAGAATATTAAAGGAAAAAATAAGGTTAGAATGTGGTAAGATAATTATAGGATAGAAAACAGAGGAAGATGGAAAGGAATTGCTGAAACAATTAACAGAAGTGGAATACGAAAAGGGAGGTGTGAGGAGGTCGTTGAAATAAGTGAATGAAAGATAAGATATTGAAATTGTTTGATGTGTTTTAAACTGTTTTTGTTTTGTTTTGTTAGTTTAATGTGTTAGTGTTATGTAGTGTTTTTGTATTGTATTGTATTGTTCCTTTTTTTTGTAGTGTTTAAATTGTTGGAAAAGTAATAAATATTATTTTCAAAAAAACCCGAAATGTTCGAAACCTGAGGATCAAAGGACAGTTGGCAAAATCCATTGAAAACATGGAGAAATGCGCCTCGGAAAGCCATTCAAGATCCTAGGCGCGTTCGAAAACGGAAGCAATTACTTCTGGGTTTTCCAAAAGTAACGGAGATGTTCGAGAACCGAGGTTCCACTGTACTTTGCTTCCAGAAAAGGCTTGGAGGATGAAGGGAGTTTTAGAGGTGGAGAACAGTCTCTGAGAACACCTCTCTTTAAGCCCCTTGCTACACTTAGCATTTTATAAGAACAGGGGGAGCGTATCAAAGTCAAGCTTACAAGACTAGGAACTAGCCCAGAACAGCAACTGGAAAGCTCCAAGATTTCAGGCAGAGGTCTTTCCTAGCCTGAAATCCTTCCCAGAAGCAGAATCCAGAGTGTACCAGTGGTTCCCCATTTTTTTCCCCATGGACCACTTGGAAATTGCTGAGGGTCTTGGAGGACCACTTAATATTCCCCGCCGCCGCCTGTCTGTAGCAATTGTGAATCCTGGATGCTGAATTATTTTGACAGTACAGTCATACCTTGGTTCTCGAACAGAATGTGTTTCAGGAGTCCATTCGACTTCCAGAACTGTTCGAAAACCAAGACGTGGCTTCCGATTGGCCACAGGAGCGCCCTGCAGCCAATCGGAAGCTGCGGAAACCACACCGGACCTTCAGCTCCCGAAAATTGTTCGAAAACAGGAACACTCACTCTCGGTTTTTTATTGTCTGGGAGCCAAAATGTACAAGTTCCAGGGCATTCGACAACCAAGGTACGACTGTATCTTTTTGCTTCTTTTAATTCTTATATTGTATGTTATTGTATTACCATCTGAACTTAACAGGACTGTACAGAAGTCAAAGTGTTCTTCGCAGACATGCCCCAAACCACCTGAATTAAGCTCAGGGACCACAGTTTGGGAACCACCAGTCCGGCCCTGGCCCAGAGTTAGCGAACAACATCCAGGTGTGAGACCTGGGATCTATTCTGGAGACTGCCTTGAACAATGCAACGATCATGCCAATAGAGCTTTACATAGTATAAAGGGAGGCAGTTTGCCCACAGGGATTTTTGACCTATACTCTACTGACAACCTGCCATACAAGTGCCACTCAAGTGAACCCAAACTCATGTGCCAGACCTCCTGTTCCAGACTACTACTTAAAACGATGCTCGGCAGATTGCAAAGTGAAGAAAGCGCGAAACAGATTGCAGGGTTGCTGCTGCAGTAATTGTGCCCTTCAGCTACCATAAAACGCTTTGTCTAATGGCTGTAAAATAAAACCAGAGCAAGCTGTCCTGATAAATATGCCCAAAATAAGAATCAAGCAGAACTCATTAACTCGGCAAGGAGTTGAATATTCACACAATCACTGAGCCCACCCAGGAGGTTATGTGGGTACAGCTACATGAATCTTGCACTTGAAATAGCTCTCGAAGCCTTCAAATCATGAGACAATACATGTTTGGCAAATGTGTTGTGTTTTTTTTTAAAAAAAAAATTGCTCAATTCATGCTGGAGGCCCTTGATCAGAATGGACAATGATGAACCATTCACAAGCCCAGACACTGATTGTTCACCTCAATGGAGCACAAGAACAAGATTCAAGGATAATAACAGTGGGGCAAAGGAATCTCACAGCAGTAAAATGCTAGGTGCAAGAGTCCCCTGTACTGCAGCACAGATGAAGTAAAACAAGTGTGGACCTTATCCAGCCATCGATGGGAGACCAGAGACAGCCTCATGAAAGCCACGCTGAGCTTTCCAAGAGCGAGATCTAATCGTGTTTTGAAACCAATATTCAGGCATTTAAAGGTCTCTAGGGAAAGACTGCATAACTTATGTGTTCTCTGTAGGTCTTACTGAAATGACCCATTAATCTAGAGTTACTCCTGAGTAGGTTAATAAATAACAGCGTTTTCCAGCTCAGAGTTTGTGATCAGCATCAGAACCATTTTCACAAGTTCTTTCGCACACAAATCAATTCCTGGTCTCCCCACACCCCCAAGGTGTTCTTTAACAGCAATCCAATTTAGAGGGAAATGCATTTTGCTTGTCACTGCACAACTGGAAGTCAGAAACCCTTCCGATCTACTTTGAATTACCCAGTGGTCTACCAGCACACCCTGCTCCTCCTTCTACCCACTTCTGCTGTCAGCGCAGAGGTGGGGCTCACAAGAGTCATAGGACTAATCTATACTGGTGAGTTATAACGTTATAAATGTGTTATAAAAATGTGACACTAGCAGGTGCTGTACAGGATTCAATGGGAAATTGTATTGAGAGCTATATAACTTTTCTTCTTAGCTTTTTTTTTTTTTAGATCATTGTAGATCTACCCTTAGTTAAACAACACCTGGGAAGGGTGAAAGTTGGTCACTCGTGCTGTAGGAAATCAAAATTAAAAGGTCATCCAGCTATGAGAATGATATGCAAAAGGAACACAACTGGTACACACACACACACACACACACACACACACACACACACACACACACCATTATCAAGAAGTAAGTTATAGATCTGTCCCATTATTGTGTACTTCTTGACAATTCTGTGATTCTATGCTACCATCAATCCGTAACACCAGCCCTTCTGGAATCACTTTGTAAAATAAAAGAAATAGCTTTGGCACGTATCAGCCTTGGGACTTGCTTAACTTCAAGAGGAACATCTATTTTTAAAGGAAGCAACACTCCTCCACCCAAAACACACACACACACACACACACACACAGATCTCAATTGCTGCCAGTGGACCTTGGTTTAAGAAAACCCGACTGAGCAATACATCATCTTTACTGAAGAAATATAACAAGAATGAAATATTATGCAATCAAGGATAAATCAATTTTAATGTTTTATCTTTACATTCATGAAATGGTGGCCTGCCAAAATGGAATTCTGAAACAAGCGAAGTTTTCAGTCATTAATGTTATTCTCCCTCGAAAAGATACTACGCTACTCCTCAGACCGAAATGCAGGAGCTTCCATTCAACCTCCAGGCACAACACACGATTGTTATGGAATTCTTTTGTGCATGACAATAGAAACCTTTGATGAGGTATGACAGTAACAAGCAACAGTAATCTAAGACAGACAGGATGGTGGTGATATCAAAACCATTGAAATGTTGGAAGAGGGAGCAGACATTTTTGAATTTTTATTTTAAACCCTCACTAGTATTCTTTATAGCTATGAGAATGAGAGTAATGAAATCTGGGACTTTAGGGTGTGGAAACTAGAATAAAGAAAACAGGTAATGGCTTTGTTCAGACATTGCACCAAACCATAGTTAGAGAAATTTAACTTTGGTTTGTTTTGAAGTCTGAAATCATAAGCCGTGGTTCATGACCAGCCAACAAACTAGAATCAGAAGCCACACATGAACTGGGTTTGCAAACCATGGATTGAAGTGATGTCTAAACTGACAAACCATAATTATGGCCACTCCTGCATCTCTGGAGAAAAAAGTGCTTAGCTGATGTTATATTAAAACCACACACGGTGCAATAAATCATGATTTGCCTGTATAGTCATTCAAACCATGGCTTAAACTATGGTTGGACTACAGTTCTAAACTATGATTAGTGAAAGCTGTAGTTCGTTCTGATGCCCAGATTGAACCAACTTCTGTCTTTGTTGAAGCCTTAAGGGGAGCTATTATAAAATACATTATCAGTGGTAACTGATACCCCCCCCCAAATAAAAAAACTAATCGGGGGTGGAAAGGGGGAAGGAACGGGCTGGGGAAAGGGTAGAATGGGTCCATGTGAGGTTATGCACACTGAACCAATGCACGCAGGAGTCAGGAACATAACCCCCACACAAATCAGTTGTTGCCTGAACAAACAAGACCAGGGGGGAGCCCTCATCCGTCCAACTACCATCTGCATCACTAAGACCACTAGAAGAAGAGGCGCATCAGCATTCCATACTGCTTAGACCAAGCTCTGCATGGCCTGCAGAATGACTATCTGACTACAAGCCACGATAGGGACGTGGGTGGCACTGTGAGTTAAACCACAGAACCTAGGACTTGCCGATCAGAAGGTCGGCGGTTCGAATCCCTGCGGCGGGGTGAGCTCCCGTTGCTTGGTCCCTGCTCCTGCCCACCTAGCAGTTCAAAAGAACTTTTAAAAGTGCAAGTAGATAAATAGGTACCACTCTGGCAGGAAGGTAAACGGTGTTTCCGTGCGCTGCTCTGGTTCACCAGAAGTGGCTTAGTCATGCTGGCCACATGACCCGGAAGCTATACGCCGGCTCCCTCGGCCAGTAAAGCAAGATGAGCGCCGCAACCCCAGAGTCGGCCACGACTGGACCTAATGGTCAGGGGTCCCTTTACCTTACAAGCCATTATCCGGAAGCCAAGATCAAGCCTTGGCCTCTTCATCATGGGTCCTCTGGGGAAAACCAACCACAGGCACTGGTTCACACCTAACACAAAGCCATTCTCTGTGTTGTTTTGCCCCATTCGTGGCAAAGGATTTTCAACAGGAGATGTGAAGCAGCCACTTCTGAGCAGCATGCAGCCCAATCACATAAAATAAGCTATGGTTTAACGTAGGTGGGAAAACATTTTCATTGCTGTAATCGCCACGAACCCAAGTTCTCTTTACTGGTCAGTTACTGCCATGTCAGGTTGCATTAGTATCCATAGGAGGGGTTCTTTTTTGGGGGGGGGTGTATCCTGCCTCAACGTTCAACACTTTGCGCTAGCTTACACTGAACTGCATTTGCCAGTGCATTGCCCATTCCCCCAATTTGGGAGATGTGCTTTTGAAGCTCGCCAAAATCCTTTTTTGCTTCTACGACCCTGAAAAACTCTGTTTCATCAGAAAACATGGACATGTACCCCCTTAGTTCATGGACCACACCTGCTGGGTTTCATGAAGCCCCGTCAAGACTGCCTGGGAGATAAACACTAGGGAGCAGAACAGTTATTCACCGAGGCAACATAAATGCTTAAACTATCACGAGAGAGGAGAGGCATGTTCTTTTGAAAATAAATTGGGCAGTAACACTTAGCCACAATTGCAAGCCACCATGTAAGACAACGAATAAATAATTATCTGGCAGTATTTTCATCATAGCCGAAAATTAAGTTTCCAGTTCCCTGGGGCAGCGATTGCATTAATGTTAGCTAATTAGGTTTGTAACCAACTTTGCAAGCCTCTCTCTCTCTCTCTCTCTCTCTCTCTCTCTGTGTGTGTGTGTGTGTGTTTGTGTGTGTGTGAGTTTAGGGGGGGGGATAGAACTCAACAGGCATTTTCACACTTCAAATTATTACAAACACAGGACAAAGCTACTGGGAATTGATGTCATGTGAAAAGACAAGACAAATGTATCTTCATCAGCCATGGATTAAATACATATTTTATCAGAACCAGGCCCCCAAACAAGGAAGACACAATGGATGACCTTTAGTATGCAGAATAAGCTGAAGGTTTGAGGCTTTAAAAAACGTAAGCGAGGTCTGCTGTAAATGCAAATTAAAAGCAGGGAAGAATACGATAACAAGGGGCACCCATCAGCTGAAAAGCTGAGAAATGTTCAATGTAATTACAAAAAGGCTATTATAACTCTCCAAGAGAATAAATTCCAGTGCACCCATTACTGACCATTTTTCCCAGGAACAAACTGTTCCTTGATAGGGCAAGTCAAAAGCCCAAGCTTGTGGTTCTTCTAGGCAAGGATGGCCAAGCAAGCGCTTCTTGGTCTGGATGCGACCCCTGAATCAATCTCATCAGCCACAATGTTATCTTTCACTGGTGGGCTAGGGGGACCTCAACAGTCCTGGCCCAGGAACCCAAATTACCAAAACTGAAGTTCAGTTTTGTTAAAAGCAAGACTCGTTTTCCCTTCAAAAGCCAAAGACAGAACTAGATATTGAAATTGAGGACCTCATGGGAAAGAGAGTTGTGATCAGAGGCTGAAATCAATATAGAAAATTTATTTAAAATACCCAAGCAGAAAACCATTTTGCATGATGAAAAATGCAAGGATAATCCACAAAGAATATCAAAGTGGAAAAAGGCTTATTATACACAACTGTAAGGAACAGTGTATGCAGGTAAAAATAGAATGTAATGATTACATGGGTAACAAAACAGAATATTCTGCCTTGTGGCTTAATGCTATTCAATCTAAAGATTTCACTCTTAAAACTTTACTTTGTCATTTTATCTGATACTTCCAATATTTCTGTTCTATTGCAGTCAACAATTACGGCAAGCAAAACTTAGAAGTAATTTTTATTTACTTAATCTCTGCTTTGATTTACCTTCCAGATCACCCACTAGTCAATAGCAGTTAAAAGCTTTGCTTATATAGCAAATTAATCTTAAAAGTTAAGCAGAAGAAGAGGAGATGCTAAATCTGTCTTTCCAGGTAGGGGTTCAAAGGAACAAGTTTCTGCGGATTCTAGGAAGAGTAGAGAGATTAATCCAGGACCCAATGCATGGAGGAGAAAAAGATCAAAAAATAAAATAGTGTGGTTCAAATCTCACCGGGGAGTAAGCAAAAATAAAACAAGAATTATTTATGTATAAAACTACAGAAGCCAAATCTGTTTAGAATTGTTCATGAACCAAAGCTTGTGCCCCAAAAGGCAGATTCACAGAAAAAATTGCCACAAAACACTTCAAAAGTGGAGGGAGGGACAAGCTCAAAGCATGAAACCCCTTCTTCTCGCAAAGAGAAAAGCAAAGGGCAAACTGGACCCCAGGAGGCCTAGAACAAGCAAAAATATATGATAGCAAAACGGGAGCTAAGCAGTGAAATCAAGCGAGAAGAAAAAGTGAGCTCCAGCATGGAGCTGCAGTCTTTTTCCATCCCCACCCCCTTGGCACCCCAATTTTTCTGCCTTCTTCTCACTGTTAATTCAGTCTTGCTTTGGGTAAAGGACAGGCCAGCGGAGAGGCACCTGCAGAAACAATTCTCCACCAGTTTTGGGTGATTAATGGCACGTTCTTGAGCCTTATCAGAGTCCAGAGAAATTCACGAAGGCTGCTCAGGGCTGCTAGCCACATGGAATAACCAAACTCGTATCTTCATCAGACTGCAGCACTCTTGTCTCAGCTCGTCAGCATTTCTGCTTCCAACATCTCAGCATCCGAGTCGACAGAGACATTTTTGCCCTTAAGAAGAACATTGAGGCCTGATTAAACCATGAGCCAGACTTTCTCAACCAAAGGTTTGCTTCCATCCTGCTCCATAGCTCTCTGCCTTCCTCATGCACACCACTATCCACTCCCTGCCCCAAAGACTCAAAGAGCAATGTTTTTGCTGTCTCTCTGTAAGATTGACTGATATTTATTTATTTATTTATTAATTACTTGTATACAGCAAGCCTGCAGCTTAAGTGCATTTAACTTGTGCGCAATCAGCTTTACGTGGACGGCAAAAAACATTAAAAAGGGGGCAGGGTCCAGGAAAAATGACTTGGGCAATCCCACTCGCCACTGAACCCAACGAGTTTTGACTATGCACAATCTTGGCTTTCAGGCACGATGCCCAGAATGTAACTCCCATGTAAGCTGCGGACCTACTGTTCCACTTTCCCTCCAAGGAGCTCCAGGTGGTTGTACATACTGTATTTTTCGCTCCATAGGGCGCACCTGACCATAGGGCGCACCTAGTTTTCAGAGGGAGAAATCAAGGGGGGAAATGTGATTCCCCTCCCCCCACAGCTCTGGGAGCAGCGGACAGGCTGCAGGCAGCCTGTGCGCTTCTCCAAGACCTTCTCCCTGCTTTTGCGGGAGGTGGGGGAATTCCCCCATCTCCCGCAAAAGCCCACAGGAGAAGAAGGGACTGACTCGGCCAGTCAGTCCCTTCTCCCTCCTTGGGGAAAAGCCCCCAAGAGCGGCGAGCTCTTTAAAGGCTGCGCGGCTCCTGCGGGCTTTTGCGGGAGGTGGGGGAATTCCCCCATCTCCCGCAAAAGCCCTCAGGAGCCACGCACCCTTTAAAGAGTGTACGGCTCCTGCGGGCTTTTCAACCGAGCTTGTGGGGCTGGCGGTGGGGGGAAGCGCTGCTTTTCCCCACTGCCAGCCTCAAAACCAGGTTGGGGAGTCGCGCGCCTTCCTGCTGCCCCCCGAGCCTGTGGGGCTGGCGGTGGGGGGAAGCGCTGCTTTCCCCCACCGCCAGCCTCAAAACCAGGTTGGGGAGCCGCACAAAGGCGTCGTGCGCCTTCCTGCTGCCCCCCCCCCGAGCCTGTGGGGCTTGTAGTGGGGGGAAGCGCTGCTTTCCCCCACCGCCAGCCTCAAAGACCAGACTCTCCTGGCTTCAGTGAAAGCAACGGGAAGCCTCCGGAGTGCAGGCTTCGGAGGCTTCGCATTGCTATCGCTGAAGCCAGGGAGCCTGCATTCGCTCCATAGGACGCACAAACATTTCCCCTTAATTTTTGGAGCGGAAAAAGTGCGTCCTATAGAGCGAAAAATACGGTAGCTCTCATCCTCCCAATTTTATCCTCGCAAGAACCCTGTAAAGTAGACTAGACTGAGAGAGGTCATCCCAGATGAGCTTCATGGGCAAGTGGGGATCTTCATTGGCTCCCAGTATGCTTCTGAGCACAATTCAAAGTGTTGGTGCTGACTTTTAAAGCCCTAAACGGACTCAGTTCTGTATACCTGAAAGAGCGTCTCCACCCCTATCATTCAGCCCGGACACTGAGGTCCAGCGCCGAGGGCCTTCTGGTGGTTCCCTCGCTGTGAGAAGTGAGGTTACAGGGAATCAGGCAGAGGGCCTTCTCGGTAGTGGCGCCTGTCCTGTGAAACGCCCTCCCAGCAGATGTTAAGGCAATAAGCAACTATTTTACTTTTAAAAGACAACTGAAAGTGGCTCTGTTTACGGAAGTTTTTAATGTTGAATGCTGTATTGTGTTTTTAATATTCTGTTGGGATGCTGTATTGTTTTTAATATTCTGTTGTTGGGCAGGGTATAAATAATAAGTTGTTGTTGTTGTTACAGTCATACCTCGGGTTACAGACGCTTCAGGTTGCGTTTTTTCAGGTTACAGACCCGCCAAAACCCGGAAGCACCAGAACGGGTTACATCTGGGTTTCGTCGGTCATGCATGCACAGAAGCGCTAAATCACACTTTGCGCATGTGCAGAAGCGCCGAATTGCAACCGGCGCATGTGCAGATGCGCCGCTGCAGGTTGCGAATGTGCAGCATGGATCACGTTCGCAACCCGAGCATCCACTGTATTATTATATTTGAACCCTGGTCTCCTGAGTCTCAGTCCAAAACCTGAACCACCACACTGACTTCACAATGTGGCATAATGTCATCACCGTGCGGGTTTCACTGCTCATGGGGGCAGAGGGACTGTGAGTGTTGACATTACAGGCTACAAGGAGAACCACCAGATGCAGGGATCCTCTTTTCAGAAGTTGCCTCAAGTTCCCCATATTTAGCATATTGACTGTTTGACTTCACCAAATGGTCCCGGGGAAGGGTTACAAAAATGTCACCATTGGAACCAGTGCAACTTACATTAAAATCGTAAGATAAAACCAGAGAACCAACAGCAAACAACCAAAACAGCAGCACAGAACAGAAATGCAGGAAAAGGGAAGACATCCACTCAAGCAAAGGGTTCGGTAAAATGGTGCGTCTTGGCCAGCTGTCAAAAAGCACGCAATGGATGGTATAAAGACACATCTCACTGCATAACCTGGGGCCACCAAAGAGGAAGCTTCATTTTGAAGGGGGAAAGTAAGACAGCAGGGCTAATAATGGTTCTTAACCTTCCTTGCCACCAAAGTTTCTTTCTGACTTGGATTAAAGTCTGAACCAAGACAGAAATCAGGGACCATGACACTTGCTGGTATTGAGAGTTAGCATTGTAGTTCCTGAATGTTGCACCTGAAACCAAGCAATAATGGACATTAGTGCCATAATTAAAACAAACACTAAATTTAGCCTTTTCTCTCAAGCATAACCCAGAAAAAAGGAAAGTGCCAAATCTCAGAGAGAGAGAGAGATATTTCAGTATATGTTTCGGTTGCGTCAATTTTTACTGATAAACCATTTTAGATTATTAATTGGAAGGTGGCAGATAAATATTTAAAATAAATGAAAGCAAATCACTCTCTTTTCAGACTATCTACACAGGTATAGTATAGCATTTTGACTGGACAGTCTACTGTTTTGAGACTTGGATAAATGCCCTCCATCGTACCCTGCCCAAGCTGATTCAGAATCCGAGGTTTAAGCCTTGGATTGTGGCTCACAGCTTGACTACAGGAATCCCAAAGGCATGTAAAAAAAGGGAAAGGAGGTTGAAAGGGAGCAAAGAATACATATTAAGACTTGGTTGTAGACAGATGTACTCTTTATGATGCCATTGCGGTTTTATTTCAAGCATTATTCTCTACCACCGCCTTCATGTTTCCTATCACTTTCCAAAAGTCATGTAATAAAAGGAGCAATTTTATCTGTCTTTCAGTATCATTCCGAGCCCCAAACAAGCATTCTTTCTTGTTTCCATTTCCTCCACCAGCAAAATACAGCGCCTGAAAGCCATTTCGTTACGGTGCTCAGTGGAGAGAGAGAAAAGGGTACGAATTTACGAACCACTCACTTCCCTTTAGTAGATCAGTGTCACGCAGACTCTAATGCCGCCTTGCCAAGTTGCCCAAATGTTACTTCAGATAATATACTGATAGGTCTAAACCCCTGCCAAATGCTTTACAATATCCTACTCTCATTCAGTTATGAATAAATGCTCCTCATCACCACCGTATCCGGGCTAGGTTAAGTAGGGAGTTACATTGGCTATATTAGGTTTCAGGATTGGTTTGGCTTTTAATTTGTGGAGGAAAGATTGAAACAAATGTGCTTTACACGCATTGGGCAGATGCTCTTGGTTGTTCTGTTTTGAGCAATGGCCTGAGTAGTATGGAAATGGGGAATGGATTTTAATGGCACCTTGGAGAGCTCCCTGTAGGACTCAGGCTGAAGACTCCATTAAGAGCAGAGCTTAGATGTTGCTTCAGCAGCAGTCATCTTCTGACTGGGCCTTAAATGGGAGCTGCAGTTCTTTCTCAGTTGCTAGCTCCACCTTCCGTGTGAGAAGCTTCTTGCAGCGGTTCTCAACCTGTGGGTCCCCAGATGTTGTTGGACTACAACTCCCATCATCCCTGATCTCTGGCCTTGCCAGCTAGGGGTGATGGGGAGTTGTAGTTCAACAACATCTGGGGACCCACAGGTTGAGAAAGGCTGGACTTTAAAGGGACCCCGGCTGCTTAAGCACTTGCAGATTCCTGAAGAACACGGGAGACTTTGGCCCTGCTAGGACCACAGCTAGAGTCCTCTGCATCAGAGGAGGAAAGCAGGATCGCATGGTCATAACACTGGTCGCCACAGAGTTGGCAGGGAGCACAAGCGTCATCTAGTCCAACCCCCTGCAATACAGGAATCTTTTGCCCAATGTGGGGCTTGAAGCCACAACCTTCAGATTAAGAGCCCCATGATCTACAGACGGAGCTGTCCCAGCTCACCTGAGAGTGAGCAAAATCTTCTGCTTTCAGTGTTTTGCATCATGTTCTACTGGCCAGGTACAAGAAGTTATTGCAACTATAAGTAGTGTTTTAACAATACCCCCCCCCCCCCCGGTTAAAAAGCATAACATTCTATATTTTTCTGCAGTATTTTTCAAGCTGTTAGAAATAGCACAAGCCTGCAACAACCTTACTCAACATTCCTATCACATAGTCCTTCAACATTCCAGAGACCTGGGCAAGTTCTGTTGCTCCCCAAACCAGCAAAAGTGAGCTTCTACTTTCCCTTCTAGGTCATAAGGACCCCAAATAGGTCACTGCCCTATCTTCCATATATCTATCCCTCTCCTAGCATACCAGCAACAATATAGGGGGCTTCTTAGATTTACTTGTTATTTATTACACAAAATTTCTACTCCGCTTGATTGCAAAAAACAAACCTCAAAGCGGATTGCAAAAAGTTAAAACAATAAAATCGAGAAAAAATCACAAGCATGCTTTAAAACATACAAAATATAAAATACTTTCTAAGCATCTGGGTAGGCTTATCTAAACAGGAATGTTTTCGGCAGGCACCAAAGAGAGTACAGTGAAGTCTGCTTGATCTCAATAGGCAGGGAGATGGGAAAGGAATTAACTCAATTCAGCCCATAGGAAGCGGTTATGACCTCAGTCGTCATTTTGGGGTTGAGCAGGGACAGCAGGTGACCTGATACACAACTCGGGTCAGAAAGAAGTCGCCACTGGACAGCAACTCTTCAACACTATTAAGTTATGAGGATCCCTTCTGTATAAAGTTTTAGGACAGTTTGTTAGAAATCAGACAAGTTGTCTATCACTTGAAATTAAAGCGTGCAAGCCAAGTATGAGAAACCTAACTGTGAGAAAGATAAGATACCAGCTGATCCTCTCTGCAACTTTCAAAAAAAAAGTATGCCCAGAGGATAACTTCACACCAGTGACATTTTCCATTTAAGCCATCATTAAATGCCTCACTTGGCTCCAGGCAGAATGCGGTATTTCTCAGACTACATCCAACATAAACCCTGATTAACATTTTATTTAGGAAGAACTCCAGGAAGCCTTCACTTTGCTTTTTATACTCTTGTCAAGATGGGAAAGAGAAGAACAATGGCCATTTATCCCCAAAGTCTGTCTCCTGCTGGTGGTGCCCTGCTGCATCAGACCAAAAACCTATCTGGCCCATCATCCCATTTCCTACAGTGGTCCATAGGAGGCCTCTGAGAAACCCACAAACAGGCCTTGAGTGCTATAGCACTCGTCCTCTGTTGGCCCCCTGGCAACTGCAACTATTCAGAGGTATTCTTCTTCTGGATGTGGTACAGTAAGGGCATGCCTCAACTTTAAATTCTGCTTTGTATGTCTGTTTATCTTCTTTAAAAATTGTATCTGTTTTGAATCACTCTGTGCTCAGGTTCCAAACTACTGTGTGTATGTGTGTGTGTGTGTGTGTGTGTGTATAAAAGCTCTGTGTTGCCCATTCACGATAACAGGTAATCTAAAAACATTTGCAACCTTCCTCCCAACCTTCCTTCACTTTGGCCCAAGTGTTTTGAAAAGGAACATGTGAGGTATAGGTTGACACTGTCAAATTCAGCCAATTTATTTCACAATTAAGTCCTCCCTACTATACTTAAAAATACCTGTTGAGGTCTCTGAATTTTCAAAGTTAGGTCCTGATTAAGGATGGGCATGGTTGCATGCAAGCCTTTTGAGCAGGACAGAGCAGATGACATAAAGCACACAAGTGTACAACTCCTAGGAGGAAATACATGTCCGTGCAAGAAGGACTTGCGCATTTTAAACACTCAAGCTCCAGAGTAAATGTCACTGCTCATGTCAATATATGTTAGATGGACTAGATAGGGAAAGGTAGTCAAGCTCAGGAAAGAATAGTTTGCCCAATAATGCGTGAGCCTTTTCAAACTACTTACAGAAAACAAAATGACCTCTCTTGGGCCTATAACAATTATTATTGCTTGCCTCACTGCTGAAATACCATTATTAACTTTCTTTACGAGAAACCACTACTCCTCTTGCATCTTATTTGAAACTCTTGGTGGCATTCAGCTAAGTTTTACTTACAGCAGACCCACTGAAATAACTGGGCCTAACTAAGACATGTTCATCAATTTCAGTGGGTCTGCTGAATAAACTTACCCTGAAGTCTTCTGGCATGAACAGAGCCCTGGGAGGGGCAGGGCTCCATCTTACTTTCTGAGGGGCTTCAGGGAAGGCAAGGATCTGTATTTTTAGTATTTCTAAATATTAAAAGGTAAAAAGGTAAAGGTACCCCTGCCCGTACGGGCCAGTCTTGACAGACTCTAGGGTTGTGCGCCCATCTCACTCAAGAGGCCGGGGGCCAGCGCTGTCCGGAGACACTTCTGGGTCACGTGGCCAGCGTGACAAGCTGCATCTGGCGAGCCAGAGCTGCACACGTAAACACCGTTTACCTTCCCGCTGGTAAGCGGTCTCTATTTATCTACTTGCACCCGGGAGTGCTTTCGAACTGCTAGGTTGGCAGGCGCTGGGACCGAGCGACGGGAGCGCACCCCGCCGCGGGGATTCGAACCGCCAACCTTTCGATCTGCAAGCCCTAGGCGCTGAGGCTTTTACCCACAGCGCCACCCGCGTCCCCGCTTCTAAATATTAGCACATCATAAAAGATCGGGGTGGTGAAGAATGACAAGGCGCAAAGCACCATCAAGAACAAAGCAAATAACAGAAGAGACGGGCTGTCACATTGAGAAGAAGAAGAAGAAGAAGAAGAAGAAGAAGAAGAAGAAGAAGAAGAAGAAGAAGAAGAAGAAGAAGAAGAAGAAAAAGTGTTCAAGAGACATTTGAAAGTCAAAAGCGAGGGTGCCTACTAAATATCTATTGGACATGTATTTCACCTCCAGTTGAGGCCAATGAGGGTTCTGTAACATGTGGAACATCTGTTCTCCTCCAAATGATTTCAGGGATTAATATGGGATTATAAGGTCTCAGGTAAGGGTTCAGGTGGTCCGTAAAAGTATACTGGGTCCAAGTTGTTCAGGGCTATGTATATCAGTGCAATAACCTTCAACCAGGCCCATTAGCATATGAGCAGCCGGCGCAGATGTTTTAGCAAGTTGCTGGACCTCTGCTCCCATCAGTAGTCTAGCCATTGCATTCCACACCAGCTGGGGCTTCCAGGTGAGGCGCAAGCACGACTTGCCATGGAGTGTGGTGCATTAATGCTGGCTTGGGGAAGCAGAGAGGGGAGCCATGCTGCTTCCTGGCTGCCCCCAAATCCTGCACACAGAATCATAGAATTGGAAGGGAATCCAAGGGTCATCTAGTCCAACCCCCTGCAATGTAGGATGAAACAAGATGAAACAATATCTGGTCTCTTCCACACACCCCACATGGTGCCAGGGAACTAGGAGGAAGAGGAGAAGGGCCAGACCCTCTTTTTCTTTTTAAACATTTGCAGCAGGGCTTTTGCAAAAGCAACGTGCGTCTCACGCCATTTCTGCCTTCCATCGAGCTAACTCAAAAGGAGACAGATGCCTCTCTGCTGCCTTCTACAGAACATAGGGAATTTCAAGAGGGCTTCCAGAGCCCTCGGTCAGTAAGCAAGGCATCTGGTTCAATTGTGTGCTTGGCACCTCTTAGGAGAACACATGCAAGAAGCAGACATAAAAGCTCACAGGTCGTAGCAAGAAGGCAGTGATTCTGTCATTTTGACCCACCTCTCTCCGCCGCGACGCCCAGCAGCTCTGCTTAATCTTCCAAACCACAGCGGCCACAAGGAGCAGAGACAAGAAACAGCTGAAATGGAGGAAACAGGAAAATCAACAACAACACTTATTTCCTTTCGATTTGAGATGCAGGAGAATTCGACAGCTAGACCAACAAAAATAGCATTGCACTCGCATGAACTTCTGTCAACAGATACTAATGGCACATAAAGTGCTTGGCAACATTAAGATTCATGTCTCTGTCTTGTAAGGTGGTGCGCAGCAGGCATTTGGGGGGGGGGAGAGGGGGGAGAGAGAAGCAAGATGTGCCGCTGCGAAGGGTGAATGACAAAGCCAGAATGAGACCATATCACCTGCCTTCACACTTGAGAACGTCAACATAATTCAATCAAGTTATCACTCAACGGTGATGACAGAAGGCCCTGCTAATGCAGATCTCACTGTGACCCAGCAAGGGAAACGGAACGGCAATGTGTGAAAACATGCAAAAGGGATTTTAAATAAGGAATGTTTGTTCTGTTTCCTTTCTAATCGCAGGTAACGTCTTATTTATAAGACCAAGTGAACTAGAAAATGAACCCTGTTCATATTGATTTATTCACTGGCTGAGATTTATAGGCCTACTCTCTCCCTAAGGCACAGAGTAGATTCCAGCCAAATGTTATCATTAATCCTCATAAAAACAAGCAAGGGAGGTCACCGTTATCCCATTTTTCAGATGGGAAAGTGAGGCTGAATGATGTACCGAAAGCCAGCTAATGATTCCATAGCTGAGTTGGGATTTGAACCCAAGCCAAATCTAACACTCTACCCATGGGGCTCTCCAGTTTCACAATCGTTTTGTAAGAGTACTCAATTATTTTTCTGCATCTGTTATGACAAAGGAAAAGGGTGATCTAATAGCTTTCATATGTCATTACTTTTATCCAGATCTTTCTGTAATTGTTTTTGATCCAATTAATTATAGCAACTTGCCAACCCAGAGCCAGCAAACATTCTTCCCCCATTATCTCAATAACCTTCAAAGCAGCATGCCCTACAGTTAGATAGGTGGCTGCTACTTGCTCCAGTTTACAACCTGGAACAAAGGCAGAAAATTACTTGCCCAAATATTATCTGATGATTTACCAAAGCAAATGCCAAGTCCATTAATAAAGTATCATTTAAAATCTTCCTATTTCACAGACACGATCTATTCAGCAGACAGAAACACAAAGAGAGACCTGCAGCGGTTGTATGCAAGTTATTTAATACTCCTCCCCACCTAGCATTGATGTTTGGGGCATATTTGTCCAAAAGTAAGTTCTTTTGCAAGGTGAATTCTTGTCCGATCAAAAAGAAAATATCAAAAAATAAAATGTAGACCAAAAGAAGAGAATGGAATTCTGCTATGCAACATCCCGGCCCATCAAAGCCTCCTGAACAAAGAACCAACTTTGTTTCTCTCCCTAAAACAAAACCCTACGGTGTCTCTGCTCATGTCCTCAGTCCCAATCCCTTTTCACCATTTCTAAATTCAGAGGCAGAAGTTGGGAGCAGAAAGGACGTGTGCAGCCACACCAGATGATCTTGGAGGCTTACAGGAGCTCACACTCCTCGCTAGACAGACCATAACCCACATCAGATATTTGTCCAATGGCTGAGGCCGTCCCGTCTGTGTGAAAAATTCAGCAGCCCTTAACACTTCAGCCAAACCCTGCTGAGTTTAACAAGAGCCTGTCAAAAGACTTCGCTGAAGTGTCACCCTCCTCTAACTCTTTTGCTACAACTATCTTCTTTGCCTTTTTTTAAAAAATCCATTTGGGAAGGTATCAGTGGAATATACTGAGCAGCTTTCTTCTTCAACGCTTCCAAAAAGAACCCTTTACATCTTTGTCACAAGGAGGCAGCAGATCCCCGTAAGTGCTGAAAAGCTCACACAGTGGGGCTCATTTTTTATTGCAGGAGGTCAGTCGCCAGCACTTCCAAAAGCATCAGAACTGCAGAGTTCACTTCAGAGTCAGGGCTCTGAACCCCAGATGATCGGGTCATATTTAAAGGTGACATTTCTGACACATAAATGGCACTCAGAAGTTCCACCATGCTTGGGCAACCAGCAACTGGAACCGGCATGGGGCTATGCAGAACATCAGGCAAGGCAAATGCAAATAAGATCCTGTCTTAGTTTTCAATGGCTTGTATGGGAAGAAGCGATTGGTCTGCAATCCAGTGCAACTGAAAGGAGGAAATCCTTGCCCTTCACTTTAAAAGAGTGGCAAGAAATAAAGGTTCGGTGGACACCACAATGCTGCCAAATTGTATCCTATTACTTCTGCAAATAACAGAAATGAGAAGGTGACTTTTATTATTATTATTATTATTTATTGAATTTTTATACTGCCCTATTCCCGGAGGTCTCAGGGCGGTTCACAGAAAAGGCCTACATAAAAACCACAATATATATAATAAAAATAACAGCAATAACCCAATAATACCCCCCCCTAAAGAGCCACATTTTAAAAGGGTATGGGATGTTGATCAGGTCAACCAAAGGCCTGGTTAAAAGGGAACATTTTTGCCTTGCGCCTAAGGTGTATAATGAAGGTGCCAGGCGAACTTCCTCCCTGGGGAGAGCATTCCACAGATGGGGAGCCACTGCAGAGAAGGCCCTGTTCTCGTCTTGCCACCCTCCGGCCTTCTCGAGGAGGAGGCACACAAAGGAGGGCCTCAGAAGATGATCTCAGGGTCTTGGTAGGTTCATATGGAATGAGGCGGTGCTTGAGGTATTGTGGTCCTGAGCAATTTAAGGCTTTATAGGTCAAAACCAGCACTTTGAATTGGGCCCGGAAACTAATTGGTAGCCAGTGCAGTTGGGCCGGGATCAGTGTAATAAGCTCAAACCATCTGTCAATAGCCCAAGTCATTTGGGTGTTCCAGAGGTCAGCTAAGGCTTCAACATATCCAGTCATATCAACCAGAAACACCCCCCCCCCGAGCCATTTGGAATCCCACTGGATCCATCAGCCTCCGAGGGCTGACCCTCCTAATAGGTCCCCCACTTCTGCGGAGAGGAAAAGGTGCTGACAGCCTAAATCTCAACAGGAGTGATCTAACCATGGCAAGGGGCTGATGCCAATGTCTCCCACCTTCAAATCACCCTATTCCTGCCCAGTCGAGAAAACAAGGTCGAGAGTGTGGCCTGCCATGTGCGTTGGGATGGTGACATGTTGGGACAGCTACATGGATGTCATGGCAGCCATGAAGTCCTGAGCCGCCCCAGAGCCAGCTGCCTCGGCATGGACATTGAAGTCTTCCAGAACCAGATAGAAACTGTTTATCCGGTGGCTAGTCCTAGTTTTTATAACCCTGTACCTTCTTCCAGAAGGCAGAAGCTGAAAGAGATCATTTCCGGGGTGCGCACTATCCTGCGCTATCTCTGCAGCTTTCTTATGGCACCTGGAAGCATAGATTTGATCCAAGGTGGGAAGAGCGCACCCAATTATTCTCTCCGCAGTCTTTACAACCGTGGACAGCATTGTTTTTCCCCTGACCGTGCAGCTCCCAAACCACACACACATCCCCCCCCTCAACTGGACAGAGAGTCTGGAGATAGAGAGTGGATCTCTATAGACCACAACAACTCCCCCTCCCCGACCCTCAAGTCTGGCCTGATGCTGCGCTGAGTACCCAGGTGGGCACAGCTGGGTGAGACCAACTCCACCTTGTTCACCCACCCAGGTTTCTGTGATACATGCCAGGTCAGCCTCCTCAGCCATAATCAGGTCATGGGTGAGGGAGATTTTATTCTGGGCCGACCTGGCATTCAACTGCAGCAGTCGCAGACCCAAGGGCTGGCTGATATAACTGCCTGTGCCTTGTGCCCCTTGCCCAGCCTGCCATATCTCCCCCTACCTAGAACCATTGTAATTGAGCCTCCCCCTGCTCTGCTCTCCTCCGCTCCTCTCCTCCTGGGCACAAGCCACCAAGTGCCCTCACGGCCCAGTTAAAAACAGCTGAAACACTAAACAAAAGAATTTAAAAGGATATAAAAACAATTTAAAAGAAGAAGCCCTCTCTGCTGAGCATCAGTCCTTATAAAACCTGCCAGGCCCCGCCCTGGGCCAGGTGGAGAGAGGCAGGAGCAGGGCCCTCAGGCTCTCAGCAAGATGAGAGCAAGTCACATCACGGATTCACCTAGGGCAAAGGTAAAGGTAAAAGGGACCCCTGACCATTAGGTCCAGTCGTGGATGACTCTGGGGTTGCGGCGCTCATCTCGCTTCATTGGCTGAGGGAGCCGGCATACAGCTTCCGGGTCATGTGGTGGCCAGCATGACTAAGCTGCTTCTGGCGAACCAGAGCAGCGCACGGAAACGCCGTTTACCTACCGCCGGAGCGGTACCTATTTATCTACTTGCACTTTGACGTGCTTTCGAACTGCTAGGTTGGCAGGAGCAGGGACCAAGCAACAGGAGCTCACCCCATCGCGGGGATTCGAACCACCGACCTTCTGATCAGCAAGTCCCAGGCTCTGTGGTTTAACCCACAGCGCCACCTGTGTCCCTTCACCTAGGGCAGTGGCTCCCAATTAGCTAAGTACTGTGGAACTCCTGTTTTTCAAAAGCCAAGCCATGGAACCCTACTTTTTTTTAAAAAAAAAGATGTCTCTATGGTAGTTTTTGTTAAGTGAATGGTGCCACGGAACCCCTGGGTGGGTTATGTGGAGGGGTCCATGGACCACCAGTTGGGAACTACTGACCTAGCACAATGTACTTGGAAGTAACATTGTGGTGGGGAGGAAACTTATATAGGCCACCTGAGACTAGGTGGTGCCACCTCCATCAATGGCCGCCCCACCAGAGCATGCACTATGTGCCAATGCCAGGCAGGGACAGGCACCTGTGACGCCGCCACATCAGCATTAGCAGGGTCAAGCCGAGCAGGTGGCGTCCAACCACCCTCTGAATATATTTGCAAGGCTTCCTGTCAACATCCCTTTCGTTTGCCATCTGTTGCAAAAGGACTGAAGTATCAGACAATAACCTTGGGAATCAACTTTACTGCCACATGAATTCTATTTCTCCAGGAGGATACATCATCATCATCATCATCTCAATTTATTACTCACACTTTACCATAGGTCACAGGGCATGTTACAACAATTTAAAATTCGGCATTAAAAATAATTGAAACAAATCACAGTGAATGAATAGGGTAGAGCCTAAAAACATATCTCAAGTCTCCTCCTCTCATATGCTCTTCTGGGATTCTCCAAAATAGATGGGCGAATGTGTGGAAAGCCTCATTGCACCAGCTGGATTTATTCCACTAGGTTCCACTAGCACACTCGGTTAGTTGAATCTGGCCCCTAGTTTCTCTCATATGCTGAAGACATGCATCTGTTCCTTGCTTCCTGTGCTCCCCAAGAACTCTAATGGGTTCATAGCACAGGACTTGCCCTTTGCACAAGCCATGCTGGCTCTACTTCAGCAAATCTTGTTCTTCTATATGCTTAACTATTTTATCTTTAACAATACTTTCCACCACTTTCCCTGCTACAGACATTAAGCTAACCAGCCTGTAATTTCCAGGATCCTACCCCAAGTTCACACTACCCCAGTGAATCCCTTTTAAAAAAACTCAGTTCTTACTGATAAAGGATTGTAATATGGCATAGGAACAAAAGACAAACCCTTATTCAGATAGCTCAACAGTCGGTCTTTAAGCACTTAGAAAAGGATGCTGTGATTACTAAAACCCAGCATGGGTTTCTCAAAAACAAGTCATGCCAGATGAATCTCATTTCTTTCTCTTTCTTTCTTTTTTTATGGAGTTACAAGCTTGGTGGATGAGGGGAATGCTGTGGACATAGTGTATCTTGACTTCAGTAAGGCTTTTGATACTAACAGTAAAATATTTTAGTTATTTAGAGTAGAAGATTACCTGAAAAAGGTGACAAAGAACTGTACCAGGTCCATAAAGTTACTGTGCTGTGAAAATGCAATCTGTAGAGAAGAAAAAGCAAATGAATTATTTGTTGTTGCATTCAGAAACTCATGCTGCAAATAAGCTATTCCGTTTCCAGGGCTAACATAATAATGAAATCCTGCTCCATTTAGATAGTGTTAGCACAGCAACCTGTCACTTAAAAGTGGTGCATTGTTGACATATTTGATACCCCACCATTCTACCAGGTACCCAAGGAGGCTTACAACACACGAAACAATAAAAACATGGTGCCATATTAAAAGCACAAATAGAACAGCAGGATAATAAACATGCATTGCTTAGAACTACAGGAACGTAATCAATAAGCTACAACTTCTCTCTCTCATGCTCTATTCATGTCTGAGCACGCATTAATTTATTGGGCTAAAGCTCTGACAACCACAAAAACCTCCCTGATGCTCGGAAACCACAGTACAGAAGAGGGTCGAGATGGTGTAGTGGTTAGAAAGCCATCCAAGTTAAAACAAGATGGGTTCAGGGACTAAACTTGGGCCCTCTCAGAAGGGGGAATCCTGCAACATAAAAGACCTCCCCTTGAACCTCAGCAATGACTATAAAGGCAATCCCTCTTGCAGAGAAGTGAAGAGCAGAACTATGCTCTATGTCCTGCTCTTGTTAAGGTTTCCTGGCCGACATCCTCAGATATTGACTCCTCCCTAGCAACTTCCTCAGTTCCAGTCTTCCCACTTTTTTCCATTACAGAAGCCTCCCTAGAGTAAACACCTCTTAAAGTAGTGCATGGCCCTTTAACTGAGAGCAAATCCCCTGGGAGGCGAGGTCTAAAACTCTTTTCAGCAGCATAGTGAGAGCTGGACCATAAAGAAGGCTGATTGCCGAAGAATTGGTGCTTTTGAATTTTGGTGCTGGATGAGACTCTTGAGAGTCCCATGGACTGCAAGAAGATCAAACCTATCCATTCTGAAGGAAATCAGCCCTGAGTGCTCACTGGAAGGACAGATCCAATACTTTGGCCACCTCATGAGAAGAGAAGACTCCCTGGAAAAGACCCTGATGTTGGGGAAGATGGAGGGCACAAGGAGAAGGGGACGAGATGGTTGGATAGTGTTCTCGAAGCTACCAGCATGAGTTTGACCAAACTGTGGGAGGCAGTGGAAGACAGGAGTGCCTGGCGTGCTCTGGTCCATGGGGTCACAAAGAGTCAGACACGACTAAACGACTAAACAACAACAATAAACCATCAGTAGACTGCCAGGCAGTGCTGCTGCAGAAACACGCTGAGATACCTGCTCTCAGGCTCCAGCCCTCCTCCATAGCTTTCACCTTGCCGGGAGCAGTCACAGTGTGCTGTCCCAGGTCCTGATGCTGCCATATCACTGAGATCCTCACCACCACCTGCTAATATTTGCAAACAATCTACGACCAGGACTGCAGACATTCCCACCCATTGCTTTCCTCCCTTGCCCCTGGGCAGCGACTCCTCTGAAGACTTCAGGCACAAACAGGCTTGCACAGACCTCTGTCAATTTTACGCAAAGCAGCTGCTGCGTTTCCAAGATTACATGGCGACAGCCACCCCAGCCCAGGTTTGGCACCAATACGAAAGCCGGCGAGCCAGACCTGGTCTTTTAAGCAGGATGTCACCACTGTGTCATTCATTCCAAGTTTCCAGGGACAGGGCCAAGAGACAGCCTCCTCCTGATTCTTAGATCCTCATATGAAGATTAAAATATGGCAGAAAAAACTGGAGAGAATTTAAGGGAAGCATTCTTCTTATTTATTGTTTTGAAATATGAGATTACTTTTTTTTTACAATTCAGGTCACAGAAGGCTTTTGCATATTAAAGCATGTTTGTAACACTTTTAATGCAAATGATGAACCATTTTCTTGTACTTTATCATCTGAGCACATAGCTGCCTCTGAAGACAGTTCAGAAACGTCAGCTAGTGCAGAATTCAGTGGCCAGGTTGCTCACTGGAGCAAGAGGGTTTGAGCATCTTACACCGATCCTGGCCCCATTGCACTGGCTACCAATTAGTTTACAGGCCCAATTCAAAGTGCTGGTTTTGACATATAAAGCCTTAAAAGGCTCAGGACCGCAATACCTCAAGGACCACCTCTTTCCATATGAATCTACCTGAGATCATCTTCCAAGGCCATGTGCCTCCTCCTTGAGAGGTCCGGAGGGTGGCAAAAGAAGAACAGGGCCTTTTCTGCAGTGGCTTTTCTGGAATGTTCTCCCCAGGGAAGTTCGCCTGGCGCCTTCATTATAAACCTTTAGGTGCCAGGCAAAAATGTTCCGTTTTAACCATGCCTTTGGCTGATTTGATTGACAATCCTATGCCCTTTTAAAACGTGGGTGGTTTTTTTTTTCGGGGGAGGGGGTTATTTGATTGTTGTTTTTATTTTGATTATGTATTTTGTGGTTTTATATTTTGATTTTATTCTTTGAACTGCCCTGAGACCTCCAGGTATAGGGCAGTATATTGATGATGATGATGATGATGATGTTTTTATAAACATTATCTACTTGTCCTCCTTTTCTATCTCTCAGAGTGTCCGTAATTTTTACCATACACACCCAATCACAAACCCTGAATAACCATGCTATGGATGGCAGAACTCCCTCCCCATTTATAAAACTTACTGCCATCGTAGCAGTTGTTAAAAGACACATTAATATTCTGAGATAAGATAGCTGTCTTTTTTTAAACAACAAAAACAGAACAATGGATGTAGTATGAATGCACAACTGCACACACAAGTCAAAATTGATTTCCAATGTTTCTTTCTTTCTCTCTCTCTCTCTCTCAGGACATCATCCGTA
The DNA here is from genome assembly GCF_964188315.1 of Podarcis muralis. Taxonomy (NCBI): domain Eukaryota; kingdom Metazoa; phylum Chordata; class Lepidosauria; order Squamata; family Lacertidae; genus Podarcis; species Podarcis muralis. Next base: position 5,208,734 of record NC_135663.1, read on the forward strand.
AATGTGGAACTGAACTGCTTTAATGTCACCACATCTCCAACAGATGTTATTCGCTGTAGTACAAATTCTGCCCAGCCTAGACAGCATGTATTCCTGCTTCAGATCAAATGGGCATGTTCTGACAGATATCCATTTTCAAGAACTCACATTTGCCTGAACTTGGGGTCCCGCAAGCAGCTTGAAACAATGGAATCAAGTGCGAGTTAATATACTACCAAGTAGAACTGAGAAGACCGACACACTTAGCAGTAAAAGAGGAACTGCACTCGTTCCTTCTGCAACAGTCTTGTTTTGAGTGGACCAGAAGTTGATTTACAGTTAGAGAAAGCAGCAACCTAACCCACCAACATCATGGAAGCTAATTCTGCAAGTTATTAGGCCAGTAAGCACTGTGTATTTCATTTCAACAAATTAGGGACCAAATCAGCTATTTTGGATCCAGCGGTGCAAAAAGGAAAAGGGGGAAAAAGCTTCCAAGATTTTCTGGTTCCTATTTCAGAAAAAAATGGAATGCCAAAACAAATTAAAATACCACACAAAAGCACACAGAGACCCACAAGGCTGAAAAGTACCCAGACTTTCCAGACAGATAAAACAAACAGAGAAATACACCATGCATGCTTTGTATGAAATCCATCTGTTTTCTTTCCTGCCAACTGTATTTCCTGAGTTCTAATGTTCAGAAGAATGAAGTCAAACAAACCTCAGAGCTGTGTTTGAATACAAAGCTGCTGCTCAACTTTCTATTGAAAAACAAATTGCCTAGGTATTTCCCAAGCCATGCCAAAAGTTGTCAAGATCATTCATTTTGGTTTTTGACAGTGCATTGTAAAAGGGAAAATTTTAATACTGCCCTTCACCTCAGGGCGGGTCAGCAGCAGCTGGAGACTTAGATTTCCACTTATATTGTTTTTTTAAAGAAATCAGGTCTTCTTGGTTGAATTTTTGAGGCTGAGAAAAGGCAAGGGTGAACCATTAACCTGTAAAAAGAAACAAATCAAGAACCATTCTGCCTGCTGAATCTCTCTTCCCAAATCAATAAATGTAAATTCTTTGATACTTTGTGTGGTGGGTGTTAGCCAAAAAAGGTTCCGGTTATTACACTTTTATTAAATTATGGGGGATTGAATTGCTCCACAAAAGTCCTCCAAACAATGACTACACTGGGGACAAACTTTGAAGAACTTTGACTAAGTCCAGCAACAATCCTTACTGTATCTTTTGAGAGCCTTGTAGTGCTATATTTTCTTGATTCTGGACAAGACGATAGATCACAATTCCTCAGAGCCCAGGGCCCAAGAATGACCTCCATAACAGCTATTGTCTTTCACAATTAGATTCTAAGTGTGAATGCACAATAGATGAGGGTCTGAACAGGAGTTGAAAGTTAGAACTAGAGGATGATGCACTCCGGGACAAAATGATAGTTTCCAAATGAGAAAAATCTATCATATGCAAGATTATCCAAATGCTAGGATTCTACAGGAGGAGAACAGGATACGGTAAACAGGGCATAGTTCAGCTTCCTGAGAATATCAGCTTCCTTTAAAGAAAAAAGCAAACCAACAAGTTTATATCCCTTTTCATGATGTAGCGCTGACTGAATGAGTGTGGGCAAATTTCAGACATCAGTGGTGAGGTATGGCTGAATGCCAACTTCAGTGCTCAGAGGTGGGGTTGACCCTCCCATGGCTACGAAACCAGAATTTGGGGTGGAGGAGTAAGAAAATTGTGTCCTTTTTTTGCAATCTTTATTTTTTACAGTTCACAGAATTTGGATTCCCTGTGTACATAGAATCCTGGATATGCATTGAGGGATGAAAGGCAGAGATGGGGCAAAGAACATGAGAATAAATACTGGTTTTACACTGTCCATATTGTTACAAGTCGCCCCAATCTCTGCTGAGCAGTGGCAAGAGATTCCAGGGTCTTGGCACTTAACCAGGGTTGCATTTCCACTGAGACACCAAGACACAGCACAAAATGACACCTTCAGGAAATATGGTTTATTCACACATATTTACACCTGAGTTTTATGGGGAGAGAGTGCACAGCACGTCTATCGTCCTTCCCAACATTACGGCATGGGATTCAGGGGCACCCTAAATGCCATCCCCATGCCTCTCTGCAACTGCACGCTCCAGACAGTCATCATGGCTGCTTCCCATCAGTCCCAGCATGGAGTTCCTCCCCCTTCTTGCTTCTTCCCAGAAAGCCCTGCCACCTAAACTTCTGTCGTAAAAGGGCACCCTCTTTTTCTGCGGTGACATCACACCCCCGTCTTTACCCTGGCAACCTCCCTCTGTGCCTGGCAAGGTCTTGTTCCTGGTTGATGACTTCCATTGAGGGGTAATGGGTAGCCATCACAACCACTGTTTCTTCAATGACCCGCCATCGCCAGGCTGGCATCATGAAGAAGTTGTTGTTGTTGTTTAGTCGTTTAGTTCTGTCTGACTCTTCGTGACCCCATGGACCAGAGCATACCAGCCACTCCTGTCTTCCACTGCCTCCCGCAGCTTGGTCAAACATGTTGGTAGCTTCGAGAACACTGTCCAACTATCTCGTCCTCTGTCGTCCCCTTCTCCTTGTGCCCTCCATCTTTCCCAACATCAGGGTCTTTTCCAGCGAGTCTTCTCCTCTCATGAGGTAGCCAAAATATTGGAGCCTTAGCTTCAGGATCTGTCCTTCCAGTGAGCACTCAGGGCTGATTTCCTTCAGAATGGATAGGTTTGATCTTCTTGCAGTCCATGGGACTCTCAGGAGTCTCCTCCAGAACCATAATTCAAAAGTGTCAATTCTTCAGCGATCAGAAGTTAGGTGATGTTATTTCCCAGTCCTTGAGAAATTCAGGAATTTATGAGTCTGCTCAAATTCTGACCCTTCACTGAATGTAGAGATCTGCCCCACCCCAGCCCCTCATAACAAGGGGACCACCTGACCCTTAAATCAGAAAGAATATTCCATGGTGCAATATGCACTGGAATTTTCTTGCACTTCTTTTGCCAGAACCTTTGCTATACAATGAAATGACCTGAAGGAGATTTCACACATACATACACACACACACCGGCTGCTGCCAGGGGGGAGATATTGGCCTCTGGAATGCCCCCCTTAGCTGCATTCAAAGGAAACCCAGGAAAAGTCTGATTGGTCCTTGTTGCTATTGCAGAAGAGATGTTTTTGAAAAGGAGCCATTCCTGCTTTGCTTAGCCATTTCATTTCTCCTTTAGTGGAAGCAGAATGTGTTCTGGAATACTTAAACCACAACAGCTATTAGGGAAAAGCTCTTCACAGCTTAAGTAGTCAGACTCGCTGCAGTAGGTAGGTAGAATTCACATGGAACAAAATTGGCGGCGGGGTTGGGGGGGGGAGTCTTAATTTAAAAAGTATATATGACTCACTGTTTCCACAGGCAGAGTTTAAGGATTGGAGTTCAAGCAAGGAGACTTCCTGACAAACCTTTAAAACAACAACCCTCCTCTTGGATCTCATGCGTGTTTGTTCAACGAAGCTGGTTTGAATTATCTGCCGTTTGGCAGCAGAGATGTTAGAATCGGGCTAGGATGCCTGCCTGCATGGTTTCTGTTACCTTTTTTTTTTTTTTTGCAAAAGTAATAGGATAATTTATTTCATTTAACACATGTCTGCGCATTTAACACACTCGGGGACATCCAGTGAAGCTGAACACTGGGAGATTCAGAAGAGACAGAAGAAACTACTTTTTCACATGGTGCAACCATGGAATTTGCTTCCCCAAGAGGCAGTATTGGGTGGGACATATTCCTGGAGAAGAACTATCAATGACCACCTCCACTATCAGACTCTTAATCTTAGTGTCATGGGTTCAAGTCCCATGCTGGGCCAAACAATTTCTGCATTGCAGGGGGTTAGACTAGATGACCCTTGGGTCCCTTCTATGATTCAATGACTAGATGAGCCTCTGGCCTGATCCAGCAGGGCTCTTGTGATGTCCTTATGCATCGTTTTTGTTCTTTCTCTCCGTCCCCCCACCTCCCTCAAGAAAAGCAGCTCATGATAAATTGTGTATCAACATAGCTTACCGTTTCAATTCAATCTCATGCACTACTTGGATGACAAGACTGAAACCTTGTGGTTGGAAATAGGCCAACGTCCCTAGACAAAGTATTCCACGGGGCCATCATGGAAAAAGCCCTGCTCTCCGTCCCATAGAACAAAGCTTTTTCCGAAGGCTTTTAAAGCTATGGAGGCTCAGTTGGCAAGAGGCAATCCCCAAGGGGGGGGCCAGAGGCAGCACCCTGTATATTGGTTTAGAGAAGCTTGAGCAGTTTGGTTTCTCCAAATTCTGATGCAAACGGACGTGATCAGCATCTCTCAAACTAATGTACAGATCGCAGTGTAATTACCCCTTTGGGTTTTCCACTTCTCAAAATCTTGTGGCACACTCAGCGGCTCAAGTAAGTTAGCAAATGTGTATTTTAAAATGAAATGCATTTGGAAATGCAAACACTGAGATAAAATATGCATATTATCACCTCACCCCTTATATACCCAAGCTGATCACTGGTCCTTGGCTTGGCAGAAACCCTCTTAGCAGGAGGACCACCTGACATTTGGAATTCTCTCCCATTAAATATCAGCCAGGAGCCCCCTCTGTTATCTTTTTGGTACCCACTAAAAACCTTCCCATTCCAGCAAGCTTTTTAAGTAGAAACCTTTCCCAGTCTGCATCTGCACTGGGATTGTTTTTAAGAAGCTGTTGTTGTTTTGTTGTTTGTTGTTTACCGCCCTGGGCTTCTTTGAGAAGAACAGTGGGATACAAGCTAAATTACTGTAAAAAAATATGAATAATAATATCTAGATGCATATTTTGAGATAAAATACATATTTAAATACAGAGTGTGACATTTGGTGCAGATTCCTCCCCCACCCCCTTTTACCGAAACACTGCAGATTAATGCAGAAATGGGACAAAAGACTTATGAGTGAGAGACTGATCCATCCATCCCTAGCATTAGCCCCAGAAGCTAATTGGCAAGAAGCATTAATACAAGCCAAACTACAGGAGATAAAGTTCAACAGAAAAACCAGCAGCATACAGTTTGCCTTTTCTGGCACAGCGCAGATGAAATCCATGCCACGGGAGGAAAGCACGTATTTATTTCTGAAGCAGCATGAAGTACAGTACTGTTTCCTGGGTGCTGCAGGATCTGCTCCAGTTAGCAACTAGAAATTATTCTGCCTTTTAAAAAGGGGGCTCCCATTAGCAGCAAAATTAATTGCATTTCTTTGTTTTAGACTCATTTTGCTTTAACAATACTATTGACGATTGTTCAGCTGGCACAGGAGCTCTATTAGCTGAAGCACAAGTAAAATTCAAGACTCAGGTCTCCTAGGATCTTGCAACCTAACCATTCCAAGGTTTGCTCCCAGTGGCAGTTTATTAGGGTAGCATTTGCATGTGCCCAGAAGTAGCCTGGTGTTCGACTTTCTACAAGGAAAGATGCAACATCAATTTCCGTGAATTGCTGTGGGGGGGTGTGGATGACAAAGGGATGGCTGATGGCTCTGCAGTATTGTCCAAACACCATTTGGACAAAAGAAGTTGGCAAAAGAGACTTTCTTCCCAGTGGGGCAGCATTCCCCCATAACCCCATATGAAGAAGGGGTGGGTTGAGTCATGACTTTTCATTTTAGCATGATAGCAAAACGAAGAGCAACAGAAGGAAACATATCCTCACAGAGGTGACTGTGCAAACAGCACTCATCACTTGGTAAAACTACTGCCATGTGAACTTCTATTGGCTTGGGTTTGCTCAGTTCTCACTTCCTGTTTGGAATGAAGCACCCAGTGAGGACGCGGGTGGCACTGTGGTCTAAACCACTGAGCCTAGGGCTTGCTGATTGAAAGGTCAGCAGTTTGAATCCTTGCGACAGGGTGAGTTCCCGTTGCTCGGTCCCTGCTCCTGCCAACCTAGTAGTTCGAAAGCACGTCAAAGTACAAGTAGATAAATAGGTACCGCTCCTGGTGGGAAGGTAAACGGCGTTTCCATGCGCTGCTCTGGTTTTGCCAGAAGCGGCTTAGTCATGCTGGCCACATGACCCAGAAAAACTGTCTGTGGACAAACGCCAGCTCCCTTGGCCAGTAAAGCAAGATGAGCGCTGCAACCCCAGAGTCGTCCGCAACTGGACATAACTGTCAGGGGTCCCCTTTACCCAGTGAGGCATAAGGTATATCCCACTGGTTAAATGGGGACAGATGGACGGACGTTTCACCTTGAAACAGCCCAAATTCAAAGATAGCCTTCACAAATATAAAGGAAGTGCATGGCCTGTTTCTCCAGAAAGATTATTTCATGGTCTGCTTTGCATTGGAGGACTCTCAAAAGCAGATTTTCGAGGGTCTGCATGGAAAGGACAATAAGGGAACCTCCAATGTATGATCTCTACAGGTGCTGCGCTGGGCAAGACCCGTACTCTCATCCAGCAGAACTCTTTTTACACACATATTTGAGTCTCTGAAAGATGCATGTTCAAGACTTTTGCTCTTTTCCTTCCCTGGCTGCTTCTCCTTTTCGCTGCACTGGCAGCGTTGTCGGTGACCAAGCTGTGCACTTGACATCTGAATTTTGGTCCGGTGCATTGCAGCTTTACCTTTGCCGCTTCTTTTAAGTATTCTGCCGCGAGCACATTCCCCAACGCTTCAATTGTTTCTCAACGAGAGAGACAGCTCTTTTCTTGGGCTGTCACACAAGCACATATTATTGGATCACTATGGATGCCGTTTCACATATCAAGGTACAGGCTAACAACTTTTTCGCCTTCTCTCCCCTCCCCACCCTGCATCCCATTGTTCCGTTTCATCCTCATTTACTGCATCCAGCAATTTGCTACCTAACTCTACTCCTAAAAATAGATTGCGGTAGATTTTCCATCATTGCAATCAGGCTACAAAATGTTTGTGCTGAACTTCTTGAGAGTTTGTCGCATAGATGTAACGAATGCTTCAATTGGTGCTGTGCGGGAATGAGCTGGGGGGAAGAACAGCGGCGGTAGGAAACCTGCTTTGAAGGGCAGAAGGACACCAAGTTCCACTGAGTGGAGACCAACGGTAGGGAACCTCCAGCTCATGGGCCAAACGTGGCCGGCCAGGCCATTTTGGGGCAGCCACAACCACCAACCCTACATCTGATTCCATACATGACATCAGGAACGGGGCAGAGAAGGCCGAGTGTCAGGGGACTGCCATCGGAACAGGGAAAGGAAGCAGAGAGGCAGTTGGGATACAGGGAACTTCCGAAAATCTTGAGAAGCAGTTCCTCTTCCTGCGGTGGGGAAAGCCACACCTCCAGTGGGGAAGAGGGGAAGGGACCAGAGGATGCTGGTGGGAGCCGGCCAGGAGGGAAGCACGCCTCTTCCGTCGCCCACCTTGCGCAGAGGTGTAAAACACAAAGAAGGAAGGAAAAGGCTGGGGGTGACTAAGCTCTTATGTTGGGGGAGGACCCGGAAACGACCACTCCCGGATTCTGCTAGCGATTGAGGCAGACATGAACTGATGGTTCTGCACTGTAAATAGTTTTGCACCAAAATAAATCCTGTTAAAGACAGGTCGGAGTCCTGCCTGGTTACTCACGAGCAACCGCCACTGACATCTGACACTGAGGTTTTGCAAGATCCACCAGGAGCTTCAAGCATGCTCCCACCCTTGCTTTCCCTTGGGCTCAAGGAGGGGGGAAAGTTTCCATTCAATGAAGGAAGCTGCTCCTCCCTCCCAGCGCTGCTTCATTCAAGCTATTAGCTTATATTCATCTAGGAGGATTTTCTCTGTACAGAAGGAACCAGCCTATTTGCTGTTTTCCTTATCCTAAAGGGCAGGAGAACAAGTTGCGCATGGAGGCGTCCCAGGGCTGTTATGCGGCACCGATCCAGCTGCTGCAGGGTCACATATTATTCTCAGTCTATAAAGGAACTGCTAAGGTCTTGTTCTAGCCTGGATATTGCCTGGGGGGCTGAAATGCGTGGAGCACGTGCAGAGGGCCTTTTCCCACTGTGGCACTGCAACTCCAGAATTCCCAACCGGGGTCCCTGCTCATCTGGGTCACTTTCTAGCTGTCAGTAGTAAGTGAAGACATTTATATTCTGACAGGTTCCTTGATTGATTTCCACTGTCTTTTTGATCGATGGCTCTTCGCTGCTTGCTCGGATGAGCACTTTGTTACAGGGAGGCTTCTGGTCTATAGTTGCATCATCTTACTATTGGAATACTTCGGATCTGCTGCTGCTGTTTCACAGCTAAATCTGAGATTTTGCACTTTTGGTACAGGGGATTTTGCAGGGAATGTTACAGGACACATTAGGCAATTTTCAGGAAGCAGAGGAGAGTGTTATAGAAACATATAAAGTGCGTCAGGGGTATGAACCGCCCTGAGACCTCCGGGTATAGGGCGGTATATAAATTCAATAAATAATAATAAAATAATAGAATCATAGAATTGGAAGGGACCCTGAGGGTCATCTAGTTCAACCCCCTGGAATGCAAGAATCTCAATTAAAGCATCCATGACAGGTGGCCAAACAACCTCTGCTTAAAAACCCCCAAGGAAGGAGAGTCTACCGCCTTCTGAGTGAGTCTTTTCCGCTGTCAAACAGTTTTTACCTTCAGAAAGCTCTTCCTGTGGTTTACTAAGAATCTCCTTTCATGTAACTTGAAGACATTCGTTCAAGGCCTACTCTCCAGAGCAAGAGAAAACAAGCTTGCTCTGTCTTCCATGTGACAGCCCTTAAGATGGCTATCCTGCCTCCTCTCAGTCTCCTCTTTTCCATGCTAAATGTACTCAGCTCCTGCAACCGTTCCTCATAAGGCCTGGTTTCCAGACCCCTTGATCATCGCACCTTACCATTTCCAGATGATATCTAACCCCTGCTCCCCCCTCTCTCACACACAGTGTTGGCAGCTATCACAGGACAGAGAAAACAGATCAATACAAAAGCAACATTTTCCCAAATAACAATTTATAAGGAAGATTAAACAATTAACTGGACCATTATTTATCAGGCAGACAAAGCCAATCATAAAAGCTTATATAGTGTTTATTGATCACTCATATTCTTATAATAATTTTTGGTTCTGAACAGGCTAAATGCATCTCTTCTGAGATTTCTTTCCATATTAAAATTCACATTTCCTAATTTGTATCTCTGAACTCTTTGTGTCCTCTTCTTAAAAATAATTCACTGATTCACATCCAGGAAAGTCTTTTAACAAAATGAACTTCAGGTGTGCATTGACTGTGTACTCTCCAAATTGTGGGGTGGACCAGGAGAGGTTTTCACATGTTTGAATTTGGTATGCCCTAAATTTCAAGTTGTTCTTTGGATTTGCCTGCCCTGGGTCCAAAAAACAGTGTGGTTGGGATTTAACACTAGGCCTATTCAGAGTAGACCCACTGAAATTAATGAACATGACTAAGTTGGGTCAATTAAATTCAACAGGATTACTCTGAAAAGAAATTCGCTTAATTTCACCCTGCATTTTTAAAGTGACACTGCATTATTATTATTTTCTAAAAAGCAAAACCAATATGACAAGCTCAGTGCGAGTAGGGAGGGGTGGAGAAGTGGAGAAATCATTTGTTCTGACTGACACTGTTTCTGAACCCAAATGTTTGACACCACTTACAACACACACCAAGTCCTGGGTGCCACTCAAGTACAGTCATACCTTGGTTGTCGACCGCCCTGGAACTCAAGACGTTTTGGCTCCCAAACGCTGCAAATCCGGAAGTGATTGTTCCGGTTTGTGAGCGTACTTTTGGAGCACGAACATCCAACAGGGCTTCCACGGCTTCTGATTGGCTGCAGGAGCTTCCTGCAGCCAATCAGAAGCCGCAATTCAGTTTTCAAACGTTTTGGAAGTCGAACGGACTTCCGGAACTAATTCCATTCAACTTCCACGGCATGACTGTATAAGTCCAGGGTCACTGTCCCTCTGACTGGCTCCGAGAAATCTAGAAATTTCACCTCTTTGTCATGACTGGAAGACATATGTAGCCATTCTATGTAAGGGTAGTTGAAGTCATTAATCACGATAACAGCTCCTCTTTCGGACGCTTCCTTCATTTAATTCTGCATCTCAATGCCTCCCTGAACATTTTGATTGCAGGGACAATAGCACACACCCCCAGTACGAGATTACTCAATTCCCATTTCAACTGAAGCCAGGAAGTGGCACAAGAGATTTGCGTTTCACGATGGAGCTTGTACTTTAAAAAAAAAGTTTTTTGTCACTGTGCTGTACACATGCTACTGCTCTGGTTCCACTTATATTGTCCAACTGGTGCTTTGAGCAGGGTAAATAGGCGTGGGTATTGTATACCCTCCAACATTTCTCCAACAAAAATAGGGGGACGTCCCATTCCATATTGGTAATTTTACTTTTTATACCTGGGTTGCCGCAGTCACACTGGACAGCTTCCAACATATATAAAAACATAATGAAACATTAAACATTAAGAAAAAAAACTTGCCTATACAGGATTCACTTCAGACGGCTCGGGGGTTGGATAACTCCATACCCTCCAACATTTTTCCAGTGAAAATAGAGACATGCTAAAGCAGGCATGTTCAAAGTCCATTTTGGGGGCCTAATCCGGCCTCCCGGTCGATTTAATCCGGCCCCCGTGGCAATATATGTCCTGGGGTAAAATCCTAAAAAAATCTCCAGCAACTTTGGGGTAAAATTGTGGAAAAAGCTCAACAACTTTGGTCAGCCCTCACGCATGTTCACTTCATCAAATCCGGCCCTCTTTGAAAAAAGTTTGGGCACCCCTGTCCTAAGGAGAAGTGGGACATTCTGGGATCAAATCAGAAACCAGGACAGCTTCTCTAAATCAGGGATGTCCCCGGGACACTTGGAGGGTCTGGTATTGTGCAAATGCCTCCAGGTTCTCCAGAAGGAACCTCAAGGGCAACAGCAACCCAAATCAGTACAACAAAATGGATAGGTTAATAATACCTGCACCCTCAAACACTGATTATTGGGCACAAGACTCAGCTTGTAGCACTGCCAAGGAAATAGAAGTACCACTGACCTTACAATCCTCACTGCGGGTGTAAGGTCAGAACATGCCACCGTCAAGTATGAGTGCCCATCACACTTCTAAGGCTTTCTCATTCAGTCACCAATTGACAGAGCTTTCAAATGAGCTCCGTTTGGACCCCGATGTTTGTGCCACTACGTCAAAGCAAACTACAGAACCGCTAGCACACACGGGGAGGAGAACTTTAACACTGGCGCGTAAAACTGCTGACACAACACAATCAAAGGAGATTTGAAGTGTTTCCCATTACTAACTTGTCAGATATAGCGAAAAAATGAGCCAAGGTAGAAAGGGGGGGGGGGCTTTACTTTGTTTGCTTGAACTGAGAGCCATCTGTAAAATTCCACTGCTGGTTTCTACAACTCAACTTCTTTGCTTCTCAGTTCGGAGGCTTCTAAAAACCACCAAGCTTAACCCTCTGAGATCACGACACCCTGTAACAACTCTCACCACTGTGCAAACCGACAGGCGGGGGAAGGATGGGGATCTGAAACATGAAACTGCCATTCTCATATATTACTTTGCAGATGATCGACACCTCCAGTGGTTATACAGCATGCAGAAGACGAATTTGCCAATTCTATTTCTAGAAAGGCTCATTCCGCACGGCACGTGCCAAATAAACTAAATTAAAACTGAAACCATAAATAAGACGAACCGATTGCAGACTTGATTAATTTTCTAAATCAGAAATGAACCCCTTTTTTTATAACAAACACCAACCATTTGCAGCGCAGGCGGCAAACTGTATCCAACAAGAACTTACCCGTCTTCCCCGAAGGAAGCTGACAAACTAACTTAAGCAGACTTGACAATGTGGCTGTCACAAGCCAGAGTGGCTTAAACTGAACCGACTCAGTAAACACTGACGCTAACTTCCAAGTTTTTAAAGAACGGTGATCTACATTTTGCTAACTGTGAATTCTAGAGAGCTTTTTATAGAAGAGATTGCTTAAATGAAGGAAGCTAGGAGGGAGGGAGGGAGGGAGGGACATTCTACACCAATATACTTTTAAAACCAACTGGTGGTTTCGAAGAGAGGTGGAGCAATATTTTAAGGGTGGGAGCTCAGCACTGGCAAATGCACAACTATCAGTCGTACAAAAGAGCATTTATATGCTTGCAGCTTCCTAAAGAAAACCAGGCAGAGGGGAAAGGAGAGCCAGGAGGACAAGGAAGTCTTGAAACAGGAACTCCAGGACAAACAAGGGCGAGCGATCAGAGGACCAACATCTACGATGGATTCTTGCAATGGGCGGCTCTTCCCAGAGATTTAAAAAGCCTTATATCTGGCACACACCACAACAGGACAAAAACTTAAGCGTCAGTTAACAAAGGAGGGGAAATGCGCCAGCACATTAATTAAGCTGCCCAAATTAAGAATACAAATACTGGCTTCAGGTTAAAATGAGAGAAAATGAAAGTGACTAAGAATGGGTAAACAGCAAAACAAAAGGAATTCACTGAACATGTAATTTCATCCTATTTCAGTTCTCCACTGTGAGCCAAACTACATGCAGCACTAAATGCGCCACTTGGAAGCATATCAGGGTTTTCTCGTTTGCTTTTTTAAGTTTAATAATGGGTGTGAGGGTCCCTAATTTCCATTGGGACCCTTTTCTCCCCAGTCTGAACGATAGGGGAAAAAAAAAAATCTCCTGCCTCGGCTATTAGCTTTAGAGGAAAAGGCTATCATTATTGCCAATGAGTCCTTGGGGGTGGGGAATGCACATTTTTCACTCTCTCCAAGTCAATGCACACATACACCTTCCTTTATGTACAACAGGGTCTGGCATTGCCCACGTGGCATTTCTGCCACTTATCGAACTGCAACCCCTTCTCCTTCCCCTCAATAATACAAGTTGGCTTGTTTTTTTACATTCCACCCCACTTCTAAACTTGGGACAGGGGGAGAGAGACCAAGACCAGACATGCAGAGTTGGCTGTACAGTTCCTCCGGCCGTGTTCGGATTCAAGCACATGGCAGGCCAAGTTCCTAACGGGTTGATGGGCAGGGGGATTTGACCCATCTTCCAACACCCAGCTCTTGCCAAAGGAGGGCACTGACAGGGAGACTGGCCGCACCAACAAGGAAAGCTGCACAAAAAAGGCTAGTGGGAAGTGTGATATCACTCACAATAAATAACTCTTGGCCAGGCTTTCTTACTGATTTAATTAGCAAGGATAGCGATACACAGTTCCTGCTCGCCTGCTGCCAACTGGTTAAGGTCACGGAGCCACCGTCCATGTCACTGCTTAAGTCCTTCGTGTACCTTTCAACTTGGAGCTTATCACATTCACATCCAATTCATTTGCACCCATTTGTTGCTGTTTATAATATTTCTTACTCTGTTTGCCGCATTTACAGACTGCTTTTCGCCATGCATGGTCTCAAAACGGTATTCCAAACTTAACAATGGAAAGTGTAATGCTGGTGGTCAACGAAAGAGGTTTAAAGACTCTCTCAAGGCGAATCTAAAAAAATGTGGTATAAACACTGACAACTGAGAAGCCCTGGCCTCCAAGCACTCCAGTTGGAGAACTGTCTTTACTAAAGGTGTCATGGGCTTTGAAGATGCTCGAACTCAGGACGCAAGGGAGAAATGCGCTAAGAGGAAGGCACACTTGGCAAACCCTCACCCTGATCAACTCCCACCCGGAAACCTATGTCCCCACTGTGGAAGGACATGTGGATCCAGAATTGGCCTCCACAGTCACGGACCCACTGTTAAGACCATGTTCATGGAAGACAATCTTATTCAGCTACGAATGATCACCAAAGAAGAAGAAGATAGAGAAGCCCACCAGCAGGCATGGAGTTCTGCAGAAGTCCCCCACAGGGGACCCAGGTAGGGAAGGGAGATGAAAGCACACACAGCAGGAGGGAGGGTTCATTCCATTATACAAGTACTCTGGTCCAAGTTTTTTAAAAATGGGGTTTGCACTAACAGACTGCTTCTCAAGATGGAGACCTTCCACTAGCACCGTCTGAATGGTCTCAAGTTGAAAGATAATAAAAATGCTGTGGCCCCATAAAACCTACAACATTTAGCCGCCCAGGAGATATCATAAGCAACAACTGACACAATCTGAATTGCACTGAGGCTGCAGAGTAAGTTAGATCGCGGCCAAAGAGTGATAATGGCAATAGGTGATGGCTTCTAGCACACAAATATATACAGTACAGGACCTGAACATTTGTTGGAGTATCGGACATCAGCACTAAGCAAACAGAACAGAGTATACAGAACAGCTCCCATATATTCCAGTCGTTCTCTAGTGCTTATGTGAATGGAAGGGTCTCTTACCTGTATCTTTATTGGCCAGGTGAAGTTGCTCACGTAGACAAAGAAAGTGATGTTGGGATTGTTGCGGAAGTCAAATTTCTCATTGGAGAAGCTGTCCTTGTACTCCTTGATTTGGCTCTTTGAAACCACCGGAATCTCCTCCCCTGCCTGGGTGCCAGCTGTTGGGAGTATTTTAAAAGAAACATTCTCATCTGTCGGGAGTGAAGATTTTCAGGCTCAGGTTCAAATCCTCACTTGGCCACAAGGCTTACTTGATGGCCTTGAGCCCTCTCAAACTAATCTACCTCAAAGGGTTGTTGGAAGGGCAAAATGGGTTGGGGTGAGAGGAGCCCTTGGGGCAAAACCAAAATATAACTGAAATGAAATAAAGATATATGTTTTTGTGCAAATCCTTGGTAACATTACAAGGGGTGCTCTTAAATTATACAGCAGCGCTAGTTGATAAAACAATAAAAATTATTCTGCTTCAACAAGACAGTACTGAGCTCAGTTTCATTACTGCGATTAAGAAACACACAAACGACTGTTGCATACAAAATTAACATTTTGGCTGCCAACGCAAGCATTCAAGATCTGGAAATCGGATAAATTGTTCTACTTCGTTTCTCAGATTATCTTTGGAGTGAAGTTATGCCTCAATATACAGACTATTACACGGCACAGCAGCCTTCTAAATCCCTAAGTCACCCATAGGGTATCTGCATATAAAGAGGCTATAAGCCAGAACTGGCTGCCTGATCCGAGAGCTGCCTCTTGCCCCCGGCTGAGTTGCTGTGCACCAACTGTGTGAGAAAGACGATCTGTCTAGCTAAGGAGGAAATAGGAAGACTGGAAGCAGAACAATGAGGAGCAGGAAGTTGAGGGATGGAGGGTGTCAAGAGGCAATGGAAGGAGTTTGGGCTGTTCAAGGCCAATGAAAGAGCCAGGTCAGAGGGGGACTGGCCTCTGGTTCAGCAGAACTGGCCAAATATCTGGCCACTGGTCTCTGGTTTAAATATGCCACCACTGCTTTCCAGAAATTTCTAGTTCAGACACTGGGCATTTGGAAACGGGAAGAATTGTCCTCACCTGCAAAACTTGTTGACCAAGTGATGTTGAGGTTGAAGTTTTTAGAAGCATTGATAAACATGTCCAGGTCTCTGTTTTGCTGATTTCAGGGAACAAAGAAAGCAGCACAGATTAATGGCTTGCACACAGAGAGAGCAGCTTCCATCAAGTTTTGTCAGCACTGCTTGGGCAAGAACAAAGGCATGCCAAAATCCCCCTAAAACAGCCCAATAGGATTCAAGCTTACCTGTGCCACATTAAAACACAGCACTGGTTACGTTTCTGTTTGCCAAATATTTTTGCATTTTTTTGTATTTCAGGAAGTGGGAACATGGGATCCCAAATCCTACAATTTTACCCTGTGTTCACGAGACAGGAAGATTCTGAGTTGCACAGAATACCACTTTATTCAGGATTAAGAACAATAAATCAAAAAGAGGCTTTAAAAAAAAAAACAAGCAGGAAACCCCACATTGGGTTATGTGTATACTTGTTCTCTGGAATTCCCAAAGTCATTTCCATAATAATGTCCCAAGGAACCACAGCAGGCACTACTAAGTAAATTAACCTTTCTTCAGCATGGTCTGCAAAGAAAAATGTCCAATATGAAGTCAAGCAGCAGCAGGCCAGAGATTAAACCTGTGACTTCCAAGAAAGGGAAGGTAAAATTAAGAGATTCCATTCACACTACGGTCAGACTAGCCCTCCCTATAATAAACTGATCTTGGCCATTTTGAGTGGTCAACACAGAATGGCAAAGAACAGCAGGCACAGAGGGTTGGAACTACAAAGACTTAAGGGTACAGCCATAGCACAAATGTACCAGTGCTCTGCCCTCAAAATGCGTTATTTCCGTGTGATTCCTGGAACCAGGGCTGTGTCAACTTTTTTTAAGAGAATATCTATTTTCAGGAAAAAGAGGCATTTCCTAGACCAGCTCTCAATTAGCCCTTTAAAAAAAGGGGGGGCATCTGCCTCCTACTGGTTAGAGCAGGAACCACAGATATATTTGGATCACTGCATAGAGACAAATACCCATTTGTAACTAAAAGTGTATTTCTTTAATAATAATAATAATAATAACAATGGATTGCTCCTATGGATCCTCTGCAGTGATGCTGCGATGTCAATATGGTTGTGTGGCTCCCTAATAATTGTTGGATTCTGCCATGAGTAAAACAAAATTAAATTTAAAAACGTATTTTGTTTTTAAAATTACCAACTGTTCTCACATGCCCCCCCTCCTGTGATACTGTGGTGTTAAAAGGTTTTTGTAAAAACTGGAGGACCCCTCCCAAATTTGTCCATTAAAAAAAAATTGTTTTTTTTTGGGGGGGGGGTTTAAAAAAACCTGACTTGCTTATGCCAAAATGTTTTTTTGTGATAACCCTATTCCTCAAGTAGTGTGTGTGGTTTTTTTATTTAAATAAGAACCATGCCCACCTTTACACATCTGTGACACATACTCTTATATTACTGTCCCCTCAAGGACTGACCATGCAGCCCTTGGCCTGACATTTCTGTCAGCCCCAAGGCCACAGGACTTCACACACAGGAGTATAAATTATCAGTTACAACGGTCGCTGTAAGTTGACTCTCAGCGTAACTGCAAGTTTTAAAAATAATTTAAATTTTAAAAAATTCAAAACCAGCCATTTATTACAGCAACGAACTCCACGGCTAATTACACGTACGCCTTGAGGTCATCAGTATATCTCAACTTGAGTTCCCCATCGCTAGGAACAGAACTGCAGGGGCCTCTCACACAGTGCAAAATGAGCACAGAACTGGCACTGAAAGGAGCGTGCAGGCAGTCTTGTTGTGGGCGGGGGAAAGAAAAGAGTCGATCTCTGCATGCAGCCTACTGACCGTCGGCCAGAGAGAACCAGGGCATTTTAATAAACAACGTGAAATGCAATTGGGATAATTTACTAACCTCTTCGGGCGTCGCTACGAAATTGATTGCAGTGTAATAACGATCATCTTCTTGCGAAAGGCTGAAGGTGAACTGATAGTCGATAAGGAGAGTGTCTGTATAAAAGTAGACAAATTGGAGTTAGGTGCCGCCGTGGCATAAAGCCAGAGTCAGCCTGAGGCATGAAGTTTGCTACTTGCTAGGATATAAATAAGGGACATGGGATATAAGGGATGCGGGTGGCGCTGTGGGTTAAACCACTGAGCCTAGGACTGGCCGATCAGAAGGTCACAGTTTGAATCCCCGTGGCGGGGTGAGCTCCCGTTGCTCGGTCCCTGCTCCTGCCAACCTAGCAGTTCGAAAGCACAAAAAGTGCAAGTAGATAAATAGGTACCACTCCGGCGGGAAGGTAAACGGCGCTTTCGTGCGCTGCTCTGGTTCGCCAGAAGTGGCTTAGTCAGGCTGGCCACATGACCCGGAAGCTGTACACCGGCTCCCTGGGCCAGTAAAGCGAGATGAGCCCCTCAACCCCAGAGTCGGCCACGACTGGACCTAATGGTCAGGAGTCCCTTTACCTTTAGGATATAAATACGAGCCTGTTGCACGGCTGGCCCTTGCATGTGAGCAGGAAAAGCAGAGAGGGGCGAGTGCAAGCAGATGCAGGGCAGCAGCCAAGAGTATAGACCAGAGAGCCCCCAGGATAGCCTTGCCCAACCCAGTGCAGGCCCATCTAGCCACCTGCTCTCTATGTCTCAGCTCAGCAAATGAAGCACAAGGATGACAATAGTAAAGGGCTCCTGAAGCATGACTCAAACAATACAAGGGAAGCCTCTGAAAAACCTCGCGCTACACACATGCGGAATGTTGTTTTTGCAGTATGTTGCATGCGCCGCCATTACGCTCTGTCTGGTGGGAATGCGCAAGGAGGCTGGGCTCAGCTCACGGTACAACACCTGGCGTCTTCTCTGCTGGCTTTTCACCACTTCCTTAAGTCTTGTTTGTTCTTGTAGGCATTTAATTTATCTGGTTAATCCTTCATTTAGTTTTTATCTGCCGCTCTGTTTGCATTTTAGTTTTTAATTGGTTTTTAATGCCTTGTTTGATCGTTTTAAATTGTTTATGATTGCATTGTTAGCATCTATTAGGTGATATGAAAATAGGCTCAGCCAAACAAACTGTTTGCATTCGCACAGCTATCTTTCTTTTCTTTTCCCTCTTTTGCTTTCAAGTGCCTCCTTCACACGTATCTGCTGGCTCCAACCGGCCCTCTTCTGTTTTTACAGCCTTTCCATTAATGTGACTTGACTTTATTATTAGATTGCAAGCCCACAGGCAGGATCGGAACTTCTAACTTCTTTTCAAGCACCTACAAATGTGAGGTGGGTGGAGATGTGTGTGCCTGCGTGCGCGCGCACCGAATAAAAAACGCATCATTAATTCCACTGGAGGGTTTTGATCCTTATCCTTTATCCAATGGCAAAAATAATGACCAGGGTGCTTCAGAAGAAATCAGCAACCCCTTACACATATCTCTAAGTATCTTTATTTAAATGTATTTTTATGGACAGAATATGGCACAACTTTTCTGAATGTCATGGGCTGCAGAAAAGGCCTCTGCATCACCAAACTGTCTAGACCAGCTTCTTACAGATATCCATTACAAGAAGCCTGCCATCAACTATTAAAGCTTGTTATTTCAATCTTAGTATCAAGTCCATCACCTCTGCAGCTCCCCCAGGCATGCACCTTCCTTCTCCTTCCCTTCACCCTTCTCCTGTGGACGCACCTCTCTCCTTCCTAGGACCCTTCTGCTTCTTGCCTCTACAGGTTCCTAACCACCTCTTGGGAAGACAAGAGCAAACTGGATATAAGAGCAATTGCACCTGCAGCTGAAACAGCAGCCCCTCAAGCCAAGACTGAAGCCCGTTTTGTCAACTGCAGTCTAAAATGCTGAACTACAGCTCACCTAGGAACGGCAGCTCTGGGTGAGTCCACTTAGGGAAGTAGAAAGAGAGATAGACCCTCGTTCCAAGGGTGTCTGTCAGAAACGATCAGGCCAGAAGTTGCCAACCGTTTCAGACCCGTGGGCACATCTGCTAACCCAAGGAAGTGTTGCAGGAGCCACACTCGCACGCTACGACTAAGCACACACCGCAACCTATTCTGTTGGCTACAACAGAATGCTGCTTTCAGATCTAATTTCTGCATGGAGAGGACTTGTGGGTGCCCGGGACAGGTGCACAGGTACCCCATGGTAACCCCTGGATTAGAGAACCAACACACATTATTTATATAGCACAGTTTGTGTGTTTGGCATGAGGAAATGGCAATAGAAATTAGTGGAGGGCAGGGGGGACACAGACTGAGGAGTGCAGGAAGAACTAGAGGCAGAAAAAGAAGTCACTAAGGGGAGGGAATGAACAGACTCAGAGAGAATGGGGTTGCCCCTACAAATATACACACAGTTGTACCTTGGAAGTTGAATGGAATCCGTTCCGGAAGTCCGTCCGACTTCCAAAATGTTCAGAAACCAAAGCGCAACTTCTGATTGGCTGCAGGAAGCTCCTGCAGACAATCGGAAGCCATGGGTGCCCCATCGAACAGTCGGCTTCCAAAAATAGTTCACAAACCAGAACAGTCACTTCTGGGTTCGCGGCGTTCGGGAGCCAAAACGTTCGAGAACTAAGCTGTTCAAAAACCAAGTTATGACTCTGTGTGTGTGTGTGTGTGTGTGTGTGTGTGTGAGAGAGAGAGAGAGAGAGAGAGAGAGAGAGAGAGAGAGAGAGAGAGAGTGCAGCTCCAGAATAAGCAGCAGCCAACAGAGAAAGCAGCATATTGTTCTCTCCTTTTAATATGCCTTTGAGCTCATTTGCAGCAAGCTGATGATGTACAAGTACCAAGTTTACGTACAGGCAAAAGAAAAACAATTTTCACTCACAGTAGCACGTTCCTTTGAGAGGATTGCCTTGGTATCGGTTTTCGACCTCACACCTAGAAGAAAGAGCATGAGCAATGTTGACCTTCTGCCTTAATTTTCCCTTGAGCTTGAAATTGTAATGTTTGTTTGTTTGCTTTTCTTTTAAGTCACATCCAGCATGAACCGGGAAGAAAACCACTTCTTATTAAAAATAAAACAGCAGCATGCAAAGAGACGAAAGAACAAACAACGCGGGACCAACAGAGGCGACGCAAACCCGGTGGAAGAGTAATGAAACTGAAATTTGGAACACATTTGAGAACCTTGCCACTAACTTTAAAAGTTGCCTAAAATAATCTAAGAAGCTAGCTGGGAATAAGCAATACAAGAAACCACAGGCGGCGGAGAGCTAGGGAAATGATGGTTTGTTTCACTACATGTTTTGTAGAGCATGGAAAGTGTTTGAAGCAGAAACAGTTTATTTTTCCTAAGCATCAAAAAGAGAAACCAGGAGGGGGGGGGTATATTGTTCCTGGACCCTTCAGGACCAGCAGTTGTGTGACGGAAGGGACCAGCCTCCTGAAAGACACATCTATCCTTCAACTTGCATCTGGAGAGGGGTCATCTCTTCCCTCCTTCTGCCAGTTTTATACTGGTAGCTGGACTAAAGGCTTTTGCCTGTCTGGAGTCCCTATTGGACCATAAATTTAAAAGGTACTAATAAACTGGGGGTTATCCACATCTAGCTTCTTGTTATCATTATCATTATCATTATCATTATCATTATCATTATCATCATCATCAATACAGACATACCTCGGGATAAATACGCTTCAGGTTGAGAGCTTTCGGGTTGTGCTCCGCAGTGACCCGGAAGTAACGGAGAGTGTTACTTCCGGGTTTCTCCGCTCACGCACGCGCAGACGCTCAAAATGACGTCACATGTATGCGTGGAAGCGGCGAAACGTGACCCGCGCACGAGCAGACATGCTGTCACATCTTAGGTTCTGTTCGGGATGTGAACGGGGCTCCGGAACGGATCCCGTTCGCATCCCAAGGTACCACTGTACTCCACCCATCCACTCTGAAAAAGGAGGTAGCATTTATGGCTGTGCTAAATGTTTCCTGTTTTTAATAATATTGCAGTCAAAGCTACTGCTTTCCAAGCAGAACAGAAACTCCTACCTACCCCATATAGTTTTCTGTACTTTCTACTTTTGATAATAAAAAAACCCCAAATCCCTGTTCACACAGCATTGAACTAAATGACCCTTGTGGTCCCTTCCAGCTCTACAGGTTTGCTATTCTATGACACCATCTTAATGTAGGAATTTATTTTATTTTTTTCTAGCACCTATTCCCTGCTATTATTTCCCATGCACTGCTGCTGAGACGGCACCGGTTTTCATTTCCTGCTTATAGCTTCTTTCTAGAGTGACCTCCGGGCAATTGGGCAGCAAAACGCAAATGTGCTAATGTCATAATGCTACATAATCAATCAGATTTGGTTATATGCCGATATCTCTCAGAGCAAACAAAGCCAATTAAAGAGTGTGAGCAAGGCTTCGTAGACTGGTCAGCCTGGTTATCACAGCCAATAATACATTATGTATTGAACGTGATGTCTTTGAGGACAGATGGGCTATTCGTGACCCTGCTTCTTGAGTAGGGGGAAAATTTTACCCCTTCCCAGAGTCTCTCAACTGGTGGGTGGACTTTCAGTACTGACAAAACAGTGTTCAACCAAACACACCCACTCCTCAAATCTAATAATTTTCCATCACATAACCCACTAAATCTTGAAAGCAGTGGTGGGAATAGATTCTTCAAATGTATATTGTGTTGCGCAAGTAACTTCATAGGACTCCTGAAGAGCAAGATCTTAGTTCTGCATCTCCACGGATCAACTTTTTTAAAACAGGATTCAGGGTTTATAAAGTAGGATTGCTTTCTTCTTCTGAGCTGCAGAAGCCTGGGCAGGTTTAATCTCAATAGTGGGCTAAACGTTCAATGTAAGAATCAGCTCCATCTGGTACGCAGGCTGAGACCCTATCTGCCCGTGGACTGCCTTGCCAGAGTGGTGCATGCTCTGGTTATCTCTCTCTTGGACTACTGCAATGCACTCTATGTGGGGCTACCTTTGAAGGTGAACCGGAAACTACAACTAATCCAGAATGTGGCAGCTAGACTGGTGACTGGGAGTGGCCGCTGAGACCATATAACACCGGTCTTGAAAGACCTACATTGGCTCCCAGTACGTTTCCGAGCACAATTCAAAGTGTTGGTGCTGACCTTTAAAGCCCTGAACAGCCTCAGCCCAGTATACCTGAAGGAGCGTCTCCACCTCCATCATTCTGCCTGGACACTGAGGTCCAGCGCCGAGGGCCTTCTGGCGGGTCCCTCACTGTGAGAGGCCAAGTTACAGGGAACCAGGCAGAGGGCCTTCTCGGTAGTGGCACCCACCCTGTGGAACGCCCTCCCACCAGATGTCAAAGAGAACAACAACTACCAGACTTTTAGAAGACATCTGAAGGCAGCCCTGTTTAGGGAAGCTTTTAATGTTTGATGCATTACTGTAATTTAATCTTTTGTTGAAAGCCGCACAGAGTGGCTGGGGAAGCCCAGCCAGATGGGCGGGGTATAAATAAAAAATTATTTTTTATTATTATTATTATTATTATTATTATTATTATTATTATTACATGAGAACTGACTGCTGCATCAGGCCAATGCCCCCCCTAGTCCAGCACCCTGTTCTCACAGTGGCCAACCAGATGTCCGTGGAAAACCCTCAAGCAGGATATGGGCACAACAGAAATGTTCTCCCCTCTTGCGGCTTCCAGAACCTGGCATTCAGAAGCATTGCTGCCTCCATCAGTGCACCACACCAAATAAAACAGCACCATGACACATTCTGCTTCAACCATGTTACCCAAACCTGTCACTGCACCCCATCCAGTCCTCTGTTTTATTGCAGGCGTATGCAGCAAGATGCCACTGGTGCATTAATAGTGCATTTGAAGTGGTTATCTATATCTAATGCTCCCTCATTATTGAACGCACAATTTAACTCCACCAGTCCCATTGGTGGGTGTTCATGCCACCCCCAATTCCACCTGCCCTTTTTCCCCTGAGGGCAGGTTGGTTGCCCTATAATAATAATAATAATAATAATAATAATAATAATAAAATTTTATTTATACCCCGCCATTCCCAGTGCAAAAACCGGGCTCAGGGCAGCTAACAACAAATTTAAAACACTTAATTATAAAAGCAGCATAAAATACAGTATAAAAACATGAATAACAATAAAATTCAAAAATCAAAAATCAATTTAGGGGAAATAAGCATTAGATAATCCCCAGAGCTAGTTGGCTGAATTGGTCCTACTTGGGCCAGCGAGGAAGCCAGGGGAGAATTAGCTGTGGGGTCTCAGAGTGGGTAATTTTCATAAAAGGGAAGGGGGGAGGGAAGGGAAATAAAAGATCAGGCTGAATTCAAATTAACGGCCAGGCGGAATAGCTCTGTCTTAGAGGCCCGGTGGAAGGAGGTTAAATCCTGCAGGGCCCTAGTCTCCTGGGACAGAGCATTCCACCAGGTCGGAGCCATCACTGAAAAGGCCCTGGCCCTGGTGGAGGATAGTCTGACTTCCTTAGAGCCCGGGACCTCTAAACTATAGTTATTCGTGGACCTTAAGGTCCTCTGCGGGGCAGACCAGGAGAGGCGGTCCCGTAGATACGAGGGTCCTATGGAGCCACCATGATTTCATTTGTACATTTTTTGTGTTGTTGCAATCTGGCTGCAGTGGCTGTGCTAAAATATGCATCCTTGCAGAAAAAGAAACAGGAATGTCACCACATGGCATCAAGGAGAAGTCGGGGGGGGGTACAGCTACACGAGCTTTGCTTCTGGCCCCAAATGAAAGTCAGTTGTGCTCTGGTGCCAAGCCACCAGACTTTGATTTTTAAGCTTTTCTCTTTTTTTATGCTCAGGCTGTGATTACCCGCGAAACCTTTGCTCGTTCACACACGCAAAAGCCACCCCACAGGAACGACTGTATCCAGCATTAACAGGAAGCACTTGGGAGCAGCTCTAACACAAATAAGTGGATTTGATTTGGTGCCTTGAGGGGGCACCCCAGCACTCTGGTGCAGCAAAAGCTGGATCCCACACCCCAAGTTGGAACATTTGTGGCATGAAAAGGCTTCAGTAGGGAGCTATGGGCCATGCACTGATTGCTCACAAAGCAGTCTGACTGCCCTGAAACCTTTGTGGGCGCAAACAGTATTGAATGCAGGAGTGTGTAGAACCACCCCAATGCCATCAAGAGCACAATGAATGGACAATAAAAAGGACATATGTAAAGGCTGACTCACAGCTGACACTCCTCTCCTTTGATTCCTTTTGTGGTGCAAAAACACTTCCCTGTGTTTGCGTTGCAGATAGAAGCATGGCCATTGCACTTGCAAGCTGAAAGATAAACAGATTTTTTCCCCTGTAAAATAAATACTGATGGATCAATTAACAAGCAATTAAGCTGTTCACATTGTGAGTGGCTTCCCACTCGCTTATATGCCTTGAATGCACATTTATGTCATTTATGACAGGACACAAAACACTGCTTGTTGCACAATTTGGAAGACCGCACTTGATTGAGTAGTACCCTGAATTTCATCTCTCTGCCTATACGGACAGACAGACAACCCCTGGGTGAGAGCTAAAACCAAAGGTAGTTCAGCAGCCTTAGCAAAAGGCGAGGAGGAAAGCAAGATCTTATCAAATTTCAGGCATGAATGAATGGCAAAGGGATCATCTCTACAGACTCAATGTCTTTGTTAAATGAGTCCATGATTGGGAAACGTGTTGCTCAGGCTTTTGGTTCATATTTGAAGTAGACCTGCCACAAGGAATATTATGATCCATGCCCCTGTGAAATGCTTCTTTAAGTTCAGTTATATGACAGATGTAATAAAATATCACTGATGTTACACAGTTCTATCACTGGTAATTATCAATTATTCTGTAAAAGTAGAACAGACACAGAATATGTATCAAGTATAGAATTCAGCTTTCTGGGAATCTTAACTTCGCTTTTTAAATGGTTCCCACCACTCGAGGCTGGGAAGACAGCCTTGAAAGTATGTAAGTGAAACCTGCTGAATTCTCTCCAAAAAGGCTAGATGAATAAAATTCTCAGTGTTTGGATGGCTTCAGTGCCCTGGCAAAACATGAATAAATTATGCAAAGAAGCAAAACCATAGTGTTCAGTGAAATAGTGTAAATTTGCTCATTTTGCGCAATTTACAAATTGCAGAAAATAGGTTTCCTTGGTACAGAATTTTGCACAGTCCACACACAGCCTCGATCATTATGGCCTGCATACTAGCTGTTAAAAAAAAAAAGGTCAGGCAAAAATAAATGGGGACCAGGGGAGGAAATGCAATTGTTCAGCAGTGGGGAAGATGGATGGAGGACCCAACTTACGCTGACAGGTGCCTCCATTTGTGGGGTCTCCATAGTAACCAGAGATGCAGGTTTCACAGTGCTTGCCAGTCGTCAGGTTCTCACACCTCTCGCAGATGCTCTCGTTGACACATCTACTGTGCCCGTTACACTGGCAGGCTAGAAAACAAAAAGGGACGCTCAGCACATCTTTCGCTCTCTCCCATCCATCTCGTTATTTGTCACCACAATTTTGATTGCTTGGTGTTTTGGGCTAAGTAACAGCAAGTTCACACCAGACCAGGTGGTCTTGCTTTCCAGAGATCCAGGATAAGCACCAGAGCATCTCAGCAGGGCTCCCCTTCCCAGGGTGGACTGGAGTGCACACAATCAGCAGCTACAACACTCAGCACTTAACTGTGCTGGAGAAACTTTCTGGCGTCGCAGGTGATTGTGCATCGCCTGTATCTGTACTCAAATAATTCTAATGGACGTTAGAATTAATGGAGGGAGCACATGCAGAAATTTGCTCTTTTTATGTTGACTCATCTGCCCATAGACAAAGGCATTTATACGTGTCGTTTTGTCTAACTACACAGCATGAAATTCAAAGGATCATATCATCATAATCTGGAAGCGAAACAGATTTTGAGTTTGAAACAGTTGTGCCCCCCAGATTTTGAGTTTGAAACAGTTGTGCCCCCTTTCATATCTTGCCGGTGCTGAACTGCTTGCTATCTGCAGCCACTGTTTCCTTTGATGGCCTCTGCTTTGGGAGACATCCCACCACCTCTATTCTTCCCCAGCCAGTTTGGGCTCCTGTTCTGAATGTGATGAAATCACAGCACAATCTAGCAAATCGGATTTAGCTATGTGCTGACATCAGTATATGAAAACTATCGATAAGGGCACTAGCTCCTTTCTGGTCACAGTAAGCCTAGCCAATCATGAATCACTGGAAGAACTGGGACATTTCTCTGCCCTTTCACAACACCAACTCCTCTCCTCTCCTCCCCCCCCCCCAAAAAAAAAGGAAAAAGAAAAAGAAAAACCAGCCAAGGAAGAAAAGCTTTGCATTCCAATAAACTGTTCTTTTCCCTGCCCCCATTTCAGGTGACATTAACCCTTATATCTATTTCTATTTTATTTTAACTATTTCCCATAAGGCTGCAGCAGGGGAAGATATGGGACTGCAGGGCTGCTGCGCCAGCTCTGGTGAGCAACTAGATCCATTGGGCTCTTCTTCTCCCACCAACAGTTGAACTTCAACGTGGTCCTTTTAAGAACTTCATACCTTTAGGAACTGTTGTCTGAATTTGCTTTCCCCTCTGCCTTTCCTACTGCAACATGTCTTTTAGGCTGGAAAATTGTGGGCAAGGAGTGCCTCATTTATAATGGAGTCTTTTAACTAAAGAGAGGACTACAAACACTATAAACAAGCAAACAGAGTGGCAGACTTCTCACGTTCCCCTACATTATAAACGTAAGATTGCATTCTCTGAAGTTCTCCCTTAACACGGCTAACAACTCAGCACTACTCAGGAATAGGCACCATTACCTGGTTCCATTTTCAAGAAGCTGCACACAGTCACTGAAAGATTAAACAAATCCACCCTCTTGCCCCTGCCTACTGGGCATACAAGAGGATCACTTAAGGTTTTAAGAGATAACTGATCTCCACATCAAATGTGCACTCCTAAATAAGTTACCTGGACAGTGAATAAAGGACCAGTTGTATTTGTTCTCAGCCAGGCACATGCTGACATCAAGGACAGGCTCTAGGTAGGATTTTCCTGTTGCTGGTGGAGGTGAAGGCGGCATCTTCACTGGACCTCTGGAAGAGCCTTCAATGCACTTCCCCTTGCCTGTATTACTGGGATCCGTACACCAGCCACAGCCAGGCTGCTCCAAACAGTGCCCACAAGTGAAGTAGCCAGAACAGTTTTCAGCTGCGGAGAGAAAGAGAACTTCCAGGTTAAGGAAAGAAGCCACCAGTGCTTTAAGGCTTCACATCCTGGGCTGGTTCACATGCAACAACAGCACACCAGGGTCTGAACATCCTCCCACTTGCACACTGCCTCTTTCGCATTCTGTTTCGATCCTGGCTGGCTCCAAGAAGTCAGAGTTTGCCATTAAAGCTGAATGAGCAAACTACAGCCTGCAACCTGCCTTCCAAGCAGCAACTGGGAAGCGTAATGTGAAGTGGGCTGAATTTTTTTTCCCTTGTAGGTTAGGACTTTCCAAATATCAATAATGCAATCATAAATAAAGATGAATGGAATTTTAAAACAGGGCCTGGGTTGCATCTGGGTAGCCCGGTAAATATTGTGCAGGAAAACTGGTGTTGGAGGCTTCACCTGGAACTCTACCGGCTGGAGGCAGTAGCCTGGCAGGATGCAGACAAATGAGAGCCTCAAGTCCTACTCAGTATGGGGATTCTAACATATTCCTCCAGATTTAGACCACTGCAACTTGCCCACAGCCACCCTGCTAATCTGGGGAGCAGCTTTGGGATCCTGTTGTCCTCAGTCCTACAATGAGCACACACACAAGTAAAATTCATTCTCCAGTCCAACAGAAGAGTATAATAAAATCTGTATACCCCCTTCCTCCATAGATCTCAGGACAGTTCACAAAATACAGGCAGCAACCATTTCATGAGGGGGTTCCGTTCCCAGGCCCTGCGTGTGCAGCAGAGCACATATAAACGCACCCCACCCCGTTATACCCCCCTTCTGCCATCTTCCAGGTCCAAAAGGACCCTGTGTCGGCGACTGCGTGTCAATTGGATGGCCCCAAAATAGTCGCTGCCTGTGCATAAATATACTAGGTGCACGGACCATTGGATGATACCACCCCCTTTATGGAAGTGCCCCTACACAACAACTGTTGAGATCCCCATCAGCCAAAGGATTGCTTACGTGGACAGCTGCTCACGGTATGCCACTCCATGCACTGGCCATAAGGGAAAGAGGCCACATAAGCACTGGAGTCCACGCACTGTTTCTTGTTGCTGCACCACATACACTCGGAGTTGCTGCTGGTGCATTCGCTGCACACCGTTCTCAGGCCACAGGGGGTGCGGCACTGCTTGGCACTGTGGTTGGCTGCGCATTCAACAACAACAACAACAAAAGGGATTAGTGCAAGCAGCTTTTACCATATGAGACATTTCCAAGCCTTTTTCTTTTCTTCCACCTTGAAGCCAAAGGTAACACTACATTGCTGGTGAAAAGAATCCAACTTTCTCCTCCCGAACCCCCGAAAGGCTGCTGAATCCTGACACTGCTTCTTGTCAGCATCACTGTGGTCCTTCCCATTCTTTACTAATAAAGCTCTTATCCATTAAGGAAGCTACTGTAGCCCTCTTGCTGACAGACCTCTTTCCGCACCCCGGACAATTCAAAACGGCTCTCGAGTTCAGCTCCGTGCCTGATTATCCATTTAATTTCCCCTCGAGGCTTTAGCCCTTGAGGTCACACTCTGCATGAACGCCAAGGTTCTTCAAGATAAACCACAGCTCCCTAGACTTTAAAAGCTGGAGCTCACATTTTGATCAGCAGTGGGATGGTGTCAAAGGACTCCACAAAAGTAAGTTATCACCACTCTGACAGTGGAACAGACTCCTTCGGGAAGTGGTGGACTGTCCTTCAATGGAAGTTTCTAAGTAGATTGGATGGCCACCAGTCATGGATGCTTTAGCTGAGATTCCTGCCTTGCTTCCTACGTTCCTGAGTCAG
This sequence comes from Podarcis muralis, assembly GCF_964188315.1. Taxonomy (NCBI): domain Eukaryota; kingdom Metazoa; phylum Chordata; class Lepidosauria; order Squamata; family Lacertidae; genus Podarcis; species Podarcis muralis. Next base: position 5,238,181 of record NC_135663.1, read on the forward strand.
ACAACTGATCCATCTAGCTCAGTGTTTTCAAACACTGACAGGCAGCAGCTCCCCAGAGTTTCAAACGGGGGACATTCCCAGCTGTAGCTGGAGATGCCGGGGACTGAACCTGCAGATGAACCTGCAGACGGGACCTTCTGCAGATGAAGCAGATGCTCTACCAGTGACCTACCGTATTTTTCACTCTATAAGACACACTTTTTTCCTCCTAAAAAGCAAGGGGAAATGTCTGTGTGTCTTATGGAGCAAATGCAGGCTGCGCAGCTATCGCTGAAGCCAGCAGAGCAAGAGGGAGAGCTGCGCAGCACCTCTTGTTGTGATGCCTTCACAGCGATGCACGATGAGGGACGGAAGGGAGCCCTTACAGAGCCTCTTCCGTCCCTCATCCTGCTTTGCTGGGAAGCCAGCAGACCAAGAGGCCCCGCACAGCTCTCCCTCTTGCTCTGCTGGCTTCAGCAGAGCAGCGCAGCGCATCTTCAGCAAAGTGGGAGGAGGAAAGGAAGGGGCTCCTTGAAGAGTGTCGCTTCGTCTCGCCTGCTTCCTCCGATCCCCCCAAGAGGGACAACGCTGTTAGGTGGCCAGCAGATCCAGCTTCCCCAAAGGGGCGGACGGACCGGTGGCTCCTTAGCCTGATCCTCCCTCCTCTTTACTCTTCAACAACATTTGATTCAGAATATTTTTTTTCTTGTTTTCCTCCTCTAAAAACTAGGTGCATCTTGTGGTCGGGTGCGGCTTATAGAGCGAAAAATACGATAAGTCCCTTTCCCTTGAACTGATAGTCCAGTGTGTCTCCTTCTTTGGAGGTCTTTAAGCAGAGGCTTGACAACCATATGTCAGGAGTGCTCTGATGGTCTTTCCTGCTTGGCAGGGGGTTGGACTCGATGGCCCTTGTGGTCTATTCCAACTCTATGATTCTATGATTCTATGATACAAATCAACTCTAATATTGTGGAAGGAAGAGTCTACACCAATGCATCATTCTGTATTTGCATGCCTCCACACATGTTCGTCCCCAGTCTCCTACGGCAAGAGCACCAAGAGATATTTTACCAGGCCTTTCGCAGACGCTGCCATTGACTTGGTTGATGCATGTTGCTGCTTTCAGCCCTTGGTTGTTTGGCACCGCCAAGTAGCTGCAGAACCCAATGTCGCTTGGCTCCCCAGGCAGCCACTGGAGTGAGGTGTTCGTGAAGGGAGACATGTCTTCCCAGCACCAGTACGATATGTTGATCTTCCGCAGCCCAACCCAGGGCGTCAGGGCTTTTGGCTAAGAGGAAGGAGGGCGGTATGAGAGTTAAGGAGGAGCACACAGCCACAGTGTGACACACGGGCATTTTCAATGAGCAAAAATATGCTTTCTATTAAGGGATAGGTCTTGCTTAACGCACAATGGTCTCTGAGCTGCCGAGATTCGAACAGGGTGCAAGTGAGAGGCAGCAAGCTGCTGAGTTTGCAAGCGAGAAGGTCATTTGTGTCTCTCCACAATCCCATCATGCTATCGCCAACTTCTTTCTCTAGCTCTCTGCCCCTTCAACAGACACGCATGCTAATTGCGGCAAGTCTCATAGCTATAAGCAAGACAGTCAAACCCAGCTGCTGAAATGGAGCCCTAAAACCAGACAACAGCTTGTCAGAGACAACAGCTTGTCAGAGACATAATGGCAAGCCTAGGTGGAAGGGAGGGGGTGGCATCATGAGTGCCCCAAGGGGGATAGAGAACACAGTGTCACAACTGCCCCACACTAATAAGATTATGGGTAGTTGGGTCTTACAAGATAGCTAGATGTGGGTTCTCTGCATATGGAACCAAGCCAGGTAAGCCCCAACTTTCAACTGCTAAAGTAGTCAAAAACCAAAAGCAGTTGCTTTGGGGGATTAACATCAAAAACATAACATTGTACTGAGATGCCAACATTAGCCTTGGTTACAACCTCACAGAGGAATATGAATTTCAACAGCTCCCTTTGAAATGGAGCAACTCAACCTGAGGGTGAATGCGCAAGGACCTCCCTGATCACCCAGATGCAACTTCAAAGGGCATTAAGGATCACTCACCGATGACTGTGTTTTCTGGAGTTCTTTAAGAAGGAAATCCACCTTCTTCTGGGTGGTGAGCGACGCCAGAGCGGCATTGTGGCTCCGGCAGTTCAGCTTTGCATTGTCGTAGCTATCTTTCGTTTGCGTGAGTCTCAGGCAAGAGTTGCCCACCAAGTGCCAGGTGGCCCCACAGATGTTCTCTGTAAAAAAAAAGAGGAGCAGAAGTTACGCACGGATTTCACTCTTGCCTCGCTTGCGGCGATCATCCACAGGGACTCAGGTGCCTACAAGGATCTCCAATTCACAAAAAATATATATTTAACTCATCAATATACTATCATTTATTTAACTCACTAATAATAATGATAATAAATAATAATAAAATTTTATTTATGTCCTGCCCTCCCCAGCCGAAGCAGGGCTCAGAGTGGCTAACAACAGTAAAAGTAACACAATTTACATAAAATCACAATCAATTAATTGAAATAAATTCTAAAATCAATTCAGAATCAAATTAATGGCATTAGTTAAAAATAATGTCAGTGCAATAAAGCAATGCAAAAAGATAGGCAGGCAGATATTCTTCTCCATTTGGGAGGGAAAGGAAAGGGTAGAAGCACATGCGAATGCTACACTCAAGGAGATAACATACCAGGCAAAGCAATGCATTCTTGATTCCGACCTTCCCACTGACAGTTCTGATCCAGGCTGCAGCTCTTACAGCTCGTCTTCTTGTTACAGTAAAATGCAGGGTTATCCTTGGGGCAATTTTCAAACGCAGCAATGGGAGTCTAACAGAGACAGCAAAGAGGTACACTTTTTCCTTCACAAGATACACAAGATGAATCAACAATTCTGCTAAAGAGACAACAGGGTAGATCTAGCCATGAACACACTCCTTGTGGGGCACCAAAGCCAGCAGAGTTATCTATACTTCGGAAATCCCATTCATCCACCCAGCTTTGAAACCATTCCAGGCTTGGGTCTCATTAGAAGTTCCAGATCAGTTTCATCAGTTTTGTCACAGATCGTCCCACTGAATCAGAGTGTTGGGCAATGCATTCAAAGTGTGCCTCCCAGGTGGTGACAGCCAAAGGTTTTGAAAACGTTCAGGAAGCAACAGGGCTTTTTAAAGGTGGCTAACTGCATTCCCAAAACACTTTGGGGCCCATATACTTTTTTCAGTGACTAAAAAGCAAGTTCTTCAGCTGTTGGGACCAAAAAAAGGAAAGAGGGAAAAGGGGGTCCTGAGGGTCAGGGTGTATGAAGAAAGCTTTCCAAATGCAGCTAAATCAAACTTCCTGGCAAAGTAGCAGCCATGTGACCTTATTCCTCATTGCTTAGCTCAGCTTTTGCTAACCTACTGCCTCCAGCTGTTTTTGACACTGGGTCCAGCCAGCACAGCTGTCCAAAGGAGCCACTTCCACCCACTCCAGGACCTTCCAGGCCAAAAGATATGATGTTACCCAACAACATGAGCTAACAGTGTGACGCAGCAGCAAAAAAACCAAAAAACCCTAATGCTATTCTAGGTGGCATCAACAGAAGTATAGTGTCCAGATCAAGGGAAGTCATAGTCCCACTCTATTCTGCCTTGGTCAGACCACCCCGGAGTACTGTGGCCACAATTTTGGCAAACTGGAACATGTGCAAAGGGTGGCAACAAAGATGATCAAAGGTCTCGAAACCAAGCCTTATGAGGAACGGTTGAAGGAGCTGGGTATGTTAAGCCTGGATGAGAGGAGACTGAGAGGAGATATGATAGCCATCTTCAAATATCTAAAGGGATGCCGCATGGAAGATGGAATAAGCTTTTTTTTTCCTGCTCTGGAGGGTAGGACTCGAACCCATGGCTTCAGGTTACAAAAAAGGAGATTCCGATTAAGGATCAGGAAGAAGTTTCTGACAGTAAGAGCTGTTTGATGATGGGGCGGACTCCCTCGGGAGGTGGTGGACTCTCCTTCATTGGACGTTTTTAAGCAGAGATTAGATGGCCATCTGTCATGGATGCTTTAGCCGAGATTCCTGCATTGCAGGGGGTTGGACTAGATGGCTCTCGGTATCCCAGTGCTACAGTTCTATGATTCTATGACTCAGAGGTCTCGTCTGCACCACACCCCATTGTATGTAGTCCTCACTGTCCCTATGCCATAGGAACCAGAGGCATCTCAACTGGAAAATGGCCCCTTAAAAAACACAAACAGGTCCTCAGAGGAAGACGGGCTGACAGAAGGTCTGGACCCACCAGCCTTCATAAGGCCTCGGCATGCCACTGAGACAACAGCCCTTTTCCTGCAAGCTCCAGCTAGCACTTGTCACACTGATCTGTCCATGGTCCTGACAATCTGTGGTTAGCCTTCCTGCTGCAAGGGGTGCATTGATCTGGGCCCACAGCACAGCACTGACATTCATTTATCCCAACCCTGACCTATGCATGTGAACCTGAGCACTGTATAGAACGCCAAAGAACTGAACATCAAAAACAAAAATCCCCTAACACAGCGGTTCTCAACCTGTGGGTCCCCAGATGTTGTTGGACTACAACTCCCATCATCCCTGAGCTCTGGCCTTGCTAGCTAGTGGTGATGGGAGTTGTAGTCCAACAACATCTGGAGACCCACAGGTTGAGAAAGGCTGCCCTAACTAAAAAGGATACAAGGGCATAGGGAGGGTGAGGACGAATAAGGTACTATACTATTTTATTGTAATAACGTGAAAAACCTAATATGCTATAGATAAGAAAGAAAGACAAGCAGAGCTACTGATCTAACACAGCCTGCCTTGGAAGCGTCAAATCAAAACAGGACAAGACAAAGGTAGGTTTTCATTGACGGAGTGGGGGGAGATTGTTGTTTGCACCCTGCAACGCTTCTCAGTGTTTGTGACTTGTGTGATTAGGTATAAAAAATAGAAGCGTTTTGGCAGAGTATACACAACCCTTTTGCTTCGCCCCACTCTCTCTTCTAGGATGTTCATTAGTGAGCCACCGAGCACAATTGAAGCAGCCCACCCAGAGCTACGAATTGCAACTGCTTGGCAAAGTCAGCTGCAGTTGCTGACAAGCGCTTTCTTGGCAGCAGACATAAAGGGGGGGGGGCAGAAACCGTTACCTGGTCTTCTGAGCAGTTGCTGTTCCTTGACACACACTGGTCGGTGCACCAATGGCACCGGTTTGTGTTGGACGTGCAGCTGTAGCAGTCTGTTATCTGATCGCATTTGTCATGGTCCACAGCTAGTAAGGAAAAGGAAAGACCTGCATGACCAAACAGGGGCATTTCCTAGCCGTCTCAAAAGGTCTACTTGCCCACCGCAATTCAGACACAAGCAACAGGTGTTGTTATTTAATTAAATTTGCATGCCGCCCTTCATCCATAAATCTCAGGGCAGTTCACAGCATAAAAATACTAGGTAAAAACACAAAATGCGTAACAACTACAAAAACAAAACAATAACCCACCCTTGTCACTGGGCTATTCCATGTCAGACTGTAGCTCAGGAATTTCATATGAATGAATGCTCCTTTATATACATAAAAGGATACTCCACATTGTAATTCACCGTGCACATTAATTTATTTTTTTTCAAAATATAGAGGAGCAGCTCTAAAATTCAATGAAGGGGAGCAAGAGGGGTGAGCCAAGGGAAAATATGCATTTACTTCAATTGCACCTATGCAGCTTAGTTGCAGAAGGCAGGCAGTACAGTGGTACCTCAGGTTATAGACGCTTCACGTTACAGACTCCACTAACCCAGAAATAGTACCTTGGGTTAAGAACTTTGCTTCAGGATGAGAACAGAAATCGCGCAGCAGCGGCGCGGCGGCAGGCCCCATTAGCTAAAGTGGTGCTTCAGGTTAGGAACAGTTTCAGGTTGAAAACGGGCCTCCGGAACAAATTAAGTTCTTAACCTGGGATACCGCTGTAACTGCATCTCTGACCACTGTCACTGCTGGCTGGGCCTGACAGGGGTAGCTGTTCAGTGATATCTGAAGGGCACTCCCTACATTTTTCAACCCCCAAACCATTCCCCAACGCTACCAAACAGCCAGTGGAAACATCCCTAACCGAAGGCAGTGTCCAGTATGCCAGAGTAATAAAACCCAGTGGATCTGTCTGCAACACCTACCTGTCCAGCAAGGGCATTCCTCAGCAGCTTTTTGCTCTTGCTGCTCTGTGGCCAGTTCCCACGGGAGGCACTGGAGGGTGGAGCTGTTCCACACGCATCGGAGCCCAGGGCCTGCCCCCGAGCAAGAGGTTGCATTGCTGTAGGCTTCGCAGCTTTCCGGTGTGTATTTCACAATGTCGCTCAACAGCAGGCTGTTAAAACCTCCAAATATATACATATTGCTAACAAAGGAAGGAAAGGGGAAGGGAGAGATCAATGGCTTGTTCTTTACTTCAAAAGGGAGACCGTGTGAGACACTTCTAACCGGCTGATCCACGCACAGAAGCCGTGTTTGAAGATTCGTCTCAAACACTAGGCTCGTTTCCAATTAAAGCACTCCCATTCCATGAGAAGTTGGCTGGTTGTTCAGGAACACTTTGTAGGGCCGTTCTCTGTTACTGCAGGCACTGGACCACTTGCAGCCCGCTGGCCTTGTCAAGCAGGTAGCAAGCCCACAGGTGCAGTTGGGCTGCACTTAGCTTGGTGGGTTGCAAGTCGGCTTCCATAAAAGTAACATTTCTACAGAGTTCACCACTATCAGAGGGTAGCCAAGCAGCTCTTTATGGCACAAGAATCTAATATAAGTGCTAGAAGCCACCCAGAATAGCTGGGGAAACCCAGCCAGATGGATGGGCCATAAATAATAAAGTTGTTGTTGTTGCATTGCATTGCAACACGAAAAGAGTAAAGAGAGAGGCAGAAGGACTAATAGGAACTACTTAGTTCTACACGCTGTGTGTTCGTGCAACTGATTGTGCAAGTCAGGTGTAGGGAACCTCAAGCCCTCCAGATGTTGCACTGGCAATGCTCACTGGGGTTGATGAGAGCAACATCTGGAAGTCCAAAGGTTCCCTGGCATAAGTACATGGTCTGGTACGCAGTTCTTCAATGGGCAGGCAAGAATCTTAGGTGTTTTTAAAAACCTACATCCAGTCTTCTTGGCTACTGAGAAGTTTGGGAAAGTTGCAGCTGGGGCTAGTGGACATCTTGGAAGCAGAAGGGCGAAGTCAGGATGCTCATGGCTTCAGTACTCTGAATCATGGGTAGGCAAACTAAGGCCCGGGGGCCGGATGTGGCCCAATCGCCTTCTAAATCTGGCCCGCAGACGGTCAGGGATTCAGCGTGTTTTTACATGAGCAGAATGTGTCCTTTTATTTAAAATGCATCTCTGGGCTATTTGTGGGGCATAGGAATTCGTTCTTTTTTTCTTTTTCTTTCTTTCATTCTTTCAAAATATAGTCCGGCCCCCCACAAGGTCTGAGGGACAGTGGACTGGCCCCCTGCTGAAAAAGCTTCCTGATCCTTGCTCTAAATTATCTCAAGTATCTCTTGGTTCATCTCTTCCCCATCTCCACAATTGTTTCCTGACCCTGATCTATGCAGGCCATGTGCTTCCAGTCCTCCAGCCTGGGTCAAAAACTCTAAAGCCAGACTGAGCAATGTGTGGCCTTTCAGGTCCTGATGGACTACAATTTCCATCATTCTTGCAAATGGCCCTGCTGGCTGGGGCTGATGGAAGTTGGGAGACCAACTTCATCTGGAGGGCCACAGGTCCCCCTGTCCCTGCCCTGAATCTCTGGGCTATGTGGTTGCAAAACTTGCATAATATACTCTGACTGCAGGTCTGTTTCCCCCACTCGCCAACGCAGAAATATTGTGACGTGCAAAGTGCACAGAGCTCTTAATAACTCTGCTGAGCATCACCTGCACACAAAGGAGGCCGGAGTTTCACAAAAACAGAGTTTTTAAGTGAACCTAAGAAGTGTGAAAATTGTTTCTCTGGGTGTTTTAAGACAAAAGAGAAAACTGTGGCGGTACAGATTAAGTGACGGATGGCTGAAGTCAAGTGCGGTGCAGTAGATACAAAAGAGAGTTCACAAAAGGGCCAGCAGTAACACAGAGGAGCAGGGAAACGGGTTTTCGCCCAGGAGAAGATTTAAGGCGGAGGCTCTCAGAAAGGCGATAAAACCATGTTGTTATGATAGGAGGTACATTAGCCAGCGAATGGGGTGGAAAAGCTGAGTTGGAAACTGTTGTTCAAAGCAAGGATGGAGGCAAAACTCAATGAGCTAAACAGTCATGTTTCAAAACTAGTAAAAGTACTTCTCCACAATTAACCCATGGAGCTCATTACCACGGGAAGGTAATAGTACGGCAGCTAGCATAAAACCGGCAATAAAGAACAAAAGGGGTGGGGGAAGTTTCAAGCCCACCACAAAAGGTAATGTGTACTCTATACACATTAACACAACTGAGTGTAAGGTTGGGAAAGCATCCATGTTGTCATTTGCATACAGTGTGTTAATCTGCTGGGAATCTGGGAGCAAGAGCCAGCAGCTAAAATATTGGCCCTATCACTTAAATTTGACAACCCACAAGCACCATGGATGCTGTTGCAATAGGAAAAGTCACTTGCTTTAATTAGCCTTCAGACAAATGGCGGTCCCCTCTTTGTGATAACAGGTATGGGCACCTGAATTGACATGGGCAACAGAGCAAGGCAGGATCACCCCATGTATCCAAGGTATCCAAATTTGTTTTGGGGAAGGGGGGGGGAATGGTCATTTGTCTAAAAGACAAAACTAAATTTTTCTTATATGCGACGTCTGCAGCAAGAATCCTGGTGGCTAAGTACTGGAAAGGGAATCAGTTACCCACTAGGGGAGAGTGGTTATGTAAGCTTTCAGAATATTCAGAATTAGCCAAATTGACAGATATAATAAGACAAAAACCGAAAAGTGAAGTGAAAAAGGAATGGGAGTGTCTAAATGAATACCTTAAAAGCCAAGGTTCGAGGACAGAAATCTGGCTGAGTCTGGAATAACCTTGTGAAGTGAAAGGATAAGAAAGAGGGATTTATATCTAGATGCTAGGACAGAGGTGATCAGGAAAACAGGGAGACACAATGAGAGATAAAGGAGGTGCTGTGGGATTGGTGGAAGTCAATGTTTGTTTTTCTTTTTAGTGTTTATATTATTAACTTGTAAGATATGGATTTGTTTTGTTTTTGTTTTTTTGAATGTTGGTTTTTGTGTTTTGTGTATTGTTATTTTTCGATATGTTTGTGTTGTTGCGTGGAAAATACTAATAAAATTTATAAAAAAATAAAAAGGTAAAGGAGGGAGCATGCAAGTACAAAGGCTCCATCCTTGCTGCCACATGGCTCCCTCTGCCCTCCCACCTGTTGAGGACAAACACTTGAATCAAGGAGCCTGCTGCACTCCTCCAGGCTCCCCACAGCAGACGATTATCCTGAACAACAGGGGAAGGGCAAAAGTCAGAGCCCCACAGCCCCTCTGTGCTTGCGATGCCCCTTCATAGGAGGAACAACTGAATAGGGCTAACGGTTTGGGAAAGAGTGGCAGCACTGTGCAGCTATCACAAGCAGCTGGTGCGAGTTCAGAGGCCCTGGTCGTGCAAGCAGGAGCGCCTTCAGCCATGACCTGGCGTGGTCGGGAACAGGAGTGCAGGACGAGACCCTGGCTCCCCTTCTCCCCACACCCACAAGGACCCAAGCCATTTTGCCCTCTTACTTGTTGCTCAGCACAGCAGAGTGTCCAAATCTGTTGACGTCGTGAGGGAGGTCAGGTTGAGGCAGCACGGACCAACAATCGCAAGCTGGAATTAAGCAAGCCTCATTTCAGAGCAGTTCCTTCTGGTACATTAGCTGGCATTTTAGGTGGAACGGCTTTTTTTTGCATTATTCCAAAAGCAATTCAAATGACAACACGGGACGTTCATTAGCTATTCCAAAGAGCAGATAAGTGCTAAAGCGTTTCGGGAGACACATCCAGCCCAATCCCCGGTGCAATTTCTTAAGGAGACCCCAAACAAGATGAGGGTATACGTAGCTGCCATTATTTTCACCACTCACCTCATTAACCAGTATGGCAGAACCAGTTGTCTGCAACCAAGTACCTGCTCTGTACGCCCGGAAGAAGAAAGTCTAACCTGTGCAAAAGGTGTTTTAGGGCTGGACGCTATTATTAAATCCCCAGGGGGGTCTGATTATCTTTTGCAACTAGATAAATTACTCCCCCACCACAAATGAATGTCACAAGTAGCTAAGAGGGGTCCCTGTTCTTTCACTGGTTATTGGGTGAGTGGGCTCAAATCCATTTAGAATACTTTCTGCTTGCCATGGCTTTAAGGCAAGGAGGAGAGAAGAGCAAATCAAACCACCTCTTCCTTCCTCTCTCCAAGCTGTCCTAATACCCCCTTTCACATCTGCTTACGATTATTCCCACACAAATACACACTCACCTTGGACGAAACTACAAAAAGTAAAGTACTTGAACCAAAAAAAAGAAAGAAAAGGGCATCAGCCCATAAGGTTTAGCAAACATGCTATCTTTAGGCTAATGCCTCAAAGGGCTTCCTGTCTAGAATATCATGTCTTTCCCTTCCAGTGGTTCAAAATCTTTGGGGTCAAAAGCAACATTGCACCAGCCACAAACGTCCAGCCGTTTAAATCCTTTGCAGAAATCAAGAAATTGTCTGTAATAATGAGGAATAATGCAGGGGGAGGAATAATGGAAGGAGGGGGAGGTTCAAACTGTTCAAAATACTGAATCTTAAAAAACACACACAAAAAACACACTGAGGTCTGAGGCAGCTGCCATGAGAGGACCAGGGTATGTGGTCTAATCTTAAAATGTATCTACCCAGGTCAGCTCTCAGGTAATGAGTCTAATGAGTCAGGGTGTGACCAGGAGAGATACTCACCCACCCACAACAACTCAAGAAGGCTTTAAAGTGGTTCTGGCGATTGCTCCTCTTTACACACACACACACACACACACACACACACACACACACACACACTATTCCCAGGAGAGGTGGAAGCACACAAGTTTGCAATAAGGAGAATTTTTAAAAGTTCTAACCACCAGATGGTTCACAATCTATATTTCCATGCGCACTAAAGGCAAATGGCTGGGCAATGGGAGGAAAGAGGGAGGAAAGCTGGATCTCAAGAGACAGGCATTGATGCCTTGGCTAAAACAACATATGGCCTTTGTTAATGCTTCAACTCCAACGGCACAACTGGCTTCTGTGGGTGCAACAAAGCTCCATCTTCCTCTTCCTCTTCCCCTTCCTCTCCTGTCCCATCTAGCAGGTTCAGGAGGCACACAGGAGGAAGAGAGGAAATGGAATTCCTGTTGCACCACTGGAGCTACACACGAGGAGGAGCATTGGATGCAACCCACATTTTCCAACCCAGCCAGTTGCTTCTCATAATACAAATGAACCACAACCAGGTGCCTCACCCCAACAGCTGATCTGTTGCCCACTTCCTGGCTGTCCTGCCCTGCTACTTCCAAGCCTCCATCCTCCTCAGCCTACGCCTACCCCTCCTATCGGGGCAGCAACCGAGCCTATTTCTTCCCCTTTACACCCCCACATTACTGGTTATCCAGACTTAAAACTTCCCTGTAGTCAGTACTGCACCAGAATGTATTGCAGTGCGTGAAAAGAAGGCACCAGCAAATGGGACAACGCATGCTACATTAGCTGAAATCATTAGAGCTCTGGCAACTTTGAATAGTTCAGGATGAGGCTTTGGCATTCAGGGATGGAACCCTAATACAGTTTGGACTAATGGCCCCTCGCCCTGCGGGATGCTTTAATTGCCAGCAGAGGTTTCACTGATTTATTCTCTCTCTCTTTCCAAAAAAAAGTTCGGTGCGAGAGCATTTGATTTTTTCGCTGAACTGTTTAATGGGCACGTGTGCCGTTCCAGTTTTTCAAGGCAGATCTAAGGGAAAGCGAGCCAGAAAGCTCAATGGTATTTTTGATCCAGGAGGCTGAGAGCTGCGAAGCCAAGGAACATATTTTTGTAGATTAGGAGGAGCACTTGAAGTGCTTCGACTCTGCTGCCTTCTCCCTCTTTCACTGGGAACCAAGTAGAGAAAAAGCTAATGGTTTTGAGATTACCAAGAATTATTGCCCTGCTGACTTTGAACTAAGCCAACTTTTGAATTCCACCTCAGATCCACAAGAATGTATCAGTTTGTGTGCGCGCGCACACATGCACTGTGAAAGAGGTTGGTGTTCTCGTAAAACCTAAGCCCGTTCACAGGGAAATGGTTGCCAGGATTTCAGTGCGTGCCAAGAGAAGAGGGAGACACAGCAACTGCATTATCGTGAAGGGCTTTTGATAGCTTCAGAGAGCTATGTAAGATGCTGGGGGGGGGGGGAGAAAGAAGATGGGCGTTAAGCTCTTGCACAGAAAAGAAAAATATATTGCTGTGCTACGACATGTGGGCAAAAACGAATCATTCCAGAAATCCAGGAATTATGGTGAGGCTTCCATAAAAACTTAAATAGGGTATTAAGAGATGATCTAGATTTTATTCTTCGGTGTGTAAACTGATCCCCATCTTGCCTAAAGAAAAACAGCATCCATGTTATAGTTTTGTTAAATGCTGCCCTCTCCTGGCTTTTCCAAGTTCGGCTGCTTAATCAAATTGGGTCCCTGACACATGGGAATGCGTCTCCCAGCAAGGCACATTCAAGCAGCCACAGATGCGCATGGCCTTTGAAACAAGAGCTTGGCCTTGTTTCATGCTTCTCCACATGACCACTTCGACCCCCGTGTGTGCTGGACAATCCAGCATCACACACAACTGTGTCGTCGCTAGCCATGCATCCTTTTCCTGGGATTATGGAACAACATTTGCAATGCACACGTTATCAGCAGGACAGATAAATAATGCGCACTCGCCTTGCAACAGACTGAGGGCTGCTCACGTTCCAAAAACCTGGGCTCAGTTCATCTTAACTGTGTTGTTTACAGCATATTCTATTTCTCCCCCCACCCCACCCCCAGCTACGAGCTGCTGCAAAAGCAAAGTTTGGAGCAAACAGAAATTGCCCCATAGCGAGAGCCCGGTGGTGACTTGACGTTGCACACACGGCTGATCACAGCAGCGCTGGCTGACATCTGCATGGGGGAACTTGAGATCATGAAAACCAGAACCGTCTGCTACCATTTTCAGGCAGCCCCGCCTCCATTTTGCCCAGAGATATTCCGGGGACAGAGTCACGTGCAGAACCTTGGCACAGTTGTGCCACAGGGAACTCTGCTGGAGGCTTCACTGGGGAACCTGTTTGCAGTATAAATACCTAAGTTAGTATAAATACCTAACTCAAGCTTTGTGAGACAAAGCTCAGAGGCTGAGCGCCACTGTCCCCCCTACAGTGAGTGAGACAGAGGGGAGCAGGCAATGACCCTTCAGCATTAACTGCAATCAGGTAACCCAAAAGCATCTAATGTTTTCAATTGTTGCTTTTTTAAAAAAGCATGCTATCTTGAATGTTGACAGATCAGCTTTCACGAATAACAGGGGTTTTTGTCTGCTTACTTGAACTTCTAAATGAGACTTACCTAGATCATAGGCCATGAAATCTGAAGAAAAGCACTTGGCGCCATGGCTCATGGAAGTGTCATTGTGGGTGTTTCCTCCAAATACCAGCATGGTCCCACTAATGATCACAGCGGAATGCAGGTATCGGGAGAACTTGCTGTCTCTGAGGATTGTCCTGCGGATATATAACAAGAGATGGGATTTCAAAGGCTGCCCACGCCCTAAACACTCCAAGTGTCTTCTAAAAGAAGAGCGGAGGCAGCTATGGCTGAAAACAAGCCACGGGAATGGAGTACAATTATTTCAGAGGTAGCGCAGAAAAGATCCAGGGTCCAAGGCATCAAGGCCAAACACAGAGGTTGCAAACCCTCTGAGTGCCATAGCACCCATAAAGGTTTTTTCTGGTGCCTCTGGGCAGATGCCCAAGACTCTGAGCTTTCATTTCTAATTTTGGTTCTACCACACACCACACGGCAGTCTTTCTGTGTTATGCCATGCCCTCCCCCCTTCAAAATAGTAGCTATTTTATTGCTGGCGCTTCCCAGCACTCTCCCACAATTCAAAATGTCCCCACCGATCCATAAAGGTTGGCAGCCCCTGCTTGCGACAAAAATTCAAACAGCAAACCCAAAAGGTACATGGGGAACAAACCACATTTTCAAATACCGGTAACAAATGCGTAAATGCAACACAATGTAGAAAAACCAAAATCAGGAATAAAAATACAAGCAATAAAATAAGTAAAATCGCCATCACACGCAGCCAGCATACAGCCCCCCACTGACCCACTGCTTGCCCAGGCCCTTGCTAATAAAAGATGCTCTTTTTTGCCATAGGGAGAGAAAGGAGAAAGCATCTGCGAGCTCATCAACTATCTGCTTCCTTCAGAGCTCTTCTCTTGAATAGGAAAGAGAATGTGTTGGTCCAAGATTCTCGGCATTAATAAGTTATAGAGACCCTTGGGTGGGGGGAAGGCACCGAATGACAGAGTGAGAAACTTGCCCTGTACTGTTCGACTTTCTGGCCAAATCTACTTCTAAGTGTATAATTTGCACAGAGACTGGTGTCAGAGCAAATTAGACATCATGATGGCAGATCCACTTGTCATAATCAGATCCTCACCAAGTCCCTGTGTGGGTAAGGTGGGGGCTGCTAAACAGTTTCCCCCCTCATGATTTCCCCACTGAAACGGCATCCCAATGTTTTTCCCCTCCAGCTAGGGCTCTGAAACTAAGAGCAGTTCCCATCAGGAGTAGGTCAGCTGGGGAGAATGTTTTGGGGAAAGTGGGCAGACAAGCAGGGGCAGAATTCAGCCTTCTCTCGCCCCCATCCCCTTAAGGAATCTGCTTTTCAAAGGTCTGTGGCTAGTTGGACCCTGATTTGTAGGAAAATTTTACCTTTTCCTACAAATGAGCAGGGAGCGGGGATCTGTCTAAATAAAAATATGCCTATGTCCCTTGGTGTTGCCAATTTAACTGCACAACCCTTGCATAATTTAAAGAGAACCTATCGACTCACTTAAACGTGGTCTGCTAGTTAAAACAAAGACTATAAAATATGCATTTCCCATAGTCCTCCCTTTGCCTTCAGCCAAATATCTTAATTAACTCAATCAATCTCCAAAGCCCTTCCTAGCCACTGTGTGCGGTGGTCCTCCAAGTATGTGACATTTATTCAAGATATGGTTGACATATTCATCACTGCTTACACGTAGGAAGCTGCCATGTACAGATTCAAAGCGTGGGTCCATTTAGCTCAGGACGGTTTACACTGACTGTTTACAGCAGGGGTCGGCAAACTAAGGCCTGTGGGCTGGATCAGGCCCAATTGCCTTCAGGATCCGACCTGCGGACTGTCCATGGATCAGCATGGGGCTTCTGTTCATTCAGGCTGCACCATTTTCCCCCCTGCGCCATTCCATTTCCCACACACACCGCGGCAGCGCCTACTCCCTCCCTCCTCCTCCCTTCTCCCCGCCCTGCCTAGAGGAGGAAGGGGGCGGGGCTGAGCCAGATGAGCACCATTTTAAGCAGCCCCTCTCCGGAGCCAGCCCTTTCGCGCCGCTCATCTTCCCTCCACCATTGCTGCCCCCATCCTGGTACTCCTGTGGACAAGCTCGCTCTGCCTACCCACGAGAAGCAGCGGCGGTGGTGGTAGCCCCTGGGAAGGTAAGCGCAGCGGCTGGGGCTGGGGAGGAGGACTACTTGCCCCCTTCGCCTCTTCTTCCAGCTCCTCCCTCCAGTGTCGTTTCTCCGGCCCACCACAAGGTCTGAGGGACAGTGGACCAGCCCGCAGCTAAAAAAATTGCCGACCCCTGGTTTACAGGCTTACAGACAGGGAATCTCTATCAGCCCTACCTGGAAATGCCAGGGACTGAACCTGGGAGCGTCTGCATGCAAGGCAAGGTGCTGTACCACTGAGCTATGGCCCTCTCCACATGGTCTCACGGAGGTTAGAGCAAGGGCTCTTTCAAACATCCAAAGAGACTGCTAAACGATCAAAATGGATTCAGTTTTTTTGCTGAGAGCCAGTGTGGTGTAGTGGTTAAGAGCGGTGGACTCGTAATCTGTTGAACCGGGTTCGCTTCCCCGCTCCTCCACATGCAGCTGCTGGGTGACCTTGGGCCAGTCACACTTCTCTGAAGTCTCTCAGCCTCACTCACCTTACAGAGTGTTTGTTGTGGGGGAGGAAGGGAAAGGAGATTGTTAGCCGCTTTGAGACTCCTGAAGGGGAGTGATAAACGGGATATCAAATCCAAACTCTTATTATTATTATTTCTGCAGGGGTAGGCAACACGGTGTCCTCCAGGTTCTTTGGAACTACTATTCCCATCAGTACCAGATGCAATGGCCAGTGGACGGAAATGATGGGAATTGTAGCTTTGGAGGGCAACCTGTTGGCTGACCCTGTACTACAGAAACGTTTCCCCAACATTTCAAGTTTTTAAGATCGACTTACAGTAGAATCCAGCATCAACTAGAGTGTCGGGACTCATTAGGTGGCCGCAGAAGGCTGCAAATTTCAAAGTGAAAATAGATTTGAAATATACCTACCACCTGCCCTTATTGACTTCATACTGGTATAAATCGTCTGTTAGTCTGTATTTGTTGGCACTGAACGCCTTGTAACCTCCGTGAGCGTAGATGGACTTGGTGTTTGGATCATACACGCTGCTGTGGCCATAGCCTCCTTGAACTAAGGCTCCCGTTGTTTGCAGAATATTCCATGTATTTGTGGCTGAGAGAGAATGAAAGGCAGATATGAATGTGCCCTGCTTAATCGGCAGGTGTCATATGTTCCAGCTCAATCGCTACTAACAGCAGGGATCATCCTCTTTACAGAAATCCTCCCTATTATCAAATAAGAAAGCCCCTCCAGTTCACAGCTACTTTCAGCAGACGTTCACTGGCTGCGGAATCCTTCAGGGTCTGGGCATGGATGTTTCCCAGAAACAAATAAGAAAATCAATTCAAGCTGGCTTACATACTGGCAAGCTGAAACTGAACTTTAATTTATACATTACAAAGATATATGCTGCGTACATAATTTAAAATTGCTACCTAACCCAACGCCAGGGGATATGAATTGTCAGGAATTTGATTTAAAAATGAGAGCAGGACCACTACCCCATCACAAGCGACAAATACCCAACTCAGAAGGATTTACAATCGACATCAGATCAACAAGGCTGAGATTGCCCAGGGGGTGGCTGGCGGGTGGGGAGAAGGGAACAGAACTTGAAAAGGCACATGAGCATCAAGGATCTGGGAAGGAAGAGGGAAGTGATGGAGGAAATGAACACAAGGTAAGGCCGCAACAGGGGTAGAAACCGTGAAAATTTGTGGGTATTTGAAAAGGACAAAATAGTGTTACCTAGTCCTCTGCAGGAGGGAATGACAACATACACACAGAGAATGATGATCAAGCAAACGCAATACGTTAAAAAATAAACAGGGCAAACATGGAGCATTGAATGGAGCTTCCCCTTTCTTCCCACTGCAGCCCCCTCATTCTACCCCCACCCCACCCCCAAAAAATCTAGAGAGCTCCCCATGGAGATGTTGGGGGGCAAGCAGAAGTCACAGGGGAAATGGAAAGGAAGGGAACACCCCATGGCACAAGTAAAATGCTTTTCTGCTCACGCACAGATGTCATTTGATACAACCCAGTGTTGAAACTGACGGTATAATTAGAATTATTAAAAGGGGACAGGTGGAAGAAGGAAATTTGTCCATTAGTCTTATGTAAGATGTTCCTCTTTAGTTCTTTATGAATGATAAGTTAAGAGTCCCTGTCAAAGCAATACCTACCCAGGTTGTATTCCTGCACGTTGCTGATGTATCCATAAAGAGGGCAGTGCCCAAAGATGACTAGCATCACAACAGAGCCGTCATCCCGCGTGACAATGTGGGCTGAGTGGCCAACGACAGCGTATTGCTCCTTGGTCTTTGGGGTCACGTGAACCCATGACTGGTTTGCAATATGGAACACCCAGAGCTCACTGGTCACGTTTCCAGATTCATCTATCTTGCCTCCATACATGTAGATTTTATTCTGCGGGGGGTAAAGGTTTGTTTCACATTAGAATTCATTGCTAAACAAAAAATGACCCAGCAAGAAAACAAACTCATAAGCACGTCAAACAGCTCTCCTTGGGAAGAAAGAACTTGAATTTGCACACACCTGCATATAACAGAATGAATGTTCTAATACAATCATTTACACCATTCACCAGCACACGTGAAAAGATACCAACAATCTGATCAGAGCCCCCCTGAACTTGAAGCATGGGAAGTCCCAATAAAAAATTTATAATTCGGCAGAATATTTGGATTATTTGATATGTATATGTATAATTTGGAATATTTAATGTGATTTGATTGGATTGTTAAAATGGAAAACTTAATAAAAATGATTTTTTAAAAAAATGAAAAGGTACCAACAATCTAATAAATGACCCAGCATCCACCCAGCTTTAGCCTCACACCCACCTTTCACCAGTTAATATCAGCATTTAACAGAAAATGTTCCAAATTGTGAAGAAACGAAATAATCTCAGACATTCTTCTGCATATCACAATTTCACCTAATGGCATGGGAAACGATCCCGCTCCTCCCATATTCTGTCCCTAAGTGTGGAAGTCTCAAATGCCAGGGTGGTGGCGGGTGAAGGGGATGTGTGGAAAGCAGACAAGAGAAAAGAAAACCATATGGGGGAATAACATCCCTCCCTGGCCCCAATGGGCTAACAACTGAGGCACCGCAAATCACATGGCAAGCTTACCCCGCTCTATGACAGACCCAGGGAATCTGTTCCTCAACCCCACAGCTTTAGCATACAAGGCCACTATGCAAGATCAGGAGGCCTGGAGGGAGGTGTCATTCGGATGCAGACAACACTCAGCTCAGTTCTCCTGTCCTCTGAGTTAGGTGAGGCTGTGCGAGTGCTGAACTGGTGCCTGGATTCAGAAATGGGCTGGATGCAGGCCAAGAAACTGAGGCTCAGTTATGACAAGGCAGGCACGGCAGATAAGTAGCTCCGGTGTCCAAGAATTAGCTGCACAATCTGTTCTATATGAGATTGCACTCCCCCTGGTATGCCGTCTGGGGGCAACTCCTGGCTCCAGCATTGTCACAGAAGGCCTTAGTAGCGCAGAGTGCTGCCCATTACTTTCAGCTGTTTTGCCAGCTGTGGCTGTTCCTGGACAGCAATCGTCTTGCCACCGTGACCCGTTGTCTGGTATCCTCCCAACTGGATCACTGCAATGCGTTCTACATGGGGTTGCCCTCCAAGACAACGCAGGCGCTTCCAATTCATACAGGATGTGGCTGCCAGAATTTTAATTGGCACGGCCAGATGGACTCACATTACACTGACTCTAAAGGACTTACACGGCGGCCGGATCGCTTCCAAGGCAATTTGTCTTTAAAACCCTCCAATACCTGAAGGGCTGCCCATATCCTAAGATCTTCAGATGAGCTTCTGTGCACCTCTGCCAGGTGAGATTTGTTGTATATCAACAAGGAAGAGAGAGCCCTTTAGAATGCCCTCCCTACAAGCGCACGGCTGACAGAAGCATTCTAATCATTTCAGCACAAGGTAAAAACTTCTTTGCACAGGAGTTTCAAAGGTGCTTAGTCTAGTTGGCCGTATTTTGTTTCTAGTTGCCTTTTAAGTATCGTATGATGAATACTCAATTTTTTGGCATGTTTAGTTTTGTTTATGCTTAATGTGCATCACCTTGATTTCCTTAAAGAGGCAGGACAGTGTGAAGATTAATGATCACTGTTTGTTTAAGTCCTTCTCTCAATTTCCAGTCCAAGCTCAGTAACTGCAACATCATCCTTCCACCGATGGATCACCCCCCTTTTTATATAGTGTGCCACATGAATTGCCCTCCATGCCAAGCTGTCTTAAACTGGGCTCCTAAGGAAATTCTTCCCTTCTGTGACATGCTCCCATTGCAGAAATAAATTCGAGGCTCGTTTTCTTTCTTTTGCTGAATATACTGCATTTATCCCATTTCGTACTGGAATTAATCCATGAATCTCATGGATAGAGCACTGGATTTGGGGTGGAGATAAAGTAAAGGTAAAGGGAGCCCTGACCATTAGGTCCATTCGTGACCGAATCTGGGGCTGCGGTGCTCATCTCAGCTTCCGAGTCATGTGGTCAGCATGACTAAGCCACTTCTGGCAAACCAGAGCAGCGCACGGAAATGCCGTTTACTTTCCCGCCGGAGTGGTACCTATTTATCTACTTGCACTTTGGCGTTCTTTCGAACTGCTAGGTTGACAGGAGCAGGGACCGAGCAACGGGAGCTCACCCTGTCACGGGGATTCGAACCGCCAACCTTTTGATCGGCAAGTCCTAGGCTCTGTGGAGATACCTGGATTCAAATCACTGCTTCACCACGAAACCCACAGGAACTTAAGAGCAAGGGGTTCTGCATCAGCCCAAAGGCGCCTCTAGTCCAGCATCTCGCTTCTCACCTTGGTCGCCATTCAGGTGCCCTTTTGCCCTGCTTCAGAGGACACAGCCTCTTCTCATGGTTGCTCCCCATGAAAGCTTACACACTGGTGCAATGCCTCTGAACATGGGTGCTGAATGTAGACAACAGAACTCATGCCCGTTCATAGGCCTCTCCTCCATGTGGATTTTTAAAATACCCTATTAGAACCATCCACTCTAGTGGGAATTATCACATCTTATCTTTTGGCAGGAAGTCACTTTCGTGGCATTGCTCAAGCCTCTCCTCCTCAGCCTGACCTGAACAGAGGAAGGAGCAGCTGCATCATCTGGTTGGAGGAAAGGTGGCATGCAAATGCATTAAATAAAGACACTGTATCAAAGCTCTTTAGTCTGCTCTCATCTCGCTGTTTCTTAAAGGTAAAGGTAAAGGGACCCCTGACCATTAGGTCCAGTCGTGACCGACTCTGGGGTTGCGGCGCTCATCTCGCTTTATTGGCCGAGGGAGCCGGCGTACAGCTTCCGGGTCATGTGGCCAGCATGACTAAGCCGCTTCTGGCGAACCAGAGCAGCGCATGGAAACGCTGTTTACCTTCCCGCCGGAGTGGTAACTATTTATCTACTTGCACTGGCGTGCTTTCGAACTGCTAGGTTGGCAGGAGCAGGGACCGAACAACAGGAGCTCACCCCGTCGCAGGGATTCGAACCACCGACCTTCTGATCGGCAAGCCCTAGGCTCTGTGGTTTAACCCACAGCGCCACCCGTGTCCCTTCACTGTTTCTTAAGAGTCACCAAAGAGCTGCTTCAGCATACTTGATCCCCAGAGAACAGACTATGCCCAAAGATGAGCTGATCTGCGTCATGTCCCACCAACACTATCAAGAGAACGTACAATGTGGGCGGTTGCCAAAACAGACGTGGAATACTGAATGCTTCTCCTTGGTGTTTCTACTGGGAGAAGAGTTCACCCAAAGCAGATCCAGAATTTCAAACCAGATTGGAAACGCAGCCTCAATAGTTCTAATAATAGTCCAATCGATTTTATTGTTTGCAGCCAATGGCCATTACAATACAATGTGAACACAAGTCGCAGCCTCAATAACTCCAGCAAAGTCACCTACTTCGTGTATGTCCAGGGAATGCCCGTATCTGATCACAACTGCATTCACGCTGCTGTTCAGGGGCAGCCATTCTCCGGAAAGAAGATTATACCTGCATAATGAAAAAGATAAAATACACTGATGTATCCCTTTTGCACGCCCGAGCACAAAGCTGCTATTTATACTTCTCATAATGCATATGGGACAAGAATAGGGCAAACACAGTAAAAATGCTAAAAGGGGTGTTTAATGATCAAACTAGCACACGGATAAAACAAAAACCGATTTGACTCCAGTGCTTCTGCTGGCAATATCAGGGGCTGCATTTGTTGTGGTCTTTGATAGAGAAAACAGACCCTCAAAATGAATTCAAGCAAGACAGGAAAGAAGCAGCAGAAACAAGAGGAATGCTTTTATTCATTTTTGTTCAGCATCATCTCCAAATATTCTCCCTGAAGATCAGTAAGGACCTTCTTCATGAAACTTTTTTACCCTGGAGTTCGGTGGCTGTAAGCCAGCTCCAGACACAATTCTGTGAATTGCCACCTATTTGGGTTGCCTTTGTTGACCTCAGCTGTATTAGTTTAATGACGTATAGCCAATACAGAGAGACAGTGAAAGGCATATACACGATTAAGAGGCTCCCATGGCACCCTTTACCCGTAGCTTGGGAGACACTTCTTCTGCAAGCAGGTGCCAGGCTTCAAAGGTTGCACCAAAATGTCTCAACAATTACATGCAAGGCTGGCCATGCAAGTCTCCCCCATGGAACTGGCATCCTATCAGGGAGAGGAATTGGGACCACAGAAGGCATCTATGCAACTAGCAACACTCACATGGCTGCATCATTCGAGCACAGCTTTGTCTCAGCTTTGTCTTAGTCCTCGTTACTGATGGCTGAGTCTTCCCCATGGTCCCTTCCTAAGCAGTTACAGGTGCCAGGCAGTCCCCTGTTAACCGCTTAGGAAGGGTCCATGGGGAGGACTCAGCCATCAATAACAAGGGTGAGAGGGCAAAGCCGAGCTGCTTGACCAATGAAGCTCTGGGAGCTCAGGCTGTGGCATCTGCTGCCAAGGTGACCTCCTTACACAAGGTAACCTGAAAACAAGAGGACCTGTCCACCTTCACTGAAGCAAAAAAAGAGGCAGCAATCATGGCCACCACAGAAACTCAATGCCACACATAGTGTTCAGCTGCAACGGACGCAGCACCAGACATCACATAAATCACAGGGGAAACAGAGATGAAACAAATACACAGGAAATGACAGAGAATAAGGTAGACTGGGGTCGGAAAGCCTAGCTTTGCATTTTGCGGAGAGAAATCATAAAGTTCCTAATGACACATCATCTTCTGCCACCAAGAGGAAGCTTTGCTGGGGAAGAAGGAAGGAAGGAGCCAGGCCCTTCTGAGCATATGCCCTTTCCACAACAACCTTTCCACCTAGCTCTAGGTTTCGAACCTTGCTCTGCACAGCCACAGAGCCCGTGTGCAAGACTGCAGAGAGATCACCAGGTATCACCATCTTTTAAGGAAAGGGAGAGCACAAGGCAAGAAACAGCTTAGCTATACGTCCCAGCACGTTTCCAAGCACAATTCAAAGTGTTGGTGCTGACCTTTAAAGCCCTAAACGGCCTCAGTCCTGTATACCTGAAGGAGCATCTCCACCCCCATCGTTCAGCCCAGACACTGAGGTCCATCTCCAAGGGCCTTCTGGCAGTTCCCTCCCTGCGAGAAGTGAGGTTACAGGGAACCAGGCAGAGGCCCTTCTCGGTAGTGGCGCCCGCCCTGTGGAACGCCCTCCCACCAGATGTCAAGGAAATAAGCAGCCATCCTATTTTTAAAAGACATCTGAAGGCAGCCCTGTTTAGGAAAGCTTTTAATATTTAATGCTGTATTGTTTTTAACACTCGATTGGGAGCCGCCCAGAGTGGCTGGGGAAACTCAGCTAGATGGGTGGGGTATAAATAAATAAATATTATTATTATTATTATTATTATTATTATTATTACTACTACTACTACTACTACTACTACTACTATTATACTTCAGAAGAGCAGAGGGAGAGCAGGGCCAGCACAGTACTACAGTCAAACGACTGGCTGTTACTCATCCCAACATCTTGGTTCCCTCTAAATTTAGCACAGGTCAACACAAGAGCAAAATGAAACCCCTCACTACCATTTCCCATTAAAACATTTTGAAGTTTTGTTTATACTCACGCCAAAACCATTTGAGCATCCGTGTGGTTGAACATGTAACCACCAACTACCCACATGACATCATCTTGGACTACGGCTTTATGAGATGCTCTAGGAAGTTTGGGGATGTAGAATTCCTCCTGAGTCCAGAACGACTGGTTTGCTGGGACAGGTACTGAGCAGTCTGTACCTAGGAGAAGCAAAAGCGAATGTGTCTAGAACAGTATTACATACTTTCCATCACTTAAGAGCTACATTTATATTGACAGACATTTACAGGTAATAAGCTCTAAAAAGGAGGAGGAGGAAGAGGGGACCCGAATAAAGAAAAGGAGCTTTGAAAGGTACGGATAAGAAGGGACTAGGGGGAGGAAGTATAGGAGCAGCATAAGAATGGAAGAAATAATAGAAATTTCCACCCTAGGAGCAGAACAAGAGTTGCCAAGGAACTTGGGGATGCAGGATGAGTGAATCTAAATAGATAGCTAACGGGATAGGTGTTAGCAGCTATCTGAGTATGTAAAAAAGGTAAAGGGACCCCTGACCATTAGGTCCGGTCGTGACCGACTCTGGGGTTGTGCGCTCATCTCGCTCTATAGGTCAAGGGAGCCGGCATTTGTCCGCAGACAGCTTCCGGGTCATGTGGCCAGCATGACTAAGCCACTTCTAGTGAACCAGAACAGCGCACGGAAACGCCCTTTACCTTCCCGCCAGAGCGGTCCCTATTTATCTACTTGCACTTTGACGTGCTTTCGAACTGCTAGGTTGGCAGGAATCTAAGTATGTAGGTAAAGATAAAAAGGTAAAAGATGCCTGGACGGTTAAGTCCAGTCAAAGGCAACTATGGGGTTAAGGTGCTCATCTTGCTTTCGGGCCAGGGGAGCTGGCATTTGTCCACAGACAGTTTTCCGGCTCATGTGGCCAGCACGAGTAAAATGCTTCTGGTGCAACAGAACACCATGACGGAAACCAGAGCGCACGGAAATGCTGTTTACCTTCCCGCCACAATGATACCTATTTATCTATGTGCACTGGCATGCTTTCGAACTGCTAGGTTGGCAGGAGCAGGGACCAAGCAAAGGGAGCTCACATCAAACTGGAAACAAAAAATGCCAGCACCATTCAAATCCTTGCTAAGCATTTCAAACTCTAATACTTGTATTACAAAAGGGCATTTGCCACCTACCTTGCCAGCCCGAGTTGCAAACACATCCTTGGGTACCATTCACGTTGCACAGCCCTCTCTCTGGGGAGCCACAGTCGTCTGGGCAGAATGGAATGTCACAGGCTTCTCCTTTCCAATGTTCTGAACACTCACACTCAACCACTTTGCTGCTGTTGGTGACCCTGCACTCCCCTCTGCCAGAGCAGTTATGAGGGCACACATCAAAGCTGCAGACGGAGAATCAGGAAAAGGTCATATCAAAGATTGGTTGTCATAGCACCGGGAAATGGGAGACTGGCAACAGCAAACGACCAAGACTCATGCCAAATATGATCAGGAAGCTAGCAGTTTTACTGCTCCCTTGGGAGGAACGTCCGGATCGAAACCCAGTATGTCATAGTAATTGGGGGAAAGAAAAGGAAAAGAATGCAATACAATTTTGCCCTTTAATCAACCAAATTATGCTTGGAAAAAGGGTGGTGAAAGGACAGAACTCTTCCAGACTTTCGAAACATGTTTCTGGAGACTTAGTGCACAGAATCAGAAAGTTTTCAGCCTTTGGAGTTAATGATCTGAGTGTAAGGGTTTGATAGGCAGAACCTAGAAAAAAGTAGCTAGACAAGGAGCAGCTGCAGAGCTACAAAATAGGTAACATGGCTGTGCCCAGGTGAGGGAAGGTGAAATATTCAAAAGAGATAACGGTATGATTGTGGATTACGCTGGGGAACAAAAATTTTGTTGCATTGACACCCGCAGCCACATACATAACAAAAGGCACCAGGCTTGTTTACACATTTTTGTCTACTTGAAGAAGCCATGGTCTGATCTGAAAAATACAAGTATTTAGGTTACAAAACCGTAAAAATAAAGAAAAATTAAGTTTGCAAAACAATAATTACCATGTGGTTAGGGTAGATCACTGAGTCAGTGTCCACTTATCCCCAGTGTAAATATGACATATCGGCAAAAGTTGGAAATTGAAAGATAACTATAGCATGTACACAAAAATTGATTTCAGATTTGGAATCAGCCTTGAAAGAACATACAAGAACAGTTGAAAAATCTCATGCAACAGAAAATGGGGGGGGGGATTGTTCCCCAGTGATTATTACTCATTAAATTTATTAGTGTCTTTTTTGCCAATTTTTGATGTGTTTTATTTATTGTTTATGACTACTTCTGTCGTTATGGAAATCTGTTCATGTTGTGAGCCACCTTGAACATGGTTTTAATTTTGGAAAGGTGGCATACAAATAAATGATGGTGAGATCATGTGGTCCTCATCTGTTAGGAGGCTGGCTTAAGTTCTCCAGTCTAGGAGATCTGGATCAGTAACAACTTGTACATCAAATCACTTGCTTCAGCTCTGCTGAGTCAGGGCAGCTGGGGTATGCATGGGGTATTTTTTAAACAAGGAACTACAAAAGGGTCATTCGGTTCACTGCAGGGCACATGCCTTATTCGTGGAATTTCCAAGGTTCAGTCCCCAGTAAATCCAGTTAAGAACCATCAGGTTCCAAGTAATGGGTAGGGGGAAGTCGCTCCAGTTAGAGAAGACGCTACTGGCCTCGACTGGCAAATCATCTGACCTGGTATAAATCAGCTTCTTCTGTCCTTCAAGGTTTTGTACAGTGAAATACCAACTGATGCCACAAGATGGTGCTACAGTTTCTAGAATTTCAAGTTCTGGAAATGTTTGTTGCTACATCCCAGATTGCCATTTGTTCCATTGCTGTGTTTTAGATCCCAGTTCAGTGTGTGTTTAAAGATCCCAGTTCAGTGTAAAGAATTAGAGATCACAAATTGGGAATTTGAAAGATCCAAGTATGAGTAATAAAATCAAACTTTTTTTTTTTAGAGCAGGGCATGATACATTCTGCATTTGCCAGTAGAATAGGGGAGGAAACTGTTATCAATATACCAGACACAGAGTATAAAAACATAGGTATGGTTAGCTATTTATGCTCCCAGCAAGTCCAAAATAATCACCTGCCCAAACCTAACAGGGCAGAAACCACGTTAAAGGTAAAGGTAAAGGTACCCCTGCCCGTTCGGGCCAGTCTTGCCAGACTCTAGGGTTGTGCGCTCATCTCACTCTAGAGGCCGGGAGCCAGCGCTGTCCGCAGACACTTCCGGGTCACGTGGCCAGCGTGACAAGCTGCATCTGGCGAGCCAGTGCAGCACACGGAACGCCGTTTACCTTCCCGCTAGTAAGCGGTCCCTATTTATCTACTTGCACTTTGACATGCTTTCGAACTGCTAGGTTGGCAGGCGCTGGGACCGAACGACGGGAACGCACCCCGCCGCGGGGATTCAAGCCGCCGACCATGCGATCGGCAAGTCCTAGGCGCTGAGGTTTTACCCACAGCGCCACCCGTGTCCCCACAGAAACCACGTTATCGGTGTGTTTTCTTCAAATACCGTATTTTTTGCTCCATAAGACTCACTTTTTCCCTCCTAAAAAGTAAGGGGAAATGTGTGTGCGTCTTATGGAGCGAATGCAGGCTGTGCAGCTATCCCAGAATCCAGAACAGCAAGAGGGATTGCTGCTTTCACTGCGCAGTGATCCCTCTTGCTGTTCTGGCTTCTGAGATTCAGAATGTTTTGTTTTTTTTCTTGTTTTCCTCCTCCAAAAACTAGGTGCGCCTTGTGGTCTGGTGCATCTTACAGAGCGAAAAATACGGTAAATGAAGTGCTGATTCAAGATGCAAGCTAAATCCACAAGGAGCTATTGCTTCAAAACCAACTGTAAATGCTAGCAGGGAGAAACTGACAAGTGAATTTAAAGCAGTACTTCAAAGCCTTTCATTCTGGCACTCCTCGCATACCTGCAGCCGCAACTTACTTGTAGGTGATGTTAAATCCTGTCAAGTTATATGCCGCATCGCTGAAGAAATGGAGGAGAGCATAACCAGAGGTGGCTACAACTTCTGGGACCGTCTCGTTGCTCTCCCTCTCGGGAACGATCAGGCCACTGTACAGGGAGAGACAAGATGCAGCTACATTAGGAGAGGGTTTCAGGAGCTAGAATAGGCAAAGATGCAACATCAAAGACATAGCTTTAGATGGAAGACTCCACACAGTCCTATCAATAGAAAAGTTGGCCAACAAAGTAATATATGGAGACAAAAGCATAACATCTGACCATCAAACAGTTCACAAATACCATCAATATCACTGAATAGCACAATTTATACAACCTGCAGCACAAGCCAAACTGTGACAACTCCGAGTTAAGTCCTACTGGATTCAATGGGGCTCACTTCCCGGTAAGTGGGGTTAGGACTGCAGCCTTAGTCACTAAAATGAAACTCTCATTCACCTGAGTCAATATCCGAATCATTTAATCTGGATAATGCATCTGGTTTTAATTATGAAGGCACGCATTAAAAAAAACCTTCCCATCATCATCTTTAGATGGGCAAATATGCAACCATGCACATTTAAAATCTAATCAAATGGATGGGAGCAATATCTATGGGGGCACTTTCAAGAGCAACTAACAGGGATCAGTTATCTATCTTGTCCATTTAAACTCTCTCTCTCTCTCTCTCAAAAATCAGGAAGAGGTCAAAGCAATCAAAATCAAACATATTTTCAAACACCATTTATCTTCCTTTTGTACTTTTCGAGAATGGAAAGGTTCCAACTACATATAAAATGCTCCAAATCACAGGAGGCAAAACACTCAAGAATTCAACACACACATATATGGAAGGGAGGGAGTTTTCCTTGTTGCATGTGCTCGTCAGATGAAGGGCAGTATATAAATTTAATAAATAAAATAAAATAAAAACATTTCTCTCAGAGATAGCATGCCACCTAAGCATTGCCACGAAGTCGAAATGAATCGACCCCAAAAGGGAATGAAAGAGGACACACATTTGTATGTGCTACGGTAATTTGTAT